>NC_066343.1:44053877-45253877 GCF_022539315.1 Serinus canaria
AGTTTATTTAATATTTTCTTTAGACTGTAGTTCCACTGTAAGGGTTTTTATCACCCACATAGTGAGGAGGAATAATGAAGGCGAATAACTCCTGTAGTGAGAGTTCTCTGTAGTTAGTCATCTGATTAGGCAGCAAAGCAGGTTTATGAAGAATAAAAGGAAAGCAACAAACAACCCAAATGTCCTCTGCACATCTTTGAGCAGTTACAGTGAAGGGCTCTAGCAGGGTTATAAAGGGGAATACCTCTCTTGGCTGGCAGAATAGTCGCATAGATATATACCAGTGAAGCATGTGGCTAAAACCACTTTTCTTTGGAGAAAGCCACAGAGCTGTGATTAATAAACTGGCACTCTGGCTACTGCCTAATTCCTTGAGTTGCAGCAAGATCTTCACAGTCCCTCACACCTCACTTTCACCCATCATTCCCATACCTAGGAAATCACATCAGAAATGCAAAGCCCATAAAATCAATGGGAAAAAAGGTTTGTTTAAGTCTGAGTCATCTCTCTAATCTTGTGATTTTCAACTAACCTGAACAACTTTTGTTGACATTGACAAGTACAGCTCTTTATGAAGTTACTGTACTTGTTCACCCATGCGATTATTGACTTCAAGAAATTTTTGACTTTTCCTCATACCACATAACCTTGCTCATCTGTTACCTAGTGGAAAAAGAAGCTGTAGTTTTACTTAGAGTCACTCAAGAATTACAGCTTCTGCTGCATTTTCAGAATACTTAAGAGAATGAGTTTCTTTCCAAAGGAGTGGTGTTCAAGATTCAAGATATGATACTAAATCTCTGTTTCACATACAAAACAACATGCCCAGCAAAATGCAGCCAAGGTGCATTAAAAATAAACAAGAGATAAGCAAGGAATGCAGCTATTGCTGTTTTCAGAAGTTCTGAAAAAAACTCCTACCTTCATGGTTTGTGACGAAACAAACGCTTTGCAAGATACCAAGAGTAAGAAACTTGACATTTTTTGTCAGCTGCTGCACAACAGGGATGTGGAGGCATCTGAAGTCATCAAGGTGGTCAAGTATTTGCCAGGGTGAGGACAGTATCCCTTCTTTGTTATGAAATATGGATCCAGCATTTCAAGTTATAGCCAGGGAAATTATTTCTATGAAATGTGTAAGTGCAAGGATCACATCTGCTCTCCAAGGTGTTTGTATCTGAAATACTATCAGTTAGCTCAGAAGCTATTTTCATTATAAATTAAGATGGCTGGATTTTGTGAGCACTTGGTGCATTTGTATAATTTTAGAGATGCAAAGTTAGAATGCAGTTTTGATAATTTTGTCCATGGTTGTAACCATTGACTTTTTATATCCTTAATAGCAGCAAAAAGACTTACTTTATCCAGACAGAACAGAGCTCCCTGAAAATTTCACTGTGGCTCTCCTAAATTTCCCTAATAGAAGACAAATCTTGCTTTTGGTCTCATCTCCTCAGAAGCTGAAAAAAAACCCTACCATCCCTAGTAAGTCACTAGTAAGTCACTCAGCACTTAGATGCTGTAGTCAAAGGCATTTTACAAATTCTTAGGTATATTATTTACATATTAAGAAAGTGAATTAAGTGTTGCAAGCAGCTAATAAGCACACATTATCAGTAAAGAATGGATGTTCTGGACCATGAAACTGATCAGCAAAAAACAACTAATAGAAAGTATAACTGTGTGGTCTCAAAGCACTGCTAAATTCTGTCATTGATTTCTGTGGAGATTTCACATGTTTTAACAGATGTAAAATTTTTTATGGTTTTCATGCAATTTAGGGATGGAATGTGTTTCCTGGACACAAATAAAGCAATGTCCTCAAAGCATCTTCCACTACTGCAGAGTAAATAAATTATAGTACTTCACATTATTATATTCAGTCGTATCAAACAGGGAAGAGATGTAAGTGGAATGACTGAGTTTCTTTAATACACTAATATTTCTCCATAAGGAGAAGGCAAACCATAATCAAATTGTGAATTAAATTATTTCAGGAGACTAAATAAAACAGCAGGAAGGTAGGCAGCAAAATTTGGGGCAACTGTATGAAATTTACGGCAAGTAAATCTAAAATTAGTGCTTAGCACCAATGCAGAATGAGCCCAGTGAAATCACAATGTTCACATTTGACAGCATTAGAGAACTTCATAACAAAACCACCCCAAATAATTGTAACTGCCATTTTCTCTAGGACTATAATCAGCAAATAAGTTCCATAAGATATGAAGTCTGAAGTACCTGCATGAATTAGCAGCACTTCAGCTGAAATATCAAAATTGCCCTGCCATTATAGTTGTGGAAATAAATTGAACACCTTCTTTTAACAAAAGGAATTTTGTATTAACAAAATCCATATAAAAGTTATTTAAAAATTAAATTTAAAAAAATCAAAAAGGATAATATACCATATATTTGCATGTACCTTACCACATGTAGATTAATACCAGCTCTGTTTCTTACTCACATTCGGGGGGGGGGGGGGGGGAATGTGAAGTTCATGAAAGACCAACTACACAAAAAATGTTAGCTGTGTGAAGAATTAACAAATGTGTTCAGATTCTTTTACTTATAATCTGACATGCAAAACCATAAAGCTAAAATACTTCATACAAATGAGGTCCCTGCCCAGCATCTTTTGCTGATCAACAGTGGTTTTTTACAAGGGTTTCATTATCATATGCCCTTGAAAAATTGTGAGTCTTAGAGGCTCTGGAGGGCATGCAATATTACTTAATAACACTTGAATTGTATGTTAGTATATTGATCTACGATATGTGCCATTTGTACAACCTGGCAATTAGTTTAAAGTCTAAGCAGCTGGGATTTCTGTTTCAAATTCTGATGTTCACTTGCTATGGGACATAAGGACAACTGCTTATGTATCTGTTATGGAGGTGAAATTAAAAGACTTATTTGACTTACAAAATTTCAATTGGTCTGAAGGAGTGTAGGAATTATTGGGTAAAATCTTCAATACTTTCTAATCTTGGTAGCTATTCAAATAGCTCCCAAAGCTATACTGTCTGAGTGTCTAAAATACATAGGTGCTATTTCATCTATTCTGATAAGGAATTTATATGTAAACCGATAGAAAAAATCAGGACTTAAAATAAACTAAGGAACTTCTATGTAAAGAAATAATAAAACAACATACAGACAAATCCAAGCCAAATGAAAATTAACTTTAAATGTTTGTCCTCTGCAGTATATCGCGTTCACACAACCAATTAAAAGAAATGCCATCTCGTTTGGAAAATATCTATTGATTTCCCAGTTCATCAGATCAGCTTGATGTGTCCGGCAATGGCTCCAATGACATCATCAATATTTTTCTATTTAGAATAATGACTTATTTTATATGCCAAGAGCTATAAAAAAGTCTATATACATATATTTCTAAAGACATCAGCTTAAAAACCATCTTGATTTCCCTCCTTAACATACAATATTTTTATCCAATTTTTAAAAAAATTTGGGATCTTGCCATGAGATTCATTTATGAAACTCAGTAAATTTGTTTAGTTTATAAACTGACCTCTAAATCATGTTTCCCCTATTAGATGCTGTCGCTTTGGCCTGCATTTGGGGTCCAAATTACACACATTTTTCTTTTAGATTATGCATAACACATTTCAGAGAAATTCTCCCAGCCCTGCTTCCCCCCTCCTTCTTTCTTCTTTTCCAGACTCCTGTATCTTTTAACTGCTACATATTACCTCTAAATCTTTCTACAGAGTCAAAAAGGCATCCATTCAGCTAGATGTTTATTCTGTTCAATTCACTCATCTATGTTTTTAAGACACATTTAGAGCTGACTCCCAACCCAGTTTCTAGCAGTGGGAAAGAATATTTATATGCCCTGGACATAGATGAGCCTTTAATCAGATTTCTCCATAGGGCCAATTGGCATATAAAAACCGGGCAAAATCTGAGCCAGGAACCAGCAATGAGACAGTTCTCACATCTAACCCCACGCAATTCTTTCTTCTAAGATTCTCCTTCTGGGAATGGGGGAAGTGGAAGAAATTCCTTATCTTTTCCAGCTTCTTTCCACATGGTGGGCTCTCAAGTTCCTCTCAGACAATATTTCATCACAGGCCAGGATGAAGTTTAGCAAGCTTGAAAAACTTCCTTCCCCTGGAATTGCAGAAAAATGGAGTGGTATTGCTATTTTTGAATATTCCTGGTTTGGACTGCTTCTGTGGAATTCATCCTGTTTCAAAGGATGTGGCCTGTGAGACCCTGTGCAAAGCAGGCTAGAGCACGGTGTTTCTACCCTTGCAGCAGAACTGAGTGATGCAGAACTAGCTCTTCTGCCACTGGCAATGCCATCACCTACTCAAACTCCATCTGGGGCCCACCACAGTATTCTGAATACTCAAAACAAAACACGTGGCTGGAAACCCAGTAATTTATTTTACCACTTCGGTAATCCCTGGAATGTGGTTTGCTGACCTCTGGTGGTTATCCAAGCTACAAGAGACGTGGCTTGCCTGTCGGACCTGGAAAGTTATAAAGGAAAATTTATTAACTCCTAAGGGGGGGTGCAAGCATGGCGTTAGACAGTGGGAGAAGTGGGAGATTTAAGTCCCAAATTTCAGAAGCTACTGTGCTGCTGACAAACTAAAGTGCTGTGTTGCTTTATCTTGGTGTCACTTTACCCAGCAAAAAGAACTGAAGCAAACAAAGCATAGTGGTAGCTTCTGTGCTTCATATGCTCTCATCTAGGTTCCTGCTTTTACTCTTGCGGCTTGCATTGCTCATCACTCTAATTCCTGATGGCCCTGTGATCCTAGGGGAAGACTGATGCCTTTGAGCACCAGACTCAGAAGGGATGACTGCAATGTCAGGTATTAAAGCCACAAAGGCTGAAGAGCAGAGGCAAGCCATGTCCTTCACAAAGTTGCACATAGTCTGTCCCAAGAAAACTCCAGGCGACGCTAAGGATTACCTCTTCTGTTTTGGGCCCAAACTCTTGGTTTGAACTTGTCTTTGAAAGAAAGTCTAAGATGAAATTGAATCAGCAACAGTGTATGCAGTGTCTGAAGAAGGCCAAGTCCCCAGGACCATGTTCAGCTGATGGAGATGCACTGCTTCCCCCTCTGTCTCTAACAGTCCTCCCTACCACACACTGCCCAGCAAGTCAGTGAGCAGCCCAGGATTGCACTAAATTCATCCTCTGAGAATGAAAAAAAGCAAGCCCTTCATCTCAGACATTATTAAAGTCTGCTATGAGTCATGTTTGTCCTTGGTTATATTCCTTCCAAGGAAGTATTTTCCTCTGCCCATGGAAATGTACACTAAATATAAACACAGCTTTCTCAGTGACATTTGACCAGTTTAATGACTATACCATTTTCAAGGACATTTTCTGTTCTTATGTACTGAGTCCAGATTGTTTCTATTTGCATTTTTCTGACAGAATAGTGGCTAAAACAGACTACAGTCTATTTGAGTCTGAAATAACTTCTGGTTACATGACTGCCTGAGATTTTCCATTTAAAAAGTGACAAACATTCTCTCCTTTTTCTTGTTACCAGTCAACATACATTACTCAATTCAAGGATGTATTGTCTTATCTATTTTTCTAGCTTTGTCACTGATCCCCTACACTCTCTACCTGTCAGCATAGCTTCTCATCATTTGTTGAATAACAGTTAATTATTTGATACAGCCAATACCAAAAAGGATTCCAATGAGTATCCTTTTAAGATCAACCTACTGTAAAAAACTTGCTCCAAATGCATTTTTTCAGCCCAGTCCTGACTTAGATTGGAGGGATAGACTTCTGTGTTAGAAAATGATGTAGCAGATAGCCAAGAGGATATCTAGGTATCGTGCTTCTAGAAAATGAAAAACTACATCCACACTAACCATTCTATAAATTACTCTAAACTCAAGTTGTGTTAAAGAAATGCAAAAATAGTGTGTGAATATGGCTTTGGCGTGAGTACCCTGACTTAATTTACTTTTCTGGACTGAGTTTATAAAAGAATCTCTAGAATACCACCCTTGCAGGTGACTCTTAGGACAAATGATCTATGTAAACAGTTAGATCTCAGTTCTCTGGTGTGACCAGGTGTAAGCCAGCATTTTCAGTCTCTGCTTGGTGAGACAATAGTTCATTTCTTTATTAAGGGCTAAAATTTGTCCTCTGATACGTGTGAATGGCTCCCAATGAAGTAAATGAAAATGACAATTAATTATTTAGCTTAGTTACAGGGGTATAACTAGAGCAATAATGGGAAGAAATTAAAAGAAGAAAAATCTAGATTGACTATCAGAAGAAAATCCCAGGCAGTAAGATTATTTGCATACATCTCTGTCTCAGTTCTTGAACTGAGACAGATCTGGACTACACTTCGCCCATCATCATCATAACATTAGACAGTGTAATAATTTCTCAAGGGAAATGAACACTTGGGAACATTTAAAGTAGATTGGAAAAACATCAGGAAATATAGCACGGAAATCAATTCCACATTAACAGGAAGATATAGTGGTTGATCTTTATCATCTTTGCATTCCACATCTTACAGCTTATTTCCATCTCCAGGATATAGAAGCCTGAGGAGGTGAAAGGAGGCTGTTGTAGTTACTGGGTAAATAAATACTTCTGTTCCTTACAAGTAATCTCTGATATGGAAAGTGCCTGGAGCCTACAAAACAAGGTTTGCCCCTTCTTTCTCATCAATGAGAAGAAGCAGATTGATCAAGCCAAGGCAGTCATATTGTTCAACCTAGAGTGTCCTTCACATGTAAGATACACAGTCTGATGGTGAACCCAGGTGGCTCTGCATGTTTCCAGGATGGGTGTCCACGGATGAAGGTAAGCCTTGCCCTTCTGAAGTTGGCCAGAGTGAGCCTGCTGATCATTGGAATCATTCAGTGATGTTTAAATGAGGAGCAAGGCACACAGACAAATAACGCAGCAGTCACACTGCTGTGTAATCTAACTCCAGAAATTTTGCAGTCAGCTTCCTTGAGATAGGAAAAGAGTGCACTACATTTGTGCAGCTTAGGAAACTAGAATGCCATTCTAAAAATTGCTTCCCTAACCTTGTCTTCAACAGAGAATATGTACATCATCATCTGCATTTGAATAAAACATTGAATCATATGCCCTTAGTATAAAGTTGAATATCAGATGCAGAGGGTAGCATGTGAACCACACAGGGCTAAAACTGTCCTGCAAATACATACTCACATGCATATTCTACACCATGGCAGCAGAAATGATGGCACAGCCCTTACGTTTTTCTGATAATGTAGCTCTTTGAAACATTGTTAGCTCCCTCTCTCTCCATCATGTCACACAGGACACGAAATAGGACAGGGTCCCAGTGGTTCTCAATTCATAGGCATGTCATACAATCCAACAAGCCAGTTTTATAAAGCCATCCTGAATGAGGCCCTGTGCCTGCAAGGGAAATTTAATTGGATTTCTTTACAGCTTGCAACAATCCAATGAAAAATTATGTAAGAATAGCATGATTCGATTTCAGCATGCACTTGAATAATAATATTTTTTAAAAGAAAGACTTCTTCATGCACACACAGGATTAAAAAAAAAGAAGAAAAGTAAAAATGAAAACAAGGTAAACCAGCAGTTTTCAATCCAAACAGACTGCATGGCCTAACTTTATTCACAACAGCACAGACATTGTGTGTGTCATTGTCCCAAGTCAGGATATAAAAGCACAAATTATATACCATTCGATGTGAATATATAAGCTTTCATAGCTTCTGAATTTGACTTCTAGGAATAATAATGGAGTCTTTAATTTTTTCCTCATACTCTGAATCAAAAAGACTGAGAAAAGAAAAGAAAATATTGCTTTATCCAGCTCAAGTAATAATGACGAATTTCAAGCTTTACAGATTTGCGCTGCTTGGGTGTAACTTAAATATTTCTCTGCTTCTCATCATAGTTTGCACACATTTTTCACATTGAGAAGTAGCCAGATACAACCTTTGGGATCTTTGGGTTTCTTAAGGATACATGGAAGGTGCTTGCAAATGTGCTTCTGCGTGTGTTTGTGTAGCTGAATGTGCACGTGCCTAACGATTGTCCCTAACAGGGCAACGAACCTGGTGAAGGATCTAGAGAATAGGTCGGATGCAGAATGGAGGAGGGACCCAGGGTTGTTTAGCCTGGAAAAAAGGAGGCTCAGGGGGGACCTCATCACTCTCTACACCTGCCTGAAAGGAGGTTGTAGCAGGTTGGGTATCAGCTGCTTCGCCCAGACAACTGGCAACAGGACAAGGGGAAGTGTCTCCAGGCTTTACTGGGGGAGGTTCAGGCTGGACATCAGGATAAATCTTTTCTCTGAAAGGATCGTTAAGCTTTAAATGGTCTGCCTAGCAAGGTGGTGAAGTCACTGCCCCTGCAGGTGCTCAAGAAGCAGCTGGATGTGGCACATAGTTCTAGGGTATAGTTGACAAGGTGGTGATTGGACAAAGATTGGATTTGATGATCTCAAAGGTCTTTTCCAACCTAAATGATTCTGTGATTCTAAATACTATGTGAAAAGTGGCACCTAAACTGACAACTGTCTGTGGATTTCTTTTATATCCAGATAGAGCAAATTACTAATCTGATGGTAAATTCAAATGATTTTATTGTATTTAATTAAAAATGACCAACAAGACTCAAATTATAATCATAACTGCTACTCCACTTGAGTTTAAACTTGTCTCTCTTAAATTCGTGTCTTTCAGTGCACAAGTTTTGGACTGGTAATGTCAAAGTAGTTTGCGTCATTTTCAGTGACTTCAGCACACAAGGAGGGAACAAATGAGATTTATGATCCAGAAGAACAAAAGGAAGTTTGAAACTGTAGAATGAACATGTTAGTTTTATGCTTCTGGTAAAATTATCATTGATCTCAATAAGAATTATATTGATAATGAATATTTATCATTAGTTTTTAAAAAGAAGGCTCTCTTTCATACATGACTGAGCTCTTTCTTAGAAATTACAGTTCAAAATCTAAAGCCTTTGAAATAAAATGTAATATCAAGTACATAATATTGCAGGAAACAGTAAATTTTGTGATCAAGTACATAACATTGACTCACAAAACACACAGACTGGTCAGTTTTACAGCAGATATCTTTCTCTTCCGTAGCTCTCCTATTAACATTCTTTATTTTAAAATTTCTTCTACTAAGTTTTTTAAAAACATAATTTTTATCCAGAGGGTCCTGGTATTTGATTTGCTTCAGATTGATGCCAGGATGGCTTATGGCCTTATATTTATTGATACTTGAAGAAGGATTTCCTCAGACAGCCTGCCCCCACCTTTCAAGTACAGAGGCTGTCTTGAGGCTGACAAATTCCTCTAGTATGTTTTGACTGCTGATCTGAGGGTTCAAGCCCCAGAGGTGCCTATAACTGGCCTCATACTTTTGACATTTTCCCTGCCTAATATTTAATTTTATGCCCCTTCTGAGCCCTCACTTTGGAGGAAATATATGAAAATTATTATTCCTAAAAGAGTTAAGATTTCAGGGAAAAACAGCAAAACTGAGCCACAGACCAAGTGGGATACACCAAGGCATTCACCACCCAAGCAGCTAAAAGGGTTCTAGTCTGGTGGCTCAGCTGGTGGACCCAACGTGGACCTGCTGTGGCTTATTTTACATTTAGCATTAACATCCTTGGAATTGAGTGGGGGAGGGAGGGAAATAAGCCCTGTTGGTACCAAGCTGTGCTGTCAAAAGGGGATTTCTGAATTGTTTCTGGGAGAAATCTAACCTGACTGCAGTGAACCTGTGGAGTGAGGCCAGTGGAGGGCCATGAAGTTGGTCAAAGGGTTGAAGCACCTCTTCTATGAAGAGAGACTGAGAGAGGTGGGGATGTTCAGCCTGGAGGAAAGAAGGCTCCAGACAGACCTTAGAGCAGTCTTCCAGAACCTGAAGGAGCTCCACAAGAAACTGGACCTTTTGACAAGAGCATACAGAGATAGGATATGGGAGAATGGCTTTAAACTGAAAGAGGGTGGGTTTCAATAAGATATGAGGAATAAATTCTTTACTGTGAGGGTAGTGAGTGAGGCACTTGAACTGTTTACCTTTAGAACCTATGGCTCCTGCATTTCCAGCAGTGTTCAAGGCCAGGCTGGATGTCAGGTTGAGAAACCTGGTCTACTGAAAGGTGTTCCTGCCCAAGGTAGAGAGGGTTGGAACTTTAAGGCACCTTCCACCCCAAAACATTCTGTGATTTTGTAACGGGAAACTATAGCATTCAAAATGGGCAGGGGGAAACATGCAAATGTCTTTTTCTAGAAAGAGAAAAGTAGCACCAACAGGAAGTCCCCAAATTTTTGCAACTTTCCCTGGGAGAGAATAATGGAGAATGTAAAATTACTCTGGCGTGTTAGTGGAGTACTGTTAAAACTTAACTGCCTTCCCTAATTTAACACTTGTGGCCTTGAACACTTCTGTGGATGGGACATACACAACTCCTCTGGGCAGCATGTTCCAGTGCCTCCTGTATTCCAGTGTGTTACTGCCCTGTAATGTTTCATACATATTCACATTTTTGAGAAAAATTCTTCTGGTCTGGAAAACTCAGCTAAGTGGTTTTTACATTCTCCAAGGTGAAGAATAATTTATTGAAATATAAGGAGGTAAAGGTCAGCTAGCATTTAAACATTGATATTGCCCTGTGGAGGTAGATGAAAATTTTGCCATGGAATCTCATGGGTCAACACTGGGCTTTAAGAAGCTCAGAACTTTCTAGCTTTAAACTTTATGAGTTTTGATTTTGATTTGTTAATGTTTTTTGTTTATAAAATGGTGGACAAAGTCAGGGGTTTTTTATCTAGTTCTGTCTTTAGAAATATTTATCTGCAAGCAGGGATCTCTGATTGTGTTGACATCTATCCACACCAACCTTCCATCCCCAGTATCACTCTCAAAGTTGCTGTTTGTTACAAAACACACAAGTTTTCCTATTAATGTCAAAGAATAAGTCACTTAAGCCCTTGCCCTGTGCTAGGGGTGATGAATATGGGTTTCCATTTGTCTTTTGTCTGTCATGGCAGACACAATTTGATTGGAGGGCAGATGTGTAGGTTGATACTATAATTGTTTCTGTATAAATGTTGTCACAAGAGCAAAGCATTCAAAAAGCATAGTCTGAGTCTGGCAACCAGGCAGACCTAGCTTGCACAAATAAAGCATTTACATATTAATTATAGTTGTGAAAGAATTCTTTAACACCCCTACTTAAAAGCAGACACCTGCTATTGAAACTATGTTCCTTTTTATGTTATTTTGATAAGCATAGATTTTTACGATACTAATATTCTTCATTACATCAATATGCACAGCATCCCTAATCCTCATTCTTTAGGTGCTTTAGACTAAGATACCTCAGTTTAGAGGAAGCTCAAAATAAATGAACAATAAACTTCACCCCCCGTGAAGTTCTTTGACATTGCTGACTATATATGCAACTGCAGAAATAAAGAGCAAATTGCCTTACAGATATAGTTTTGTTTACTTAAATAAGTGTTCTCTCATGTAAAACACAATTTTGAAGACACAGACTGCTCACATGTCTTTAGAAATTTAGACCACAGAACCTTCACCCAGCAGTCATTTCTTTTCCTTTGTCAAAATATTAGTGTAGCTGGTTTTATGTTAGGCAAATATACTTCACCTGGCACATACTTTAGACAGAACTGGTGATTAAAGACTACTGAGCTTTTATATTTTGTTGCCAACACTTATGTCTTCTTGAGCATTTGCTTTCTCCTCCTTGACACCTTCCCTTTTTGTTTCAGAAGCAAAGCAGAAGTAGAATGGATGGAGGATAAGTGCTGGAAATTTGCAGCCTTTCCATTAGCTCCATCATCATCCAGAGGACCATCAGCTCCTCTAGGAAGTCCTAGGAAGATCTAGGAAGTTCAGATCAAGTGGAGGTCAGACCATGCTTCCAAGTCAGGGTGCTTTGAGCAAACTGCAAAGGTTTTGAGCAATTTTCCCTTTAGTTTCTGCTTAGTGCTCAAGTCAGCAGAGGCTGAACAAAAGCCTGTGGCTTCAAGGAGAAAGCTAGTAAATGTGTCTTGAGCATCATTCTGAGGATGTACAATACTTGTAACACCAAAGGCAACAGCAAACCCTGAAACAGATGGAGCATATAGAGGAATTTATTCATATTAGGCATGCAGACAATAATGTATTAATAATTATACAATGCTAAATTTGTCTCTCAGTGTAAATAGTGACTGAATTCAGCCTCCATGACAGAGTTAGCTTGTGGTAGCTCCTGAAGCCTTCCTGGTAATCACCTGAGAAAGCAATGTTTGCCATGAACCAGGGACTATGTTGAAGTAGTGAAATATTATTTTACTGCATTGAAGTTTTCTGGCACTGTTAATTAAATAATGAAGATTCACTAATGAAATCCATGCTAATAAAATCCATGCCTCAAGGTTAGATAAGCCCTAAGATCTGCTCAAATGGCAGTAGCTCTGCTATTGCCTCCTATACAATCTATTTGGCAGTACATTGTTTCTCCTTTAAAGCGGAGGGAAGTAGCTGGAGCAGGAGACACCCTTTACTAAATTGTGAGATTTTGAGTCTCTTCAAAACTGAAGGTGAAGCCTACCAGTGATGGAAAAGAGGACAAGTACCAAGAGAGCTACAGAGGCATTGGCAAACATGCAGAAATGCAGTTAGAAAAGTAAAAGCTCCACTTAAAAATTGGCCAGACATGTCAAAACCTATAAGAAAGGGTTCGTTGGGTACAGAAGGTATGTAAACAGCAAGCAGAAACAGAAAGAAAATATTGGCTCTCTCTTAAACGTAAGGGGGGGAATTAGTCACCAACAACTGAAAAGGCAGAAGTTCCCAAAAGTTCCTTTAACAATGGAAAGTTCCTTCATCACCAGCACAGTTGGGCCCCAGACCTGGGGAACAAAAGCCCAGGTTGATAAAAACACAGACCTACCACCAGTTAAGGAGTGTTGGGATGTGAACTTTTACAGAAGCTTGGCCCCTATAAATTCATGGGGCTTGACCATATCCATGTGTGTTGGAGTGCTGGAGAGCTGGCTAGTGTCACTATGAGGCTGCTCTCCCTAACATTTGACAAGTTATGGAGGCTGTAAGATATCCATAAGACTGGAAGACATTTAATGCCATCCCCATCTGTAAGAAGGGCTTTAAGGAGGACACAGGAAATTATAGGCCCATGAGTCTTACTTATTCCCTGGAAAAGTTACATAATGAATCCTCCTGGGACCCATCACAAGTCAAACAAATCACATGATTTGGGGGAATGGATGCACCAAGGGCAACTCATGAGACTGAGTGCCTTCTATGACTAAGTAACCTGCTCAGTTGATGGAGGGCCAGCTGTGGACAGCATCTAGTCCTATTTTTCCAAGGCTTTTGATATGGTTTCCCACAGCCTCTGACTACAGAAATGGATCCACTGTGTTCTGGACAAGTGGTTCATGAGGTGAGGAACTGGCTGAAAGGACGTGCCCAGAGTGGGATGGTAAATGGCTCATTTTCCACAGCTGGAGTTCACCAGGGATTGATTTGGGCCCAACACTGCTTCATACCTTCATAAATTATGTAAAAGATGTGATCAAATCTACCCAGGTGAGGCTATCAAGCTAAGTGGGGGGTAGATACTGTGAAAGGAGCAGACACTCTGCAGAAGACCTGAATAGGCTGGGAGAGTGAACCCCATGAAATTCAGCTAGGTCAAGTGTGAGTTATGCATCTGAGAAAACATAATACAGGAGTGCAGGATCTATCTGGCTGGGGAGCAGCTCCTTGGAAAGTGACCTGTGGGTCCTGGTGGGCATTGAGCTCAGTATGAATGAGCAAAGTGCTGCTGCAGCAAAGACAGACAGCAAAATCCTGCACTGTATCAACAGCAGCATCACCAGCAGAGATGAAGATCTCACTGTTGTCAACACTTGTCAGGCCATGCCTGCAATTCTGTGTTGAGTTTTGATCTCTGCTATACAGAAAAGATATGGACAGGCTAGATAGGGTCTAGAGAGTGGCTACAAAGATGATCAGAGGACAGGAAAGCCCACCATGTGAGGAAAGATTTAGGGGAGCCCTTATCACTATACTTCAGTATTTGAAGGGTGGCTATAAAGAAAATGAATACTTGCTTTTTACAAGGAGATGCATAGAAAAGATGAGGGCAGTGGGTTCAAGTCTCTCCTTAAGATATCCCAATTAAACACAAGAGGAAAAGTTTTCATAATGGGAACAATCAGGCACTGGCATAATGTTACTAGCCCCAACATTGGAAACTTTTAAGGTTTACCTGGACATGGCGCTGGTCTGGGAAGTTTGGAGAAGCTTCTGTCACCTGGCTCCCAACATTGCACCAAGCAAAGAAATGTGAGATAAGTAACTGAACTAGAGAGAGCTCTGTTTCAAATGGGATGAGTCAATATACCATTTTGCTGTTGAGAAAGGGGTATGGCAATGGTCTCCTTCCTTCTTACATTTTTCCCTGCAAGGGTCACACTCTAGCTGTGTACCTTCTGCCAGCTCAGTCACTCTCCACTCTCCAGTGGGAGCTGGTACCAGATGTGAGCTTGGAGGATGAGCAGGAGAAGTCAAGACACCTCATTTGACAATAGTGGTAGGCTGTTAGGATGGATGAGCATTTTGGTAAACTGAAGCCCGAAATACCTTGAGGCTTATCTCAGTCTCTACCTTAACAAATAAGTTCTTTGGAAAAAAATGTGAAATAAATGCCAACTCAAGAAAATATTTCATCCATCTCGTATAAGTTAGACAACACAACTGTGGTTATTTTAGCCTATTAGTTACCCATGTGTTACCCACACAGTGATTCAACCTTATTTCCACTACTGCTGGCCCCCTGCAAGAGTTGAAACTCGTCTGTAGTGTATGTGGCCCTTTGGAGGTAAAAAAGGGAGACCAGTTATCTAAATTATTGGTAACTACCATGAACATTTCTATCTGGTGGATCTAACTGAGAGAGTGTAATATATAACAAAGGATTTCACAACACTGACAGCTTGAGCTGCATCAACTGAAGTCAGCTGCTTGCACCAGAATAAACAGACAAAAAGCAGCCAGAACCAGAATTCCTGGTAACAAGAGGGCTGGTTTTGGTGAGCCTAGATCGAAGTGAATCAGTGGGGACATCTCAATTTACATTGAGTAAAAACAATTTAAAGGTCACAATTTAAAGGAGACTCTTCTTGCTGCTCAGACCAATTTTCCTGTTACTCAGTTTAATGCTTCTGCCATTTTGCCATCTCTTACAAAACAAAACTCATTACAAGTTTTCTGGCTTGAGTTGCTCAGATTTTTTGTAATCTTACAGCATGGGTCTGGAAATTATTAATAGAGGAATGCTGATCAGTTCAAAACTGACTTATCTGGAGGCGATCCTGAAAACTGTAGAGTTAACATGATTTAGGGAGGAAGGGACTTGGAATAGTTTGCAGGCACCAAGTGACCAGAAGTGGGGCTTTTCTCATGCAAATTGTGTGACCTAGACACCCCATTTCCATTAAAATGCTCTAAGATTTGGTCTCTCAAGGCCTTTTTGCTTAAAAAGGCTCCATTCCTTTTGGCCTTCAAAGTTTTCTACAGGAGCTAGTAGCTGCTGACAGTTTTGTCACATCAGCCTCTTTCTAAAGAAATCTGAGTTGATTTTTGAAAGCAGCTGTTAAAAACCTTTAGAATGCTATGACAAGTGAAGCAATGGTCTCACAAATTGTTACATTGGAAACATCCCATAAGGTTTTCTTGACTAATTTGCCATTTTTTCTTTCTGGAAAGCAAAAAACATGTTGGCATGCTCTGGTCTTTCCAGCTCTCAAAAAGGTGAAGAATTCACCAAAAGATTGCCATCTGTGGTGACAAAGGGGTTCCTTTCCTCCAGACCTCCAAGGGCTGGGTGTGTTGTTACTTTGAGCATAGGGGGGTGCCCACCTGTGTGCTCAGCAGTGCTCTGTCAGATTCCAGGAACTAACATAAGCAGCAAGGTGTCTTTCCAGATGGAAATAAAAGTTAAAATCTTTTGCATGGCCACATGAATGATTATTTACCTCAATCAATCCATCATACACAGATTTCCATTCAGGATTTTAATGGAGAAATGTTTAATATTTCATACTAAACCCTCTTGTAGGTTTTGTTGTTACAAAACTAATTCATCCTCTGGTTTAGCTCAAAGCTACACCGAGCCTCTCCCTAAGTGATTCCTTTACAAGCAAATCCATCACTTTCTAAATATAACTTTTTAAAGGTGCAGATCTTTCCTGCCGCTGACATGTTTTAAAACATGTACCTTTTATTTAATGAGAAACATCCCAAGTATCATACAGTCTCCAGTGGAGAACAAAATCCTTTTCTATTTTCTTAGCTTTCTTGAGCTCAAGATAATTGTAACAGAGAGCACATGCTTTGCAGCAGCTGTAACTATTGAAATCACCATAGGAAGCAAGTCAGTATGTAAAAATTGGCTTTTTCTTTTTTAAGGTGTACTGGAATAGTACTAAAAAATGTGTGATGCAGTGAGTGGAGTCTTTATACCGTGCAGCTCGCTTAGATAAGGGTGTGGCTGATAGCCAAAGAGTGTTCCAAGAGAGGAGCAGTGTTTCTCCATGTTTGCCTCCTTCTAGTGAAAGACAGATGGAGAACATGTCTTCTCCTCCTCACCTTCTGGTTAGCTGCTCCCTTGGGGGTGGCTGGGAATGGATAATTACTGCAATATCCCCAGGTGTAAGTGTTCTCACAGAAACAATTCCATGTCCATACCTGGCATGCGTCTTATGTTCTAGGACAAAAGACCATATTCCATTTGGTATATATATCTGACAGTAGAAAGCGACAAACTCAAAGCCAGATTATTTTTAAATTGCTAAAGTAGGCAGGGAAGAAAAGGTATGCTGGTAATGATAATCTGGTTTTTGGGTATCAAAGATACCCAAGAGAAAGTCGAATCTTTGTTACTCAGATATCCTGGGTTATAACTTTGGGCCCTTAATTGCAGCTCAGAATTGGATTATACTTTGGGTCCCTATTAGCTTTGATATCTTACTTTCTTCTTCTTTTTTTTGGCAGCTTATTTGATGATTACCATTTCAATGTTTTATAAATCTGTGTTCAGGCAATAAGATGCCTTTAGATAAATATTTCAAAAACTTTTCTTAGAAATGGATGCAGGATTTGTAAAGCTGTTTTGGGTCTGTCATCAGGAAGATGGAGAACTAAGAATTGACATGTGTGTTTTCTTTTAAACAGAGTCCTCTTTCTTGTCTTTGTCGTTGTCTTCTGACTTCCAAACTGGAGAAGTCAGCAAGCTTCAGTTTCAGGGCTACTGGGGATACCTTTGTCACCATATGAAATCAGGCCCTGTTTATGCTTTTTATTATTTATATATCAATGACTTTTTAAAGAAAAAGTTTCAAAATAGCAAGGGAACCTCATCATTCCCCAGAGAAGTATACACAACCCATTTGTTTTCTCACAAAACCAAATAGAATTAACGGGCATTGTGGAGCCACAGTCCCTGGAAAACATCAACACTCTGACAGTTTCTTCCAGTTAACTGTTCTGAACATAACAGTTTCTTCCAGTCATCTAATCAAAAATTAAGTGTCTACAAGCCAGAGCACAGAATTCCTTAATCTCATTTACAGAGCAATTGTGCGTCAGGACATCAGTATTTAGACTAATATTGTCCTGTGATTTTTTCCTAATCTATCAATTTCAAAATGATGGGCTAGGATAGGATAATAGTAGTATTTTTGGCAGTTGCCGTCAGCTAAAGACCATTCCTAATTTGTATTTCATTCTTTTGTATTACCAAAGGAGGAAGGATATGTTTATCTATATCAAAATGTTACCAGCAGGTGCCTGTCTGTGAAGCCAGGTGTTGTTCTCTGTTACCATGGAGGATTGTACTTTAGCAAAACAGAACATATCTGGAACCATGTGCACACACTGAGTTAATATACAGGGAACTGTACATTGAAAACAAATATGCATTTAAAAATAATACGGAACTTTGGTTCTGTCAAACTGCTTGACAAATTTTGACTCTTCAGCTTCACTTTTTCTATCAGCACAAACCAAAATAGATGCATATGAAAGCAGTTGTGAAAAGTGAGGTGAAATTTAACGACACACACTTGTCTAACACTCTTGTCTAATAAAACCTACTTCCCAGGAAAAAGCCATGAAGAATTAAATTTTCCACAACAAATTGTTTTCAAGAAACTGAGCAGTGCAGCAGAGGGAAAACACATAATTTCTGCTTTCTTTGGAGACACACAAAGAAGGAAAATATATACTAAAGTGTCACCATAATCCTCAGCATCATCACCACAGAGAAAGATTTCTGTTTCATTTTTCACTCAATAGGGACTTGAAGAACTGAAAGGATATAAGACTGGGTCCCATGCTTTCAGAGCCACTCCTGTGAGATCTATATATAGTTCTTCACAAACAGAAAGATAATGACTGAAGTTGCAGGGTATAAATGTTTAAGATTTAGAAAGATAGTTTTCTAAAATGCTACAAAACTTTGAATAATTCACTGTAATATCCTATGAATGTATTTTTCTCAATCATACTGGAGATTTCTGCACCCAAAATATAATTCATTACTGGGTAGACACATGTGACTGACTCCTCATGTGCTAGGAGGAAACCTTGCAGAAGCAGAAAGAGCCTCTGACAGCTGAGGCAGGAATTAACAAGAAAAAAAAAATAGACTTCTCTGTTGTGAGTGGCAGCTCATAAACTTGCTTTTTTCCTTTTTTGTTTCCTTTTTTTTTCTGATTTTTTTGTTGTTTCTTTGACTCCTGGTGTTACTATGGCAAGTATGTGTTATTTCCATTTTTTGTTGTTCTTGCAGCATCTTAAGGGTGTTACTTTCATACAGTCAGTTTTCCTGTGCCGTACTAATGGGTGGCAACTGTGTGTTTTCCTCAGGAGTGGTTGCCCTTGATCAAAATTCTCTTTATAGCTACAGTTTCCTTGTTCATTTGGTGGCTGTTGTCACCAGTTTTCCAAAAGAACCCACCTCTTCTAGCAGAATAAAATTAGAGAAAGGTGTTTACTTTCAAATGAAGAAAACTGAAGTGATACAGACTGGCCCAAAAGGACTTGAAGTGACTGAATGAGCTTGGGCCAGCCATTTTGTGTCTTAGCCTACCAATGACTGAATTATTCTGTCCTGTCTGGAGTGTTCAAATATTCTAAGTTTTAATATAGAATTGTGAAAGGGAAAATGGTACGTCCCTGGATATGTATACATTTATGTGGAGAAATGAGTGTGTGTGCAAGTGCGTGCACACACGTGCTTGCCAAACTAAGTTGGTTTGGCAATTTCAGACTCTTTCCCTTGCAGATAGAAATTACCCAACTAACAGCGAAATGAGATATAAATTATATACATTACAGTCCATATACTGCTTTAACTGTTAAGAATTACTAAAAGTGTATGAAAAAATAGAGGGCCTTTTTTCACAAATAATTTTACTTGGAGTGAACTTGAGAGAAAAAATGGCTAAAAAGTGGACATGAGCTCTTCAAGAAGGCACAGAAGGATTAGAGGAAGGTTAGGAATGTGAATTTGTTTTTTCTAGAGAAATTCCAAATTATCTTTGCTGTGAGAAACAACACTAAAATCACACTGTCATTTACTGATAGATCATGCTAGAGGGGGAGTCTGTCTTATCAAAATATTATTATTAAAATATTCCCTACAAGTTTGGTAAATTGAGACATTTCCTTAAGGAAATATCTCTAGAAACTTCTGACCAGAACTTCCCTGTATCAGCCCTCATTAGGAAAATTAAACAGACTAACAGTTTAGAGCATAAAAATTAGGCATCTTCCCATGTGGCTTGCATCCTGTTCTAAGAGTTACTGAATACTTAAGAAACTTCTGTGATATGCCTACTGAAGCCTGCCTTATTATTTCTCAGCTCTTCTCTGCTGTTTTTGTCAGATTGAAATACTACAAGTTACAAAATGATCCCAACTTAAGATCCAGTAGTAAGATAAAATGCCCACCAAAAAAATCCCTTAATACAGATATTGAAGTGAAACCAAAATCCTTGTATCAAAAAGGAAAATATAGTTATTGTTATCACATCTGTCAAAGGAATTACCCTGTTTCAGTCAAACTCTTTTGCACTAGTTTCTGTAATAAAGGATCTAAAGGATGACTCCAGGAAGAGATCAACTTGTTAACAGAACACCGTATATTGACTGTGTTCAAAAAGTCTGTATATTCAGCAAATCTCCATTGTAACACACCCTCTGCTATTGTAAGAACAGTAGTTCCTGTGGCGAGTATTTGACTCCAGTCTGAACTGTATCTTTTGCACTGCAAAACTTCAAAGTCAGCCACTTCAGAGAAACGAGATGGAAATGCTTTTCCTTTAACTCTGTGCTCCACTCTTTAATGAAGAGTTCTGTCTTTAAAAGGCCAGTGGAGCTACAGCAACATAAAGTAAGTATAACGGGATAGAGCTGGTCCAGACAGTGTTTAAGAATAGCAAGTTTATCCTGGTGATATTGAAAATATAACCTAATCTGTACATAAATTAGGACAGGTTCGAGATCTTCATCACTTGTGTCATTGTAAAAGTGCAACTCTGCTGAAAGCAATAACTTTGGGGGGCTGCTTGACATTAGATTTATGCCTGGTCTTCCAGCATCTGAAGAGTTTTTCTAAAACTACAGAAGAAAAATAAGTGTTTGGTCCACTCCTCCCAGACCTCACCTTTCTCTGCAATAGGAAGGATTGAGGATTAGCTAAATTTAATTTGCTCTGGATCAAAGGTCCGGAACAGCAGACATTTCTGGGTATTTGACCTTTAGCTTGTCACTTTCTAATAAAAAAATAAAGGAAACATAAAGAGGACACAAATGTAGAAGCTGTAACCTCTTGGCTCATCCTTTTTATGCATGCATTTAATGTTCTTGTTCTACAGTCTTACCTCTCTCACAAGACTACTATTTTTACCATACAGGCACAAGCAATTGATGTGTGCTGATTGTGATGGTAACATGAAATTGGCTACATTAGAATGCTCTGGTTAATAAGAGATGAAACTCTACACTCTTTGTCAGTAAAAGCTTGTCTGCAGCAAACATTACAATTCTTTTTACAAAATGGAAGATCTAAAGTTAGAGGTGGAATATGATTCTGTCCTTGCTTATCTTTCTTTTACAATGCACCTAGGCTAGTGAAAAGCTTAGAAGAGGAATCAGTATGAGAGCTGCCATTTGTGTATATGTGTGTGTACATAGATATAAATGCACATCTACTGATTAACATAAGATTTCTTATTATTCTTGATCATGATAGAACAAAATTTTATAGTAATGAAAAACAATTTTGCCAAGAAATCCATCTAAGAGAAACAGTTCCTTTGGGGTTTGGTTGGTAATTCTTCAGGTTTACTCTCTTTTCAGCAAACAGGAACTGGTTATCATAATTAAATAAACCAATGTAACCTAATGTGATTACAAAACCACTTACATAGAGCATGGTGTGTAGGATATGGGACGTCAAGGTTCTAGTCTCCAGACATTAGTGCAGTCTTAGAAAAACATCTTTGCCATATGAACACATTTTTCCATTGTAATTATATTTTTAAACATCAAATATTGAGACAATGCTTGCTGATGGGTGTGTGTGTGTGTGTGTGTGTGTGTGTGTGTGTGTGTGTGTGTGTGTGTGTGTGTACAAGCTGTAAATCAGAGCAGTTTAATTTAAACTAACAGAGCCATTCTAACTGGCCCCCACTAGATCCTGCTCAGAGTGCACTTTCCACTGGGAGAAAAAAGATTGGACCAAACATATGACTGTTGTAAGTGAAGATAGCTGTGCTGATTTCAGTGGAGCTCTGCCAGCATATACCAACTAAGGGTTTGGTAAAATAGTTTCAGGCAAAGAAGGTACATTCCTTTCAGAGGATTAATTATGTTTTATATGCACCTACTGGGTACTTTTGGGGTAAGTTGGCTACATTATAAAAAGCAGGTAATAAAAAGAAAAAAGTAACCTGAATTTGTAGGTGGTCCATTTTATTGGACTAAAAATAAAAGGCAAGCATTTGCAAATCACAGTGTCTTCCTTAAGAGCAAGAGAGAAGGGCAAGTTGGGGCAACAGAATTGAGAGCCTGGTTCTGATTCAGACTTCATAATTATATTCTGAGACAGAGATCAAAGCAGGAGTTGAGCAGGAAATCGCAAAGAGAAAGTCAGGTGCAAATATCACACCCTTCTCTGTTGCCTCATGAGCCAAAATTTGGAAGCCAGTCTAGTGTGGTGAATGCATGTGTTTGTTTAAAATAATTGCCTTGACTGAAGCTCATTATTGTTTTCTTCTGACTGCATTGGGTGGGAGCTACTGCCAGCATGTTTCTGGTGGTACAGGTAGCCAGTTTAATACAGCTGCCATTATTAACACTTGACAAAAAGTCCTGGAGTCTCAATCCAGCTTTGAGTCAGGCTTTCCCAGGTAAGTGCTGCTGAAATGGGAAAAGCGGACTTAAAGTCAGTGAAGACTTACTCCCATCTTCCATAAGACCCTAGTGGAAAAAGAAAACACCATCCAGAGATTTCAGGAGGTTGATTCACAATGAAGCAGCAGGATGCACTAGTTCAATGACTGTGGATAGGATCTTTTTCTTTCTTCTTTTTCTTTTCTCTTTTTGTTTCCTCTCTTTTTTTTTTACTCCAACTTTGCATAGAATGTCAGATGCAGAAGCAATTTTGGTAAGACAATAGTGAAGTGGATCAGTCTGCATACACACAATTTTCTAATGGGTATGAAGGCTGACAAAAAAAACATTCTTGATGTAGGTTCACCATCCAGACCAGCATCAATATAAAGTTTGCTAGCTATCCCTGTCCTTATTTTATCCAATACCGTTTGTTCCATGGTGTCTCTGCCCTACCAACTGCACTAGGTGGACATGTGTAATTAACTGATTTAACCAGGGAAGAAGAAATTGCAGTTCTTGTCTTTGCAGCTATTGGAAATGCAGCAAAATCTGTTGAAACTTGAGAATCTTGATATTTGTTTAAAATTTTTAAACCTCATCCTAGTGCATGGAGACATAAAAAATATATATAATTCAAACACAAAAATTGGAACTTGGTTTTATTTTCGTTGGTGTCACATTCATTTGCTAATTTGTGGGTTGGGTTTGGAATAACAACAAGTCATTTGCTGGGAAGGAATGAATAGCTGGCCCTGGAGGTAATATCTTATCTGCTCAGTTTTAATAGTTGCCTGCTGGGGGGGGAAAACCCCAGCTAGAGAGGCAGATGTACTGTACAGACCTAGCTAAGACTCTGCTCAGTTTCTTCCTGTTAAGCCTTCCCTCTTGAAAACAGTCATCTTAAAATTCTTTGTAGAGGTGCACAAGAGGTTTAGAGCAATCTCTAAGATCTCTGTGCATACAGCACAATGTACTCATTATAGAATAAGTGAGGCAGGAACTGCTACGTATGAAAGGCTAAGATGTGTGATAAGATGAGGATCAGGCAAAATGGGGAAGTCTGAGTGGGTACAAGAGAAGAATCTGAGAGGACAAACATTATTCAGCTTATAGAAGAAGTCAATTTAATAAATTATCAGAACATTAGTAACCGCATTTTTTTCATGTAAAGATTTCACTCTTTAGCTTACAAGAATAGAAAACTTCCAGAGGCTTTTGTGATGGGTCATGGAGCAGGTTTCATTTCCCTCCCACTTTCAAGCACAGTCCATACAAAACGGTACAGCACAAAGTCAGACCTTCAAGGTAATCTGGTCTTCCTCACACAACAGAACTTGGTCAGACTTCCTATTTTACTTCACCACACAATTGACTCGAGGCAGCAGGCGGTAACACAGCGGGGTGGCGACCGGAATAGGGGAAGCAGGAAGAATCCCGAACAGGCCTTGTAAAGGTCCAGGCACCTCACTGGGGAGAAGGAAAGGAGACACGCGGACAAGGGCAAGGGAAAGGAACGAAAGGACAGGGAAAGGAACTGGGAAAGGACAGGGAAAGGAGGAAAGTAGGGAAAGGAACAGGACAAGGAAAGGCATGGGGCAAGGGAATGGAAAGGAATGCAAGGAAGGAACTGGACAGAGCCAGGAAAGGCAAAGGAACGGCCAGGAAGGAACGGAACAGGAAAAGGTGAAAGGAAAGGAAAGGAAAGGACAAGGCAAGGACAGGAAAGGAAAGGAACGGAAAGGGACAACGGACAAGGAAAGGAAACGGAAAGGAAAGGCACAGGAAACGGCAATCGAAAGTCAAGTCACATTCCGAATGCATAACGAACCTACACTGCCACCACCCATACCCTCCCTGTACCTCCCCTCCCCTACCTACCATCCCCTCCCTCCCCATTTAAAACCACATTTTAAAACTATGTACTGACTAAATGCTGGAAGTGAATGTCTAAAATCCTTATGGCCTGATCTGTCAAGATGTTTGAGAGTCTATTCTCTTTCCAGCTGACAAACTCCAGGATGCTGTTATGACTGCAGAAAACTTTAAATTTCTTCCTTCCTGTTGCTTTAGGAGACGTGCCCCTTTCTAGGACACTGACATGATTCTCTTGAGGTTTTCTTTCCTATAGAAGAAATATTCTTATATTTCTCAGTTTTCTACACTTCAAAATCACTCACATATCTAAATTTCAAATTCCTAAAGCAAATTTTCAGCACATACAGCAGCATTACTTTCATCTTCTATGTGTGCACAATGAATTTAAAAAATGTAAAGCATTACAGACATGCATGTCTTGTAAAATTAAAGATCACAGTTCTTGGAAGACATGGTATATAGAAGGGCACAGTTTTCATAAGGTAGTGGTTTTTGTGACTTGTCCTCTCTAAAATAGGCTGAGGAACTTGTGTTATCCAGTGTGTTGTGTAGAGAGGCACCAAAGTTTATTACTAATATTTTAATTAAATATTGCTTGCAATTAAATGTATGAAATCCTTTCATCATCTCCCTCTGCGTAGATTTTTAGCAGATACAGCGTAGACCAAGTGTGTGACCTATTCTTGGGACCTAAAACATCAGACAAACCCAAGAGCCAGCTGGTGAAGGTGTCAATGGCAGTTGTGCCAGATGTGCATTTTTTTTCACAGACAGCACTCGAGGTTTTATGTAAACATTCAGACTAGCCATTTGACAAGGCCTGGAGTCTGAATTGTATTGCTCAGTGGAAAAGGAAGGGAAAGGGCAGCTGGATCCTGGAAGATATTCCAAGACTGAAGATCTACAGGGTTAGAGTGAATGCTTTGATTCCTAGTAGAAGTTGCTTCAATTTGTGCCTGTAGGATTTCAGGACCAAATAGATTTTAATTTAAAGTTCCTAAAGTCTCTCAGCAATGTACATTCTTGCCAATCAAATCTGAGAATTTCACAGCTCTGGCTGTTATCCCTGATCCCACTTGGCTTTCAACAAGTGAGTGAATGTCTGAATTTCTGCTCTTCACCTCACTCAAGTGTTTCTCAGGTGGGTTTTTTTTTGGTTTTTTTTTGGGGGGGGGTTGGTTGGCTGGTTGGTTTTGGGTCTTCATTCTCTTCCAAGCAGATTGTAGGATTTTAGCTTTCCCTGAGAAATTATCCATTTGAATCTCCTAGATAGGATTGCTTCTTTCCTTTTCAAGTCCGTTGTGGCAGTGGTGGAAGGGGGCAATATGTCTTGTCTTCTACTTTTTAGGATGTTTTCTCTTGGCTTGTGAGGTTTCAGCCCTTCTTTCTCTCACTAATCAAAATTCCAAATGGGCCTTTTATTTTTTAGTTTCTGACTCACCAAGTTTGGTCTACTGCATCCAAAAAAGACAAGGTTTGCCTTGAAAGGCCCCTAAGACATCCATTACACATATCATCAACAAAATATCACAAAACATCACAGTAAACTTCTGAGCTACCAAATGGACTAAAAAAGCAGATTTTGCCACAGGAAAGAAAAATGGAAGGGATCAGAGGAACCACAGTCTTGTAAGTAGTGAGTACTTGCCCTAACTAAACATTTGGTTGCTTTTAGGTTGTAGGCTGCACTTGCCTTCTCCAGAGATGAGTGGCAGATGGGGGAAGAAGTGCCTTTCAATTTAGGGAAACAAAATGGTGTTAGGAAATAAAAATCTCCAATTCTGAAACTGTTAGCTGATGAGCCTGACAAGTCCAGCAGTGCACTTTGCTGGGAGAGGATGATGCCACTATAAGCAGGAGCACAACTCAGAATCAAAAGTATTATCTTTTCTTTGTCTGAGCTTCATAGTGCTGATTACTTTTGATTTTATTTCATAGAATTGTTTCATTCAAACTGCACTTCGGTCACTTCATCTTAAGTTATTTCAGTTATCTTGTAATTTTCAAAATGCGTTAAGAATTTAATGAAAACTTCCAATGTAGAGATAAATGCTTCAGCTTAGAATATCAATCTAATTTAATGATCATAAAATAAAATATACCTTAAATGCATTTTTTTTACAAAGCAGCTTTTCGCATGTGTATGAAGGAACACCTTTGTGCTGTGTGTGTTCACCTCTTAAAATGGCAACCCCTGCTATGAATGCAGACCCTCCACAGATTGTAGAAGAAGAGAGGTTTTGTCTAGTTCCAAATTCCCAATGAGATACACTTACAAATTCCCAATGAGGTACACACAGAAAACTGACGTATTTGCATGGCTTCTCTGCACACATACTTAAAATAGTACAAAATTTGGCCACTGTTCAGATGAGTCAAAATAAATGATAGTGCCAGCAATAAAATTATATTAATATGTCTAAACAGTGACTTCCCCCAAGCTCTGCAACTTGTGAGATCAGGCTAGCAGACCACCACCCATGTTCCTGATGCACAATCTACTCATATCAAACTCTTTACTGCAATGCTTGAAAGATTCCTGATCCCCAAGGAAAATAATAGATGGTCAGGATGTGTGCTAAGTTCAGAAACTATTTCAGATGTAGTGTGCAATGCCTGAAAAGAAAGTGAACTTATTGCTCACAGCTGCACTGCAGCATATTCAGAGATGAAGTTATTGGGGGCCCCCTCATATTTTCTTTGGCCTCCACACAAATTGTTGACATCATTTATTCATTGCCATTCATCTACTGTTGTTCTGATTTAAAGCTGTGTTTCAAAGATGGGGGAAGGTCTCATCAATCAGCAGAGCTGTTCCTCTGGGAACTCCTGTACCTTTCCTATTGCCTGAGGACTACAAAAATCAAATCCAATAGTCATAGATACCTTCAAAATTTTCACTCAGTGAATTTAGGGCACTAACAATTTAAAAATAAACAAATAAACTCATAAGCAGAAAAAAAAATTGCACAATACCTTCAAAGATATTTATGCTTTTTGTATTGCCTCACAGAACAGCTACTGACAAAATGATTGAGGTTGGAAGGGACCTCTGGGGGTCATCTGGTCCAACCAACTTGCTCTAGCAAGGACAACTAGAGCTGGTTGCCCAGGCCATACTTCCAAGGATGAAGACTCAACAACATCCCTGGGCTCCTGTGTTTGAGTTTGTGCTCATAGAATACTAAATTTGGGCCATCAGTCTTCCATGGGTGTTATTCCTAAAGCACAACTACTTGTGCTGACTTTCATAATGCACCATGAAGAGACAGTGAGAAGACAAGAATGGCAGCAGACACAAGGAGACAAAACTTCTGAATTAATGTCTCTAACATTGATTAGCACAAGATACTTACAACTGTTATATGCAACCACTTTACAGAAAAGTCATGACTCAGTTGAGTCATAGACTAACATACAACAGCTCACCTGTGATTATGCATTAAGGGCTTGAAGATCACTAAAGGTCTTGGCTCAGCTGGCTAAATTACTATTTCATTTAAACTTCAGCACAACAGTAATTCTGTACACTACACTAATGTAAGTGGTTACTGGTTCTTTTTGAGGGATATGCAGTATCATCCTTATATGGATGAAGTTGCTTTTGATGTGGAGAACCAGGACAAAGCTCACTTAGCAGAGTTAGGCAGCAGCTGTGCTGTACTAGAATTTAACTAGGATTTAACTGCTGTACTGCATTTAACTAGAATTGGGACTGCATGGAATTTTACATATCCAAACTTGAAGCATGGTGGAGATGGGTCACCAGTCTAACACAGTAGGTTTCAATCACACTTCAACATCAAAAGAAGTACAGCTCCTGCACTGTGCATTGTCATTTCAAAAGGTACACATAAAAACCTTACCCCTTTTCCCTTTGGTCAGACAAATTTTCTGAGATGTCACTTTTTGCAAGGCCTCTTTTTCATTGAAATGTACCTTTTTTCTAATAGATATATGGGTATATGTTTGCAGTAATTACAGAAGATGTTGTCCTTTTCATTTATGCCTGCGCAATCCAGTTTGACATCATGTCATAAAAGTTTATGTGTTGTGTTCTCTGAGCTCCTTACTAATATCTCTGGCATTCTCCCTGACTATCCAAAATCAATACCATTGCTCCTCTCTCAATAAAAAATGGAGCATTGAACAGGGTCCAAATGTGCTCACTGACAATTTCCAGCAATTAGATGTTGTGCTAACAAATGACCTTCCCATGGGGTGATAAAGTAGGACCAGAAGAATCACCAATGTCTTTCTCAGGGGAGCTTGCAAATAACTGGGACCTTTAAGAAGTGGATTCTCTCTCTGTCCCTGTTTCTGTCAGTGGAAATTCACAGAAATATTGAAATCAAGACACAGAGGTATTCATATTAGGAACCTTAGTAATCAATTTTCACTTGCAGATGGTGGATTGTAATCAATGTTAATTAACTAGACTCCTTTTCAGACCAGGCTACCCTGAGAGACAACTGTGTATATGTTTGACCAAGACAACTTATTTTGCTGGCCTTCAGAAAAGGATAGTGACGGCTTTTTGAGTCACACCAGAATACAAGTCTAGGGAAAACAAAATAAAGAGACTCTAAGTCCTTTATGGCAATGTGCCTTATATACCTTCAGAGATAGATGAAGCAGCAGCAAGTCACAGAATCACGGAATATTCTGAGATAGAAAGAATCCTCAAGGACCATCAAGTCCAACTCTGAAGTGAACGACCCATACAGGGACTGAATCCGCAGCCCTGGGATTTGTGGAGGTGTCACAGGGATAGTGCAGGGCTGATCCTATGGCTCTTAACTCAAACTCAATTTCCTAGTTGTCAAGAGCTAAAGTTCTGGAGGTTTTTTTACCTCCAATGAACTATGCAAAATAGATTTTTGTTCTCAGGTCAAGTTCAGGAGAAAATGAGCTGAATCAGAAGTGTCAGCCAAAATGTTACAGTCTTCACAGGTTTATCTTGTGAATTTCTTGCTACTCATAAAGCCTTATTTCTTTTAAGGTTGCAATCAGGCAAGCATTTTAAATTTCTATTTATAAAAACAAAAGCTTTTAATTTTCACTGCTGCAGAAATTCCATACATTTTCTGAAAACAAGGAACCCTAAAAATTACTGTAAACCTATATACTTTTCTCTTTTTAATAAAGAGTGAGAGAACAGTAGGACAAGGGCTGCACAATGGAAAGATAGCCTGGAAAGATAGCCAGGGCCTGAATATACAGGCTCAGTTATCTTCTGTTTTCCAGAAATTCTTGCTGCCAGATGGGTGGACACAGTCAAAGAAAGCTGATACTGCTTCTTGGTGTATACCTGTTCTTCAAAAAAAAGCAAAGAGCACATTTTCTAGCGCTGTCAGACAGTTGCTTCTCCTTAAGGAAAAATCCTTTAAAATTTTGCAGTGCAAGAAAAGGAAAAAAATACTGCAAACCAGGATGTATATACTCACCTGTATGTAAATCCTGTTGCACTGATCTGTGAATTTTTTAAATAAAGTTGTCTTTTGAGGCATCTTTGACTGGAATGAAGATTGAGGCTTTCAGTGATCTCTGAGCGGCACAAGAAGGAACTCCAGACAACACCAGAAAATACTGTTATTCCTCAGGTTCAGCAGGGGTCTTGGCTGAAAAATCACTCTGACAGGGACCTTTTCTGTTCCCATTTGCTCTCTGGAAGACATCGGGATACAGTTTCCAAATGGTTCTTCTAAGTGCAGCAATGACACATTGGCATTGCTACAAAACTGGTCTAAGAGAAAGCAAAAACATGAATACAAGGTGCTGCACCACATGAAGGGTAGGAGGTAAAACTCTGGTTTCTTGGACACAGTTATCACAGGCAAGTGTCTCAATGGCTGCTGCTCTGCTCCTTTTACTTGTAGTTAATATAACAGGAGTTCCTTCTGTCTGTCCTCTCTTTTGTCACTCGAGATATAGTCTTGCAGAAAACACCTTCTTTATGGATTTGCTTAGCAAGGAGAAGGGTACAGATGTCTTGACCCCACAGGGGTTTCCTTGGAAAATAAAACACCATTGACTAGTCTAGGAAGTTTTATAAAAAATAATTTCTTTCTCATACTTCAGATATTAAGGGGTAACTTTTTTTCCTAGACAGCAAAAGGAACATGATGTGCATATGCCAGGAGTGTCATTTAGTCCAGTATTTTTACAGGCCTGACCAGCCACTTCTAGGAGAAAAAGGTGCTCTCTGTCTAGTGCTACTAATACAAGAGGCAGCAGTACATGCTTTATGCAGTGTGGCTACTCAAACACACAGCAGAATGGTCCAGTGGAGAATTCAGTCCTACAGTAAATTTAGACTGCCTTCTAGTGCAAGATCTGGAAGCAATTCCTGCTTCAAAAGAAGGGGCAAAAAAACAGCCCCACACATAGAAAACCCACACAAAAAATCCACACAACCTAATTTTCTGAGAACATATTTGCTGAAAATAATTTACCACTCGAAGTATTTCTAGTGTAGTCTGTAAAAAGACAGAAAGCCTCCTTTTCTCTTTCTGTCTTTGAAATGGGCTGATTTCTAGCTTTCTATGAAGCAGAAACTTCAGTCTTAACTGAGACAGTGAATTGTAAGGTGTGGCAAAATGTATGCAACCCAGAACCATAAACATAACTTCTACTAAGGAAGAAAGAAACAAAACCGACCTGGAAAATGGATAATTTAGGTTGTGATTTACCATTTAGAATAAAAAATTTCACATAATATAATACTGTATGTCTCGGCTGTCATCAACCCTCATTCCATCCTGAGCTGTAAACAGCTGGCCTTTAACAGGCCAGTTAAAATTTCATAATAATAAGTGTATTCCTTACAGAGGCAGCAGTGAAACTGCAATGCAGGTGAAGCTTCACTGCTTTTCTACCTGTCTTTCTTCTTTTGGGGAGATTTAGTAAACACTAAAGAACTGAAACTTCTCAGACAAAATTCCTTCAGCTAGTGCATACTGTGTAATAAGTCCATACTGCATCAGCATTCCATAAAAACTTCTCTAGATGACAAGTTTTTTGCCAAACGCCACATCAGCTGAAAGGCAACTTGCAGCAACAATTTAGTCTGGTGAAATGATTGAATGCCCTACTGTATGCTAAAGGTCTTGAGCCTGATGTAAAGAAATAATGTTATAATTTTTAGGAAGTTGAACAAAAATCTATTGGCAATAACATTTGAAAAGCAGTCTGGTTTCTTTTTTTTGGGCTGAGCACTGAAGTGATGTTCATCTGTAAAGTTTGAATTCTGACTTATTTCTAAGCAAACTAAAACCAGCTTCTATGTCTAATATGAGGTTCAAGAACAGACCTTCACATCCTTCAGTTAAAATTGCTTAGAGATTTTGAATAACTTTGAAAAGAGCAGCAGTCACTGAATGCCAGACTCCAGCAGTTCTGAAATAACAGTGGTTTTGAGGAAGAGCAGCTTCAGATGACATGAGCCATTCTATACTATGCAATTTCAGGAGTCAGCTAAGCAGAGAAGTGTTTGAAAACACCATGAACCTTCTTCAGTACAATTGAGATCTGACACATGCAGGTCCACAGAGGTAAACCAAATATTTTCTGACTTGATTTGAATTTCAAGTCAAAGAATGATGTATATGCTCTCAGGAATTTTAGACTTTTGGCATAGCCAAATTTCAGACTTCAACTGAATCCTCACAGAAGCTCAGCAGTGCAGAGGTTGAAAACATTTCTCATTTATGCAAGTCACCCTGCCCTGAGAGCGTTTGCAATGGTGGAAGATTTTGCTGAACTAAACTGAACTCAGGAAACTCCACACATGAGCATAGACTAACACCCCATAAGTGCTAGAACTGCTGAAGCCTGTATCTAAGTACTAGTGAAGGATTAACATAGTACAGTAAAACTTGCATTCAGAGCAGTCTGAAACATATCAAGTATTTAGGAGACATTTGCAAAAATTCCCATTTCTTATTTGACAATGACAGCATTCAATACCTTGAAAGACTGAGGCAGTAGGTAACCTTCTACTGATCACTTTACAGCATCTCCAGTGGTTCATTCTATCCTGAGGACGGCCTTGTTCAAGCAACTGATGTATTTCCTGGTTCCTTGAGCAGCTCCTTAAAATATTGGTGTTAAAGGATCCAACACTGTCATTTTATCCAACACTGGCATGTTGGATAAAATGGCACTGCACTCTTATGCTGTAACTTGGCAACTATTTGATAGCAGACAGCAGAGTTGTACAAGAGTTTTCAAAGGGAAAGTGAAGGCCATAAGAAGGAAACCCTTCTTTAACACCAGGTGGCTAAGACGCTTTCCTGCTTGTGCTAAAAACATCCTTTTTAAAGTGAGTAAACTGAACATCATGATGGGTGAAACACCCTGGCTTTGCAGATTTAATTAATACTAAAACATGGGGAATCACTTAGAATGGCCCTAAACAGGGCTCTGGATTAATACTATGTTACTTAAGCAATAGACTCAGGTTTGCTTTCTGAAAGGTTACCAAGAGGTAGATTAAGCATCTTGGGTTTTTTAATACAAGTGGTCTGGCCTATTTATTTGTATTGCAGTGCTAGTTTTTGAATGCCTTCACCACCAAAAATTCTTTTGGCATAAACGTGTGTTAGGCTTGCCATTGGATGAGTTCATTGCCCTGTATCTGTCCAAGCAGAATTCCAGTGATATTGTCAAAGACGCAAAGCAATGCAAGTGAATTTTACCTTGCTGACACAGTTTTTGGTGTTAACTGCAGGTTCTGTAGAATGGCAAACTTATTTAAATGTAAGAAACACAATAGTTTTTGATTGTGTGACAATTCTTGTTTTAGGGCTTACACGACAGTCACACTTTCTCACAAGCTAGCTTTCTTTCAACAAACTCATTCAATGTTGGCTGGAAAAGAATGGCAGGTCAGTGTCAAACCCTCTCCTCTACTTCCTTTTTCTCTTGCTGCTTCACAGGTCTTGGTCCTTGAACAGTACTGATGGCCAAAGCAAGGGATCTGGACCCTAGTACCAATCATTTAACTTCCAGAGAATTCAGAAAAGTCAGGAGATAGATCTTAAACTGCTGAACAGAACTGGATCTTTTCAAAGGGCAGTTCAGACCTGTCAGGGGCTCAGCTATGTTTTCACCATCTACAGCAGAGTTAACCCAAAGTGAGGAAGCCCCTTAATTAGATTCTCTACAAATGTCTTAAATTAGGTAGGGTGAACAAAGGCCAGCATGTAGGTTACTGTTTCAGAACTTGGTTTAGCTTCCAGAAACTCAGAAGCCAGCTTTTCACATTCATGTGTAAAGCAAAGGTGGTATTGCCAATCACTCTAAAGCAGTCAGTTTCCCAACACAACAAACAGCTCTTTAAAATATATTTTCAGTATCTTGTTACTATTGTGTCTTGCTATAAGTAAAAAGTTTTCAAAGCAGACAGGGAAATACATTCAGACTTTCAACCAGAACACTTAAACGATGACAGTACTGTCTGCACTCATGGATGGAAGGATGAAGGAGATGTCAAAGAAAAAAAAAAAATCTGTCCCCAACATCTTTCCAAAAGTTTTCTGGAATAAAACATGCAATAAGACAAGGAGAGCCTGTAAAAATGTTGGATGCAGATTTGAGGGGTAAAGTAATGGAAATGGAATTTTTCTGGAACACAAAAAAGATCTTTCTTGAGAAAGAAGAGTGAGTGGAGCCTGGCAGCAAAACAAGGTTTGGTTTGTAGGGAGGTGACAATAAAAAAAGGCCAAAGAGACGAGTTAAAACTGACAGTGCAGAAAGTTTATCTGCAGAAAGAAGTTAAAGGTAAAGTAACCTCATAAAATTCCCTAACATGAGCATTCTGAGGCTGAAATTTTATTTTCTCCTTATTTTACAAGATGTAAATTGGTCTTTCAGTTAAAAACACATCAAATAAGTTCTTTCTAAAAAGACTAGTTTTCTTATTAAAATTGCAGAGGGTTTCACACGAGGTGTTATTGGGTTTTTGGGCTCTTGCCCTCAAGTAAGGGCCAAAATCTCTGTTAATTACAAAGCAGATCCTGGAATATGCAATCAGTCCTGTGCAAAGTAAACACAGGTTGTGCTGCTCACTATATCTAAAAACTAAAATGCAGATGTTGAGACATTATAAACTAACTACCATAGCCTGGAGTGAAATATTTATATTAGTAAAGACTGGCCTAGCTCTTGAGTTCCTAGAAGATCAGAGTTAACTTTCAGCTTGTGACTCAGTTGTAAAACAATGTCATTTTCTATTTCAAGCCAGCAGACAGCCCCAGACAACATCCCTGGGAGGACACGATGCTTAAAATGGGAGAATTTCTTCGCTGAGTCTGAAGACCAAAGTTTTCAGATTATTCTGTGTAGGTCTCTATTATTTACTGTTTCACCAATTTAAAATAGTAGGTGAAAAAGAATAAAGACAACCCATCTGCTTCAAATTTTATCCTGAGTCATTATCTCACTTTGCTTTAATTTTTGGTAAAGAAAAACTCTGCTGTCAGGGTAGTCCTGCTCACACAGCCAAAAGAAAAAAATATAGCATAGTATGCAGCAAAATAAAACAAAATAAAAATCCCAAACTAAAGTGTCAAAGAATTTCTGTCCCCCATTCCAATTATAACATGATTTAATGACATTGCTGCACTTTTTTTAAATCAAAAGTAGTCAATTAATTGTTCTCCTTTTCTGATTAAAAGACTTTAATTTCACACAATTCATATAATTGTGTGAAATTAAAGTCTTTTAATCAGAAAAGGAGAACTTTGTGTAACAGAGCTGATGTAGAACTGGAGTCAGTAGCATGAGTAAATGTATAAAGGGACACTGCAAACTCTGATACAAAACCCCTTCCTATTTACACTTTCCTGGACAACCAAGGAAAATATATCTAAACTGCCTTATTAACAGAAAAGAGAAATTATTAAACTTTGCTGAAAACAGCACAGAAATTCAAAGTTATATCGACTTTTAACCTTATTTAATGAAAACAATTTTTAATTATTCTTTATGCTTGGGCAAGGCTAGGCCAAGGTTAGAAAGGCCAAAGGCCTAGAAGGCTAGAGGCCAAATGTTTAACCTGTGGGACTGCAAGTATCACAAGAAGACTCCATTTAGAAATATAAACAGCCAACAGAGGTTGAGAAAAACAACTCCACACCATCAGGGGCAAGCTTTACACAAGGTTCCTCTTGCCTGTATGGCTCCCTGGTGCTAGCTAAGAGCTAGTTTGCAAGTCACAGGTTCAGGGTCCAGATCAGGTGTTGCAAGATCATTTGTGTTCGGTGTCATCACTTCATTTCAGTCCTATCTACCTCCTAAATTCTCTTTAATTTTCTAACTCCTATAGGAAGGTAAATCAGGAGTTATTTTCAAACCAAAGTTTTTTTTTTTTCGGGATGAAGTCTACTTCTGAATAATTAATTTTCAATTTTTAAAATAATAGTGTTTTGGCATGTTTGTATTTGACTATTTTAAGGGTGAAACACGCAAAAGAAAACAGAAAGGATTATGTCTTAAGTTTCGCAAATCACGAACAACATCAGCTTCTTTTATTTATAACTTGTTCATAAAAAATGGTTTTATCCAAAAGATTTCTCCAGGCACACTTTTTGGGAAATACTTGTGATGGGTTTGCCATTGAATGATCTCACTCCCAGAATTCTGTTTGTAATGAGTAATAACAGCAATGAAGATGTCATCAAACAATAAAATCCTCCAAAGAACTGGAGCCTGTTCTCAGCTCACAGTGTATGTAAACACTGGAAATAAATGTAGCATTGCAGTACCCTATAGTCCTGCCTGTAAAAATGCAACAGGATAACTTTTCTTCCATAAGAACCACATGAAATTGTGAGAGGACAATTGTACTTTACTTTTTTTTTTTTTTATTCTGCGACACTGAAAATACTGGGCTGATGTCTAATCCTTCAGGCCATGGCCAGTGTCCCTTGCCCATTTCAACAGTAAGATATGCTCTCTTGAAATGCATATGAGGGGGCTGCTAGCCAAAGACACTGATGAAAGCCAAGTCTCCTATCTGTCTTGTGTTAAACACTAGTCTTTCTCCCTTTATTTGGCTTTCTGTAGAGTTTACAGTTGCTGCAAGGGAACAGCTTGTCAATTGTCATTTTTTTCCTCAGCTTTCATCAGCTTTCATTTCATAGCATATGTGTTCTCTGCATAAAGACCTAGCTATCAGGGCTCTAGAAATCCATGAACACTCAGAACAACTAATTCTGTGGGAAACATTTTGCCTAGAACCATATTATTATCACAGCTTGTGCAAGCTGCCTAAGGGGTGTTTGTGAAGGGGCAGCAGGACCAGGTGAAACTCCTGCAGTCTCTTTTTCATGCAGTTAGTGGCAGCAGTTTCACGTATTTTTGAAAAGTTGTCCAAGCCAGTTTTATTGCAAACTCATGGGCACCAGTGCATTGGAGATCAGTGAGGTGCTAAGACAAGAAAACTCATTCATGCACTTTTCCCTGGCAAAGATGGTTACAGCTGTTATGGTTGGGAATGCAATCCTGGTTTAGGAGTTTGTGTTCCCGGCATCATCACCCAAGAGTGTCTTGGCAAGTTTGACAGATTTCATAAAGGCAAAAAATATCAATGAAGTCAGCTTTGAAGGTGTCTCCAGGAAGAGTAGAGAGTATCTGAGACGAGAGATTTAGCTGCCCCAAGCTCCTGGCAGGGGAAATGAGACAGGAGGAATGCAGCAGTCTGCTCATCAGATGACCATGGCCACCCCAGCCCTTGACGCCCAGTATTTCGAGCACCTGATGGGCTGAACTCACATGGACAACAGAGGTGGAGATAAATAGGCAGGGCTGGTGAACATCAGAGTCCCACAGGAGCTTCCACACTGGGTGGAAGGTGGTTATCTTTCCCTCCACTTTAGCTGCCCACAGGGTGAAATTCTTTTTTTGCATCCTTAAAAAAATGGTCTCTTTATCTAAAAAATCTAAAGTCTCTTTATCTAAAAAATTAGAAAAAAATGATTAACAAAGACACATCCAACAGCCTTTGTTTGTGGCTTAGCATTTCCTTCTTTTTGTTTCCTCAATTAGTGTGAGCACAATCTAATGTTGCTGGGGTATCCTTTGTTTCTAAAGTGCTTGCAGTGGTCAAGCCTTGGCAAAAGTTGAAGTTCCCCATAGTATGTTCAAGGCTATAGCTCATCTGCAATTAATCTGCGTGTGAGAGAATCACACCTAATTTCAGATGACCTTAAGAAGGCCCAAACTTTATGTGCATGTTCTCTCTTGTCTTATTTTTCTGAGCAGACAGCCCTGGGGTGCCATGAACTGTGAGCCAGTTTTTGGGGCTATCTTGTCAAGAGACTCATTCTGGGGCAGCAATGCCATATGCATGTGCTTGAACACAGAAAGGAGGTGTGTGCCAGACACTAATAAAGTGAATTTTTATCTTGGTTTTTCATACATCTATTCTCTCTGCCCAATGGTCTCTGGAAAGGTCATGATGTCCAATTGTCCTGCTTGCCTTGTAATTTTACAAGACACACAAAGGCAAACCACTTTGTTGTGTTTTGTTACATATACAGTGGGGTGGGAACTGTTGCAGATTTGGGGCTGTATAGGGCTGTATAGGGAAGGCCATCCAAGGAGGAAGGTGTCCCTGATTCCAGAGAAAGGAAAACTGTTGGGAGAATCTCTTGGATGAAGATGTCAGTATAAGAAGGGAAGCAGTTACAACTTCCAGGCTGGTTGTAAAGGAGGTTTCCAGTGGAAACGGGAAGCAAGTTCAACCTGACATTGTCTCTCAACCTTTTGCTGATCAACAGCTTCTTGACAGAGATAATGGCCCTTTCAAAAGGGAGTATCCTTTGCAAGACTAGTGTAACCTGCTGACACAGAGCTGAGAAGGCAGTATGCAGCAGCCTGAATTGCTGCTAGTGAAGTCCAAGGTAAAGAAGCAAAAAGGGCCTTCGCACAATATCCACAAATTCAGCTGCAAGGTGTGATGTTCTGGTCCCAGCAACATCTCTCCCCAGGGGCCCGGGGGCTGACCCTGGTCTCAGGGCAGTGCAAAGATAAGGGCCAGTCAGGGAATAGGGAAGGAGCTGCTCAGGAACATAGGAACAGACATAGGAACGGGGGAAGGAGCCAATGGGGTGTAACTCAGGGGATGCCCCCCAGGGCCTCCCCAGTAGCATAGTGTTCTACAGTTTAGACTGGTCACTGCACAGCCAGGGAAAGGAAGGACCTGTCGGTGAGGCCAGCAAAGTTTGGAGAGCCAGATAATTTGGCTCTAGGGACAGCCAGGGCTTCCAGATGTTCATTATTTCCGCTGCTTGCTTAGCAGAGTGCCATAGCACACAGGCAGGCCCATGAAAGTCTCCCTTCCTGAGCCCCAGACCACAGAGTGCCACAACAACACTCTTTAGTGTGAGAGTAACACCCCTCTCCTTGTCAGGCGTTTCTTGATCCTTTTACTGCACCCTACTCATCCAAACCATAGTTTCTTATATGTGAAGATGGAACAAAATAAATATATCAGCCCTCTAGGGTGGCAAGGCACTATAGGGAGTACAAATGGGAGGACTTGTCAAGGATACTGGAAAGATTTCCTCTTGGTGTGCAGGCATTGTCAGGGCTCCTGGGAATGCAGTTTGGACACTTGTCTCTTTGCTGACCTGACCCTGGGCAGCATTGCTGTTGACAGAGACAAGCACCCACCTGAATGCAATGTGGAGACAAGTCAGATGTCCTACTCCTGCCACCAGCTGTATTCATCTACTAGCCACTGATCTAAAACTAATGGAAAAGTCTTCAGTTCTTCTTTGGCTAGCCTCCCCAAGACAAGAGCGAGGCTGAACTGAAAGACCAAGTCAGGTGAATGCCAGCATTTTTAAAAGGTTCCTTCATCACCCCTCAAACTCTACTGAGTTCCTTCATCACCCCTCAAACTTTTAAATTAGGATTCACCTCTAAATTAAGATGATCCCCTTCAGTTCAAGCCTCACAAAGTGAGACAGAGTGATGAATTTACAGACCATATTTGCTTATTCTTTACATAGGAAAAGAGATTTCCAGCACTCTCAAGGAATGCCATTGTGAGTGCACAGCACAGTAGGCTTTAAGAGAAACACAGAAATACTGTCCCTCTGCTAATTTGTCACAAAGCAACCACTAATTCATGCAACCCAATCAATTAGAGTGCCAAAATATTTGCTTCATGCAAACACATGAATGATTTCCAGGCATAAGGCGTTTCTTATGAAGAAAATGAGAGAGTAGGGAGGAATAAACCAATTAGCATTAGAGAGAGGGAAGAGATTTTTTCAGTGTGAGACCAGAATTCATTAAAGCAACCGTAGGAGCCCAGAGACTGGCTCAGTGTGGGTGCATGAAGTGAGAACACGGATTATGGTAGAGAGATGTCTGCCATCATCCTTCACTAACCTCACTGAATACTTGTGCTTCAGAGCAAGGTGTAATAACTGTGTAATGGACTAACCTAGAATAAACTGACCCCAAGAGAAGCTTGCACCTAGCCCCCTGCTCAATTAGTGAGTGGTTTTTGCTCTAGAGCTTTAGGGTTTATAAGACACATTTGTTTTTCTTGCCTAATAATGATGGATCTTGTAATTATCCCTGTGCCGTCTGATGCTTTGATGGAGTTTATTATGCTCCTAATCTCAGTGATACGCTGCATTGGCCCAGACACTGGACAGTGCTCCAGGTAAAGTTGCATGCTCTGATGTTTTACAGAGTGGAAATTTGAACTCCTCTTCCACAAACCCACCAAAAATATTATTATAAAGGAGCAAAGCCTATAGTAGCCCCTTTTCTCCAACCCTGTGCAGAGCCCTGAAACCTCCCCTAAGTCTCACTCCTTTCCTCCACTCCTTCCCAGGGTCCGGGTGCCCTCCATCCTCTGACATAGGCCCAGGGGTCCCCCACTTTTCCTATGGGACTTTAGGGTATCTCGCAGCCTGGCAGTGCCCCATGGTATCGTGCAAAACACCTGACCAGCACCAGGAAGGCAGATAGGTGAGGCAGGGCCAGCTGGCTCCCCTCTCCAGAAAGCCTCTCAGGGACTCCCAGGATCACAGCATAGTCTGTGAATTCAGAAAGGATTGCTTCCAGGCCTTCATATCTGAGAAAAAGAAACAAAACCAACAAGAAAAAATAACAACAACAACTAAAATGGAAGTTACCAATAAAGCATTGCCATCAGAACTTCCACCATGTAAAATTCTGTTTCATTTTGAAATAAAAAACCCTTTTTTTATTAAAGGAAAATGTTAAATAGACAATTTACTTTCTACAATCCTTTCAATCTTCATAGATTTGGCTTGTGTTCTTCCATTGTGGGCTACTTTGCAACCTGGGTCATGGCCTTGAGCTGCTTTTTGCAGTGCATTTTTTTCAGTGCATGCAGGTGTTATCCACACGCTCTGCAGACAACCTGCTGATCACATGGAACTGCTTTAATACCTTGCTTCCAGCTGCTTGGTCACGTTAAAGAGCAAAAGGTACATTTCCGAATACTCATGGCCCATGTAAGGAAATGTTGTAAGCTGTGGCAAGGATCCTGACAGCTCAAGAGCAGGGGAAAAAAAAAACCTAATCAATGAAATATGCTATTTAAACCACAATCTGCCATATTTAAAGAAAAAAAAAAGTCATTCAACCTTTTATATGAAATAAAAGTGCAAGTGAAAAAGGAAAAATAAGATAATGTTTCTTTTTGTTTTCATTAAATGTTTATTAATATAGATAGGGCTTTTTGAGGGTTTTCAGTGTTTATTTGCTAGGAAATTATTTGGAATATTTGAAAAGCATTTTAGAGCCATCAAAGCTACTTAGGAAGAATTATGAAATATTTTGAGATTCTGCATGCCTTAATTGCTGTCTCACCATAAACAATTCTTCACCCCATCAAATTCAAGATAGTGGTCACACATGCTGCTGCATGGGTACAACCTCCTGTTGAAACTTGGGTTACAGAACCAGGACTTTAACATGGCATGAAGGATAGGGAGATATTAAAAGCTGTCTTTTTGGAACAGACAGAAAATTTCTATTATTTTGGCAGCATCTCAAATACTCAAGTCAGCATGACCAGTTGAGAAGCAACGACTTTTCCTTGGACCTGGCACTTAATAATTTCTTTGGTCCACAGTCTTAGTGATCCATTTTCTCATCAAGTCATGAAAATGTTAAAATGTTTTGCAGGCTACCAACATGTTCTTATCTTACCAAAACCAAGTAAAAACTCATTAATCTGCTTACATTTATGATTCTGTATCTAGTCAAGCTATTGTCAGATAAAAAGGCATCTTCTTCATTCCTTTTTCTATTCATAGATTTATTGTTAACTTTGGCTCCTTTCTTTTTTTTTTTTTGTTTTACATTATTCCTTACTAGGCTGCTCTAAAACTAGTTGCAATTTTAGTACATACTATATATTTTTCTGCCATATCCTGGGAATAATCAATGACCTTTCTTAATAATGTATCACTTTACCGAGCGTTACACGTAATTAAAAAAAATGAATGCATGCTATATTTATATTTGGTAGTAAAAACCCCTGCTCAAATAATACTGCTATCAACACAATCATATAGGCAGCCACTGCTATTCATGGTAATGTATGAACAAAACCACAAATGTCAAGATTCAAAGGAACAGACCTTTTAGAAGTGTAATCATAACAACGTGCACTTTCTTTTCTAGCTGATAGATTCCAACTCACAGTATTTTCCACTGCTTTGGATACAACTTGTTATGGTGCTGCATCTTCACTGATTTCAACTGAATATTATCAGTCTGAAGATAGCAAAGACTAGAATAAAGAGCCACAGGTAAATGAGTCTATGTGTTGTAACAGAATTTGGAAAGTGGTAGAGGACCCCTCAAGATGATCATGCTATGATACCAAAAAAGCAGCTTCCTCCATGTAAGTAGTAGTGCAACTTACTGCAAAATCTGAAACCTGGATCCTTTTACTTTTTTCAGTCCAGCCATTCTTACTCATATTAGCCCATGCAGAGAATCATCTATCATTCCTAAATGCTCTTGACTCCTAAGGCTATATGAAAAAATGCATTACAGGAGTCCATGAAAGCTGGTGAGTCACTTTCCTCCTTTCCTAGCAGATCCTCACATCATTTTGCAGGTATCTCCACAATGCATTCCCCATTGTTCACCTTCCTAGTAATTAACATGAACCATGGTTCACATCTGTGCATGTGCAGCCAGGTAATTCACCTGTGACTTTCCTGGGAAAAGACCTTGTGATAGGCACCATCCCACAGGGACCTTCTCTTTTCCTGTTGCAACAGAGCCTTGCTGTGTTGTGCCTTGCTAGAATATAGAAAGTTTATTTTGAAAGGTTTATTAGCTACAGTTTTATACAAACATTGTATATATATATATATATATATATATAATCATGTCCTTAAGTACTTGGCATATTAGACTGACATTCAATATGTTGCAATACTGTAAAATATTTAAGGAAAGGACGAAACACTATCCTTGCCTTTGCAGGTTTGATTTCCTTTTCATTATTATTATAATGCTAAATTAAAAGAAATTGAAATAAAGTATTTTTTAAAAGGGTTTTTTTTTTTTCCCTCAAATGTTCATTAGCCATGCACAACTACTTAAATGGCAGGGTCACCTTTGCAGATCATGCATTTTTGCATAGTAACTCTTTGTGTGAAAATATTACTTGAGTGCTCAAACTCCAGCACACAGTGACTCATGTCACTGTGTGCTGGAGTTTGAGCACTCAAGTAATATTTTGAGCACTCATGCTGCTGCTGATTGTTTCCTTACTACAGGCATTCCATTTTCAACAGGGATGCCAAAGACCTCAATAAAGAAACAGCAAGATGCCTTCTCCTCTTAGTGTAGAAAGGGCCCAGCGATGGTCATGAAGTAAAGTGAATTTGGAAAATAGTCAGGTCTTTGTATTGGGTAGTCTTCATTTTTCTGCCAGTAATTCTGGGTTAGAAAGCAAGCAGTAAGAAATGGCCCGTGCAAAATATCCCTGCTATATCAGCTTGGATGAGCCCACACTCCTGCCTTTGGCAGCAGAGCTTGCAGTTCTCACACCTCTCACAGGGTCATTTGTGCACATGCAGGTTATTAGACCTGACAGTAGCCACCTCTCTCTTGTGACATGTAGCTTGCATACAGAGATGCTTTTTACCACCAGAAATTCAACCTGAGCAGATGTTCCAGATACCTTCTGACGTATACTACTGCCTCTTTTTCAGTCTGTCATAAGTTCATCACACTTACCTGTGATCTGGTGAGGTGTTACACCTCTTTCTAGAAACATATCAACTTACATTTAACCACGAAGCTATGTAAGTGAGCTACCATTTATTCCTTCTTCCCTGGCAGTTGGACTTCATCACTGGCTCTTGTCCCCTAACCATGCTTTCTCAGGGTGGTAAATAAGTGCAGATACTTCAAAGAAAATAAGCATGGCATGTGTAGGGATTAACTGAAGAGTATTACTTGAAAAAGAAATCTAGAACTACTTATATGCATAATTTTTTTTCACTGTTCAAGGTTTGGGATTGGTTTGGGGTTTTTTACCCCAAAAAACCCACAAGCTTGCAGTATAAGTTGTTGCTTTGAAATGAAATAATTTGACATCTATATGATGTTACTGGTACTGTCTGTCAAGCTACTGTTACTGAATGTGTTCTGATTAACACTGAATGCGGTGACAGGGCTCAACACACAATAAATGATAATAGAAAGTTTGCTTGGTCACTTTCAGACCAGAAGAATGAGCTCAAACTGATTACTGATTTGGGAGTGTATTATAGTTGATCTGTCAGTGTGTTATTTCATCTCCCCTTCTTTTTTTTCTTTTTTTTTTTTTTAACTGGTGGGAGTGATCCATTGTCTCTAAAATCAAGCTGCTCTTTGCAGTTGACTTCCCTCTAACATGAGGAGCAAGCGGTGATTTTGCTTCCAGATGAAACCCAAGGAGAACAAACATCTGTGAAGAATGGAGAATGTGGCAGCACAGTGAAGTGCCTGGGAGCAAAGTGTTCAGCATGCTCACTAATAAGTGTCAGCTTGATTTGAATCACTTGCTAAAGTGCAGTCTGGCTGAAGTCGAAAGAACATACCTTTCCTCAATGAAATGGAATCCCAAGGCATAAATAAAAGATTTCACCTGGGAAGAGTGATTTATAATCTCCATCCCAAGAAAGATGCCTGTGATTTACCACACCTCCTTGTTTTAAAGCAGAAGCAAAAACAATCCCTTCCCCCAAAATAACCCCTAACCAGTAATAACCAGCACTACCTCCATTAGCTGGAAGAGAAGTCTAAGATGCATTTATACCAGTGATTTAGTTGAAGTCAACAGAGACATTCAGATGGGATAACAGACCAAGAGACCAAGTAAGGGACAAACTGGGGCCATAGCTACAAAAATCTTGAGAAATTCAGTAATACTTAAAAAAAGAAAAAAATAAAAAAGGCTGTATCACGGTGGCTGCTGTCCAATCTAAGACTATGATTGCATATCCCAGTCAAAGGAGCCAACTAATTCATTCCTGACCATATGGATGTTGTAAAGTTGCAGAGATCAAACCCCTCCCTGACAGAATCTTGGATGAACGAAAGAAAACATTTCTGCTCCCTGTTGAGCAGCCATTTCGGGTTTTACAAGGAGCCTGATCCATGTTGGGACAATGGTTTGAATGGTTTAGTCAATGCTAAAGAACATTCACACAGCAGACACAATCAATAAAGCTTATAATTTATTTACTTCATTCCTGAGTCTGAACGGTTTGATTTAAAGAGCTGACATGGGATCTCAAAGTGAGCAGTAGCTTTCTGGTGTGAGTGGCAGTTTCAGATACTGTCTGGGCCTTAGTAGGTCCTGCATAGCCTCTTCCTAAGGACTCCATTGAAAGTAAGACAGGATTCATACCCACTCTCAGCAGATCACTACACTGTCTGTGTCTGCTGCTAGCGGCTCCCCTAAATTACATACACAAAATACAAAACCACCAGGCAGGAATGACTGGGCCTCTTTTGTTTCCATTCAGTCATGAAGCTTGAGCTTCTGTGGGTTCTAGAGGGTGGAGGCACAAAAAATTATAATTGCATGCAGTTTCTACTTTCATCTTCCATCCTTCTACTGACTGAAGTTGCAAAAATGAAATAGGGTAGACAGTCTGAGGTGGTTGCAAGTTGACAATAACTGGTACTACTTTTCTTCTTTTTCATTTCCCAAAATGAAAATTTCACGGAAAACCCTAAAAAAATTATTATCAGGGTCAGTCAGCAAACTGTATGCTTCTCTCAAACCAACAAGTTTACTCAGTTCCCCTTACCCTTATTTCCAGAATGAAGTAAATGATCTGTGCTACTTGCAGTGTTGGAGTGCAGAGCACTTGCTGAGACAGTAAAACATTCTTAGGTGAAACAGTGCTTTACTGCGAAGCCTGTGCTTTAATTTGCTCAGTCTCTAAGCCAAAAATGGAAGCCACTTCTGCCACAGGAAGTGCTCATTATCTTTTTCTTTTCAGTCCTCAGCAAAGTGTCAGCCAGATTTAGCACAAACTGGTCAAGGGTAGGGAGAGCCGTGAATGCATAGAAAGCCCTGAAAATTATCATGCTGCAGTAAATAAGAGGAAGACACTGCAAGAAAAAATCATTGAGTGATTTGCCCCTTGTTTTCTCCTTCCACATTTTGATGACCTATGGTAAAGATGAATACAGGGTGATGGCATAACAGGCTAATTATATATTTTTATTTACAAAATGCTAGCTATTGCCTAAACCGCTAGTCCCATTTACACTATAAGACAAATAAACAGCTTAAATTCAGTGAAGTAAAGAAATGTGAGCTTTTGTATGTGCTGCATTTATACCAGTGTTGCCTTAAGTTAATTTGTCGGGATTCCCTGATGATGGGAAAAATTTCACGGGAGTGTGTCCTACAGTGTCCCTTAGTCCAGGGAGCAGCATCCTGGGGCCTATGACTACATTGTCTCAGATCAGAGCATGTTGCTGGTACTCAGCCAGAGAGAGCCTGCACACAGCAAACTAGACTGATAAGACAAGGGAAAAATAAATGAGGCCAAGTCATCCCTGGTTTTCATAACAGACCAAGAACTACACCAGAGCATAGGAAGCAGGTGGCACTGAGGCTTCTCTGAGATCCATTCTGAGTATCTTCTGAAAAAATCCCAGCAGGTTTTTCAGTGTCTAGGCAGAGCCCACACCCCTGTGTAGCATTCATTTTTCCCATGTGCTGCCCAGAAAAGGCCATTACTGATAGTTGTAAAGGCACTAGAGAAATAAGTTTATTGTTGAGTTCATTGGCCCTCTGCTTCTGCAGCTTTTCTACATTTCTCACGTCCTGCAAGAACTCAACACAGAAATTATCTCTCCTCAAGGTGAACAAGGTCAAATTTTCTTCTTAATGAACTCAGAAAGCACATTGTCCACCCCAAGTACTTGGCAAGGACTATACAGTACATGTACATCAAAACCATAAGCAACTTTCGCACTCAGAAAGAAATGTTAGCATTGGCTGCCGTACAAAAGGAATTATAAAACAACAGAGAGAAGCAGAGACCATTTGGGATATTCCCAAATGGCAGGAAATACAAATGGCAGGAGTAAGGTAGATAAATGATTCATGCACCAGACCAAAATATACTTTTTCTGTTCATAAAATTATACTTAAAAGGTATACTTTGTGTTTTACAACTCAAGCCCGCATTGATAAAAATGCCATCTCTTGATATAAAAAGTGCTCTTTGGTCATCTCACTTTCCGGAGTGAGATGAAGGATGATTTATTTGTCAGTCAGAGAATAGGCTCAAAAAGAAACTTTGCTCTTCTTCTTTTTCTCTGGAAGAACAAGGAGAGAAAAGCACCACTCTCCAGGCTAATGCACCTGTGCATAACATGGTAACCCGTCACTTCCATTTCTTCTGGCATTCACCATCAGAGATGTTGAAATTTCTGAAGAAACCGGAAAATTGTAGTCAATTTCCAATTTCCGGTACCAATACAGCATGACCCAGCACTGATTCCATTGGGAAAACTGTGGTTGACTTTAAGAACAAATTTTCTTTCTTCTAAATAGTTTTACTTTGCAATAACATCTCTGCCTGCTTAAGTAAAAGGAATGTTATTCTGTGCTTGAATGAAATATATTTCAACCTTGGCAAGAAGTCATCAGTTTATTTTGGGGGATGTAAAGTTCTATTTATGGAAAAGTGATGGGTAGAAAAAGAGAATATCTGCTCTCCTTTTGAAAGCTCTGGAATTTTGGAACTATTTTCCATTGGAGAGAAGTTCCGGAAATCCCACCTCCATGTAGTCTGATAAAACAATGTAATGCAGGTCTACTTGCTGCTTTTTACATTGTGTTGGGTGGGTATTGCATTAATGCTGTATTGCTTCCAAAAATCATCAACATAATAATAAAAGAACTTGTTCAGAAGATGTTTATCCAAATACCTAACTAGTTTTTTGAGGAGAAAATCCATATTGAGCAGAGATATCATTTGCAGCAATAATGTCTGGAAGAAAAGAAAAATGAAATGTGTCAGTCAAAGTAAACAGACTCTATAATGCAGCCCCCAGGAGGCTGAGTTACAGTGTATAATATATTCAGTTGCATACACCTAGCCTTATTTTCAAAGTCATAAACCGGGGTGGATTTGTCAGAGTTTCAACAATATAATTGTTTAGCTGTAAATTTTCCTGCCAGCAAGTTCCAGAGTTTTCAGATAATCCCAGGCAGGGATTCAAGCTTGCCGTCACATACACAATAGATTGTTCACAAGTAGCATGCGGAGCCTGAAAACCATGCTGCCACAGAAGTATGCTGGGGATCACGAGCTCCCTCAAGCACACAATTTAATTTGAATATATGATACACAGATACTTCCAACATGGTGCACAAAGAGAGTGCCATTGTTTTGGATTATGTATGATTAACAGAGGAAGTGCATCTTGAGCAATAAGATGGATTCCCACTTGAAGCCATGTGGAGAGGGCTTGGCTGAGACCTTTCTTCAAAATAGTCAGGGGAAACACCCGTGTCTCTGTTAACATGAAGCATGGCCCATAGCTTCTTATTTTGGCTATTTTTGTCCTGACTACTCAACTTATGTCCTGGCAGAAAGATCTCCTGAGGTTTTCTGTTTCATTTGAATGCTTATTTGCTTCCATCTAAGTTATACAATGGGGCTTGAAGTGTTTAGAGAAAAAGCTACAAAGATAGCAGTCCTACTGAAACCACTTCTTCATGGGTAAACATGATGGGAGCTGATGTACATAAACTAATGAAGAGGAAGGGAAACAGAACAGCATTTCCATTTCTCACTAGATTAGGAAGTCAAAGACTATTTGCCTAATTGAACTGGAGCTTTCTCTAAAAACACTATACACAGAGGCATTTATTTATCGTACGATGGAAGTAAAGCAATGCTGGAAGGCTCCAGAGAACGGTGCCGTGTCCCATCTCTCACACAGACTTCCCTCGCTCTTATTTGAAGGGTAGCACAAATCCTGCCAACACAGAAAAAATTTTCCATCCCTGAAATTCACTGCAAACAACATTTACGCATTAATTCTTAAAAATCCCAGGACCTATTGCAATAACTATAACCCTCTGTGTCCCTAAAATTGCTTTATAATGTGAGAGCAAGACAGTGAAACTCTTTCCTCTATTCCTTTTTTGATCTGCTGCTGATCCATCAGAAAGGACCTCCTAACCCATTCACAGTGAGTTGCTGCAGCTGCTGTTGTGGAATTTACCTATGCTTCTTAAAGGACCACAGGGTTTTTAACTCCTCTGTGCTGTGGCACAGGACTTGTCACTTACCTTCATGACTTTCTTTCCCTAGCCAAGTCAGATCACTGCAGTTCAAAGAAACGTGTCTCACAGGAGGTCATCCAGGACATCCTCGAGGGCTCCTCTCCAAAATCACTAACTCTCCAAGTTCAGCTCAGCTTGGGAAAAAAATAAGAGAAAAAGTGGAACCATTTTCCCAGTGTTTCGAATAGGAAAGATATGTCAAACTATATTCACTCCATGCTCAAAAATTTGTTACAAGGCATTATGCAGATACCAGAAAAAGCTGCGAGGAGACTGGGTAGCTTGAAGGGCCAGCATAAATCATAGAACAAAGAAAGCTGAGGTTGAAGCAGGCTTGCAGGCACTTTCCTCAGGTGGCCCAGCATTTCCACAGCATCCTGCAGTACCAGGTTTGCTTCTGACCTCAGTGGTGCAGGCAGACAAAGCAGAACAGGACACAGACACACAGGGCCTACCATGACACTTACTCTGCCCTTTGGCACTTCTGCCTCGTTTTTATGTGACAGGGTAGTTTGCAAACACTGTGGGCTGTTCAAGTGCTGCAGTTTGATGAAGGGCAAGTACTCAATGTTAAATGCAGCCAGTTCTTTTTGCTGAAAACTTCCACAGTTCTTCAAAAGTAATAGAAAGTAGAACAGAGCATAATACTGAATGCTAGAGAGAGAAAAATGTAAAAGTATTTGCTGTATAAGTATTTGCTGCCTCTTTCTCTTAATAACACATAGAAAGAATAGCCTCATCTCTCTCTCTTCTTTGAATACCCCTGAAGATCAAGAGGCCGATGCTCAAATGTATTATAAATTCCTCTATAACACGGTTATCTAGCTAGTATCTATAACTCTGTTCTTGCCTCAAGCATTATCCAATAATTAATCAGATTGCCTTGGTCACACATACTTGGAGTGTAAAATTCCTCTGCAAGAAACACACACGAGTCCTGATTCCACAAACACAAGGCTCTGATTTATTCATCCATTTGGTACAACTAGAAGCAAAGCTATTGTTTTTCACCTGGGGTGTGATCCAGCACTCATTGATGTCGAAGGCAGTGCTCCCATTGACTTCCATGGGACACAGGATCAAAGTTTTTGCCCACCAGCAAGTGAGAGTAAGTCATGCTGGTAAGGAGGACAAGATTCCCAAAGGCAATTTAGAGTGAAACAGATTTATCATTGTATGCTAGGTTACAGAAGATGCTCCTTATAATCAAGCCATCTAGCCTCATCATTTAGTACTTGTGCTGAACAGCCATGCCACACTGGCTAAACTCCCCTACTTTCATTCAGTCTCTGTTAAATTCAGTGTAAAACTCAGAGGTAATTTTCTTACTTCCTTCCCTCCTTCCCTCCTTCCTTCCATCCCTCCCCATTTCTTTCCTAATTTTATTCCTTTCTTTCTCATTTCCTTTATTTTCCTTTCTTCTTTTCATTATCTTTTCCTTTCTTCAACGTTCATAACTTTATGATTATCTTTCTTTCTTCTTCTTTCTCATTCCTTCTCCTTTTTTCTTCCCCCTCATTCTACTATTTCTCTGACCCTGTCTCTCTTTCATTTTTTTTTTCTTCTTTGTTTCCTAATTTTCTTGTTCTTCTCAGTTTTCCTTCAAAATACTAGGTATCATAACTTTGGTTATACTTTCTGTAACAGCTGAAAAAAAAATGTGTTCATACAGCATGAGAGAACATACAGGTTCTGGAATATCACATATGCAGCAGCTGGGCCCTTTGTTCAGACTCCCTTGCTGGAGCTCCCTGCTCTCCAGAGTATGTTGGGGGAAAGCAGTGTAGAGGCAATCTGCCTGGCAGATGAACAATTTTCTTGGTACTAGACAGGAGCTCACCTTTATAAGATAAACTTTTTCAGGTAATGTTGGAGTTCTTTAGGATCTACAATAACTTATTTGAGAGCAGAATTAGTCCTCCTGTAGGAATATAGCCCTTGCTTTCCACAATTACCTTAAAACTGGCTTTTCATCTTTAAAACTGGATTAACATCTTTATTGTTAGCAATTCCTTCAATGAAAATGCGATATTGTTTCTTCCACACATTCCTTAGGGCTAACTATTCCCATTTCTGTTTTTTCTTCTTTTTGTTTGGCCCTAAATGCACTGAAATGTCCTGTCTCCCATCATTTGAAGGTTAGGGGTGACTGGTTTATCTAGAGTTCACTTCAGTTGTATTGACATGTGAATGCAGCAGCTGGCATACTTGGGCCTCTGGGCTCCAGTTCTGAAAGCCATTTCCACACTGTAAGAGGACAGGATGCAGGCTGTGACCCATCAGTAGGCTGTCTATACGCTAAAATAATGGAGATAGTGATACACTGTCACCAGAATATAGTCTCAGTTCCCCAACTCTTAATGGTAGAACAACACAATAGGGTCAGACTAAAAAGGTTTCCTTATGAAAATTTTATCAGCAACTTTGGTAAATTGCTGTGGGAAAGGTGCTTTGCTCTCAGGCAGACCTGGAACCTGTTTTTACAAGGTACAGCTCTCATGCATTGCCTCACTCCCGCAAGATATTAAGGGCACTCAAATTGAATTAACACCAAATCAGGCCGGTGCACTTAACAATACAAATGCACTTAAGGGACGCCTCAGAATGATTTGTGACTAAAGAAAGCAAAGAAGAAATCAGCCTTGAAGACCACAGGGGTGGTGTTGTGTGTCATATACAGGAAAAGCCATAAGTAGAACTTAGAATACCGGAAAACCATGAACTTCAAGGGCTCTCAGATACCTTAGACTCAGCCGTAAAGTAGATGGTCTCTTTTTGTGGTATGCAGGAACAATTGATAAATAAATTACAGCCAATTTTCTTAGCGGCATGCTCTCCATTACCTCTGACAGCAGTGTAACTACTTTGCTAAAATGATAAGAGGTGAATAATGGTATATCAGGTAACAGCAAAGGAAATTCTCCGAGTTGCCTGTTCTCCCCGTGACAGCAATGACACAATGCAGAAGTGAATGAGATGTGACGTGGCAACTGACAGGGAGCTCCTTGCAGACTGATGCTAAGGCCAAAGCTGCTGAACCATAACCTAGTAAGAGCAGGGAAGCGATGGGGTTTTGTTTTTCTGTTAAACTGTCAGAGTCATTCTTTTCAGGAAGCCAGCTCTCCTCACCACCATTTTTCATCAAGTTACTTAATTGTGTCTCTTTCTGACCCTGCAGGCTGTATTCTCCCATAAGCTAGAGGACCAATCCTGCAACGTTTAGCTCAAATAAAGTCCACTAAGAGCATTCAACACTTCAAGATTTGAGGTTTACAGAGGGATAAGTACATCATGGGGAAATTGATCCATAACTCCCTTCTGGTCAAAGACTAGTATTGGATTAAAAGTATCATGCATTAAAGCTGTCTGTTGCATGGATATTCTCTTCAGCAAGCATGATGTTGGAAGCACTGCTAATGACAGCAACATTGGTCTTCCCTCTTGACTTTGCAAAAGACTGGACTTGGAGTCTTAAGGGACTGGGAATGATAGTGAAAAGGAAAGTGAAAGAATCCAGGCATTTTTCTAAGTCCAGAATCTCAAACTAAAATGGTGTGCTGGTTTTGGCTAGGATAGAGTCAATTTTTTCTTGCAGTAGCTTGTATGGGATTTTGTTGTGGATTTGTGCTGGGAGCTGTGTAGATAACAGAGGGATGATTTTGTTCCTGCTGAGCAGCACCTACAGAGAGTCAAAGGCTTTTCTTCTGCTCACACAGCCCCAGCAACGAGTATGCTGGGGGTGCACAAGGACTTGGGAGGTGACACAGCTGGGACAGGTGACCCCGACCGACCAAAGCAATATTCTGAATCATATGGCATTATGCTCAGCATATAGACCCTGGGACAGGAGAAGGAACCAGGGAGTGTTCAGAGTGACAGATTTTGTCTTCCCCAGTCACTGTTAATCATGCTAGAGGCCTGCTTTCCTAAAATGGCTGAACACCTACTGACCATAGGATGTGGTGAACACATCCCTTGTTTCGCTTTGCTTGTGTCTGTGGCTTTTGTTTTATTTATTAAACTGCCTGTATCTCAACACAAGGGTTTACTCTTCCAAATCTTGCTCCCATCTCACCAGGGAGGAGGGAAGTGAGTAGATACCTTGCTGGGGCTTAGTCCTCATCCCAAATTAAACCATGAAAAATTGTGGTGGTTGTGGGGGGACTTCTGCCTATAATTCTACAGTTGTGGCTTATGCTGCTATTAGAAAAATAAGCCAACTCAATCAGACCTTCTGATTTGGTATACAAGACTTTCCTTGTCCTAGAAGATGCTTTATACCAACCATTGAAACAAGACTCTTTTAAACTCATCAGAGTGCTGTGGCATAGCAGGGCAAAACTTGGGTTTATGTTCATGGCAGCCACATCAGGACGCTATGAACCAGTGAGGGGCTTCTGTGAGTTACACTATGACTGCTGAGCAACATGCTTATATGCTGCAGAATTTACTGAGAAAGGAAACATGATATGGGGTTATTTATTTGAGCCTGCAATGGCAGAACAGCTGCGGGCTCAAATAGTGCACTGGCTGTGAGTGCACTCTCACCTTCCACATGAGTGCTAAGAAGGAGGAAAGAGATGTCCCACATGCCTATAAAGCCCAGTGAGGATTCTAGCAACCTGCTGGCAGAGAAAGACATGATACCACCACTATGAGCAGTAGGAGCTGCAAAGGAGAGAACTCTTCCCACATAATTCATTCAAACAGTCAGTGGTGCACTTCATCCACATGGAAAAAGTCTCCTTCCTACATGACCTGAAAATAGAGCCCTAAGGGGGAGCCAGTGAGAGACACTTAGGGCAGAATAGACCTTTCCTGCATCCCAGAATAGAGCAGAGCAGCCAGGACAGAGGATAACAACCTCACACAGTCAAACTCCCACCATGGTAAGACAACTCTTGACAATGGCAGAGAGACCTGCTTCTCCAAAGATTCATCTAGAAATCTCTTCAGTTGGGCCTTGGTCTGCCCAACTGAAGAGATTTCTATAATTCTGTTTATTTTAGTGGGGAAGGAGAATGAGTTAAAGGTTTTTCAAATTGTACTATTGCTACCTAAATAGCATCAAATGGAAAGCAAAGTATTACTGAGCCTATGTCTCTACTTCTGGGATGGAATCAACATCATCTGAACACTGAACAGAGAAGAGCTTCAGGATGGAGACCATGTTTGCAGGCAAACCTTTGTGCCCACAGCAGCAGAGCTAGAGAGGGAGAAGAGGTATGCTGGGCAAGCAGTTTAGCCTCACCTCTGTGCTTTTTGTCCTTCAAGCCTTCTACCTTTCAACCCAGTAGGAATTCAACACAAATAACTACACTGTGGCTGCTGAACCAGATGACCCACTAGATGTCCTTCTTAACAAATGTTTTTATAAAGTTAACAAATGGACTGTACAGCTGATTCCCATTAAATCAGGCCCTTGATCAGCATCAGTTTGTGCTCTTAGTGTGCTTATAAACAGCTCCTCTTGGAACAGTAATCAAACATATTTGATTAAATAGCAAATCTTTTTTTTTTTTTTTTTTTTTTTTGCCTAACTTCAAGAAATACATGTCTTCACTTTTTTAAAAAAAGGATCACACCCAAGATTCTTAACCAAGTTTTTATTGCTGGGGAGAATTCCCTAATTCCCTTGTAAAATGAGTACTTGAAAAATTTCTGGGGACAATTTAAATTTTATAAATTCAAACACTGAAATGTGCTTGTATACCGAATAAATGTTTGTGTGAGTCAAGATTAATCAGGCCTACACTTCTTGGTATAGCAAGACTGAGACACAAAGAATAATTAAAACTCAGTCTTTTCACACATTAGCCAGACTCTAATATTCTGCTTTTACCTTGGTTTCTTTATTTTCATTGGAGTTACAATTTTATATCAAATTTTAGTTTAAAAATAAAAAATTGAAAGTTATTAAATGATTAGCAAAAAGAAATTATTAATAGAAGTTGTAATAAATAATCAATCATTTTAAAATCCAGGCAGTCAATAGGTTGCTAACCACTATTAAAAAATGGGCATTACATCTCATCTTGGCATGCTTGTAAGCTTTAATATCACTTGTTATTGCGGGGCTTATACTTTATTTTCACCTCTAGTAAGCATTTATTAACACTCCATAAACTGTCTAAGAATAAAATCATATTTTAGAATGCAAAATATAATACCTTCTGTTCAGAAGTCCATCAAAAAGATAGAATATCAGTCCCGGTGCAACTGATCCTTCTTATGAAGATACTAAATTATTTGGAGGCAGCTGAACTAGATTTTCTACAGTGCAAGAAATAAATAGCCTTCCAGGAATCTCTCACATGTATCAGAATTACAGACTGAATGAGGCTGGAAGGGGGTGTCTAAAGGTCAACTGGTGCAGTCTCCTCTGCTGCCACCCAGAGCCGGTTACCCAGGACCATACCCAGACAGCTTTTGAATATCCCAAGGATGGAGACTCCATTACTTCTTCAGACCACCTGTATCAGGGATCAGACACACCCACAGTGAAATATGGTTTCCTGATGTGCAGACAGAACCTCCTGTGTTTCAGGTCACACCTACTGCCTCTGGTCCTGCCTCTGGATACCACTGAATGATCTCTGAAACTTCTTTTTGAGGATAAGCCTGCTCTTCTTCAGGCTGACTGCCAGGTCTTTCAGCCTTTCCTTACATGAGAGATGCTCCACTCCTTTCATCACCTCTGTGGCCCTTTCCTGGACTCTCTCCAGTATATCCATGACTCTGTTGTACTATGGAGTCCAGAAGAGGCCACAGTGCTCTGTGTGGCCTCACCAGCACTGAGAGAGGGAAAGGATGACCTCCCTTGACCTCCTGGCAGCAGTCCATCTAGCACAGCCCAGAATATCATCAGCTTTCTTTGCAGTAAAGGCATATTTTTTTCATGTTCAGCTTGACGTCCCTCAGGATAACCAAGTCCTTTTCTGCAAAGCTAAGCAATGCATAGCTTTAGCACCTGACCCAAATTTGATGTAATACAACCTGGTTTTCAGTAGGCTTTATATTAACTTGAATTCACAGTAGAAAAGTATCCCTTGAATAGAGAAAGTTCAAAATTTGGTCTAGGGAAAATGAGTGAGAACTTCAAGAATGTAGTTGCTCCCTTGGATCTCTCCTGTAATTGAGAATTGCTTAATTTTATGCCTAAACACACTTTTGTTACTAAGAATTTAGCAGATGATAAGAATATAACAATAGATTCCAGTAACTTTCTCTTTCTGAACCAACTTCAATGAATATAGCTATGGAGGCAGATGTTGGCTTTGCCCACCCTAAGATTTAGCAAACATTAATAATACTAAGACTTAATAATTGCCAAACAAGGAGACAAATGGTTGTTTGGTTTGAAGTCAGTCAGCTTACATATCCCCCGACAATTTAAATGAGTTCATTGTATTTTATGAGCATTAAAGCATCCCTCTTCAACAGTCAAGTCATTCGCTTGATTTAATTTTAATACATGCTGTGAAGTTATATCCCTTGAAATTATTGGGTTGTTTGAGGATCCCCAGATGCTCCTTCCTCAGTTCTCTCTTTCAGTCCCACTTGCTCCCCTCCACACACCTCTTACGGCTTTGCTCAGCTGATGCTAGCCTACACACATATATTCATCACAACAGGAGAGTCTTCTCTCTCACAGACTCATACTCAGCAGAACAATATAAAATATATTTCCCCTACTTAAATATATATGTGTGTGTGTGTGTGTGTGTGTGTGTGTGTGTGTGTGTGTGTGTGTATGTGTATGTGTATGTGTGTGTGTGTGTTCATAACCTAGAGTCTTCAGTGATTACAGCTACCTGACTTAGGACTTCCATTGAGCCACGAAGTGAGGGATTTTTTTCTTTTATTTTATTGACTCAAGTTCTCATTCTGGCCTAGAAACAGGAAAAACAGTTTCCTGTATTTCAGTTTCTCCCATCCCTGAACATAAACCTGGGCGAGAGTTAACCATTCACACTATGTGTGGAGTTAGGCTTCCTATTATATCCATAATGTGATCAGCAACTGGGAATTCTTGCATAGACTGCCAGTCTCTCATGAAGCTCACTAATATCAAAGCACAACTATCAATGCCACCAGCAATACTTGTGATTGCAAGGTCTAATTCAAGAGCTGCAAGCATGGCGTTGAGCAGATCAGTCAAAATCCTATTGTAACATGAGGAAAGGCATATCCATCTTTCTGTCATGTACAGAGTTTCTAACAGCAGGTCCTAAACAGAAGTGGTGGGTTACCTTTAGTTACCTGGTTCTGAGAAAAGAAGAGGGATGTCTAAATGTGACACCTGTATACAAAACTGTGAGAAAGACTTGACTTCCACTCTATTACAGATAAGAAAGCATTGGAATGTTTTTGTGTTTTCAGACTGTGGAGAATATAAAGGAAAAATGGTCATGAAAAAAGCAGAGTTCCATTGAATAAATCATTGCTAAAGCAGTGGGGTTTTGTCATGATTTCTGAGAGAGTCAAGGAGTTCATGTTTTTCAGAAAATTATCTGTGACTGATGATACTTTGGACTTTTTGCATGTGAGTGGGTGGATTCAATGCTAACCAGTTGAATCCATTCCACAAAAATCCTTTGCTGCTGTCAGGTCCCAGACTGTAATGGAATATGACAAAGAGCAGAAACATAGCCATGACTATGTTGCGGTAGAAAAGTGTCCTGGAACAGCAAACTCTCCCAGAAACTGTCTGGAGCAATGAGCCTACTCTCTTTTGTAAAGAAAACAAAAGATCTTTTTTTCTCTCTTCCCATCCTTCTCCATTTCCCATGTTTAGAACCACAGCCTGTTTCAAAGTTTAGTTCTGGCATGGTGACCAATTGAATCTCTGTATGATTTTTTTTTTCTTTTTCTCAAATGCTTTTGCCTCAACATAGTTGCATGAGTTAGATGGTGTTTATAGAAAACTTGAATACTGGAGTTCATAGAAAAGGTCATTGGCTCATTTCTTCTCTTATTTTAATTGAATTTTCCCCACTGTTGTTTCTGCTGCTACTCATTTTATTTTTTAATAGATATTGATTTCTTTTCCAGATTTTTTTTTGCTTGCTTTTTGTTGTGGTGGTGGTTTTTTTTTTTTTTTTTTTTCCAGCTTGACTACTCATGAGCTCTCTGTAAAGCTTCAGACAGTCTTACTACCTTGGAGTGTGGTCTTGTCTATGATCTTGTCACTTGGAGCTACTGCCCATTTCTCCTCAGCATAAAAGGCTTCCCTCCAGTTTCTCTGAAAGAGGAAATTTATTCTGATTGAGTTCTCCTATGAAGAACAGCATCATCAAAGGCTGACATCCCATTCACTTCCTTTAACAACCCGTTTCCTACCTTTAGGAAAAAAAGGTAGTGCTAAAACTGCTCCCATTTACCTGCTTGCAGTATTTGTGGAAAACCTCAGTTTTTCCACATCCAGTTCAACGGAGAGCTGTGGCAAAGCTCCAAATCAGAAAAAGCATTAGCTGCCTGTTTCCTCCTTAAGTGACTCAGGCTGTGTCCAACTGTATAGGAAGCCTTTTCTCATATCCACTTCTAAATAGTGCCAAACAGTGCTTGGGTTTAATTGCTCTGTTTTACCTTCTGGGTCTTCAACAGAGTTATGTGAAGAAATTATTATTACTGGTCATCTTCAAATTTTCAGACAACCAATCCCAGAGTGTTGGCAAAGGCTCTTGTGGGAGGCCTGTCACGAGTGGTGACTGCCCAGATTCAAGAGTGGGCCTGGTATTGTTTAACTTCTCCACCAGTGCCTTGGATGAAGGGGCAGTGCCCCCTCAGCCAGCTCACTGATGGATGGCACAGAGCTGGGAGCAGTGGCCGATACCCCAGAGGGCCGTGCTGCCCTTCAGAGGGGGGAGAGAGGGGCAGGGAAGAACTGTCTGAAATTCAGCAAAGGCACATGCAGGGTCCTGCACGTGGGGAGGAAGAACCCCAGGCACCAGCACAGGCTGGGTCTGATCTGTTGGAAAGCAGCTCTGAGGAGAAGGACCTGGGGTTCCTGGCAGAGAGCAAGCTGTCCATGAGCCAGCAGTGTGTCCTGGTGGCCAAGAAGGCCAATGGTGTCCTGGGATGCACTGGGAAGAGCAGTGCCAGCAGGGTGGGGGAGGTGATCCTGCCCCTTTATCAGCCCTGGTGAGGCACACCTGGAGTGCTGTGTCCAGTTCTGGGCTTCTCAAGACAAGGGAGACACAGAGCTGCTGGAGCAGATCCAGTGGAGGTGACAAAGATGATGGGGGGACAGGAACATCTCTTCTGTAAGCAGTCAGCAATCAGGAAAGGCAGAGGGAAATGGCCCTGGGAAGGAGAGGAGAGGGAGAGGGAGAGGGAGAGGGACGAGGGAGAGGGGAAGACGAGAGAGGTGAGAGGGAGAGGGAGAGGGACTGAGGCGAGAGGGAGAGGGAGAGGGAGAGGGAGAGGGAGAGGGAGAGCGAGAGGGCCGAGAGGGAGAGGGACGAGGGAGAGGGAGAGGGGAGAGGGAGAGGGCGAGAGGGAGAGAGGGAGAGGGAGAGGGAGAGTAGGAGAGGGGAGAGGCGAGAGGAGAGGGAGAGGGAGAGGGAGACGGGAGAGGGAGAGGAGAGGAGAGGCGGAGAGGAGAGGACGAGTGGAGAGGAGCAGGAGGAGGAGAGGAGAGAGCGAGAGGAGAGGGGAGCGGACGCCGAGAGGAGAGGAGTAGGAGAGGAGTGAGTGAGCAGGATGAGGAGTCTAGAGTAGACGAGGATTTGACTGGAGGGAGGATGGACGGAGAGGAGAGGAGAGGAAGAGCGAGATGGATGGAGGAGAGGCGGAGGAGAGGAGAGGAGAGGAGAGGAGAGCGGAGACGGACGAGGATGAGGAGAGGAGAGGGAGAGGAGAGGGAATGACGGAAGAGGAGAGGATGAGGAGAGGTAGAGGGACGAGGAGAGCGAGAGGATGAGGAGAGGAGAGGAGAGGAGAGGAGAGGAGAGGAGAGGAGAGGAGAGAGAGGGAGAGGAGAGTGAGAGGAGAGGAGAGGAGAGGAGAGGAGGAGGAGAGGAGAGGATGAGGAGGAGGAGAGGAGGAGGAGAGGAGAGGAAGAGGAGAGGAGAGGAGAGGAGAGGATGAGGATGGGAGAGGAGGAGGGAGAGGAGAGAACTTTGTGCTTTCGCTTATGGGGAATTATTCTGCAGCTGAAGGGAGATTTTCACATGTTTTTGGCAAAAGGCTTGTTGTATCCATTCTTGAGAAATGTAGTACTTAGGCAGGTACCAACTTTACATACCTAAAAAAAGGAAATATTCTCTATCAGTGTCATGTTCTTGTTTTATGATCTTGAAAATATACAATATCATTATGTACAAAAATCTGGACACATGAAATTCTACTTCCCTGTGATAACAATACAGATAATAATTCAGTAGTCAAAATCACTAGTGCAGCCTCGTCTTTCTATATTTATAAGTAATCAATGAGAAGTAGAGTAACATCCAGAAGTTAAGGTTAATGAAATCAAACGAAGAATTTTGAAAAGTCAGATGTGTTATTGATATGCCTAAATATTGACTTTAGCCCCTATGATTAGATCAATAAGGTTTAATGTCAAAATGGACACATCTTAACAAAAGACAACAAACATTCCTTAGGAAATGCCTGATTCTGCACAATGCATGCTCTTGAACTGAAGCAGGCTTTTAGAAAAGAAAAAGCAAAAAAAGAAATCTCGATCAAAATAATTTCCCCAGTGTGAATCATGGCCTATGTTGTTTCAGTGATTATTACTTTGAAGAAATGTCCTCATTTTAGCTAGAATTTGTATAACTTCAATTTCTCATTTCTTAGTCCTGTTAGGAGTTTGCTGAATAGAGCAAAGGGTCCTTCACATCACTCCACACTGCAGATCACACTCAGGTTCCAGCACAATCTGGGGCCTCTCCTGGAACTCTCTCCATATCACAGCTTGAACCATGAGACCAGTGGTGGGGAATATTCCAGCAGGCTCAGTGCCAGCCTTACAGCTGGTGAACACAGTACTCTTTGTTCATGAGGATCACAAGCCACCATGGGGGTTTTTTTTCATTATAGATCCCCTTAATTATAAGATTACCTTTAATAAAAGAGCCATGAAGATGTCTATCCTTTCTTGGATCCAAGCTATACTAAATAACCAATACTGCTATTTGTTCCCCTCACACACACACACTCATTCTTGGAGAATGAGCAGCTATCAGTTATGGTCATTGCTCAGAGTAAAGTTAAACAGCAAAAGGCTGGATCAAACATCTGTGGCCAGTGAAAAGGAGATGTTCATAACCATGTTCTTGAGACGTGTCCCTTGTCCACTATCTATTTGAGTGCAATAGAGGTGTGGTGCCATTCTGGGCTTGAAAATGAATGACATGTTAGTACAAATTAAAATGCATCAAAGATTTCTTAGTTTATAGATTAACAAGCTGTTTTTATCCAAAAGCATTTTTAAATATTTTAAATATACCAGTTATTTTCTTAGACCTTTTCTCTTAACCCATGCTGATTCCTAACAGGATTATCATCATCCTTTCATTTAGAACCTAAGCTAATTGTCCATTATTTTATGAGGTACAAATGTCCAAAACAGCTGGCTGATACCGCTTTTTGGTCTTGCCCAGTATTTGCTTTAGTCTCTAGGTCTGGCTATGAGATATGGTGGGGAAAAAAAGTCAGTGCTAGTGCCTCAGAGGAGTTTTAAGCCATTTTGCTCAAAAGGTGATTAAACAATCTGATTTTCAAAGGTGTTCTGTAACGTCATCTTTCATTGTCACTGGAACTGAGAAGTGTTTAGCAGTACATAAGAGAAGGAGGGGCTTTTATCAAGTCTGCAACAAAGGTAATTATTGAATTGTCATGTTTTCTGCACTATATATAGCAACTGGACCAACTAGCAATGGATTATTGAGGCCTTATTTTGTTTGTCAGGAGATTTTTCCATAGACACCTCTGCAAACTTTCTTTCCCTCATAACTTTTCTGGTTTTCCCACCTTTTCAATCATACTCGTCAGTGCTATTTTCTATTATTTCCCTAATAATTTTTGTATCTTAGGGAAAAAAATATTTCCAACTCTATGCCTAACATTTAAGAAACAACAAGAACAATAATAATATTTTCAAATTCCTAGATCATTAGGGGTGACATGTGTCACCTGCTAGGTGCTAGAGCAGTGGGATGGTAGCTGCAGAATATTAAAGGAAAAAAAGCTTTAAAAATGAAGGAAAACTGACAAAGCAGAAAAGAAGTAAGATATTATTTTAAACTTCCAAAGAAAATGTTTTTCAACAGGTCAATTCAGTTTGAAACATTCTTGAAAGTTTTACCTAACACATTGTTCACCTGACCAAATTTGTTCATCTGTTCTAAGATGCCAATATATTTAACAATCTTCAGACACTCAGAAAATAATCAAAAATTATTCCATGCTTGTACATGCAAGGCTCTTTGAATAGAGCTCCTTTGAAAACACAGAAGTTGTAATCAAATTTTTGGAGTCATAGAGTTTATAATTGTAGGAAAACTATGTAAGATTTTTTGACTTTTTTCAGTTTTTTTCCTCAGAAAATGAAGAAAACCAAGATACAGAGAAGTTAAATTATTTTATCACAGTGTCATGCAAAACTGTCATCATACCAGGACCGATTCCTTGAGAGCTGAGCAGCAAGTCTGGGTTGCAATTGACGGAGAAGATGTAATACTGCAGGTGTGACCCTTCAGTCCATATTTATGTGCTCTATATAAGCAGAAAACAATTTTCAAGTCAAAAGAATGTCAGCTAGTTTAACATTGCTTAGCAGCTTGTTAGCAAGGTTCTTAGTTTGTAGCAGATTTATCGCCTACCATAAACACAGTAGATAAAGAGACACCCTACTACTTGTAACAAATCCCCACCTGTGAGTGATCTCAGTGTTCTGGAATTCCCCAGTGCTTGATGGTGACACATCTGAATGAACAGCTCTGCAGAAGTGAGAAGCTTAATTTCTACAAAACCTTTCCAAGGAATTAAGCCCATCACAACAAGAATTACAATGCACCAAGGTCTTCCAAGTACTTGAACTCAGCAATCATGCTTCTATCCACTGATGTGCTGTCAATGGTGAACTGACAGATGCAAGAATTCAGGTAGGAATGCCATACCCATACAAACTGGAAAATTATGTCCTGCTGCATGAAAATGATTGCATTAATTTACAGGCAGGCAAGGTCACCATTTTGTTGAAACTTCTCTTGTGTTTCACAAGTGGAAATGACAAAGGCAAAGCTTCATTAGTGACCTAGTAGTCCCAGACAGACAAATCAAGGTCCAAGGGAGATGAAATTCCTCCTGCACACGTTGCAGGTAATCAATCATCAGAGGTGCACTATCATTAGGAAGGGGCTGCACTCACCAGATGCTTTGATGCACCTCGTTTCTTCTGCCACAAAAAACAGCTGTCATCACTGTAAGACAGTTGTGGTGTGCTAGCATCATTGCCAAGCTGGGTTTCAGCCTAGTTTCCTTCCCAGAGTGATTTTTTGGTTTAGCACCAGGCATCCTGTACCCATAGGTGTTGACAAGCGAGTGCATATGGCTCATATAACAAATGAAGGCATGACCCTAGAAGAGAGTTTGGGAAAACTACAGGTTACCCTGCTAGTGGCATCACTGAGTCTTTACTCGACACAGAGCTCTGCAGGATACTGTGGAGTCAGAAAGCTACAGAGGCTGTGAGGATATGGGGCACCAAGAACTTCAGAACCACTGTGTGATGCTCCACCATCAGGCATGCGCTAACAGCTGCTGAGCTTGCTTGAAGATTCAATTTTTTCTGAGATCCTCATAAACTTTTTCATTTTAAATCAAGGGAGACCCTTCTCTAAAGTTACTATCTTAGCCTGTCCAGTACTTCAAAATACACAGTATAATGGCTTGGTACCGGGCCAGGAAGGCCAATGGCATCCTGGCTTTTATCAGCAATAGTGTGGCCATCAGGCCAGGGCGCAGGCAGTCCCCCTGTTCTTGGGGCTGGCGAGGCTGCACCGCAAATCATGTGTGCAGTTTTGGGCCTCTGATGACAACAGGTACCATAGAGGTACTTTTATACTATAAAGTATAAAATTAAAGTTATTCTGTGACTGTACAGAAGAACAGTTGTACTTCTGTAACAAGTAACAAAAGTAAACAAATTAGTCACCTGATCATTGAAATAATCGTTATAGCTTAATTCACTAAACCAAAGCTCCAAGCAGACCAAAAAGACCCCCCACAAAGTCTGGCAAGCTTGCCTCAGTACTGAGACCCTGGAAAGTTACTGCAAGGTCTAAGGCTTTACTGAGCTATACGTGACTACTGAGAGTTTCTTGTCAAGAAAGGAAAAAAAAAATAACCCCAGAGGAAGAGGCATAATTCCAACAAAATGTTCCATGTTACTGTAAAGGGAAAAGTAAACACATAAGTGTACTATCAGGAAAATAGAACTGAACTGACACTGAGCTGGTTGGTTGCCCCTCATGCTCATGCAAGCTTATTTGCAATAGACAATCCTCTCCCACCCCAAGAAACAACCCACGCCCCACACTTCACATTTTACTGCCGTATTTCCTGTGGCATATTAATGAACAAAAGCTGAACTGCCTATAAACACATTTCTGAAACAGTGTTTACAGTGCAAGGGCATTCAGCTCCTTCACTACTAACATCCTATGAAATAGATACTTCTGAATGTGCTGTGTGTCAGCCTGAAAGTGATGAAAACACTTAACAGTTTCACAGAAGCCTTTTTTTTAGAGGAATGAGTGTCTTTGCAGTAGCCCTTGCTATCCCCAAAACATTATTTTGTTCTACTCCATGCTTTGTAATGACGCTTGTCTTTTTCAGGCTTGAATACTTATTTGCATACACAACTATTTTTTTTTTCATTTTTCAGAAAACTCCATATAAAATTCTTTCCAAGTGGGAATGCAGTCATATTTACGTGAGTAGAAATATTTATCTTGTATAGAGATCTTTGAAAAGATGATTTAAACCCAAAGTAAATTTTTTTGATCAGGGTTAAAGCCTCCAAAATTGCAGATTACAATGGAAAAAATGCAACTGTTCATCTAATAGCAGCTCTTCAAGATCTCGTCTGTAGAGCAGGAGTAACATTTAGAGAGCTGCTACAGTGTTACATAAGGTCATTTGTAGTTTTAATACCATATTTGCTGTGAAAAAGGAAAACAGTAAACAGCAGTACAAAATTTTTACTAGCAATATTAATATCAATGACTCTTGTAAAACTAATAGCATAAATCTTGCTCTTAGCACTGTAGCATATTAATTAATCAGGCCTGCCATCCTCATTTGCCCTTGACTAGGTTTCACTGATAATTACCCAGTGGAAAATTCGGCCCCCTAATGCAAACAATATACTTTTTAACACTTTCTTTCCAGTGGCTGACTTTTGGGGGTGGCAAGAGCATCTTCAGGGAAGGAGGCTGGAAATCCATTCTTGGCTCCAGACACCCTTCTGCAATTTAGCATTTCATATAGATTAAAAACCAGCTTGGAAGGAATTGCTCTGCTCAAACAGAAAAGCTTCTCCTTCAAGACCTCTTTTCTTTTCCTCTCAACTTTAGTCATAGGATTACTGCCAAATATTTATGCATCCTTTGAATGTGAGGCAAGAGATGTATTAAGTGCTAAGTTATTCTAATTTATTCAGCTAAAGGAACCATGTGAGCTAGCACAAAGCCTTCCCTAATTTTGCATTTTAGGCCAGTCACAAGTTTTACTTGCAAAGGACATCAGAATTATATTTTCTTGTTGGTAGTGCTAACCAGGAACGAAAGAGAAAAATCATCTAAGAAATGAAACCCTTGTAAATAAAATATAATTCACAGAAGGCACAGAATTTTCCTCTGGGTCATTATTAGTGAAAGCCAGTGAGGGGATAATAAGGACATGAGACCTGATTAATTAAACATTTGCACTATTGTGCGTAATTACATTTTGGTGAGTTATCCCATGGACATCTGTTTACACAGGACCACGAGACTCGCCACGCTGCGCTTCAGCAGGACCTCAGGCAGAGCCCAGCATGGGACGCCCAGCCACCGGGGCCCCCGGCTCCTTCCCGAGACCAAACCATCCTTCTGCCTGCCTGGGCAGCACATCTCAGCCTGCCAATCTGGCCATGTGTTTGCTGCAGCTTCTTCCCAGAGGAAGTCTCCTAACTGGCTTGGTTTACTGCTCTGAGCTGATGCTCTTACACACATCAGTATGTGAATTTGCAGCGACAACTGCACGTTTTCACACCAGGTTATCAGAGCGCACTGTAGCATGCTTCTGGTAAGTGGGATGTATTCCCACTTACCTTACACTTCAGTCTACATTCCAAGTCAAATGCAGCTCACAGGAATTAAAGTCTGTGCTTCGATTTGAAACATTTTTTTAAAGACTTGTGCTATGACATATTTGAAGTTTAAAGCATTTTTTCAGCTTTCAGTTGCTAATTAACTCATCTGTGGGTTTGCAACATTCTGACAAAAAACTCCGAGCTCCTGAAGCATAGTAAAAGCCTTGGCACTGGCATTATCAGCTAGATTCTGCACAGTTACTAATAGAGACAGCTTCGATATGTTTAAAATTTAGTGTCATAGAAACACTGAATTGCCATGACAAGAACTTCCACAATAACTCTAAGCTGCAGCAGATTTCCACTCCAAACTATGATTGAACATACAGCATTTGGGGAATCCTCTTCTCTGAGCTGGCTGGGATTGACAGTGCTCCAAGCAGCCTTGTCATGACAAAATGATCCCTCTTTCTGGGAAGACTGGGAACAGCTCTGGTGCCTGTTGGACACACTACATCCTGCTTCCCTGGGAAAAGTTCAACATTATGGTTAATTCTTTGGCTTCCTGGTGTAATTTGGGGCATCTGAAAATGTTCTTTTTTTCTAGAAGTGTGACCCTTCAGGAAAGCACCCCTAATGGAGAAAAATTAACATGTAGGAAGACAATACAGTTTGGTATATTTATAGTTTTGTATATTTATACATTTTTTTAATTCAGATTAGCAACTTTTCAATCTTTACCTCATCTTTCAGTTAATATTTACATTTGAGTGACTTTATAGTACTTAGGGTTCTCCTTCCCGTGCCTATGTAAGAAGAGCTATTAAATCAGAATATTTCTGAAAAATGCAGACAAAGTAACACACAGGAATAGCTCAGCTAAATAGGCTATTTCCTGCATGATAGTTGAAAGGCACAAGAGGCCTTACAGCAACCAAGGCCTAGATGTACATGATCAGAAAGAATAAAAGAGAAACAAAGTCATACAGTTGAAAACTTCTGCTTTGTTTTCTGTTGTAAAAGGAATGGGTGTAAAAAATCCTGTTAGCAGAATCCTGCCAAGCACTGTGGGTGTCAACACCTTGTGTATGCAAACAGACAGTTTGGGCTGTGTTCTAGTGCTACAGAAATCCAGCTGTCATGGGTCAAAGAGACATGCTGAGTTGGCTCAACACAGTTTTAGAAACTCATTGCTAGTGTTTCCCCTTGCAGTAAAACACTGTCATCCACAGCACCACCTCATTCTTGCATTAAAGAAAAACATTTGTGTCTCATTATTGCTTAGTTTTCCTTCAATTTGTCTTCAGCCTGCACTATTCAGGCCCCCAGTCCTGGCATTCTGTTGCAAAAAACAACAAACTTTGAATGACCTCTAGGTCTGACCATTAGTAGGACTGGTTCCTGTGTGGGCCTAACAGGTAGGAAAAGCTCTTTCCAAGAAAGATGGGTGGGTACAGGCTGGACTGCGACTGCGGATCTGCCACTGAAAGGTGAAAATACACCTGTATCCTTGAGTCACATGTTCAGACAGACAATCATGAGAAGTGTGGCATCTTTTCAAGGAAACAGAATGCCCATAAGCTTTTGGCGATGTCTTCTTTTTTTCTTTACTCTGAAGCATGACTAGATGATCTCCTAGAATCACAAAATATCCTGAGTTGGAAGGGACCCACAAGGTTCATCACGGCCAACTCCTGGCTCAGCACAAGACACCCAAAAAATCAAACCCTCTGCCTGGGAAAGTAGTTGTCCAAACAGTTCCTGAACTCTGTCAAGCTGGTGCTGTGACCACTTCCCTGGGGAGCTGTTCCTGAGTTCAATCACCCTCTGGGTGAAAAACATTGCCTATTATCCAACCTAAACCTCCTCTGAGACAGCTTTAGGCCGTTCCCTCTGGTCCTGTAGTGACCACTGGTCAACACAGAGAAGAGATCAGTGCCTGCCCCTTCTCATCCCCTCAAGAGGAAGTTGTAGACTGAAAATACATCTCCCCTGCAATTCCTCTTCTCCAGACGAGACCAAGTCACCTCAGCTTCTCCTCATATGACTTTATCTCAAGGCCCTTCACCATCCTCATTGCACTCCTTTGCATGATCTCTAATAGGTTCATGTCTTTCTCATATCATGGCACTCAAACCAGCCCCCAGCACTCGAGGTGAGGCTGTCCCAGCTCAGGACAGAGCAGGACAATCCCCTCCCTTGCCTGGCTGGCCATGCTGTGCCTGATGCCTCCCATGACAGGACTGGCCCTCCAGGCTGCCAGGGCACTGCTGACTCATGTTCAGCTTCACTGACCAGGACCCCCAGGACCCTTTCCATTGCACTGCTTTCTCTTCTTGAACTTCATATGGTTGGTGATTGCCCAGACCCGATTTTTCAAGGCCTCTCTGCAGCACCACCCTACCTTCAAGGGCATCAACTCATCTTGGTTTTGTATCACCTGGGAATTTGCTTAGTATCCCTTCCAGTCTTGCATCCAAGTTGTTTATGAAGATGTTGAAGAGTAAAGGGCCAAGTGTGGGGCCCTATGGAACCCCACTCGTGACAGGTCCCCAGCCTGATGTCACCCCACTCACTGTAACCCCTTGTGACTGACCTGTGAGCCAGCTGCTCACCCATCACATGTGTGTATCCAGCTGTGGGTTGGACATTTTGTCCAGAAAGTTCCTGTGAGAGACACCATCAAAAGTTGCTTTTTAGGCTTTGCTGAAACCTAAAAGGATTCATCATCTTTCTCTCCTTGATCACCTGGGGGTGTTACCTTGTCATAAAAGGACAATTTAGTCCAAGGGTCTTTTCCTCTGGACTGTGTGATGCCCTAAAGAAATAAAGAAATAAATTAGTTGCAAATACTTTTTTTTTTTTTTTAAAGAGCAACTCCTCTTAGTTTTTCTTAATTTGATAGATTTCATCATAATTGCTCCTAATTATTCCTCACATTAGCCTGGTGAACATCAGGCATTTAAATACAATATGCCCAAACATCTCCAGTGGGACAAGCTGCAGTGTGTACAAGGGAGAGCTTGACAGATACTAGAAGCACAGGCCACTCCATAACATGACAGAATAAGAAAACCAAACAAAGATGAGAACTGGTGCCAATTTTTAAAGTGGATTTAAAGGGCAAGCAAATGCACTTTGCTCCATTCAAAAATATTTATTCACTCATCATTTTCAGGCAGTTTATTGTAAAAGTCATATTACACACAGGTTTTCCACTCATACCTCCTGATGGTCCTCACAAGAAACTAAATAACTGAATTGAAGCACTAGGAAAGACACAACAGGAATAATCCTAATTCACTCCTTTATACAACTACATTTTTTAAAAAGGAATGGAGAATTAACAAGTCTAACAAATTATAACATGGCTGTGTGAAGAATCCAGTTCTCTGAAACACTGAAGACAAAGGTCATAAAAACATTGCCAGGGCTAGGTTTAATCTTCAATTTTTCTTCCAAGGATGCCTTTAAACCAGGTACAGTTCGACTTTGATTGAAACTAGCTATGAAGAAAACAGTAATTTTTCTTAGTTGTCTATAAGATTTCTTGGTTGTTACAGATCTTGACCATAAATTATGACTGAATTTGATGCATTTTTTTAATGTGTGGAAAAGAAAATGAATTAGCAATACAAAAGCTTTAGTGAAACCTGGTGTCTTGAAAGGAGGCTAAGAACACAGATCCCATATGCTCATGTTAAAATTTACTGTTGAACAGTATTTGGGGCTTGTCACTTAACCACTCTGTCCCTCAGCTTACTTCTCCAAATGACAGATTTTGATATTCCACTGGCTCTAATGCACTAGTAGGCTCTAGATTAAAAGCACTAGGTAGTCCGGTTGTTATGATAGCAAAAATACAGAAAACCTTTTCAATTTTCTGATGAGCTGTGATTGCTAATTTGCTAATTGTTGCCTTTGGAAATACTTGCCTAAGCACTGTCTGCATGAAGCTCCCCTCCCTCATACATATTGGCACAATACTGAGCAGTGCTAAGTACTGAAAACAGTGTGATAATCAACTTCCTCAGTTTTTACAGGAACTTGGGCAAAAGAAATAGAGAGAAATCTTCATAGTTATGCTACCACTGCAACTTTGCTATTGAGATAATTGGCTTTGCCAGAAACTGTACTGAATGTTTTGTGAAAACAAACAGCAGGGAATCCAGAACATCAACATCTTATAGGCAACAGGGAGTAATCAGGGCACTTGAAACCTTGTACTGGCCAGTGTTGACCAGATGATGGAACTGCAGAATCAACTGAAAACACTTAGGGCATCAGATATGACAGAAAGGGAGCAGGTGAAACAGATTGTAAATAACACAGCACTACTGTTCAAATATGTGATGGGAATGCACAAAGCAGCAAGCAGTTCACAATGGTTTCAGTCCATTTGAGCCTCACAAATGCTAGAGCAATATGACACTATATGGGACAGCCAGAACTTCAGAGAAGATGACTAGCCAGCTAATCAACCACAGCCTCCTACCTGCAAGGATCCCCAAATGCAAAAATGCATCTAGGCTTGACTGAAAAAGTGACTGGTTTAAGGGAGGATGGTTTTGGCAAAGAGCTATCACAATTTTCAGTCAATGCTTGCAGACACCACTCAGTGATCAAGGACAGTTCTCTGGGTGAAGCAGTTGCTGCATCAACAAAGGCAGCACCAGGAGGCTACAGCCCTGCAGCTCTCTCTGGACCTGAACTGTGGAGATGGCTAGGCCGGGTTTCTGACATCCTGGGAAGCCCAAATTTTGCTTAATTTTTTTAAAAAAAACTACCCTAATTAGTTAGTGTGCAGAGCTGAGTCAACCTTACTTAGTTTTAAATTAAAACTTAGTTTAAATTAAACTTTTTCTTAAGGACTTGGCTAAACTGTAGAAATACGGAGCTTTCAGCTGTGACTCACTTTCTCCTACTGTATTTCTTTGCTATTTGTGCTACAGAACTTTCCTGTTTGTGCAACATTCCATGATGGAATAGTCTTTAGTGTCAATAAAACATATTTTTGAAAAGACATAGAAAGGAAAATGGGGAAAAGTATATATAACTTTAGCTATATATAACAAACTGGGGCATGAGGCAGACACTTTTTCCTCTTCACTGAACCCCTCTAACTCAGGCTTCATTCTTCTACTTTTTAAATTTTATTTCAACTTCCAAAATGTGAGACAGCAAAATCTAAGAAAACCACAGATAAGGGAAATAGAACCCACATAAAATAAGGTGTTAGGATATTTGGCTCTATTTATCTCACAGTAGGGAGTGTTTTAGTTGAAACTTTAAAACTCTTTTAGGCCATAGTTAGAGATGTCTTAAAATGAGCTAAAGGCATTTTACAAAATGTTTTCAGTCTCAGAGAAAATAAGTGCTTAATATTGTTATTAATTCTCCTAGCAAAAAGATCTCCACCCAAAGCAGGAGAAACACTGAAAAGCACATACAGCCTGAGTAATATTCCTTAAAGCACTGTGCATACCAGAAGGCAAGTAATCCAGCTTGAGTGTAATGGTCTTGGTGAATAAAAGGCCCAAGTTCCTATTCACTTCAATGGGGTCAGGATTTCCCACAGGAAGCATCCCATCTAAATGCTTGTTTTTTAGTCTACCTCCAAAGCAACAATATTACAGTCCTTTCTGGCATCTCCACCTTTGCAGGTTTAGTCCAAATATTTTATAACTGGTCATATCTGGCTATCAACAGCTGATCAAACTGACAACATATTTACCTTTTCTGTGTCATCTGTCCTCATGGAAGTCATAGGTATTTGTGGCAAATGTGTCCACTTTGGGGCCTGTCTTATCAACCCACTTATCATCCACTCACTATGTACTTCCTACAAAATCAGCAGGAAATCTCAGAATGAAAACCATGCAGCAGAAAAGATCATGTCTTGCAGTTCTCCCGAGCCACAGGAAAAGATCCTTCTGAAGGTGATTTCTAGTTTACATGGCATATACCTTTGAAGTACACTCAATCTGGAATCAATTCAGGAATTTACAGATATGGGTTATCAGACCTTGTTTATTCACAATGATGAGAGGAGTTTAATTAATACCACACATATTGGTCAATTCTTTGCTTTTAAACCTTACCTTTTGCCCATCAGACAATCAATATGTATTTTAATCTTCTTCCCTTTTCAGACATGGTTTTAACATCTCACAGAACAGAGCAGCAGACTTCACAATCATTAATTGCTATTACCAGCTCTTTCATTTTCTGAACATCAGCAGTTTCTGTAAAACCCACTTTCATCCATGTGTTATATTACCCATTTTTATTCACCACTTGTTTCTGAAGTATTCTTCTTTAAAACTGCAGAGGGTCTATTAATCAGGATTACAAAATAGTTCTTTTAGACAGTTTCCTTTGTATTCTCAGATTTTCTCAATTGCATGGAAAAAATAGGAATAAACTTTAGTTGTAGATATAACTCCATATTGATCTACAAAACCTAAAATATGGATGAGGGAAACATGGTAATTTTCCCTGACACAAATACAATTAAAATGTTTATTTTGGGATCTAGTCTAACATTTTAACCTGAGGAGACAATTAAGCCCATGAAAATGAAATGTTTAAAGCTCTGTCAGTCATAGTCTACTAAAAAACAGACATATTTCTGCTACTCTTTGGTCGCATGCAGCACACAATACCAGTTTATATGGCTTCATATTTGTCTCCCTCTCTGTTAATCAACAAAATCAACAGCTACAGACACTTTCACTGGCCTTTCATTTCAATTGTTTACATGCAACTGATCCCAAACATAGAACAAAAGTGGGCAACAGGAAGGAGCAGAGTCAAGTGACCAAGGAAGAGTATGGTTTTGCTGTCCAGTTGTGCAGGGATGCACTTAGAAAAGCCAAAACTCATCTGGAGTTGAATCTGGCAAGGAATGTGAAAGGCAACAGGGAAGTATTCTACAAATATAAGAAAAGCAAAAGGAATGTGAGCCCAGTGCTGAATGGAGCAGGAAAACTGGTGACAACTGACATACAGAAGGATGAGATACTTGATGCTTTCTTTGTCTCAGTCCGCTAATAGGAATCCTAGGCCACTGAGACCACAGAGAATTGGAGCAAGGAAGACTGACTTGGTGAAGATGGGCTGGGCTAGAGAACAAATAAGCAGCTTATATACAAGCTCAAAAGTGCTGAGGGAGCTGTGATGTCACTGTGAGGCCACTTTCAGTTGTTTTTGAATGGCCATGATGACCAATCGAACAAGGACTGAAAGAGAGAAATACCACTCCAAGAACAGGGGGAAAAAACATGCAAAATTAAAAAAAAAGATTAAAAAAATTTTGAGAACAGGTCCTTAAGCATCACTTCAGGCTCTAGGAAAGCAACGAACAACTGCTCCTGGAAACTGTTTCCAGGCCTTCTAGAATGTGACAACTGGCTTGGTGGATGAAGGAAGAACAATGGATGGTTTTTACATTGACTTTGGCAGCATGTCTGACACTGACTCCTGTAACATCATCACAGACAAGCCAACAAAGCACACGTTAAATAAATGAATGGTGAATTAAAAAGTGGCTGAATAATCAAGCCTGGTGCTCTTCCACATCTCTACTAATGGCCTTGAGGATGGGATAAAGTGCATCCTCAGCAGGTTCACAGATAATACAGAACTGGGCAGTGTGACTGACGCACCAGGGCATTTTGCTGACAATCAGAGGCGTTTCCACATGAGAAAACTCCAGAAGTACAGAAAGGAGAAACTGGAAATCCCATAACTGAGGAGAAATAACCCCAGGCACAAGTATAAGCTAGATACCCAGATGGAGATCAGTTTTTCAGAAACGAGTCTGGAGTTTCAACCAGCAGCAAGCTGACCAAGAAGCAGCAATGCATTCTTACAGCATAAAAGGTCAACGGTATCATGGGCTGCTTTGGGCGAAGAGTGGTAAGCAGGTTGAAGAAGTGAACCTTCCACCCTATTCGGCACTGGCAAGACCACATGTAGCCATATCGTGGCCAGATCTGGGCTACCCAGAACAAAAAAGACATGGATATACTGGAACAACCTGTGCAGGGCAGCAAAGATACTGTATGTACTGACTTTCATATGAGGAGAGGCTGAGAGAGATTGGCTTGTTCAACCTGAAGATAAGCCAGCCCAGGGGAGACCTTGTGCATGTGTATACCAACAGGACAGAATGAAGATGAAGGACCCAGATTCCCCTCTGTGGTGCCCAGTGACAGGACCAGAGGCAATGGGCACAAACTGAAACACTGGAGGCTCATGATTCTCCTTGGAACATCAGGAAACACTTTTCCATTGTGAAGGTAACGCAGATTGTCCAGAGGGGTTCTGAAGTCTGGATGCTTGGAGATATTCAAAGACCAACTGAACAGAGTCCAGGAAACCTTTAGCTTTAGCTGACCCTGCTCTGAGCAGGAATATGGAACTAGATTTTAGAGGTCCTATCCAACATCAGCCATTCTGCAGGTCTGTGATTTGTAAGCCAGCGGCTTGTTTACAGTTATAAGCTGCAAAAATTTATTAATTTGGTCATTTCTGTGATTCATGAGAATGATCACATCACTCATGTAGTAGTATCATGGAATAGATGAAGTAGTTATTCTAAAATGGCAACATTACCTAAACAAACCAAATGCTCCTGAGTACTGTAAGCTAGAGATAGAGGGAATGAACTATAGAACCTTGGGATATGCTCATCCTTTCATTTGCTAGGATACAAACCTCAGGTTTCAAAATTATGAAGTTTCTCCTCCAATCTTTTACTAGACCGACAGACATTCATATACATATTGTTGTCTCTTATCATTATTGTGGGTTATACACAATGTTTTTCATATCTGTACCAAGTGAATGGAACAATTTTTAACAACCTTAATTTTTCTGTCACCTTTGCCATCCTCTAAGTTCCCATCTTGAAATGTTTTCATTAATGTGGTCAACTGGGGAGGCAGCAGTGACTGAAAAAACTCTGGGATAGAGGGTTAAATCAGGCTGTACAGGGGAAGTTCCATTCACAGGAGATCGAAACAGCTCCAGAGGGTGGGCAAACCAGGGGCGTGGCATGGCAGTAAGGGCGTGGCATGGCAGTAATGGCATGGCACACCACTTTGCACAGCAACTCACACAAGCAGGGTAAACCACAGGGACCGCTCTCCCACCATCTGGGAGCAGCCAATACAGGCAGCAAACAGACTGAATAGCTGATAAGGAACAGCATCTTATAGCCCCAATCTTTTTAGCATGCTAGTTCAACCTTCCTCAGCTAAGGTTTTGACACCCAAAGCTCAGCTGCATGTAGCTGCAGGAGCCAGCTGAACCAGCCACGTCTGAGGCCGCCAGACAGACAAACCTGCTGATGGGAGATAGATCTGTCCAGATCACAGGCTGCCAGGAGTGCCTGATGCCTTTCTGCAAGGCTGGGGCTGACAAACACTTTGCAGAAGATGTGCTGTGGTTGAGGAGCTATGTCACCAGAGGAGGGAGCTACAGGAAGGAAGAAGTGAACAGGCTTTGTAGTATTTGAAATGCACACGAGGAAGGGGCAGAGGATTATTTTCAGAGACACCATAGACTCTTGGGAGTCTCTATCTCATTGCACTGGAGAAGGAGATGGACTCAGAACCCTGCACAGTAATAAGCCTAGGGTCTGTTAGTCCAGGGTCTGTTGAGACTGGACTAACAGACCCTAGGAAGACTGGAAGCAGGTCACAGTGTGCTCCGGGAGAAAAGTTCCTCCTCCTCCTTCTCAGAATCTGACAAGTAGGACTGGCTCCTTCTATAGCCACGTGTAAAGCTCTGCAAGTAAGAAGGCCAGACAACTGAGGAGGTGGGTAAAGGTCCTTCCGGGATCAAGTGGCCTCCTAACACAACACCATCTGTACCCCACATCAGAATCTCCTGTTAAGAGGAAAAGGAGGGTAGTTGTAATAGGAGACTCCCTTTTAAGGGGAATGGAGGGCCTGACATGCAGACCAGACCCAGCTCACAGGGGCATGGATAAGGGACATTACTGAAGACTCCCCAGTATATTAAGTATATCCCCAGTATATCCTTTATTGGTTGTTGTGATCCTGTATTGGGGCAGTGATGATATAACAAAGGGAAGACCAAGGGCAATCAAAGAGATGTCAGTGTTTTCAGAAGACTGGTAGAAGGATCAAACACAAGTTGCAATCCTTCTGGTAACAATAAATATTATTAATAGGAATAGGCAGATCCATCAGGTCAACGTGTGGCTCTCAGGCAGGTGTTATCAGAAAAAAAACATGGAGATTTTGACCATATTCTACTCAACACCTGGTCTATTGACACCTGAAGAGATTCACCTTTCTCAGAGGGGAAGTAGAATTTCCTGCTAGCACAGGAGATAGCACTTGTTGATAGAGCCTTGAACTAGCTTGGAAGGGGAAAAGGGACCAAATCAGGCCTGCTGAAGTGAAAAATGGGATGGTATGACAAAACTTAAGGAAACAAGCACTAATAGAATCCTTCAATCAGCTTCATTAACTACAATGTACCACACCTGAAATGTTTCTACACTAAGGCATACCCTATGAGAAACAAATAATATGAGCTGAAAGCCCAGCCCTGTCCCAGAGATTTGACATAACTGGCATAAGTAAAACCTGATGGGATGAGTCCTGTGACTAGACAGGACAGTGATGGACAGTTACAGTCTCTTCAGATGGAACAAGGGCAGAAGAGACTGGGGGATGGCTTTGTATGTAATGAGAAGGATAAAATGTGTAGAGCTCAGAGCCGGCAATGGCACAGTTGAGAACCTCTGGGTAAGAGTCAAGAGACAAAAAAAATAATGTGAATGTTATCATGGGACTCTACTATAGACCTCCCAGCCACAACAATGACGCCGACAAATTATTCTTTGAGGAACTAAAGGACACTTCCAAATCAACTGCCCTTGTCCTTATGGGGGACTTCAACTTGCCAGAAATGCTACCTCATGCAACAGGTACAACCTGGGCCAGAAGATCCTTAAAAAACCTGCATGACAACTTTATGGAATAGGTCCTAAGGGAGCTGACTCAGAAGGATGCTCTCCTCAATCTCCTGCTTGTCAATAAAGAGGATCTTGTCAATCAAAGTGGAGACTGGCAGCTGTCTTGGCCACAAAGAGATCAAGCTTAAAATCTCAGTTGACAGCAGGAAAAGCACAGGCAGCAGTTCAGTATCAGGTGAGAAAACTTCAAGCTGCCCAGTGAACTAGAGAGTGAGTCCCCTAGGAAAATGCATTTGCAGATGCTCAAGTCCACTTAAACATCACCTTCTAAGAGGACAGGAGCAGGCAATTTCCAAATGTCTGAAGTCAAGCAGAAAAGGCAAAAGGCTGGCTTGGCTGGGCAGGAATCTTCTGTTGGAAATAAGACAAAAAAGGAAGGAGTATGCCCTTTCAACTGGGATCTTGCCTAGTGGAAGCAAGGTCAGGTGGCATGAAAACAATAAGAGATGCTGCTCACTATTGTAGGGAGAAAATTCATGTAGCCAAAGATCAACTGGAGATGAAGCTGGCCAGAATTGTGGGAGCAATAAAGAGATTTTGGCCAGAATTGTGGGAGCAATAAAGAGATTTCTCATACATCTTAAAATAGCAACAGGGAGCATAAAAATAATATTGGCCCATTACAGGATGAGGATGGTTACCTCACAGATGGGGACAGGCACATGACAGAGGTGTTCAATGCATTCTTTGTCTCTGCCTTCAACACCGATGATAGACTAAGGGGGTCCCAGTGTCTTCAGCTGGAGGACCAGGACAGTGAGAATTTTAAACTCCAGTCAACCCTGAACTTGTGTGGGATCTGCTGCTACAGCTGGATCCCTACAAATCAATGGGGCCTAATGGCATTCCTCTCAGAATCCTCAGATCTAGCTGATGTCATAGCAAAGCCTCTCTCAATGATTTTTGAGTGGTCTTGGGAATCCAGAGCAGTCCCAGCTGACCAGAAGCTGGTGACTGTCTTGGTTTGAAAAGACAGGTGTCATGGTTTGAAAAGACAGGCAGGAGCCTCTCTTGAAATAGAAAATGTGTTCCCCTTCACATATTTTTTAAATTTTTTAATACTTCAGACATAATCTGAATTATTATAATTTTGAAATTATTAGCAAATATTTTGATGGTGTCTCTCAAAGAAACTTTCTGGACAAAATATCAGACACACAGCTGGATAAACACATGATGTGATGGGTGAGCAGCTGGCTCACAGATCAGTCACAAGGGGTTACAGTGAGTGGGGTGACATCAGACTGGGGATCTGTCACTAGTGGGGTTCCACAGGACTTCATCCTCAGCCCAGTGCTCTTCAACATCTTCATAAATTACCTGGATGCAAGACTGGAAGGGATACTAAGCAAATTCCCAGGTGATGCAAAACCAAGAGGAGTTGATGCCCTTGAAGGTAGGGTGGTGCTGCAGAGAGGCCTTGAAAAATCGGGTGTGGGCAATCACCAACCATATGAAGTTCAAGAAGAGAAAGCAGTGCAATGGAAAAGGTCCTGGGGGTCCTGGTCAGTGAAGCTGAACATGAGTCAGCAGTGCCCTGGCAGCCAGGAGGGCCAGTCCTGTCATGGGAGGCATCAGGCACAGCATGGCCAGCCAGGCAAGGGAGGGGATTGTCCTACTCTGTCCTGAGCTGGGACAGCCTCACATCGAGTGCTGGGGGCAGTTTTGAGTGCCACAATATAAGAAAAAAATTAAACTATTAGAGAATGTCCAAAGGAATGCCATCAGGATGGCTATGGACCTTAAGGAGAAGCTGTACAAGGAGCAGCTGAGGTGACTTGGTCTATTCAGCCTGAAGTAGAGGAAGCTGAGGGCAGACCTCATTGCAGTCTTCTATTTCCTCCTGAAGGGAAGAGAAGGGGTAGGAAACAGTCTCTTCTCTGTGTTGACCAGTGACAGGAGTCAAGGGAATGGCCTGAAGATGTGTGAGAGGACATTTAGGTCAGACATCAGGAAAAGGTTCTTCATCCAGAGGATGACTGGGCACCAGAACATGTTGTCTAGGGAAGTGATCACAGCACCAGCCTAACAGAGCTTAAGAAGCATTTGGATTATGCTCTGAGGCACATGGTGTGACTCTTGGGGATGGTGCTTACAGGGCCAGGAGTTAGACTTGATGATCCTTTGTTGGTGCCTTCGAACTCAGCATATTCTGTGATTCAGTTATTCTGTGTAATGTGTATGGCAGAATTTGATTCTTCTAAGAAAAGCATCTGAGTTCATGTAATAATAGCAAAATAATGCCGTCTTTGGGGACATGGCACCTGTTTTAAGATAAAACCCCTACAATATGAATAACTGGAGCAAAGACAATGCATTAAAATATTACTTAGAATTGACTTATGTTGTGGTCAAAACAAGAAAACTGTATTATCAGATTTACAATCCAATTGACTAATGCTGTATTTCTGATAGGATGTTTAAACTCTTCTCTAATATAGGAGAAATTCTAGAAACACTCAAAAGTTGTTTGACCTGGATCTATTTTCTTCCTTATTCATTTTCATGGAGTACTCCTCCATTCTGGCAAATTAAGAATCTTGACAGTGAAATAAATATACAAATACATACACAATAAAAGAAACAAAGCAGACATACAGGAAATGGAAACCAGGAAATTAGAATAAAAAAGAAGACTGTGGAAGCCATGCAGAAATTTCTATAACAAGGTTCTTCTTTGGATTACAGTCCAGATTCCAGTCTAAAGTCAACCCAAGTACCTCTATACACTTCATCTTCACATCCCTAAGCTTCATATCTTCCTGAGGTCCTCAGAGTTGTTTATAAAAATTATAGTATCTAAATTGGATTTGCATTAGACAACTGGTTTAATGGAAAAGATGACAAGTGCTTGCTCAAAGAAATAAGTTTGCATTTGACTAGCTCACATGGTGAACTGTAACTGCTTTGTGAACTTTCTAAGAGGTTCTTGTAGACTCAGACAGAGGTAGAAACCATTTCAGTTATTAAAAGAAACCAAGTCTTTTTGTGCAGCAGCAGAAAAGAGGAAACTCCTCCTTTTCGAATTATAAATCTTTATAGTGCAATTCTTTATGGCTAGGAAGAGAACTTCAGACACTTTTCATATAACCCCAACTGTTTAATCTGTACCCTTTTGGAAGTCAAGCTGTGTGTGTACGTGAGACAGAAACATTTTTGCTGAAATAGGAAGAATGATACGGTTCTCCTCAACCCACTGTAAAAGTACCCGATTCTTACAAGGGAATCAATGTACATTTTCTTTGCAGAGAATGGCATTATACAGCTTGTGAATCTCCACCCTTTTGTAGTCTAGTTAGAACCTGTGATCACAGGGACCATGGTAAGCAAATGGACACTATATCCATTAACAAAGACACTAAATTTTACCTAAGTAGAAAAGCAACAGGGTCTAAGTTTAGCTTACAGAAAAACAAATCTGAGCTATTCAAACAAGATCCTCTTTATCACTTCCTTTTAAATGTACTATTACTCCAGAGTCAGTTGAGTCAGGCTGTCTTCTGCTAGGTTTTAAGAAATTTGATTGAAATTCTAGCAAATATCTCAATAGTAACATTTATTCATTTCCCTACCATACCCTATGCAGTGCTCAGCCACTAAAACAGACACAAAAGTGCAATACAAACAAGTATTCCACAAATACTTAATGAAAACTTTTGTTGTAGTTACAGCTGAAAAGGTGTTTCACACTGGAGGAAATTTGCATTTTCAATAAATTAAGATACATTCACAGGCTGCAGGACATTAATACAGCAGACATAACAATGAACAAATGTTGCAGATAATAGCATTTATCATCTGAGAAAAAAAACATTTTCTTATGATACTGGAGTAAAACTGGCAGAGTTTTGTCGTAATGAAAATTTACGGTCAGATTCCTGGACAAAGGAATTCCATCTCAAAGGGTAAACTGGGAGGGTTTTTGTTTGTTTCTCTTTTGTTTCATTATTGTCATTGTTGTTTGGGTTGTTCGTTGGTTTATTTTGGTTTTACATGTAGCAGTTGACACGAAAGATAAAGAGGTTTTTTCTCTTTGTCTTACAGGGTGTGTACGAACTCTAATTTATTGATTTAACTACAGAGGCTTCTTTTTTAGAAATAATCAGAGCCTGAATAATCTTTAGAAATAATCAGAGCCTACAGATGTCTTCTGAACTTAATCAGAGATCCTTTGGTTTTCTTTTCTTTCTGATCCTTCACAATTAATGCTGTTTCTAAATATTATCTCCTGTTATAAAATATTTTCCTAAATTACAGTGTCCATTAAGAAAATATTATGACAATTTTTCTAATTGGTTTTACATACCTTTTTCTTGGAGCTTTTTGGCCAAAGCTATGCTTCGTAGTTAATCTAAGATGTATTTGGCTCACTCCTTTAAAAATGGGTTTATTTACAATGCCAAATAAAAGATTCATAACACTTTGCTGTTAATTTTTGAGTTTCCCTATTTTCCTTTGATAATAATTTAACACATTATGCCTGATGGAGTCCTAAGAGTTCACTAAGCAACAGCTGGTTCTATCTGACTTCTACAAGAGCTTCTGGGAAAAATAAGTAGTTAAGGGCAAAGGCACAAAACATGTGCACATACATCAGACACTGCCAAAAAATACCTTAAGTAAAATATAGCATTAAAAAAGCCAAGACCCAACTCAAATGCTCATATACAAATGCATTGCATGGATAATTAGACTTTGAACACCAGGGGATTTCCACAAGTGTCCTTATGGCTTCCCACCTCCATATTGCTCAGCATAGTTGTGAGTTTCTGGAACCTAGAAAGATCTGCTTTTTGCCCTTGAGCCAGTGGTAGAGAGAATTAAGTCCCCACAGGTCAGAAGTCTACAGGTCTTGCCTCCTGAACTATACAGGTCGTCGTAGTATACAACAGATTCAGTGCAGATCTTGGAAGAAGACATTGATCTGCAAATGTCAACAGTCATTCCGATGTGAAGCAGTTAATCTGCTTCCAGACACTTTTATAATATCTTAGACATGAGGAGAAAACAAAAAATATTTAGCTAGACACATTAAGGCAGGCCCTTAAATAAGCTTAAAATGCTCCTACTAAAAAGCTGACTAATATGACTTTCCACAAACTAACTCTTTGTGATTTGCTACACAAGATTCAAACACTTCATTTTTTCCTTGGAAGGCCAAGTGTGATGTACCAACGCCACCTAATAAGACACTATAAGGACCAGGAAGTTCCCCAAATGCATCAAAAGTTTCACACAAGCTAGGTCCATTTACAGTTGCATGCTTCCACCAGGCTGGCTGATATCAATTTGGAAAATAACACTGGCTTGAAAAAAAAAATTTTTGAAAGTCATAACTCATGAGCATTTGCAAACTCATTTCCAAGACAGAATTCTAATGACTTCCAGAAACCACCCTGCAGTCATGAGAAAAATCCTGGAAAGCTCAGAGTCCAAAAGTGTAACTAAGTCCTACAGGACTAGACAAACAGCATGCAGACTTCTCCAGCCAAAATAAGGAAGTAGAAAGCAGCTGTCCATATGACGGCAGTTACTTTGGAATTGCAATTCCATCGTGCAAAAGCACAACACCAAACATATCCTACCGAGTGCACACACTGCTATTGTAAAATCACTAGTGTTTGTTCCTTTCTGTATTCCTCTTCAAAATCTTTTGAGTCCACAATTTGCACTATTTTTTACATCTCAATTGCAAAGCCAGCATCTATTCCCTCTTGGGGATTTTAAACTGGCAGGAAGAGTTAACACTGAGAAGTATTCAGAGAAATAACATGAACTTACTTTTTCCATACTTAGACAAAGTCAAGATGAAAAGCCATTGGTGTGTCCTAATGCCAGATTACAAAAGCTGCCAAAAGGCACTTCTATAACAAAACTCTCTTCAGGAGTTGGATTGTACTTTTCAATGTACATTTATTAACTTGTGTGACACTCCCAACAGAAAAACCCCTTGAGATTAATTTATTTGTCTAAAGACTCAGTAATTGTCTCACCAGTTCTCTCAAGAGGCAGTCTGAAAACATAAAACAAAAGCAAGCCTAGTTCACATTTCCCGTCAGTTTATAATGGATATTGCCACCATTTGGACAGTAAAGGATTCCTATGCCAGCAGAGTATGACTATTCTGTCTTGCACACTGGTTTTTCTATAGCAGTATGATATGTCAGTGTATACTTTGCTAAAGAGAACTTTCTGTCAACAATCAGTGTTTCATTGGCATTAATGTGCAGTAAAAGACAACGAAGCATGACTCAATTAAACCACCAAATACTGCATTTAAATACATTAACCCCTGACATTTTAAAAGAACAGTGCAGGATTTTAGCTGCATGACTCTTGTTAAGGTCAGTGCTTTAATATATACAGCTTCCCACCCCAAATGTCTGACATAAATTTGTTTCAGTAAGCCAATTGAGAATGAAGCCTGAAACCAGGATTTATCTACCACTGCAAACATTACAACTAAGATTTCTCCCATGCTATTGTTTATGGGAACAAATTTTATTAAACTTTACATAGTGTTGAGGTAGGAAAGGATTTAATATTTAATTCACAATTCTCTCACTTTTGTTTTGATAATTACCTTGTGAACTGAGGCTTAAAAACTATTTTCAAAAGCTTTTTAGTCAGCAAAAATCTCGAATTATATATATATGAATGTCACAGGGTAGAGTGTAGCTTGGGTTCCTCCTGTTATGCGCCAGTAGAATCCCCTGCATTATAACGACTTAATGTATAAAGTTCTAATGACATGTCAACACAGCATACACTGAAAGTGACTGAAACTCTCACCTGATTCATACAAAAGTTTCCCCCACTTATTTTGCTATCCACATTGGGAAGATTTTTAAACCTAACAGCATTTTTCCTGTAACACGTAGAAGGTACATGCCTTTGTTCTGCTCACAAGTACAGATATTCCTGTTTCCACAACTTTTAGGACCACACCATTAGTGTGGACTAAACTATTCAGATATCTGCAAGTCAGTTAGTGGGACTGTTCGGTGGGTTGGCTGTATATCACACAAAACAAAATGTATTTAAACATAATTATCATTGCTTTATTTTTGAACAATCTCCCTGTTATCGTCATGCAGTGGAAGATTAAAAAATTGGTTTACCAAGAAAAAGAAGGGATACTTATACAATAATGGTGACAATATTTGTGCTTAAAATCTAAATTTTAAATCTAACATTTTAATCTAATGTCTTCTATTTTTTAATTACTGACTTTCATGGAGTTAGTCAAAATTAAGTCCAACCACTTATGAAGCTTTAACTGGGCACAGTAGAGCCATGAGAAGGCAATCTGACATCAGTAATATTTTTTAGTACTTTTAGCTTATGAAGAGACACGAAACATGGTACAATAGAGGTGGTAAATAAAAAACTGAAGACAAATTATTCAGTGGATCTCCCTACCTCCTGCTGAGTGCTCCTTGGAAAAAACTTAGTTTTCAGACAATTCCTTATATTTTGCTTTGTCCTTGTTCAATTTTATTCATCAGTCACTGGACACCAGAAATAGCAGACAAAGATTCAGTTTCATATGCATAGCTGAATGGTTGGTTTGTAAAGCACTGAACTGCAATACATAAAATTACATAAATTGCTCAAAATTCCTACATGATGCTCTCTGTGACAGCAATCAGATCCATGTTAGCATGACAAAGAGCATGTCACCTTCCATATCCCATTGAAAGACAATTTGCAGAGACCTAAGTGAAAGTCATGTCTAAATCTGTAAAACTGAAGTCATAGTAGAGTCAAGAGTACCTATAAGAAAACGTAATTTTTCCAGTTTCAATTTTGTACATAAATATGCTAAATAATTTATGCAAAAATCACTTCAGGTTCCACTGGTTTAGTTGAATACTTAGCAAAGAGGAAAGAAGACACTTAAACACTTTCTGAGTAAATAGCGAGGTACATTTTTAGGCTATGTGGAGAGTATGATGCCAGATGATTGTCCAAAAATGATCAGATTACAAAGACCAAAGTGAAGTCAAGTTAGACAAAATCTAGTAATTTCATACTGGGCAAGATTAAAAGATAGGATAGAATGTCCTAATAGATCCTTTGTTAGTTTGGATTTCAAGGCCAAGCAACAACAGAATGGAGAAAGAAATGCTGAGTAAGCTTGGTGCTCCATCACCAGCAGCAGGAGAGGTGCTCTTCACATATAGATTTCATCCAAACTCTGAAGCTGCCAGGGGCTTTTTGGGGTTTATTCACTGGAGAATAATCAAAGAGCTACAAAAAACATCAGGAGAAAAATGCTACTAAAGCAATTTTGTATATCAGAAAAGAATTTAAATATTTTTAGGAGCTTAGTTACAGCGTATGCAAATTCATCTTAAATTTAAAGCATTGGAAAACCTTTCAAGTACAGAATAACTGCAGAATGATCAGATGCTCTTATAAGTGATCAAATGATCAGACTGACCTAATTGACAAAGAGGTTATATAAAATATTGCCTTTTACTTAATCCAGGGCTTTAGCAGCATTTAGAAACTTGGAGAGCCCTTAATAAAAAAAAATGTCCTACTTGTTGAGTAAGGAATTATGGACTAGATACATGGACAGTAAGTCAGCTGCAAAACTGCCTGAACTGGGGAGCTCAAAGGTTGGTGATCAGTGCCAAAAAATCACCTGGAGGCCAGTCACTAGTGGTGTACTCCAGCGGTCAATAAGGGGACTAATACAGACTCATAGCATTGTTAATGGCCTGGATAATGGGAGACACTGCAAAATCTGCAAGTTAGTAGATGACACTAAACTGGAAGAAGTGGTTGACAGATCAGAAGGATTTGCTGCCATCCAGAGGGACTTTTGACAGAGCAGAGAAGGACTGATAAGAACTTGATGAAATTCAAGTAAAGAGAAGAAAGGCTGCTCTACCTGGGGAGAACTACCTCCAGCACTAGGACAGGATGGGGATCCAAACTGACTGGGGACCAACTGTCTGGGGAGCAGTTTGGCAGAAAAGTACCTGGAAGTTCTTGGTCTTCCTGTTTACCATGAGGCAGAAATGTGCCCTGGCAGCAAAGCAGGCCAACAGCCCTTTAGGGCTGTATCAGGAAGAGAGCTGCCAGCAAGTCAAGGGAGGCAATTTTTCCTCTCCATCCAGCATTGGTGACTCTGTATCTGCAGTAATGGCTCCAGTCCAGACCTCCCTAGCACATGAGAGAAATGGAAATACAGAAGCAAGTCCACTGAAGGACCAAAAAGGTGACTGAAGCAAAATCTCTTCTCATAAGAGGCTGAGAGAGCTGTGATTTTTTTCAGCTTGCAGAAGAAAAGGCTCAGGGAGATCTTACCAACCAAATACCTGTAAAGAATATGGAGCTACATTATTCTCTGTGGTGCCTAGTGACAGGACAAAAGGCAATGTTCAGCAACCTGTTGTAGCTGACTGTATTCTAAGCAGGGGTGATGGAATAGATGATCTTCAGAGCCTTGAAACCTCAGCTCCCTTGGTTTAACTTGGTAAAGGCATTCAAGATCATTTACGATGGAAGATACTCCCATAAATGCCTATTCAACCTGAAAGTCATGGAATTCTGCTAAATTCACAAATAGCTGTGGGAGATAGGAGCCAAAAAAACCCTCTGTACTACCAGTAGGAATTGCTTAGATCCTGTGGAGTGAAAATACTGTCAGACAAATAACCAAAGTCTTTGCTGAGAAAGATAACCATATGTGTGCACACAGGAACAAACACAACTTTTACTAAGAGCTATAAAAACTACTGTAGGGAAAATTATGTATTATGCAGTCTCTTTTCAGACATGTGTTGCTTGGTGGGTAAATAAATTAATATTAATTTTGAGACTGACCAGAAAGCCAATCATTTGTTGCAGCACATTCAAAAACCATAGAGACTATTTTAACCCACCAAATATGGTCTTCTAAAGAAAACTATAGTTGTTCTTGTGAAGGAGCGCTGAGATGAAGCTGAGATTATACAAGTGGAACTAGTCCTCTCTAAATTCCAGGCTAAAAATGAAAAGCTTTGAAAGTAAGGATCAAGATCTAAAGCTCTGTAATTTTCAAAGGAAGGCAGAGCAGATGGTATAAAACAGGATGGTCTGTTGAAAGCTACTGTTTCTGTACTGTCTTGCCACATTCTATACAAGCATGACTTTTATTGTGTCCCCAAAAGATAGGGAAAAATACGCTCTGGTAAGCTACAAACTACATTTGTAAACTACTAACAGTAGTTAGCAGTTTACAAATGTAGTTTGTACTAATTTACAAACTTATTTGGAATTTATCTCAAATTTCACTTTGCCAAATGCAAGGAAAAGAAACTCAGGAGTATCACACTAAAGATAATGCAGTTTACTACTCACAGCTTCTTCACAATGTAAGAAAGAGGAGATTTTGATTACAAATGGGACCTCTGGCAGCCAAATAAAATATATTTCAAAGTCCATTCTAAGTGGATAGCTTTAAGAGAAATGGTACGTAACTCACAGTTAGTCAATATTTAAATAGAGTGAATAAGGTAGATGTTCTCCTTCAATGAAAACTTACAAACTAGTTATTGTGAGAAATGATAGCTTGTTAGATCACCTACTAACTACACTCAGTTTGCCATTGTTATGGTCCCTGTGAAATCACATAAACCCATGCCTGGAGATGTAACTAGAGGAGACACTCCTAATCTCAGTAAGATACGGATTTCAGAAAGAAATACTTTTTCTGTCTCTACATGCACAATACCACATAGACTTGCAATGATGGGAAAGGTACAAGTAGGCTGCAAATCTTCAGCAGTTTGAAACCACATAGCAAAAAAGTAGGCACTTTCTTTCTCAAACCATGAGAAAGTAGAGAGCACCAAGAGAATATACTTTAAAAAGTGCTTAAATGAACTTCCTCTATACACAGTAGAGAGGAAAATTATCAATGAGATTTATTCTTTTATTCTTTATATTAACAGATCTTTGACATTAAATTTGGAAAAGCAGAATACAGTACTTATGGTGCCCTTAAGAACATCCACTGTCATGAAAGAGCGGAGCCAACCCACTTGGTGGAAAATGAAAACTTTTTCTTCAGTATTTAAGACTAAATACATAAAGAAAATGAATGTTCTCCCTCTGTCAGCTGACTCTTACATGTAAGAGTTCTTCAGGTTTTATTATTTAGCATTTCATGGCTCTGTATTGTTACACAAACAAACATGCACAACAAGGCTGTGAGCAATGGACTGAACAGAGAATACCTGAACATTTGAAGATTAAGAATGAAGGCCTTAGATTAAAGGTCTTCTGTTGAAAATTAAAAGGCCTATTAGGAGTGCCTCAGTTTCTTCAGCCTGGAGAAGAGAGGACTGAAAAGACCTCACTGCAGTTACAACTTCCTCAAGAGGGAAAGAGAAGGGGTAGGCACTGATATCCTCTCTGTAGCAACCAGTGACAGGACCCAAGAGAACTGAAGGCTTGAAGTTGCATCAGGAGAGGTTTAGGTTGGATATCATGGAAAGGATTTTCATCCAGAGGGTGGTTGGGTACTGGAACAGACTCCCCTGGGAAGCACCAGCCTAAGAGACTTCAAGAAGCATTTGAACAGTGCTCTCAGGCACATGCTGTTACTCATGGGATTGTCCTATGCAGGGCTAGGATTTGGACTTGATGATCATTGTGGGTCTCTTCCAACTCAGGATATTCTATGATTCTAGAGTACCTGAAAACAAGGGTAGTTGGAAGATTTGTTCAGTTTAAGTGATACATCATTTATGCAAATATTCTTCTCCATCCAAAAATGGAATTTCAGTAGTAGTCATGAAGCTTTAAATTCAAACCCTACATTTGACATATAAGAAGAAATTACAATTTTCTCAATGCATAATATTATTTTTCTAATGTATCACTGGCCCATACTGAGAAACAATCTATTATATAGATTTTGCATTCAATTTTTTTGTCAAAAACTACACAGCATATCAAAAGTTAACAGCACAAGGGAGTTCTGTGATTAATATGAAAACAAATGATATATTAAAAAATTTCTTTTGTTCTTCATTCACAATGATGAAAATGCTAGGATTTAACCTTTAAGGGTTAAAGAGTTTAATCAATGTCAATGTCTGATCTTCTGAAGGCGATAAAGAACAGTCTGTCTAGCGATACCCAACAGAACATCACTTTGTCAAGCCACAAAGCACCCAAAAGCTTGTCAAGTAAGTTACCAGAAACCTCTTTGTGGTTAGAACTCAGCTCCTTCCTGCTTGACCTATTATTTGATATTTGACCACTTGGTTGCAAGACACTTGCTCTTTCCAGCTGAAATGTCACTGGGGCATCTTGTCAGCTCCCCGACATCTCGGCCTGACATACAATTTTACTTTTGTGTGCTACAAGGCAGAAAATGCAGGGCAATGGCCTTGCTTTAAATTCTGTCAGCATCAAAGATGGGCGTCACTCTTGGGTCCTACCAACAACAACAAAAAAGGAGTCTATTTGAAGGTCAAAACAGCCATTACTTTTTAGTCTTTCAGCTTAAACTAAATACATTACCTGCAACACTGGTTTGGGAACTGCCCTTATAAAGTATATAAACATATCATCAGAAATCCTCTCTCCACAATTGTTCTTCTTTCTTATGAAATGCAGACTTGATAAAAGGGTGAGTTTTCAGTGCCTGCAGGGACCAGATTCAGTGGTTAACTTAACTTGTTCAAATAGGCAAGTGGTATCATGTAGCTTTACAAGGAGCAACCTGACCTTCTCACATTGACCAGCAGTGACATTATTGTGCAGGAAGAGAAGCAGTCACATCATTTCTGTTTTGCACAACCTGCTTAAAGTTTGCAACTAAATGCTTGTCTTCAGTTGAGCTGACAAGAGAAAAGAGGGGGCTCAGTGAACCATGGCAGGGCTGCCATGAAATGACAGGAATCATTGGCATACATTTCAAATAGCTCTCTCAATCCTATTAAAGTATTGCAGTCCTGCTTTAAAATAGACAAGTATGAAACAACTTTGATAGATAGAGACTAAAATGGCTTATTGATTTTTTTTTTTAAGACTGAGGAAAATTACCCAAAATGTGTCATTCTTTAACATTTAAAAATATACTACATAAAAAATGAACAACTGCAATAAATAAAAGTTTAAAGAAATAACTGCTTCAGTATGCAAAACTGACAGGTGCAGAAATGTGAACATACAAATGCACATTTTCATAAAACCATAAAATTAATGTCAAAAAATACAAACGCTGAGCTACAATTCAAAGATAGCAAAAAAATTACACTTTAATTGCATCATTTTACATTAATATAATTTTTCCCTTCTAGAAGATTATTGATACTAAGAATCTGAAAATCCATTTTCCATTGTTCTTCTGGGATTGGATGTGACATTCAGGCTGAAGAAACAGATTGAAGACAGAGAACTGTCTCTGTTTTGCATAACACTGTAGGATGTGTCAGGTTCAGCTTGCAATGCCAAAAAGTCTAGGACAGAACTCTGGTCAGGCTGAATTTCTAGCTTGGAGGCACGCTGATGTTTGAACTACCTCTTGTTTCCTGGAATGATAAATAAAGTATAAAAAAACAAAGCGAAAAGAGAATTTACATTTACTGTTAAATTCCTTTCACAAAGGTATGTATATGAAGTATTTGCAAGTGTTTGCTTCTTGTTTTAAATACTTACTTTGGTACCTGAAAACCAATAGTCATATTTAATAGAAAGAAACAAAGCATATTTTCTCAGGTATTCTGCCCATGTAGTGTTCAAAAAAAATAACCAACTGTATTTGAAGTGCTACAAATACTTATAGAGAACTTTTACCCCCTCTTCATTACAATTACCAGAGTTCTTTTTAATCAAATAAACAAATGATTTCCAGTCTACCTGTCACTGTTACTAGGAAACACATGCCAAGCTGATTATGAAATGTATTTGGGTTTTTTTAATATATTTTATCATCAATTGAAATCAAACACTTAATATTCTTCCAATGTCAGCCTGTAAGAAAGAGGCCAGAAAATACACACTGCATGTACATTGATGGGAACATGATTCATATTTCAATAAGTCTCAACATTCAGTCAAACAGATAATTCAACATTAAAGAACTTCCAGAACCAAAACATCAGGCATTGTACTTTGACAGATTATGGATAATATCAGTATATCAATACTAACAATTCTTTAAAAAATGGTAAAGAAAGACATTCTGTATTCCCCGAAACAAAGAAAAGAGAACTCAATGCCATGTAGTTCTTCTGCCCTTTACCAATGCACTACATTGTGTGAAAATAACAAAAATTTAATCAGGTCTTATAATATGTGAAAGCATAACATGCAAAGCATAATTATGGAATAAAAAAACACACTGAATGACCATTTCAGTATCTTTGAGGTTTAGAACACTCTCTTTGCAGCATCTAAGGAAGAGTATAAATGCATATAGAAACACACACACATTGAGGCACAAACCCATATTTACAGACACACGAACTCATATATATGAGGCTGAAGGATGTGTGTATATTCATATTCCAACAAATCCAGTCTCAACATATGTATAAAGACACACTCGTGAAAGATTCACCTTTCCTCTGTTACCACTGCTAAAGAAAAATCAATTGTTGCCCCTAACACCTACTTCAACAGGTCTCTTTGATATGAACTCTTTTGATGTCCTGATTCACCACAAGCTATATTGCAGCCACTGTAAACTACTAGGATATGTTAGACCTTCATTAAGAACTCATACAGCAGCAAATTTAGATGACTGTTTCAAGTACATAGTAAAATGAGGTAGTGCCCTTTTCTAAATTTTAGATCTGATGAGGATGAGATAACCAGCAGGATAAGGAAATAAGATCTGTAACACTCTAGTTTTCCAGTCCTTTAGGGCTCAACTCTCTACCAAATTAGAACCCTAAAACACCAATGCACAAACAAGATCTCAGCGTACCAGCTGACCTGAAATGAGATCTCAGTGAAGGCTAATACACCAATTAACAGCCTTGTCTTTGTACACTATAATCAACTGACCACACACAAAATTAGCTCTAAAATAAGAATCATTCATTAAAGCCATTACAACAGCATTGAAATATACAAACAACTTGTGATGTTCTAAAAAATCTTCCACGTGTAAAAAAAAAAATTAATTCAATAAGCCTCAAACTACAATTGGGTTTCACTCTGGATAACAAATATTGAGGACAAATTTAAACATATTGGTTTGCACTGCTTTCAACACCTCAATTAATCAGCATACCACAATGAATGAAAAATCTCGTGCTATGATTACACTCACGTATTACTCTTTTCCAAGCTGTAGTGAGTTTGGTTTTTTTTAATATGGCATCAAAATCCCAGTAAAGAGATAAGAAATCAGATTTCCTTTGAGAGTTGCAAAAAAAAATAAAATTATGGAACTTAATGATTGGCAGCAAGTCAATAGACTATGTTGCAGTAAAAGCTTCACTGCTGGGGGAAAAAAAAAGCTCTGGTTTAGTTATCTAGACCCTGTGCTGTACTTCTCACAAACAACAGAATTCTAGTCATTGAACAGAAGAGAAATCAGATTTAATAGCAATGTGATTGATGTAAAAAACAATTTTTGGCTCTTACTCCTAATAACTGTTTTGATCCAATATCTTTATATACCCTCATGATTAATAAAAAAAAATATTCTAAAGGTTAGAAGAAAAAATACTAAGACTGTTATATTATTCATTTTCTGAACACATACATTTACGGAGGAATTTTAAAGGCAGTTATAATTTCCTCAACAGACCTCTTTCATCATTACTATATTTAAACACCTTTCTAAAAAGTGTTTTAAATTTACAAACTCAAATTACTCTGCCAGAGCTGTTGTGATAATCCATCATATAAATATGAATTTAGGTAATTTTTCAAAGAGGAATTCTTTATCTGAAATAAGGTGTCTGTTTGGCAGTTTTATTTACCCTGTAAGCCATACATGACTCCATCTGAACTGCTGCACTTCACCAGGTAGATATCTAGAACACATATGTCTTGCAAGAACATGCTTTCAAAACATTTATGTAATATAGTAATTGTTCATGTCCTGTGCACATTTTTCAAAGTTTGATCACCTAACTTTAAAAACATGTTTTCTCGAAGACAAAATCTGGAAAGTTACTCTATATTATGGAATAATTGCTTTCTAAGCTTTAGTTAAACAATTTTTTATTGGAGCTGGAAAAGATTTCCAAAAAAAGTTTTTCTCTATGCAACTAGCCTGTAGCCAAATTTAAGATCTAGATTTAAGGTTGTCTCATGATATATGAGCTATTTTACCACAGTTAAAACTCATTTATAGTGGGTTGCTTTATTATCATGATACTGCAATGGAATATTTTGATACCATCATTTATTATATCCTTATATTATGTTTTTATTGCAATGTCAGCCTACCCAAAAGCATCATGTTTTGATCAAAGATGCCCATTTTGCATTTGTATATCCATATTTGTGAAATAACATGCATAGTTGGACACCTGAAATTAGAAGACTATGCATGTGTTATGACAATGGTGCAGATAATTACATAAGGAAATAAACTGTTATAAGTATACTGTTTATCTTCAATTGTAGGAGAAAATCTACAGCTGATGCTGCAAAATTAGTCAGAACAGTTTCAGCCTTCAAATTCTACACAAAGGAAATTTTACTGGACAATTTTCACAGCTTTTCAGTTTCCCTCAGCTACATATGTTATTACAAAAACTTCTTTTACTTCTCAGGTTTCCCACCACTAATTTTTGTCACTTCAAACTGCTTTCAAATACTCAGTTTCAAAACACAGTAGCCCAAACTTCTCTACTGCTTTCTTCTGACATGTAGCATGCTACCTTATTAAAAAATATATTGTTAGAAAATGAGAATAATAAATAGTGGCAAGATTTTTGTGCATTAAGGCTTCTGGGTTATGCCTGCAATAACAACTGGCTCCAAATGAGGTAAAAAAGCCTTGAAACTGCTCAGAATCAGAAGAGACCAAATAAGAGACAAAAGGGGCATGAAGATTAATACTGAATACAAGTTATGACAGTTCCCTGCCTCTGTGATGGTGTAGGTGTAATAACTTGTTCAGTGTTATATCTTAATGTAAATGAAACAAAATAGCTGAATTACAAGGCCAAAAAGTGATCTGTAATTCACCAGAATACAGGACACATAGGTGTGTGAGGATGCCTGTCAGTTAACAGAAATGTAGAGGGAGGACCCACTTTAGTTTCTTAAGAATTCTAGCAACTCCTAAAATCTCTGCAAAGGCAGTAGCACAGTTTCTCAAGAGTAGGAAGAGTTTTAAGTTAAACACAGGTGCAGAGAATGGTAGCGGGAAAGTGAGAAACGGTCAATATATTTCTCGACAATTGATTTCTGATACTCATTCCTCTCAGCTCAACTCCACAACATACAAATACACAGTAATACAGGTAGATAGCAAATCAAATGGCCAATAATACTTTTTTCAGCTTCTGCCACCTATGCTATTCTTGCAACTTGCATAATTTCACTGGTGCAATATCAATTCCTGTAAGTGTTAAAAAAAGAACCACTGTCTTCAATAGCCATTTTGCAGCACTTACGTGGAAACCCTATTTCCCTATAGAGAAAGATGTACATTTTCAGATCCTTCACAACCTCCTACTCAGACTGCTATTTCCAAAACTGAGTTGCCTTTTGCCAGATAATGCCAACGGACTTCTAGGCTGAGCTTTTTTTTTTTTTTTCTATCTGTTAAAAGTAGCTGCAAGAGCCATTTCTTACTTTCTTACTTATTTGAAATAATCAAATGCTACAAATGGGTATTTAAAATGGAAAGTATTACTTGTGGATGGACATCAGTGTAATACAGTGTTAGTTACAAACTTTTGCAAATCAGGAATTGTATGACGGCAACTGGAAAGTTTGCTTCCTGTGTCAGTGATCTTGCAATTCTGTATGCTGAGGCAGTAGGGCAAAATTGGTGATCCGACACTATGTAAGAAAATTGTAACATTCAGTATAAATTTTAATTGTCAGCACTCTTGCCTGGATTGCGTGAAAAATTTGCTATCAGAGAATAATTCAGCGGACTGCCAGCTCACTCCCTACTAAGTCAGAAAGTAGACACACAACACACTTTGGATGCTGCTAGCCAACTAGCCAAATACTAATGGCTCTTTTCATCATCAAGAATTCCGTCTTCCACTTACAGGAGTTTTTAAACAAGTATGAGTCTGTAATATAGGGAAATTACAATTTTTTCTTACTTTCCTAATGCTCTTGGATTTAATTCATTCAGTGAAATCACACTCCGGAGGCTTAATTAAAAGCAATTAAGAGAAAGATTTCATTATATATTGTATTGTTTTTTTAAAAGAAAATCCTGTTTCATTCAAACGTATTTAAACCTGGTATGTTTGAAGAACACAGAGGATTGGATGTATTATCATGCCAACTGAACACTTTATCTTCAATGTTTTGTTGGCTTAAAGACAAATAACTTAGTTCTGCATTGCTAATTTTGATGTTTTCTAAAAGTTTTGGCCAAATTCCAAACAAAGCCTATACTGCAAGCCTTTGTTCCAGACGCTTCACTGGGAACCGGGAAATTTCCCAGTTTTAAGTCAAATTCTGTGTACGATGCTGTTAATCTCAAAATACTAGACAAACCAAAGCCTTGCTCTTTTTTTCATGGTGAAATGATTGGTCTGTTTTGATTTCAATCCAAGTTTCCAAATTCTTGGGTACTTAGTACTTTTAGAGCTTTTACTACTTCAGAACTTAAGTTCTTAATACGTTTTGCCCATGATACCTACAACTGTCTTTCCGCTTTCTCATGAGTGGGAACAACTTCTGCTTATTTATTTATTTGCTTTGAATCTGGGCGGCCAAACCAAATGACTATTTCCTTACTTTGTGCTGCATGCTACAAACAATACTGAAAGGTACTCTATGCTTCACAGCAGTGTATAAGATCATTCCTGCTTTTAACTGATGCCTCTCTTGCTTCCAAGGAAGGCTTTCCTACTATGTGACTTTTCCCCCAGCTTCTTGTTGCCTTATATCACTATGTCATTCATGGTTCCCTCTCAGCACTCCATTTCTTTCTAGCAAGAAGGGGACGATGGGACTACAATCAGAGACTAAAAGACTCACAATGCCATGGTAAGGCACCACCAGCTCACAAAGTAGTCCCCCCCTACTTAGCCTTTTCTTCTGGGAAAACAGTGCCTATTCCACTAGTTAAAGTGTCAAACTTCATATTCTCAAGAGATATGTATTCAGCCATCATCCTAGTTCCTATCCAGTGTGACTGTCTGACGTAAGCCTCAAAGTTTCATCTGAGTTGCATGTATACTGCTGCTCTAGCAGAAAAAGGAAAGAAGTATATTTACATTCATTTTGCCAAACATTAGCATCTTCTGTCCAATCATTTGAATGCAGAAGTGTTAGGAGAAAACAGCTTAGAGAACAAGGGTTGACACATACAGTGTGAAATCTTAAGGTACTTGAATGCAATGAGGGAGAAAGTGAGACAGAACCACATTTCATCTCCCTAACTGTGCTACAGTCCACATGAACTTTGTGACAGGTCTCTGTCTCTCAGCCACACTTCACTAGCTTCTGCTGACATTCAGCTGTCAGACAGCAACCCTTTACCATGCCCCTAACATGCTCTACAGCTTCACCCAATTAACTCGCTTTCACTTGACATTGCAGCAAAAAGCTTCATAATAGGTGGTCAAGGTGCATGGTGTCTGCTTGCCCTCTAACTGCTCACGTACAGCAAAATGCTACCTTCCTTTTTGTCTGTTTGCGACGAACCGGCGCAACTACAATTTAGGCATTCTGCTACTAAATGGAACAAGTATAGTGGACCTTTGCCAGCAGTGCATTTATTAATCTCTCACCAAAAACTATCCTAGAGCTAATAATCACAGCAATTTTGGCAAAAAAGGAAATTACACTGATCCAGTACAATAATTCAATCACTTTATACTTAACAAAAATATTCTGTAACAGCCATTTTGTTTCAAGGGGAAAAAGGGGAAAAAGTAATTTATTTACAATAGTAGCACTTAACAGCATAGATGAGGAAGGCTGCAAACAATGAAAGTGTCTTTATGACTCAGCTTTCTTGCATTAAAAAATCTTTAGGTATGCAGAAGATAAATTTTTCCTATGCATTTCTGGCTAATACACAATATTTTTTAGGAGTATTTTTAGAAATATGGATCTATATAGCTAATAAAACAAATTATCTATTAAAAATATGGAAATCAACATTTTAGGATTCACTTGATAGCTTGTAGAAAAATAACACCAAACACTCAACTCACCATTACTTTGCTGACAGATGCTTTGAGAACACTTTGATTTGCTCACCAGTTCTCTCAAGTATATTTCCATATAAATATACAGAGTAGGTCAGAAAAGTCCCTTAAAAAGTCAATATGTATGTAATAAGTATTGATGATGCTCAAGTGCTCTGTGCTGAAGAGGGTGGAAGAGTCTGGATTCTTCCAGACTCTGGTGTCTGGACAGTGAAATTATGAAAACCACTATAGCAAATAACTTCTACTGCCCTTAAGGGTTTCAACTACCTCAATTCCAGCAAGACAGGGCTCAAAGATTATGCACATAGCCCTTTAAGATTCTAGTTTGCTAAACTACAGCAAGCTCACGTAGGTTATGCATTCTGTTTTCTTTCCTATCTACAGGGAAAGTCCCCTTGCAGTTATCTTTAAAAATCTTTGAAAGGACATTTTTTCCACTCAAGAATTTTTATTTCCAAAAAGAGAAGCAGACATCAAGACTGTAGAAAGAAGAAGCTCAAGATATGTCCTAAGCATGAAGTAAGGAAAAAAAGAAAGGAAATACATTGATTAAGATGAAAAGGAATGACAGGAATTTATGGGAAGAACATAGAACCAACCTGTCTTTATGAAAGGTGGTAAAAAGCAGCAAAACATAAAGAATTAGAACTCACATACCTCTGGAAGCAACTGCTAACGTAGAAGTGGATAGTTTTACAGTAATGAAGAAAATATAGTGAACACCTCAATCAGATTCCATGTAGGAAAATGGCATTACTTAGAATTAAAATGAAGTGTCAGGGACATGCATGGCCTCATAGTGAATAATATTACTGCAGATCTTGTAAGTGAACAAATATTATTTTCATTCACTAGGTATTGATATTATAATCTGCTCTTGTTTGTAATCCTGAAATGACAAGAGAAATGCTGATGTCAAGATTTGCCAGCCTTTACTATCTGCTGCCAAGGAGTAGATCAAAGTTCACTCTTTGGAGACAATGGAACTAGGAACATAAACTGAATACAGACATGGTTTATGTAACCTATCTGCACCTATCTGAAAAGCAGACTGACTGGAATCTCATATATAAAATACAAACACTTGCATTTTGAGTCAGAACACCTCCACAGCTGCATTAGCCTACATGCTAATCTGAATCTCAGTTAATCTAAATAACTGTATTAAACTGAGTAGTCTCTTTAAAAAGATGCTCTAGTGATGGAGCAAAGAATGACTGACTTATACCACACATTTCTAAGTGAACTAGTGTTACTGCCAATTTAATTTTCTCAAAATGGAGGTTTATTATTAAAATCATCAAGGTATTAGGAGAACAAAGGGTTCCATCCTTTTAGCACTGGCCAATGCATGTAGATTTTCTGGATAGCCCACTGCAGATATGGAGGTTTCTACCTCCTAGCCAAAATCCTGATAAGGACTCCATCCCATTCCACCATAAATTAGATTACAGACAGATTCACCAGAAAGAGCTACATTTGGCTCCCTGCAGGTTTAGTATAGTTTTCTAAGTTTTGTTTGCTTATTCAAGGCAAGCGCTTTAATGTTCATTGATCCCCAGTAAAATTTAGCCGAAGTAACTTCAAAAGGGAATTATTTCTTCTCCCACAGATTACATGCAATATCTGAAGCATTGTATCTTCAATAGAGTTCTAAAGGGCAGTTTCAGTCTTATAACAGTAATGATCAGGAAAAACAGTAAGCTTTCCAGCAATATTGCTTATGAAGTATCAGTTGATATCTGAATAGGCTAGGAAAAATATTTTAGGCTTTGTTTCATTTGATGGCTAATATGTAGGTCTTCTGTACATTCAAGATCCAAATTACATTAACTGGGCAAGGACTCAAACTTATCAGTTATAAACAACTTGAGTGTGGGTGAGCTAGGTTTATTGTCTTTGTTGTTTTTGGCCAAATCTATATATACAGTTATTTTTCAGACTGAAAATAAATTTAAAAAATCTAATTACTTGAACAGTACTTCTTATACTTACTAGATTCCTGAGCAAAGCCTCCAAGAATTGCTCTTAGCTCAGGTACTAGATCGTCTCTTTCTGTGAGGCTCAATATGCAGTTCAAGTGAGTCCACTAGGCAAACGGAACTAATATTTCATGCATACCAATCATATTTTAGATGAATAAACATTAAAAAAAATGCTAATGGAATTTCATCCTTTCCTATATATTTAAGCCAAATGTGTGTTCTGAAAGCAAAGTTAAAAGCAACAAAAAACTCCCAAACAAACAAAACAGACACTATCACCACATGCTACAAACAAAGAAATAAAAACAGCCCGAAACTCAGAAACCACCAACACATACAACACTCCAAACTTTCATCAATCATGAAGAACATAGAGGAAGATTTCGGAAACTGATTTTCAGCCTTTTGGTTTGTAAAACCAGAAAGGTGTAATACAAGTTTAAAAAATTAGGTTTTCTAAAACCTAATTTTTTAGGTTTTAGAACAAAACAACAAAAACCCCAAAAAACAGGGATGCTTCAGTAATTTTTGTGAGCCTTGCACATTCCAGAACTATACCTTCAATTCCTTTACTCAGAGCTATTATTGAGATTACAGTCTTCTAAAACATCTCATATTTAAAGCACAGAAAACTTCAGTAAGTTATTAAATTAAACTCAAAATACTTAAAGCAACAGGATGTTTTGACATATACAAATTAAAACTAAACTGTATGACTTGAGGTGTCAGGAAACTTCACAAAGCCCTGGTTAAGTTACAATGTTTAATGTTCAGACTCCAAAAGAATGCAATGGATTTAATAGACCTTGTGAAAAGAATCTTGATGTCATACAGGCTTTGAAAGACTAACAGGCCCCTGACCATAAGCATATAAGCACCATACAAGATGATGTGATCAAAGGAGACCCTTCTGTGATCAAAGGAGACCCTCAGTACTAACAAAAGTTGAAAAATTAGTGAATTATTTCATTATTGTGGTTCTGGCCTTCAGAGACTCTATATGCCAAATCATCTTCATTACCTAGATAAAAGTCTTTCAAAGTACTGCTGAATACACAAATTTAAGACAGGTAAGTATTGCAATGTCAGCTTTGTGGAAACATTTACTGAGTCATCTATGAGTTTATGGCAAACTTCAGTTGAGACCCAGATCCAAAGGCATGGTGTCTTAAATTAGTGTGGTTTTAAGATTTCTATAGGCTTATCTGAAAATAGGAATTCTTTTACGAATTCAAGAAGTTACACCATCTGAAAAGCATGAAATGGAATCATTGCATCTTCATAACGTCACTGCATTCCTAATATCACATATATCAGGGAAACACTGCTGGCAATTAACCACACTATTTGTGATGATATTTTTAGTAAATTTTATTATTCACTGTTCATTTTAAAGATACCCTCCCTTCCACCACAAGGAAGGAAAAAAAAACCACCCCAAATTCTTGTAAAATAGGGAAGTGAAATTACAGTTTAAGAAGTACATTTCTTTCTCAATCAATTTCTTCAACTGGACTGTTAAATAAACTGAAGAAAACAAATGTTATTTGAATAATCAAGATCATAATCATAACAAATCATAATAACAACCTTTTAGCTGACAGTAAAGCTCTTTACCCTATGGAGTGCCCATTTCCCATTTTAAAAATCTGTTCAATGATTAGTTTATTGAACAGGTCAAACTTCTCCACAGAGTTCAGTCTCTGGAGAAAACAGGTCCTCATGATGATCAACTATAAAAACTGTGCCTTCTCTACATAATGTGGGTTTCACAGAATTCAATTAAAAATTTTTATACATAACTTAGAAACAACAATAAATAAATAAATAAATAAATAAACATCTAATGGGTAAATATTAAACAGTGTGTCTTAAATATGTAAGACTCAACAAAAAGAAAGACGAAGATGTAACTTGCTGTCTGTATTCCCTTAAATCATGCTAACATTAAAGGAATAAAATTATGTGTTAAGAACAATATTATGCTTTGTGCACTAACTGAATTTCCTGTGTATCTCTGCGAGTTGTACTATCTAATATATTTCAAAAGTTTGGTTTTTCTTCATTTGTCACATTAACTTTTATGGTTAAAGTACAAAATGCAAGCAAATGGAAGCAGGCAAATATATTTATTTTGTCAAGAAATATGTTACTCTGCTGCAAACATGTCACAGAAAGGAATGCAAAGGTTTTTTTCACAGTTGAAAAGGATAGAAACATGCACAATTATAGGAGAAGGCAGGGGGAAAGAGCATTAACAAGCCAAGAGGAAAACAATTTCAGAAATTTTAGAAAGGTGCAAAATAAAGTTGACTGCTGTGGTTTGCATCTACCCTTCTTTACCCCACTCACTTTCTCTCTTTGGCCTAAAGAGGATCCACCCTCCCCTGTGTGGACTAGTGAGGTTAGGTCTGACAGTAAAATCTGCTGGGGGACAATAGAGACAATACTTGTGCTCCTTGTGCTCCCATGATCTTACCCCCAGTATAGACTGCACCAGAAGAAGAAACTAAGAGGAGACAGAGCATCAAATACAGTTGTGTCCTGTGGAGGGAAGGCTGACTGCTAGCTGGCACCAAATAATCTGGTGGTGGGACTATGACTCCCTCTCTGCCATCCAGAGGGAAACATGAACCTCTTAACATGAGATTTTCCTTTACAAAACTTAAAGATTGTATGTATGTCTGTGTGTGTGTGTACATATGTATGTTTTTAAATTTAATTATTATTTTTCTTAATAGGTGCATGTAATAATAGCCATACTATTTTACAGGCGCATGCTGCACATACATGCATTTCTGAGGCTAGCTGAGAAAGAGACAGGCTCCTGGCAACACTGCCCTAGGTCATACTCTAATCTTTTTCTCCCCTGTGATCTAGGCAGTGAGCTAGTAGTATAAAGTAAACAGGAACAGCAAAAAGACAACAAAAATTGTCCTTCTATTATCTATCATCCTGATCAAGTGAACCCACAGGGTGCATCTACACATCTTGCACTCTTTATCAAAGTTAATATCTGAAGATCAGCACTGAATTTTCTCCTTATAAACAGTGCTTTAAATACTTAGCTTGGAACATAAAACCAAACAGGTGTGAAAACAAGAAAATAATTATTCACAACAGTATAACTTGTAGGATTTAAATTTAAAATGTCAAGAAAATATCAGAAAGATGACAGACTGGATTGCATGGATTCACTCACCATTTAAGCATCTATGCTAGACTCATTCAGGCACAGCTATGCTTTAATCCCCTCCAAAAATTTCTCAGCAAATTCAGAGTCTCAGAACAAACAGACATTCCCTTTATGTTTAACCCACAGTTTAGCAGGGAATAATAGAAGCTTCCCGGCTCTCTTTCTTGAAATAACTTCTTCAAAAGGGAGGAGGAAGCACCTTCTGGCCTGAGTAAAAGTCCTTGAGTCTGGAAAGAAGTGAATTTGTCTGCCTTTGTAGAGAATATTCTTTTTCTTCTATAAAGACGGTAAAATGGTGTCGTTGGCTCTGTTCTTTTGTAAAAACTTTTTCCCAGGGTTAAATGTCCTGGTCTACAATATCCAGTTCTCAGAATAACAGCCTGTCTAGCACTCCCAATACTTTCATTTCTACTGCAGCATTAACAATATATGTAATAATATATGAATTTTCCTTTTAATTTGATGTCCTGGAAATGCTCCTTTTATAGATGTGGGAAGAAGGCAAAAGAAACAGCAGTGTGTAGCCAACAGGAAGCAAATGTATGTGGCTGATGAATAAAACTCATTGCGTATTTCCAATGAAACACATTTCAAAAGAGTAGTAAAGGTATCTAAAAAGAAAAAAGTCATCACATGCTTGTCTCCTGACTTACAGTTGCTCTCCACAGCAACTGGGGCATTTCTGAAACATTCTGTTTCAGGAAACCCCACCTAGTATTTGCAAAGAAAATAGAAGACTACCTCATTCCAGTATTCCTCTGAAAACTGAACAAAATAAAGTGTAGGCATACACTGTCTTGCTCTCCACTAATCTGCTGCAGGCAGAAAATGAATGCATGATGATTTTTTTACAGGACAAACTTGAACCTACACTTTAGACTTGCTTCCTTATCCAAATCATTAATTTCTCGAAAAATTCCAATTAGTCATTCCTGAAGGTACTATTGTTGCACTGGCCTGTATTTAGGGTAAGAGATGAATACAGCTTTAGCTTCCAAGTGTCTTGTTTTTAGTCCTGGGAACTGAGGAGTCTTGTTTGTGAGCTGGTCGTTCCAGTACCTCACTAGGAACACATTTCTAATGCCATAGAAATGCAAACCATGAAGGGAAAAAAAAGGAAAGGAGATTACCTTCCTGAAAACACGACCCTCCTTTTTTGTGACTTCGCCAATGACTTGAAAGATTTGTTTTGTGCTTAACAGCGGAACAAACCTGCGGTCATTTAGGAACTTCATGGTTTCCATTAAACCACACAGCATGGACATTTGTAATTTCATAGCAACAGTGAAGTGAGAATGTAGATCTTACTTTTCCAAAGTACCGACCTCTGCTGAGAGTTAACACCCACACACATTCTCTCACATTCCTTAGCCAATTCATGTCATTAAGGAGAGCTGAAGAACAGACCAAACAAAGGAAAAAAAACAAACTAAAACAAACCAAAACAACAAAAAAAAAATCCCACAAAACCCAAACCAACCCCACTTAAGCCTCTTCCTTAAGCACTTGAAAGTAAAATGCTAAAAGTGGAAATGTAATGTTTAAATGCAGCTCTCTTTCTGTCCATCTACAGTGTTTACAGTATTAACCCTCAACTTTTAGTTTTTCAACTGAATTATTGGAAACCACCTAATTACCCAAACATTTACCTCTCTGCAGGTGTAAATACATGGGCCTAATAAGCCTTCCCACTGTGAAAGCAGTTATTTAAATTATATTAAAATATTAAAAACTATTTAATGAGCTTTTTTCCCCTAAAGTAAATTGAGTGTGTGCCTTAACCTGCTCCAGGCAAAGGAAGTTTCAAACATATTGGTTTTGAAACTAGCCATTATTTCCCATGTTGCAAAAATGGCAATTTTATTTCCCAACAGCAAATGAAACTGTCAGGAAAATTTAGATGCAATAAAATTGGGTGGTTAAACCAACATGCTGGATTTGGAATAAAACTGAATTAAAGGAATTAAAATTAAGCATTATGTCAGTCAAACTTCAGAAAAAACTCTTTGAAATGGGGGAGAAGGATGTGTTGGGGTAGGGGTTTCTTTGCAAAAGTTAGCTTTTGGACTTGGTGAGGTCCACCCATAACTACCTATTTTATGTCCATCAACTGTGTCACATTTGAAATTTGCGCAATGAAAAATATTTTGCATAAAATGTGTTGCTTCTGGCAACATTTCTGCCTAAATAAAAAGTTGTCAGGCAGTGTGTGACTTTAGTGGTACAGAGTTTTAAAATGGTGGCTTCAGTCCAAGGCTAGCTAATAACGGCTGACATGCACTGGAATCTTGAGGCCTAAATCAACATTGTTTTCACAGCTGTAATTAAGCCACCTAATCAGAAGCACATTTTGACGGGACAGTTTCTGGAAGCCAGACATTACAATTTCTTATGCCTGGAGCGCAGTGGCTCATGAGAGGTCCTCATTTAATTTCAGGTTTTTTTTAAAAAAGGCTGTAAAATGAAAAGAGTATAAAAAAAAGCAGTGTACGGCTGTTGAAATGAAGCAGGCCTATGTGTTCATGCCTTGACCAACCCTGCATCCCACCCTGCTTCGGCTCTCTGCCGAGTCCCCAGCTCTCAAGTGGCAGCTACACACAGTGAGATTAAGGGCTTCTGCCAAAGTCAACAGATGAGCTGGTCTGAACTGGCTCTCTGTGTGTTCTGATTGTAAATTGTGCTGGTGATGATTAGAGAACTCTAACACAGGATGTCAACTCTTAAAACTGTCCAGAGAAAATATTTTATTTTTTTTCTAAAGTTCAGGAAATTTTTTTAAACTTCTTTTGTGGCTTGGTACATAGTGTTGTGTCTATAACTTTCAGATGATTCAAACATTAATTCACACAAATTAAGCAACTATATTATTTTTAAAAATGCACTGTTACTTGCTCTCATTGGACATACTTCCCTCATTTAGGAATGTTTACATAGCAGTGCTGCTGCAGAATGCAACTCTTTGACTAGTACAATACAGCAGTCTTGTGCTTCTTCCACGTGCCAAGTGGAAAAAAGCCCCAAAATTCAGACTATTAACTACTTTTGTTGTATGATTATCAGTTTGGGACGTTGTCATACCTGCTTCAACAGCTACACTGTCTTGTTTTTTTTCTGGAGCACAGCTACATTGGTAGCTGTAACATAAACTTTCAACCCCAGAGGCCACTGTAAAACTATCAATATGAAGGCACCAGTCACTGGGGTCTGATTACATTTGGTTCTGCACTTTAATTACATATGGATTCTATTAACTGAACCTTTTGCCTTATAGGCAACATTTTAATCAAATTACTATAATTTTCAAATATAGTACTCTGACAAGTTTAAAGTTCATGCACCTAGAATACTGAGTATCAAAAAAAATTTTGCATAGAAAAGGAAGTATTCTTTACAAAATAGCAAACGTGTTGTTGGAATACTGTAACTGCTTTTTACAACATTACCCTAAGTTGCAGAATGTGAGTTATATATAGGTTGTTGTTGTTGCTCTTGTTGTTATTAGTAGTACTAGTATTATTTTAAACTATATAATTTATACTGTTTAGTTACAACTATTACTTGTGTAAGCAATACCAGGTGACCAGGTGATCATTTGCATTAGGGTATGTGCATTCCTTGGCTATGCAGTAAGGCTGGCAAGTTGTTATAGATGAGTAAAGGGATGATTGCCACTTGCAATTAAGAGATGAATGAATATTGTGTGTATGTTTATAGAAGATTTATTGATGTATAGTTATGTTATTCTGGTTCGTTGTTTAGATGTCCTCTGTTCTCTCTATAGTGCCCTTTCACCCTCTCTGCATTGCTGCCACCAGGCAGCCTGGGTTGTGCAGAACATGTGGAGAGAAGGCATGTACCTGAGCCCCTTGCATGAGGCAATTGGGAATGGGGAAAGGGGGACATAGCATGACAACACCTGACCTCCAATGAAGTTACAAGAAAGTCTCCCCCAAAGGATGGTGAAGAAGACCTGACTGACAGATTTTAGGAGGGGTCAGCACTGCCTGACGCAACCCCCAGGGATATAAAAGGCAAAGCAGCCATTTTTATGAGCGAGTTCGTAGCAGCCAGTCACCAACTCCCAGCATGCTGTCCTTTTTCCATATTCAGTTCTTTGCTGTATTTTTTAAGGTTTATTAAACCTTTGAAAGTGAGAGTCATTTCTTACAAAGTGAAGCCCAATTACTTAAAGTCAGGAAAGAAATGCAAATATTTCAATAAAAACAGAATTTTAGGAAGATATTATTGGTGGATTCAGTCTTACAGAGACATTAAACTTCGTAAATCTTATGAACAGTTTTCTATTTTCACTTTTCTGATATCTCCACACTTTCATGTTTATGAACATCTCAATAGTTGGGATTTTCCTTGTGGGCCTGTCATATTTTTCTTTACTTACTATCACTTAAGGAACATTCCACAGCAACTTAACACTGGTAAGTAACAATACTGAGCAAAGTTATGGCTATTGACGCCCATATTTACTGAATTCTGCCCAAGACTATTTCCAGGAAAACACATCAACTCAGAGAGTAACAAAAACAGCAAGTCTAATTACTTTCTGTAAGGCAATTTAAAAACCAGTATCTCCAAATCTTTCCTGAAACAAATTCAAATGTGCATAAGACTAGGTGAGGTAGTGAAAAAGCCAAGGAGACTGTGTTGGTTTACCACAGCCTGGTTTTTGGTAGTGGGGGGGGGGGGGGCACAGAGAGAAGCTCCTGTAAGAAGCTGCTGAAGCTTCCACCATATCCAGCAGAGCCAATCCCTGATGGCTCTGAAGATGGACACGGTGCTGGCCAAAACAGGGCCCAATGAGAGTGGTTGGTAACACTTCTGTGATAACATATTTACGAAGAAAACAAAGCGGGGTGCAGTTTTTTCCTAGCCAGAGAAAAGAAGAAGATGAGAACATGTGAGGGAAAAAACATGGAGACACCAAGGTCTGTGCAGAAGGAGGGGCAGGAGGACCTCCAGGCGCCAGAGCCGAGATTCCTCCGCAGGCAATGGTGAGACTGTGGTAAAGCAGCTGTGCCTCTGCAGCCCTTGGGGATCCATGGGGACGCAGAGATCCACCCACAGCTCATGGGGTGGATCCCATGCAGAGATCCACCCACAGCTCATGGGGATCCATGGGGATGCAGAGATCCACCCACAGCCCATGGGGATCCATGGGGATGCAGAGATCCACCACAGCCCATGAGGATCCACGGGGATGCAGAGATCCACCCACAGTCCATGGGGATCCACGGAGATGCAGAGATCCACCCACAGCCCATGGGGATCCATGGGGATGCAGAGATCCACCACAGCCCATGAGGATCCACGGGGATGCAGAGATCCACCCACAGTCCATGGGGATCCATGGGGATGCAGAGATCCACCACAGCCTGTGGGGGAGGTGCCCACACTGCAGCAGGTGGATGTCTGGAGGAGGCTGTGATCCAGTGGGATACCCAGTGGACAGAGGGTGCCCCTGCTTCCAGGGTGGAGCAGCCTGTCCTTGGAGGAGTGCACCCGAGGAGGGTGCATGCCGCAGTTTTGGGAGGACTGTGTGCCTGTGGGAGGGACTCACATTGCAGCAGCTTTGATAGGGCTGCTGCTTGTGAGATTGGAGCCATGCTGAACAAGTGCATGGAGAACTTTCTCCTGTGGGAGGGACCCCATGGTGCAGCAGGGGAAGGACTCTGCCTCAGCAGTGGAAGATCCTGGGTGACAAACTGACCAAACCCCCATGCCCTGTCTCCTTGCACTGCTGGTGGGAAGGAGTATGAAATGATATGTCAATCACTAGGATCTCAAAAACAAATACATACTATTCATACAAAAGATCATGCTGCTTGCTTCTCTCACCTCAACAAAAGGCATCACTTCTGTATTTTCAATACTTTAAGTGATATCACTAGACATTTCTAGACAGAGGATAGAAACAAACACAACTGTGGTGAAAAAGATATGACACAAAAATATAGCCACATTAAACCAGTGAGTGACTTTACTTTTATCTCAACTAGGAGAAGCATCAAAAGACAACCGTTGTTTTCACATTTAGAGAATTCTGGTACATTTACAGACCTCTTTACTTCAGCCCTCCCATCCATCTGAAACTCACTTTCTCCCCCTTTCAGATAAAGTTGTCTTTTTGAGTCCCTCATTTTCCAATTCTCTAGTACACGCAAAGCTTTTCTGTCTTCATAATCTTTAGAAATTACTGTATTTTCCTCTTCATTTTTTATTCTCCTTTGATTCTAAGGTGAAAACAGAAAAAGATCATTGCACATGCAGGTTCAGAGACGCACCTGACAAGAAGCACAAAAGTGACTTCTTTTGTTTACCAGAACTGATACCAGATTATTTTACATTCTTAAACTTCTGACTCAAGTACTGACATCAGGTATAAAACTTTAGGGCTGGAAGCTACAAGACTTTCTGAAAGTATTTTAAAATGAACTGAATTTTGTTCACTGTTCCTCCTATGTGTACAGTCACCCTGGAAAAGAGATTGTCACTGCATCCACACTCTGCAAGTGGAGTATTCTCCACTTGCAGCAAAAACCCCTTGCACACCATGGATTCAAATACTTGCCATGTGACTAAATATGATGATACACTGCCATGCAGCAACCACAAAGAAACTGCCTATGACTATACTACTGCACAATAAAGCACTTCTAAGCTCTCAGTTCAAGGTCTACTTATTACTGCAACTCTGAAAGAATGTGCAAGTATAATAATAAACTAATGTATCTGAAGAAGAATAAAAATTAATAAAAGCAGCAGAATTCAGCACAGTCCACTTCATGATATTTATATTACTGCATGTTGCTGAACAAGAAATAGGCAGGAAGGACTATTACAAAATGTTGATATTTTCCTAATAGAAGGACAAAAAAAGGGTGTTTTAGAAATGTAAGGGAATTTTCAGAAGCAGGTGGTAAAGAAAAAAAATCAGAAGAAGTTAAAAAAACCAAAACCAGCCACCAAGAATCCTCCCAGCCAAGACAAAAGAGATACAGGAATAGAGAACAATATAAAAAAAAGGGGGGGGGAAGAAGGGAGGGGGAGGAAGAAGGGAGGGGGAGCAGAAAGAAGAAAAGAAGAAGAAAGGAAGACAGGTAGAAAACTCAAGCTGTTTTTCAACCATACAGAATTTTAAAGAGTTGCAAGATTTAAAAATGCACAAGGCCTTTCTTTTCACAGAGTAAGAATCATCAGAAATCATCAGAGACAAGTACGACACAAGAAGCTGGGCACTAATGAAGACTACAGAGACATTCTGCCACTGACTTCACTTCTCCCCACATAATTCTCTTCTCTATATGCAGTGTTTCCAGTTTTCATCTCACCTCTGTCCATCACAATCATATCTCTTCTTGTTCCTCTCTGTTGGCATTAGCATGACCGCATATGGCAATCTCAGAATCTAAACTCTATTGACTAGAAGGAAAGTACTTGGGCTAGAAATGGACTGGAGGATGGAGATGTCAATTCAGAGTCTGAGATAAGAGATGAGGAGATAAAATCACCAATTTTGCCTCATGGCATCAGTTTTGTTTTTAAAATTATTAGCAAAACCCAAAGCAGCAGAAGAGAGAAGTGGTGTGAATGGAAAGAAAGGTGACATAGTTATGAAATTTCAGTAGAAACAGGTCAATTAGGAAAGCAATAAACATGGAAAATATCAATACTCATGAATAGACCAAACTTGCATGCAATGCAAGGCAGGGCAAGATCCTTAAGCAACTAGTATAAAAGACATCAAGAAACAGCCACAACATGTGAGATAAACCCCCAATTTGATAAGGTAAGAGTCAACAACTGAAAGACTTAAAAAATGTACTTCAGCACTGAGCAGTAGTTACTCTTCAGGAAGCACAAACATATGTCATATGAAGGCCTGCAACCAATACAGTCCAAGTGCTGTGTTTGCCACCTCCATGTAAAATTTTATCTGCAATGGATATATGATTAAAGACAGTGAATTAAAACTGACAAAGTTAGCCTAATTTTGAAACCAAATATGTACACAAGAAGTCATTGCTCCCTTTCATTTAAAATAAGCAAAAAAAAAATCTGTTCTACTATTTTACTAGAGAAAGCAATTCAGGGCAGAACTTCTTCCTCAAAATCAAACCAAAACAGTATCAGCTAGAACATTTAAAATCTAAGTCAAACTGCAAACCTGTGATGCCTGAAGTTATTAAAATTCATGCTTAATGCAACTTTTACAAATATTAGGGACAAATTTACAGAAAACCCAGATACTATAAAATATACCATAATCACTTTTTCATGGCAACTTGAGACTCTGATTCTGAATGTTTTCACTTTTACATTAAAATTTTAAAACATTTCATATTAATGCTTAGGCCTAGATTCAAATTAAACTTCATCTAAAGGAAGAACTACTGTTCTCTCCAGTGGGCTAAGAGATCCCTCCACAATGCAAATAATATCATCCTTACATTGACATTGCATGCAGATACAAACTACTTAAAAACACTGCATTTACACAAATATTGGAGAGCTGGTTTTCACTGTAAAGTATCAGGCCACTGCATAACCTGATACTATGCAGGACAGGACAAGCATAGACAGGACTAGCATAATCTTTGTTAAAAGCTCTCTCAGTGGAAATGAATGCAAACCTTGCTGCAAGTTTGGCAGACTTCCCAATCATTGGTAAACACGTGGACATCTTGATTTAAACAACAAAAACAACCATAACAGGCAAAAGAGAAGTCCAATTACATTGGGCACAGGCTCAGCAGGACACACATAAACATAGCAGAACACATCAAAAGAGTCTGGTTGGAAGAGGAAAAAAGCAATTTCAGTGAAGTAATTCCATTTCTTAGAAAGATTGTGTAATCAGAAATAAACAAACTTTTCATTCAACAATTGTCACCTCAAAATGTTAAAACTCAAATTCAGCACTGATTAATATAGTTTATATTTACATTAATTTCTCATTGTGCTGTTAGAAGTAGGATGAGAAATTAATATAATTCTGTTGGAAACAACCAAAGCCAAAGCCATAGTCACAGCCTTTGAATATATGTTTACTACCGTGTTTGTGTCATTTGCATTGTGACAGCTCTTTTCTTACAGATTTTCTGTTTCAAAAAGAAAGACACATAATACTCATTTTCTTTATGGCCATTTACTACACAAGACTAAAAAGAAAAGACAGTAGGAAGGGAAGAAGAACAACAACAACAACCACCACCAATAAAATTAACTCCAAATCCTTTTCATTTATCCTCTGTGGAAAACAAAGAAGAGATGGGGGAGAAATACACTGAGTAAGTTGCACATCCTACATAGTGTCATTCTAGAGATACTTGGCTACATATTTATGACAGTTTATGTGCCTGGCCTCTGGCCTGTGTGACACAAATTAATCTGCATTTAGTAATTCCCCTAGAGAGAGATCTCAAATCTGAAGACCCACCTTATTATCCTTAAGCAAATCCAAGCACTTTGTGAGCAACAGTATTTTTAGACCAGAAATTATTCCTGAAATTAACTTTGTAAGTTTACTGAGAAGTATTATTCATAACCACAATTGCCTAAAAATAATTCAGATCTCCTAAGAAACACTTTGATTACATGAAGCTAATAATATTCTGGTTTAACATACAACATCTCTAGATGTAAAATTCTTCAGGTCCAAAGTTCAGCTATTTACTGTACTGGTAAAATTCACAATGTGTACTTTTCCAGCATGTGAACAGGTCCTTGTAGAAGATACAGTAGTAAAAATTAAACCCTGTGTTAACTTTTACCATTCATTTTCTCTTCAGAAAAAGTTTCTATTGACACTGGTTTTATTGCTCTATTAGGTTTATAGATAAATATTACTGTATTTCCCCTACAGAAACTATATAGCATGAAGGGAGATGCTGGATAAGAAGTCACATTAAAAAGACAAAAATTGCTTGAAAAGCAGACTTACCATTTGTAAAGTCACTTTTATGAAGACTAGCTGTTTGGAGCCTGGACTTTAGGACTGCAACATCAAGCTGAAAAGATTCTGTTTCTCTCACTAATATTTCAACTCTGGAAACTGCAAGTTGGTAGACTTCCATGAAACTTTGAATCACAGCCTTTAAAAAGTAAAGCAAATCTTTAGTGCCAGACAAGCTACACTTAAATGCCAAGTAGCATACCTCATTACAAAACATCTAATTTTTATTAATTGGAAAAATCAAACAAAAGTTGTAAACCAGGCATTTGGGTTGTAAGTAAAGACTTAACCAAAGGTATTATATAAGATTTTGTACTTCTTCAAAAATCGGAAATATTGATAGCTTTGAGAAAAAGCAAATGACTGCACCCCAATTACAAAGTGAGCTATTTTCAAACATTCAGTACTACATTGAACAGTTGATACCATTTTTTATTTTATTTAACTACAAAACTCAGTGAACATTTAATTTATGTTTATAAAGAATCACTACACAATTTTAGGTGATTTTTCATACTTTCAAAATGAGTAATTAATTAAGAAAATTAATTAATTACTTAATTAATTAAGAAAATTAATTTGTCAGAAACAAAAGAAATATGTTAAAGCTACAGATCTCTGAAAGCAAATAATCTGATTACAGAATAGCTGGGAAAATAAAATTGTTTTCATGTATATAGTGTAAGAATGTCCCAGTCATGTAATATCGATCAGACTGATAATAAAGTTAGCTGCACAAGAGAGAACAAATGATTTGACATTAGTGATAACTTTATATATTCTAAACAGTCTAACACTTTTGAGATTATTGGTCTTCTTTAAAACTGGTTAATCACATTTTGTAAGTTACAGTTTTCCCCTTTGAAATGAGCCACAGCAAGTTGCAACTCTAAGAACATATAACAGATAAAATGAAATTAGCCAACTGAATATGTCTGTAGTAAAGACTTATAAACTGCAGTACCACAGCCAGACATTCAGTAAGGTTTTAACTGTTTTCCTTTCTTTTCCTTTCTTTGTTCTCAAACACACTGCTGCTTTTCAGAATACAGGTAACCAATCAATCAGATTATTTTATTGTGAAGTATAGAAAACTGCCATGGCAAGTCAACACCAACATATCTTTTCTTATCAGAAAAAAATATCCAAAATGTTTTAAATACTATAGTTCTAACCCTGATAGTGTATTCACATAGCTCTGTAAGCCTGCCACTGTAAGCTATAATCTTGCTTTTAATTTTTTTTTATTTCACATTCACATGACTAAAATGCTGAACCTATTCAGAAACAATACCGAGAAGAAATGGGGATATATCTCACTCCACATAACACTGCCTGAGAGTCTTCAAATGGCAACAGCCCACATATTAAAAATCAGACATGTTGAAATAGGACTATTACTTGGGCCTGTGACCCATAAAAAAGGATTTATACCATTGCATAACAAGCTGTGTCTCAAATCTCATAGAAAGAAACTCATGTGTTCCTTTCACACATGATATTTAAAGGTTTCACTGAACTTGAATGTAGAGACATTTCTTTAACTTCCTTTTACCTCTGCTCCTACAAAGCTAGTGAAGCCACTAACCCATACAGCTTCATCCTACATCTCCACAGGTACTCTAAGACCATGCAGTTATCTGAAATGGCATTTTTTAATTCCTTGTTGACCTACACAGATATTTAATTTGTTCTCTCATTTAATGAATTTGAAAATTTTAAATCTAGGGAAAATGTATTCACAAACTTTTATTTTTACACATAGCAATTTTTAAAAATAACTTGGATTTCTTTTTCATCCAGAAGAAAGTAGTTTTGCAGTTACTAATGGTTCCTTACGAACGTGGAATGTGGCATTTATGCACCCCTATGTACACATTCCTTCCAGTATATCCCAACTCCCTAGCAAAGAGTCTGGGTTAGTTTAGGCCTTTCTTGCTCAGGAAAAGTTTAGGACAAACATTATTTTTGGATCTTCCAGGGGCAGCACGAGTATGAAGAATACTTATTCTAAATGCTATCTGGGGAAGGGCAAGTATATTGGGTTTTCAGATGTGTCAGTTGAAGGCACAAATGATTTTAAGAAACTTATGTCAGTCACAGATTGAGAGATCTCTCTTCAACAATACAAAAGTTTCACTTACTGGAAAGCCTGATACAACAAAGAATGGGCACAGAACCTGGCCACATGCAAGTTATAATATCTGTCACTTACACCTTAAATGTATCTGTATAGGAGTTCAGAACTTCAAATGAGATCCCTATTTGAACTTTACAGATACAAATATATCTGCAGCTCTGGAAACTGTTCTGTGATCAAGAAAGTCAGATGACAAAATTTCCCAGAATGCAAATCTGGCTCTGCAGAAATTTCTTCCACTCCCACTAACAAGTGCTTTCTTTTGTTTTTAACTACACATAGCAGTAAGATGTATATATAGTTTTTAAGTATACATAACAATAGGATGTTTCAGCAACACTCCTGACTAATTTTTAAAACATAAAATTTGGCATTTATACACATCTGCATGGTCTGCATCTAAGCAAGCACTTCTCATTTTGAATGCACTGGTAATAGTGTGACATTAAAACTGAGAAAAGACCATAAAGCAATAAAAAATTCTCTTCAGTTACACATAAAATGTTTCAAGAACACACACCAGAAAATGACTTCTGTTCAGAAAGGCAAGACTTAGTGATCCCCAGACTTATAAGAACCAATACTATTGCAACTCATTTCAAAAATCTAAAACATTTTTAGACAGATGAGTATTGTAGGAAAGTTAGTGGGGAGAAGACTTAATTAAGGAGGCCACAGAAACAGTGGAATTGAAGAATACTGATTTTAAACATTACTGGCTCTAGGTGTTCCTCCCTGATTGTGCAAGGGGCTTGGGCCAAAGGACCATCAGAGGTCCCTTCCAACCTCAGCCTAATTCAGTGATTATTACAAAGTCATCCTAGATACTGAACACAAATCCAGTGGTTGAAATTTATCTAGGATTGTAAATTTTTAGAGCAAAAATTGCACATAATTGCTTCTCCATAATCAAAAACAAAAAGAAGAAATAATCAGATGCTAAATGTTTTTTTTACAGCAATCTCTTTCTTTTCATTTCATTCAATGCTTCAATGTGTAGAGGATGTCAATATTATTTATGACATCAACATCATACATCACATACTACTGATCTGGCAGAAGCAAATGGTTGGAGTTTTTTTAATTCAAAAGTGTCTGTGAGAGAAGACCCATGCTCCAGCACTAAGACAAGACACAGGCAGCTTCATGAAAACTTCAGATGCATGAATTCCCAGATAACTGGCTAGAACTCACAAGATAAAACTGTATTCTTAAAATTGGCATGGAAAAAAGATGCTTTTAGGCTAAAGTTATTGGACTAGCAAGAAAATGTGCAGGAGTGCCCAAATTCTCTTTTCAAGTATAACTTTCAGTGGGCAGATTATTTTAATCCTAAATACTTCTGACAATCTCTTTTTTTACAGCTACTGAACAATAGCTGTAAAACAGTATCCCTATGCAGAAAACCCTTAAGAGCGAGAGTCTTAGGAGTCCCTAAGACTTTAACCGTCTTTTGAGAGCAAAATCAGATTTTTTTTTTAAATCAGGTGTTTGTCATACCATAAGGGAACTAAGTATTTTAAACTTTAGATCTTTACTCAATTAGAAAAAAGGCTTCTAAAGATTTTGAATGGAAGAAGGCCTTTATGATCTCTTCTGAGATGTCTTATCTGTAATATGAGGGTATGCATTAAAAGTTTTGGCTTTGGCTACAGATCGGTGAAGATGAGAAACCAAAGTTGAGAGAAAAATAAAATTAACTAAGTTGATGCTGTTTGTAAACTACAAACCAGTGAACATCAGAGCAAAAGAGCAACATTTAAACCATGCTTTCTTTCCCCATATTAATCTTTAAAAGGACTGAAAACACTTAAGCTTAGGACAGTTCTCCAGGTGACGTGTAAACCCATTTTTTGTAACAGTCCATGCACACACTGTTGAATAACCAGTCATTGTGTAGTTCTGTACACCATTTCTATAGCCAGTAATTTTCAGGGGGATAGTGCTATAGATGCAATAAAACTGCATTTGCGTGTATTACTGCTTGTAAATCTACAAGACTGAAAGACTTCAATCTGCCATACTTTATTTAAAAGTATTATCTTATCTGGAATACTTTACTTAAAGTGAAAAATAGCTAATACTGACAAATTACATAACAATCTTCAAGAAATTGGAAACACAAAAAGAAAACCAATCTTTTTTAAAAAGTAATTTCTGAAATTTAAAGGTTATTAAAACTTTAGCTGTTCTCATTGAAGTTGTAGTAGAAACATACAACAAGAAATACGCAGATCAGCATATGCAAATTAGCAAAAGACTGCTCATGAAAGTGTTAATGTGTTTATCATACATTATAAAAAAGGCCTTTTAAATTCCCACTTAAAATACTAAACATGTTGTCTCCCTTGTGCTTAGTGTTTGGCTATTGAGAACAGAGTTAAAAAAAATTATTTTGATTATGACTTACAAATTGTAGTGAATGAGAATTTCCATAAAAAGTTTTACACTATTCTAAAGTTACAAATAAAATACTAAATTTTTAAAAATCAGTTTCTTTATTTTCATATCAATGCTATTACATTATCTCAGGACTTACTTGGCATGCTGTTATCCTAGAACCATATCTCATGTTCAGAAGAAATAAACCTTAAGGAAGCTTTACTATGCTGAAATGATTCTTATTAAAAGGTGACAAAAAGACTAACAGCCTGACAATATAAGCATTGACTTTGTAACATCAGATGGAGCAGTCAGAATAACAAGACCATCTACTTTATACAACATACTTTAAAAACCAGAGCTGTACAGAAAAATTGAAATTCATGTTTGCTGGGCTCCTCATTCAGGAATTATTCAGCTAAACACAGTGTTAGCACATAGCAAATTACCACCGGACTACGTATACAAAAAGATAAAAAACGAAGAAGGGAAGAAATAATGAATGAACTTCAGAAGAATGAAAGATTAACACTGGTTAACTAAATTAACAAACTGCTCATGTGAGAATCTTAAAAGACTGAGAATTTCATTCCTGGTACAGAGTTTGGCTGAAGTGGAATTCTGGCAAAAAAAAAAAACTGGTGTGAAAGCAAAACTCCACGGAAGGGGTTCTGTATGCCTGTCATTACTGCCTTGCTTTGAACTAACATAAATAAGATTCATTAAAATGAGTCCAGAAAACAAACAGACATCAATTACTTTTTGTTTTCAGAAATAAGATTTCAGGATAATTATTGTATCTTTAAAAGAGCTATATTTTGAGAAGAAACTATTGCAATAAATTTTCCCTATACATTTCATCATTTGAAAACCCATTGTGGCTGCCTTGACCCACAGTCCAAAACATCTAGTGGCATCAGTGAAGGATATAAATACAGCAGCTTCTCTGGAATGGGGAAAAAAACCCCAAGGGAAACTGCATTCAGCAAAATTGCACTTTTGCAGCTGTTTGGCACTTCTTTAATGATCTATTCTCCTTGTATCTCATTTCAACACTAAACTTTTTGTTCAGTTCCATTCAAGCGTGGCATGCACAATTTAAATGTGCCAAAAAGCAGGTCAGTTTTGTTACAACTTTTTTTTTCCCCCAACAAAAGCTGACTCAGTGCCACACACAGGGCCTAACTCTATCCCCTTCGCTTCAATAACAATTACTTTACCCTGTAGGTCTCAGCAGATAGCCCAAAGGAATGAAGCTCTAAATAAAAGGCTAGATTCTCTCCAAGAGGTAATGACATGACTTCCTACAAGAAAATTGAAAAGGGAGCATTGAAATTGACAGTGACGGAAGAGAAAGTGCTTCTACTGGAAGCCACAGTGGATGGGCATAACAACAATTGCCATGAAAATTATTACAAAGTGTAAGACTTTCAGAAATTACCTCAATCTTTTAGAAACTGATAAATTAAGACAAATGTGTTTAATTGGTATGACCAGGCAGAAAGCATCCTGAGAACTTTACAGCAAAGAAGCTAGCTATCTGCAGCCTTGACTATTTAGAAATAGCTCTGGACTATGCAAGAAAATTGTCACTTAACAAAATTAAGGAAATACTGGTTTTCATAGGCTAATAATGTTTATATGCAAAGACCATTCTCACGGTCTATTGCACAAAATCAAGCATAGTTGCAAGCAAAACATAAAGGAGAAACAATCCCCGCCCCAAAGAATCTGTAGTTTAAGCTACAAATGGGGAAAATGCTACCAGTCTTCCCAGCCACTTACAGTCTTGATTCAAAATTAATATTTAAGTTTGTGAGGAAAGGTTAGAATTTTTCAAGGAAATGGTTTTAGTAAGAAAGAAATGGAAATTAAAGAAGTTTCAGGCTGGTATCCTGTCTTCAGTATATATCAGCTTCTTTTGCAGTGTATATTCTAGACAGAAATGAAAGAGAGAGAGAAGGGTAGTCACTGACACTACTAGAAAGCCTATATTTACGTGAGCATCAAAATCTACCTAATGCAAGCATAATGCATTACCACTGAGAAGAGTCAAACAGCAACAGTCACTACAGAAAAGTCAGGATGCAGCTACTACAAAACATAATGGTATTCCATCACACAGTCAGTCTTGAGGAGAAAGAAGAGAGCAAAACTATCCGTCAAAATTCAGATGAAATGTCAAATGAAGTACAAGTTGTCTGAATCTTGATGGTATTGCCTTTTGCCTATTGAAGTAACATCTTGGAACCAGAAAAACCATACAAATGTTGAAGTATTGAATTCTGTTTCCCATAACCATTATGTTACTAAAATAAATTTTAAAAAGCATAGTCTTTCTAATTTTCTCATTCCTAAAAGTAACATATTATTCTTTATATCTTACATATGGATATCTTATATAAACAAAAAATTTTATAAATAAATGTTCCCTAAACACTAAGTCTTAATTGCCTAAAAACTATTGATTTACTATAGGTGAATGTGTAGGAGAATATTTCAAGGAGGGGACAGAAGCAGATGTTAAGCTACCAGATTACAAAGTAGAAAAATCTAAAACAACTTCACATGGAATGTAAATGTGAGGTAAACATGAGATTTGAAAACTCTTCTGCTCTTTGAAATGCTGTCCACAAAGTGTCCATCATAAGTAGCTAATTCAACTATTTGCCAACATGGTAGTTTACTGAAAATTAAAATATTATTTTTCATTGGTTTTAAATAGTGCTTTCTTAACTAAGAGCAATTTCAATTACTTTTAGTAAAGAAATATACTTGTGAAAAAATACTGATTTAGTTTTAACTGCTGTAGGAAAAGCCTGTCTCTGACTGCAAGAGAAAAAAATCTGAGCTCAGTATAGACATTTCCTTAAATATTTCGACTAGAGCTATGAAGTGGTACAGATTATTCCCTTCTAGCCACAAGAAGCAGCTTTTAAATTGTATATTAAAACATTTTCAAAGTGAATTAAATATTTTACATATGTATAGAAGGGGGAAATGTGTCCACTTTTTATTTTCCACACAGAAAGCTGAGCATAGTATATGACCCAGTTGCCATTCACCAGGAGAGACCAAGGTCTCTTCCAGCAGGTTTAGTCAATATGACAACTGTGATTGTGTGGCTCACACATTAATACTCACTACTGAGTCCTAATCCTTGTACCAGATTTTAGGTGAATGCCCAAGTCTAAACAGCCTAGGGGCTAGAAAACTGTGCAAAGTTTTGTGAAACACCTGCTTAATTTCTTCTGTTCTTCTTAAGAATGCTCATGGTAGCACTGCATTTTAATTCGACATAAGTATTTAATCCTACATAAGTATTTAATAAAGCAATATTTTGTAGGTTTGCAAGGAAATTCTGAAGTATACCTGTTTGGTTGGATCGCAAATTAATTTTTTCATTTTGGCTTCCAACTAATTACACAAATTCGTGACGGCAGTACAGGAAAAAGCAGTAGTCCATTTCTCTAGAGAACATAATTATCAAGTAAAGTTGAACTGCGTTCCTCAAATTCAATGACACATCCCTAATCCAATGTTAACTGCCACATATAGGATGGACAGGTGTCCTCCATTCATTCTGCCTAAACTCAGATGTTAATGAAATAACTAATTTGCTTCATACATACTTAAACAACATTTTAAAAACTCCAACAACATGAAAATGGCTAGATTTTCAATCAGACTTGCTTTCAAGACTTAATTTATGCTATGAAAATGTTTTATTACAAATTTCAGTGACAAGAGCTTTTGTTCCAGAACATGAGGTGGAAATTTAAAGAACACAGTATGCCTAATACCAAATCTCAAGATGAACACAAACATTAGCAGCCCTCTTTCCAAAGTAAATCTCTGACAGAAGAGCCATCATCACTGAGCTTGAAAATTTGCTATTCTTAAAGGTTAGTATTATATAAATAAAATATTTTTTCACAAAGTTTGCTTTTAACCACCATAATCTGAGGAAGTCAAATAAAATTATCCCTATCATCTCTGAATATTTAGTTCTACAACAATGGATTTACAGGTGAAGAAAACTCTTGTTGGGAAAAAGTGATTATGTTTGTCTGTCTTTTTGGCATTTGTCATATGAGAGATGAGCTCAGCTCAGAAAGGTATAAATCCAACCAGTACAAGCTAAAAACTGGTGAATGAATGAGACTCCACTATACTGAAGTCTGGCCTCTTCTGTGCAAGAGGTCAAGAAGCTAAGTAAGAATGTTTTTCACTTGGAAAAACAGGTTGAAAGAGCTGGGTGATACATCTGGTCCAGGTAGCTGGACAGGCAAGCTACAGATTGAGATGTAATCTGAGCTCTGTGTGGGAACCTGAGAGCTGCCAAACTTCATGATAACAAGGAGTATGAATATGGATGTCAGCAGCCAGGTGAATGGACACTGACAGACACATCAGGAGCTAGGAATTGCCTAGCTTTTGGATAACAGAGAAGATGAAGACTGGTGACACCATCTAGGTGGATGGAAACAGAGAGTGGGGGGGGACAGAAGCTGAGGACTCAGGAGGAAGAGCAAGGGAGACTGAGGGTGTAAAAGATCTGGGGTTCCTTTGCTGGGTCCTGCTCAGAGGCACCAGCTCGAGCTGTTTCTGTGTTACTGCACTGTGAATAAACAGCTTTATGGACTGAGACATCTGAGACACTGCTATGGAACACCTGGGACCTGTAAAGAAACTGGTCTGATGGCATGTGAGGGTGGGCTGTGTGAGGAGTCAAGCAGGGCACCTGTCAGCTCACTGGAGCCACCCACTGTGAAGGGACTTCACTCCCAACAGTCAAAGTCTCTGATGTTGGGAATTGTCACTGCCAGAGAGTCTCATAATGGCCAGACTGGGAAGTTTCCTTAAGAAAAGAGAAGACATTAATTTTTCTGATGGCAGAGCTCTTGTTGTCCTCACTCAGACCAACAATATGTTTCTACCAGATGAGCCTTCTAAATAACATTTTGGAAGACATGACTTTCTGCTTTGTCTTCAGCAAATGCACCAAATGTCTTTTCAGTAAGTAGGAACTTAAGATTGCAGAATGTGATTCAGATTATTAGGTTGGGAGCCTGGCGAATAAAGCCTGGCCCTGGTCTTGCCAACAGTCAACAACTAGATACCATTCCTTAGAAGCATAAGAGATAAAGTGACTTTCTGAATTCTGTTTATAAAACTGTAGGCTTATAGCAACTATGAAAGGAGAAAACGAAGGAGGATAGGCAATGTTGAGGTAAATTTGCCTAGAAAGCATAAAGTATTCTTTACTAACAGAATCAGAAGTAAAACAGCCCATATCATGGGGTGTGGTAATGAGACTGAGAAGGCCCTTCCTAATCTTTCTACTGAATTTGGTAATGACTGCAGGCATCACAGTATCATGTACTTGAGTAGTGACCTTAATGGTGGATCAACAAAAGCAGATGGTTCTTATCCACTGATCCGAACTGAAAGGCCTAAATTAACTTAGGCCATCCTAACTTAAAAAGACCCAAGAGAGTAGCATTTTTCAAACTACTTCTGATGTTAATTCATCACTATTTCCTTTATCCATTTTTCAGAGTTGGGTCACTACTTGCAGTTAGGTGATTTATGAGTAATTGCGCCTATGAATGTTGGTAAGAGAGAAATCACTTCCATAGCTTACAAACACTAGAAACTACAGATGATTTCTACTATTTTCGAACATCTGTCAATTAAAATGGTGAAGCCTGGGAAAACTTCTGGAGACATTTTAGCACTGCTTCTTATACTCTTTTTTTTTTGTCCTTTTCCCTGCCCAATCTGTTTTAAAGCAGGGATAACCAGTTTACTGCTATTCTGTGTGCCCTGTAGGCATAAAATGTTTATTCAATCCCACAGTCTATTTCCCAAAGCAGTAAAATTTGCAGCAAGTCTCATGTGGAATAAGACAGAAAAAATTGAGCATCTAGGACAATGACCTTTTCCAAGGTCCAGGCAAACATCACATTTTGACATGTAGGGGGATCTGCTTAAAACCCAGTCCTGTGGTCTTTACAAGCATGTGTAAAAACTTGAGAATGTAAACTTCAACTTGTAATTTTTTGCTTGCACAATATTAACCAAACCCAAAAATATCTGAGATTGGAAAACTGGATAGAGGGAAAATCTGGCACTATGCACTGTGGCAATGGCAGGTCTCTCCCTTTAGTATTTTTCACTTAAGATGAAGAGAATGAGGGGGATCCACTAATGGGTCCTTGTAGTGGAAAAAAACAAACAATCTGCCACTTTACAGAGAGAAATCAGAACTAAAATATAGTCTTCAGGCATTAAATGTACATGATAAGTTTGCCCACAAGGTGGAAAGGATTATTCTTCTCTCCCGATCTTTAGTCTAGAACTGCTCTTTTACCAAAAAAGTTCCTAATGTTGGCGCAATCCAGAGGAATCTCAAGTTCTATAAAAGTTCCAGGAGGATAAACAATTTTTTGTCATTCCATGAATATTATCTTCTTAAAAGCCATAGAAGATCCAATCCTTTACAACATGCCAACATGCAGTCTGCATATCCTTATTATTCAGGTTTACACAACAGTTACACATTCACATCTTATTTCCATTAATTAGAGCACTCTCCAGCTGTCTCCATTCTCTCCTCACCCCCTAATTTCTTACCACCTTTTCGCATTTAACAGGGAGAGTTCAAAAATGAGAGAAGAGACCATAATGAAAGGAGAGTTCTAAAATCATATAATGAAATTGGGACAAGTATTAAGTGCCCTATTTAAAGCATATTAGTCGTGGGACACCTATAGCAAAGATATTATGAATCCCAAGAATTTGTGCTTTTCACAATCTAATATGTCACTAGATAAGCAATCAATTCAGTAAATGAAAAATCAAGACAACAGCTTCAAAATAACTTGCTATGATTCCTGCAAAAAAACGATGTAAAAACCAAAATTTGTAGGTAATAACATATGTAGATTTATAAGCCAAAATTTATACAACCCTTTCTACCAAAAAACCAACCAAACAAACAAAAAAAACACTAACAACAAAACACCACCAAAATTCTCAACCAAACCCCCCACCAAAATTATTTAGTGACCAATTGTTAGCATCTGGTAAAACAAAAGAATTTAACTTTCAATCCTTTCAAAACTTATCATCTTTGAATTTTACCTCAGTTGTAAAGCATTTAAGATGCTACCCTAGCTACCCCAGTCTACTCCTTCAATACATGATATGTGTGGAAATAAGAGCACGCTTGTTTTTTATGCCTAGTTTTATATTCTGAAAGGTTTACTGTATTTTTCTTAATCCTTTAGTTGCATATTCATTGCTGTTTGTCTAACTGCTGTCACTTATTGTCATGCAGAAGGGCAAACCAGGGTCAGTTTATATAAGCAGCATCAATCTGAAAAATCTTCATCAGTCTTTTTTTCAAGGCATTATGCAAAGAAAGCTTGACATTAAGAAAGCCTTAACTGACAGCAAATGAAATCAATCAGCAAATCACTAAGCCATAACAAACTCACTCAAGTTGTAGATAACCCTTCCTCTTCCAGGTCTTTAACTACAAGGTCCACCAAAATGCAGTATCTGGGCAGCAATGTCTCCGATGATTTCATTACAAAATTCTTGTACTAATATACTGCAATCATTAATAATTTTTTCTTACTCAGTAAGCAATTGATAAGAATAACAAGGAGACATATGTTTTATAATAATGGACTAATAAGTAGTTAAGCCAACAAGAAAAGACTAAACAAAAGTCTCCGCATTTCAGCAAGAAGGTTTTTTTTAAATATAAGAATAGAAAATAGTCTGATTCTGTTTCTGCTGCTTAAACATTTATGTAATATAGTCTATTGTCTTATTAAGTTCTATTGCTTAGGCTCACTTGCTCAGCATATTTTGAGTTTTTGAAATTAAAAGACCCAGTACAAAAAATGTAAGACTCCAGACAATTCCAATCATTCATGGTTTTCACTTCATGAATTTAATTTGTAACCCACATGATTACCAACAATTAAATATCTGTGCTTCTTAATGGACTTGTCTGCATTGCCATGGTACACAGTACACACTCTCTAGGAAAAAGTCACAAATTTACACTGTTGCTATCTGTGAAAACTACTTCTTTTCTGAAGATGCTGTGCACAGACAAACCCATGCAGTTCTGAAAAACAGGATTTCTGAAATAAAAAAATCTGCCTAACATGGTGTTGTGAGAACTATATTTGATATTGTCTGTGATTAAATGATGCTTTATTTTTCAATTACAGCTATTAGGAGTCTGCTCTTATTGACTGAGGCAGCTTTGGATACATATTGAGATCACCATGACTCTAGAGTAATTTTTCTCATGAAAGGACAGTGAGTAGCAAACAGGAAAGATGTCTCCTGCTACAACATGCAGCATCCTGGTAACCAGGTGAAAAAAAATCCCAGGATTACAAGCAGAAGCAAAACTAAATAAATTCTTAAAGTTCTTAAAGTTTTCTTGCATATTAGCGCAGATAATTCCTAAGACATCGCCCCCATGCAACAGATATAAATTTATGATAAAGTCTAAGTGGACAAAGCCTGATTGCTTGATAAGGCCAAAAAAGTAAACTTTCAATTGAGAAAGGTTACTGAAAGGTTAAATTATTATATACTAACTTTGGCATTCAAGATAATCAAGATAATCATCATCTTAGCTGCAAAGTTTTTACAAAACTGATGGTGCTTACAAAAGGGGCTGGACAAGAGTTAGTAATGTCACAGGCACAAAGAGAGTTTTCAATAATTGATTGATTGGTGATTACAGACACTGAGTTTGATATTTACATTCCATAAGGCCAAGACTTAGCAGGACTGGAGTGCAAGACTGTTCCAGCTAACTACAACACCCTCTGAAAAAGTTCTTCATATAATCTGTCCTAATTTAGTAGGATGAAGAAAGGCAACTGAAGAAATAAAGAAGTGGAAAGGCCTCTGCAAAAGTGAGGGAAAGAGGTAAGGAAAAGAGATAAGGAGCAGAGAAAAAAGGGAAGGAGAAAGGGCCTGTATGGGAAAGGAAAAAAAGACTGCTAACAGAAATGCTGTGAAGAGGAAATGAGGTCAACCTCATTTAAGTGGCATTTAAGTGGCAGAAAGAAGAAACAGTGTGAAATTCAAATTATAGAAGGCAAATTTCCAACATCACTGGCATTTAGAAGATGTCTCATTTTTTAACATTTTAAATAATATTTTCCTAATATACATTAATTTTATGTTTTAAAGCAATTATATAGAATTATGGTAAAATGGCTTCTAAATATTTAGCAGTGTGATACAATATATCCACAGACATGACGCCAAATACCAGTTGAACTCTTTCAAGAAGATTAAATTAGAGTTCTCCACTTTACATCTCTTCAATCCGGTTATTCATACTTTACTTAGCTGTCAATCATTGCTTAAGTCCTACACCAACTTTATATTTGATAGACTGAAGTTTGCAATAGGTCGGGTTTGCAAGAGGTGTTGCCCCACTCTAACACTTTTGAAACATTTACTTATTTATGAGCATTTCAACTCAAAAGTAGCAGTAGAGTAATAAAGATTCACTTTTCTCTTTAAACAGTATATTTTAGACAAGTTTGTGGTCAGTCCAGAAGAACCACATTTTGACAATAGGTATGAAAGTAGTCCTTTTGGAGAGCAGAAGAAGAAATTAGTCCTTTAGAAAGTGGGAGGGCAGCCCAGCTGATAGCAGCTGCTTAACTCCTGGACAATGAAAACTCAGTTTTACCTGACAAGAAACAGCAGTCTGATACCAGAGAGGCAGCATTCTGGCCTCTATAATTCAATTGATAGTTCCTTCTCTGGCGAAACAGTGTAAAAATAAAAGAAATAAATGCAAGTAAGAATAAAACACTACAAGAGTGTGCATGATGCATCTTTAAGACTCTAGAAACCATTTTTTCCTTCTGAAGTATTAAGAGAATTTTTTTTTAACAGCCATGTTAATAAAAGAAAAAACTTTAAAACAGAAGCACAAGATTTAAAATACTAATAATACTGTTTTTAAGCAGCTGCTCTACAATTAATTAATCTCCTTAAGTCCTCTTACTAAACTGATTTATGTTTGAAAGAGAAGCCCTGTACACAGGATAAGATCTGATGACAGAATTATAATGTTACCTTTGAAATCACTTGCTTCCTCAATTTGGTAAGAACTTTTTTATTGACAAGTGAACACAGAAATGAGAAAGTGTTTATTATTTTGAGGGAAATTATCAGCAGTATTATGCATATCTTTCACCATCTAATCTATCAAGCATAAATCTAAAATTAATAAACAAGTGAAAATAAATACAAATTAGGAAGCTCCTAAAACTACATTTATGTTTGTCCAATTAATTAGAAAAAGTGGACCTACAGCACAATTAGATAATGCATGACTAAATCATGCATGAATGCATAAATGGTAAGAACCTACTTCTATGTAAATTTATACTGCTAGATTATATGCTAACACTGAATATATGTCAGTACTTGACTATTTTATTTCTAAAACTATAAGCCTTTTATTACTGCACTTTTCATTTAAAATTACCTCAAAACACCTAAGAATGGCAAAGAAGTACATATAAATCCCATGTGGGCTTCCTAAACCTGCATGAACAGATGGATACATGCTGAAGATAGAGGAAGCAAGATGGGGCAGGTGGAAGGGAGAGGCAGAGGGACAGGACAGACAGAAAGACTGATTCAGAGCAAGCAAGATGGAGTGGGAAAGAGGCACAGGAAGCAGAAGAGAAAGCAAGACCCAGGCAGAGTAGCACACAGACCCTGACTGAAGGAAAGCTCAAGAATGCGTAGCGCGGAGAGAGGAGACATGCAAGGACAGGGAAAGCAAGAGCACGTGGTCAGTGTGCACACAGCAGCAAGTGCACAGCCAGGAGGGCATGTGTGCCATGGGGAGTGTGCAGAGACAGACAGGCACACACAGACAGGCAGCAGAGCACGAGAGCATGTGGCAGAGAGAGACAAAAACAGAGAGAGGCAAGACAAAGTGAAAACTTAACCGTCTCAAACTCACCTGGAGGAGAGAATCACAGAATTGCTGTTGCTGGAAAAAACTTCCAAGATCATCAACCCTTGACCGAACACCACCACGCCAACAAACCATGGCATCAAGTCCTACATCCAGCTGTTCCTTGAACACCTCCAAGGATGGTGACTCCACTATATTCCCGGTAAGTCCATTCCAATGCCTTACCACCTTTCTGAGGGCACAGGCACAGTTGGAGCCTATGTCCTCTTATCCTGTTACTAGCTGCCTGGGAGAAGAGACTGACTACAACCTGACTACAACCTCCTTTCAGGTAGCTATGGAGAGCAATGAGGTGTGGTAGGTTAGGATTTTTTGGGTTTTTTTATTTCTCTCATGAAATTTTTTCTCATTTGTTGCCTAAGAGATGTTAATGAGAATAGTTAAGACACAAAGGATGTAGCTGAGAGGAGGAGGAGAGGAAAGGGTGCATTTTGCTGCTGTCTCTTGGCTGTGGGGCTTTGTCTTGGGAAGTGCAGAGATACCATGAGATTTTGGCTGGGGGAGATCAGCTGGGCTGGTGCCTGGCTCCTGCTCTCTCCCTCCTGGGATCCGAGCGTACAGGTGAGGCTTTGGTGCCGGGCTGTCAGGCCACAGGGTTCGCTGCCACTGCAGACCTTTCGTCTTTCACTACATCTCCTTATCAAGGGTGAGTGTCCGCTTGCAAGAGCAGCTGTTCAACTGGGACCTTTCCAACATCCGACCTCCCTGGGAAGGGGACCCTGACACCCAGTCTTTCCTGGAGGGAGACTCTCCTGGTGGCTTGTGGCAGCTGCCTGCAGCAACCTGCCTGCCGCTGCCCAGACCCTTTTTCCGCCGCTGCCCAGCCCTGCTGTTTTCTGTCACTGCTTCGGATTTTTTGCTGCACTTTAACCTGACACCCCATTTTCACAGGGACTCCACAGCTCCAGCCACAGCTCTGGAGTCTTTGGTACCCTTTGTTGGCCACCCGAGGTGTGGCCACGTCTGCTGTTCCAGCTGGCTGCTCCGAGGGTCCTGCTGCAGTCCATTTTGCCATGCAGAGGGGTGCTGGGCTCAGCTGCCACTGGGGTTTGTGAAGGAAGCCCCTTTCCGCCGGCCTGCCCGCCATTGCCCACGTGAGGGCAGCGGCCGGACTCACGCCACAGCGCCCCCTGCAGCCGCGGGGAGTCACCGCACCCGCCCTGCCCGCCGGGAGCCAGCAGCACCCCTGCTGGCTGCAGCCAGAACTGCACCGACGGGGAAGGCGCCTGCGGCCGAGAGACTGCTGGGACCGGGATGTGCTCTGGTTGGTGTTGGTGCCATAGCTGTTGCTGTTTGTTTGTCTTGTTATACATATACATAGATAGTAATAAAGAACTGTTTTTCCTTTTCTTATATCTTTGCCTGAAACCCCCGTAATTTCAGAGTTGTAATAATTTGGAGGGAAGAGGGCTACATTTCCCATTCCAAGGGAGGTTCCCACCTTCTCTGGCAGACACCTGTCCTTTAAACCAGGACAGGTGTCCCCTGAGACTCCTTTTCTCCAAGCTACACAACACCGGCTCCTTCAGCTGCTCTTCACAGGATATGTGCTCCAGACCCTTCCCCAGCTCTATTGCCCTTCTCTGGACATACTCCAGCCTCTCAGTGTCTGTCCTGTAGTGAGTGAGGGAGGTGCCCAGAAGTAGATACAGCACATGATGTGTGGCCTCCACCAGTGCTGAGTACAGGGGGACAATCACTGCCCCGGACCGGCTGGCCACACTGTTGCTGATCCAGGCCAGGATGCCATTGGCCTTTTTGGCCATCTGGGCACAGCTGCCTCGTGTGAAGCCACTGTCAACCAGCACCGCCTGATCCTTTTCCAGTTTCTCTTCTGTGTTCAACTAGAATCTGAAGTCATGTCTTCAGATAAGTTGGATCATGCTGATAAATATTTAGAAGTAATTTTAGCACAAATGTAGTAATTCCTTTAAAACATAACATTAACATATGTATGAAGTACCTAAATTTGTTTCAAAAAGTTTTTTTCATACCAGTTTCTACCTTTCTGTGTCTACCTCTCCAAACAGAAGAAACCTAAACTGATAATGTACCAATGCTTAATTATTTATACATAAACATTTAAATCTCATTGGATTTATTTGGGGGATTTATGAATTGCCTTTAGGTAAAAATTCTTGGCATTAGTATCAATTACATTTTTGATGTAAAAGTACTTGAGACAATTCAGAATTAGTTTTCTGAATGCCCACTTTTCTGTGAGCCAAAAAAGAAGAGAGTGTTAAGATTATTAAGTAACTTTATTCTCATTCAAAAGATGTAACACAGTTGAACTTTGCATTTTATAAAGAGCTGATAACCTTTACTGGTTAATTTAAATAGTCATCTGCCAAGCAAGACTACTAGAATTGGCAATACCATGTCATTTTAGTTGCCTGCTGAACCCTATATCCTGTACTCATAGGAGGGTTCACATATGGTTCCACTTTCTGTCTCCAGTAGGAACATCAGGGCATGGCCAGAACAGCGCACCTTAAATGATGTGTTCACTGTGTTCCAAGTGCTTGAAAACAATAGTATAATGTTCTACTTTCAAACTTAAATAACAAATAGCATAATTTTGTGACATAACATTCTTCATAGCAATTAAATATTAGGTGAGACTTTTTCAAAGCTATAGTAAATATATTTTAATCTTAAAGATACTACACCTTTTTCATTTTTTATCCAACTGAAATGACATTTTCAAACTATTATAGTAATTTTCCTGCAGTCCTCAAGAATTTAACAAATGCCTATGAATTAAGTCATACTTTCACTACTTGCATGGGGCTTTAGAAGATGCTTAGTGCAAGGATATGCTTGTTGAACAACTTAACACTTCAATCTACTACATAACTTTGCAATTTAGGAGCCATTCCATAAAGTGCAGGCTTTGGAGAAGATATACAGAATGGTGTCTCCAAACACTTCATTTCATTACCTCGAGGCTGAAACTAGAGAGTACAATTTTTTTAAAGATACATGCCACTTCCATACAATGAAGAAGTGATACACTCAGACCAATGGATATATAATTCATTACTGATCTCAGCCACCTATTACAAACTGGATGCATGAATAATAAAAATAGGACAATGTCATGTTCTGTCAGTGCTCAACAGTTCTGATAGCCAGTGCTTCATCCCTATCACACTGTCTAATTTAAGATCTTAATTCTTCATGCAAATTAAAAAAATATACTATCAAATATCAATAAATTTAAACTTGGGGAAAAACTCCTGATGTCTAACACTTGTAGATAATAAAGTCTTTAAGAGAGTCATTCTTACCACAGACTAACTTTAACAGTTCTAGAGAACGTGCAGGCAAACAATTTCACTGGTTTTAAAGAGAAGTGTCCATAAAGTGATTTCTCACAGTTTGCCTCATTCAAAATTACAGGACTGCTCTTAATGTAGTTTTGCATGGAATTAACATCAATTAGCTGACTCCTAGCTATAAAAGGAAGATTTAATAGGAAAATCTTTACAGCCTGCTTAGAAAGTTATCAAAAAAGCACTATGTAACTAGAGATAGGGAGAGAAGAGGAAGGAAGAGAATCAAAAGATAAAAGGAGAAAGGGAAGGAGGAAAGGAACCTCACAGTGATACAAACTGAACGATTGGAGCTGTTTGTGTATGCACAGAGTAACCAAGTGTAACTGAAGCTGTCAGGTAAACAAAAAGTAGGTTTACATCACTGCACCACCAGTGCAGCATAAGCATTACTATGGGTTAGCTATAGCACAAGAAAGTACTCTGTTCAAATATGAAATGCAACTTTTTATACTTCCGTTTCTGTTCTTAGAAATAATGACAGAATAGACTATCTTGGAAATGCTTCTGCAATCACTGGAAGGTCAAAAAAGTATGGAAGTTGGGATGAGACAAAAAAACAGAAGCAGGTATCACCAAACAGGCTTCTGAATTAGAAGAGTGGTATTTAAAAGCTAGGGATTTCTATGACAGCTTCTTAAAATAAAGGTGCACCTGTGGAGCTTTTTGTGCAGCTTTAAAAGTGATCATCACTGTATGGGGAAGCATTTGCAACCTACCCTCTGCCAGAGACGTACAGCTGTGCTTTCTAAGGTGCACAGGAATCTCACGGTGCTACATATTACTACTTTATTATGGAAACATGATAACACACACATAATTTAAATATTTTTCATTTTGAAAGAAATGCATGCAAAAGGGCAAGAGTGAGAAATTTCCAGTTTAGCATCTGCCTTTCTTGAATGTTTGGTTTTGTGATGCTGTTCCTGCAGTTATATACTGCAGGTAGAACTGAAAATCTATAATAAATTTAAAAAGGTTACTACAGAAAAGTATGCACATTATGCAATATTTTCATTTCATAATATCCTTGCACTTTACTTGACTACTTATACTCTCTCTGATTCAGATAAAAGAGCACAATGAAAGAAATATGTACTCACTCTGCCGTTTGTTCTCTCACTGGGAAAACGAAATATTCTGCTTTTAATGATAATGTATTCTGCACAGCTATAATGACTAAGGCATAGTTTATATAGAAGAGGACATAACAAACTTAGAAACAATAAGGAGGCATTGCCCAGAATCCATTTTTACAGATGAAGACTCGTACATTTTTAGTTAATTTCTCTTCTTTTCCCCAGTTTCCTCCTAATAAAATTAGCATTTTGAAACACATAAATATTTAAACCTACATAAACAAAACAGCTCCTGTACTAAAGTATCCAAATAGCAGTTTCTTCTAAATTAAGAATGCTAAAGATCATTGTTAATTCTAAAACCGAAACATGAAAAAACCTGATACTGACCAAGTAGCAGCATAAAAATCTTGTCTTTTTTCCCCCCATTTCTAATTTCTACTTGTCTTGCTTAAATTAAGCAGAGAAAGGGGGTGGGATACAGTGATATTAATTTTCAAATATAGAATTTTTGTTTTTCCATGGTCATATCCTTGTCAGTTATTTAACATTGTACTTGCCAAATTAAAAGTTCATGTCATCTCTGAAATACCACATCCAACAGTATATATGAAAATTATTTCTCTTTCAAGTGTTGACTACATTAGTTTTGAAGCTTTTTTTTTCAACACATTCAAAGCAGTCTAGCTTCTTGTTCTCAGTTGCAAAAAAACGAAAACAAGAAACAGGATTATTTTAGACTCTAACCTGAAATGCTGCAGCCTCTGGCCTGCCCTTCAGCCCTTCCTCTGAAAAGGTCTCCAGGTGCAGTTTGGGTAGCTCCAGGGTGAAGTCATTCGTGGCTGCTGCAGTACACAGCAGCAAGGCCTGATCTCTGACCTAAAGGGAAAAAAACAGCATCAATGGTAATTCCCCTTCAGACACATTAACTGGGATGAACTGGGTCCCCTTGAGCCCACTGAGTGGACTTGCATTGATCGCTGGACCTGAAATCCATGAATAAATTTAGGACTAATTGATTTTTCGTTGCAAATAAATCTCTAATTCAGAGTGCTGGGAGAGAATGTTAAGAAGAAAAAGCATCTTCCCCTGGTCTGAAATGAGAGGAAAAGACACTAAGGGCTCTGTAGCCCAGCTGGCGTTTACATTTCACAGATCTGTCGCCTGCAAAAACCTCGTAAGAAAAGAAACATTAACTGAACTTCTAACTGAAGCAAACAGGAGCTGCGAAATTAAAAAGTTCAGGTGGTCACATCAATGAGAAGCTGGCATGTGAGTTCTGTCTGCTCTGGTACCAGTCCTCCAGAATAAGGTTCACTTGGAAACAACTCAGTCAAAAGTCAGAATAAAATGAATAATCCACAAATAAAGCAAAACGAACTAACCTGTAGCTTTCCAATTAATAAGGGTCGGGGGTGGGGGGGAGGGGAGGAGGATGTGCTTGCATTTGGCGGGCTCGGTGCAGGACACCGGGCGCTCGGCGGCGCTGACAGCACGGGGCAGTTCCCGCGCAGCGCGCAGCCCCGGCTCCGCACAAAGCGCGGGCCGTCCGTGCCCGGCGCGCCGTTGGTGTCGCAGTGCCACCTGCCGGCCGCGAGTGGCAGCGCCGCCCGCTGCTGTCCTCGGGCGCGGCGCGGCACAGCGGGAAGGCCGGAGCGCTCCTGGAAGGCAGCGCGGCGCTGCCCTGCCTATCGCAACATGTCGTGCGTCCGTCTGCCAGCGCGGACAGGCCGCCGAGCGGATTTTACGCGCGCCTTCAGCAGCCACACCACTTATGCTCACTCGCCATATGATGCCGCACATCCGTTTTTCATTCTATTTAATACAAAATGTACAATGTCCGTCTACAGGAGATCCCAGTCGTCAGATTATATTCTAACACAGACGGATAGACACACATACAAATATATGTTACTACAAACGAATAGATTAAATCCATTCATTTGGCATACACTGCATCTATTGAGTAGCAATATAGAGTACTGAAAAAAAATTACTGTTCTAATGACCTAATACACAGTCTAATACTAAAACATACACTGTATATATACTAAAACATATACTGGGTATATTCTAAATACATATAAATCAATAGATATACCCTAAGTACTATTTTAATAAATGTCAGGGTTTTTTAGAGGCTGCCTTGCCCATAAGAATGTACTGAACATGAATTAAAACATAAATCTATTCATTTTAAATCCCAGATTACTTTTCTGTAACCACTTACAAAATTAGATTCTTGTAAAATGTTGATTATGAGTGAACAGATTTCAAATAATAGCAGAGCCTTTGAAATCTGCTCTGATTGAAAGAAGCATGTGCAAATCTACTGATACAAAGAAGAAGAGATTTCATTTTATTCGTTCCTCTGTTCTGTGGGAATAGGGAGCCCTACATTTCCCAAGTTGACCTAAAGAATTCCTGTCAATACCTGTGGCTGCCAAACATATGCACTATGATGCAATTTTTATAACAGGAAAGGTCCTCTACACATTTTTTGCACACATAGTGCACTAGGTTCAGGATACACAGTCCTGTGGAACAAACATACTCTCTAGAGTCTTCTGTCAGCATGTGTAATTCTGGTCAGATGTTAACCTTGCTGAAGATAACAAAATACGTTGCTTTAAATACACACACATGCACACACGCACACACGCACGCACACACCTGATTTACATTTTTATAGCTTATATACACAGCAACTTTTCAGTGTCTTTGCTGCCAATATGCACACAGATAAAAGAAAACATTAATGTGGATTAAGGTACTAAGAATTTATCAACATCAAACCACCAGTGTTTTGCCTTCTACCCTTCTGAACCGTAGTCAATAGATCTAAATATTTTACTGCACCCTGGCCAATTCATTGTTTGATGTTTAAAAACTCAAACAGAATCAAAGAAAATTTATTAAATTTCAGCCCCCAAATGAGATACTATTAGCTTTGAAAGTCAAGTTTAACTGCGATATTGATGATTCTCTTTTTTCTGTGACAAAATTCACAAGGGAAATCCCTATGTCAAAGTACAAAAGCAGATTGCTAATACTAGGGGGAAAAAAACAATGTATAAGCAATGTAGGTATAATATATACACAATACAGACAGTAGAAGTCCTTTTAACCCTATTAGTTTCAAACTCTCTATTTCAGTATTGGGGTCTGACACTCACTGAACAGTAAAAATTAAAACCCGTTTTTAAAATGGCTGTATTGTGATATACAAATGCCATTAATATCACTGTATCAGAAAAGTATGATAGAGTATATAGAGTATATAGAGTATGATTTTTGACATGAGGATTCACAATTAAAAAACAAACCAAACACTTTTTTTGTGTTTGTAAATACTTAGATTGTAGGGAGTACATCTCATTATCACTATGCATACTGAGAAATTGAAAATTAATACAGATTTTTCCTTTTGAAAAAATACTCATGAGGGTTCAGGGAAAATTGTAAGAACAAAAGACTAGGTGTATGCTGTACAAATGTACTATATTGTGTCACTAGAAGTGAAAACATTCCAAGCTGCCTACCTGTTCAAGGACTGAAAAGCTATAATGGTCATGCCTGCATGGACTCATGTTGGAGAGACCAGATCTGTATGAAATCTTAGTAAAGAACTAATTTAATAACTTCTGTCTATTGGCTTTTTGAGATCCAGAAACGAAATAGCAGGACTGGGAAACTGTATTTATTTCCTCATTCTCTAATGCAGTAAAAACAGTACTCACATACAAACTTACATTACAGAACCATGAGGCAAAGATAAAATGGGTAATTTAGTTTCTTTTCTAAAAGAGGGTATTTTTGTAAGCTCAACAGGCAAAAGAACCATCCTATGAAGCTAAGCTTTAAAATTCAATTTTCAGCGCTTTTTTGTATTTCATTATTTTTTTTTCTTACATATGAAATCTAAAGCAAAACCATTTTGTCTGAAAGGTCTCCTGAGGCTAGAGAGTTTTATATTAAAATCTAAAACACCTAATCAGCTAATTAGGCATATTGCAATGATTAAAGATGTCTAAAACGAGTTTCACTTCTTCCCTATATTCTAAAATTGTATAAATTTATATTTTTCCATTGTTTGTGAAGGTTTTGTGCATTTCTGATTTTGGTAAACATAATTTTAGCTGAGACTGAAAAGTTTCAAAAGTGATTTTATACAGAGTATAGTTAAGTATCATGACAGCATGCTTCTAAATATGATCATTACATTTTTCAGTTTAGACATATATAAACACTATAAGAAAACAGGTAAAGTCACAAATCCACACTCTACTACAATACTCATAGCATTTTAAAATGAAGGAGAAGAGTGACTTATGACAGTGTTTAACTTTTTAATTAATTAGGAGAGCAACAAAGAAGACAACACTATAGCCACTCAATTTAAAATCAATAAAGTACTCATTAATTCAGATCAAAGCTGAAACTGAATAATAAACTGAAGTTACATTATTGACTGAACCAAGGTGTAGAATTTGATGGGCTAATTCTACATGTCCAAAAACGGACTTTAAAATTTTCTGCTGCTTAAGATAATAGTAGTTTTGCCTACAGTCCTCTCTGGTACTTATATTGGTTTTTCTATTCACAGTTTGACGTGGTATATCCAGTTACGCTAATAGAGACATGGTACTAAATCCTAGGAAGTTGTAAATGGTATTAGAATGTGCTCAGCCATCCTAATGTTTTTTCCCTTTTGCTATCTGACTGGTATAACAAACCTGTGATTTTAGTTTTTTATTTTGTTCCTAACTCAATGCTTTCTTATGGTGAAAAAAAAAATTATTTATGGATATACACTTCACAATATAAGCTATATATGAGAATATTTTAAAAGTTCAAAGTTCACCAACTCTACATTTAAAAAAAACTTATTTTGGGTTTATTTTTCTTTAATGTCCTACTACTTTTTAAATTGCATATCATCTGCAATTTAAAGAGCAGAACAAGATCTATAGTGATTTGGTGAGAAGTGAATGGAAATGAGAGATTTAATCTGTTTGTCTGAGATCACCATATTGCTGATATAAGAGAAACTGCAAATACAGAAATCATTCTAAAAGAGTACAAGCAAAATGGTTTATACCACACTGCTATGTATTCTGCCTGCAGCATACAACAGACAAAAATGAGTTTAGAACTTTTTAAAGTAGAAGAAAGCAGTTTGAATGCAAATCTTAGTCTTAACCACAGTCTTGCAAGTATGTGGCTGATTTAGCTGCATAGTGTCTGTACCTCCAGGGCAGCATGTCGAGTAGGGGCCATATTACACAGGTTTAAAACATGCACACCTCTGGACACAGTCCTTTGCCATGGGAAGCATTTTAACAGAAATAAGTTACATAGTATCTGCTTTGAATGGGCAAGTCTTTGTTATAGTGTTATACAAATGATCATAGAACTAAGAAGAATAATATTTTATACATTGTTGGATAGAATTAAACCTTCATGAACACTTCCTATTTTTCCACATTTAGTATGAATTGCTAAAGTTTTTTTACTCTATATTAAAAATAAAAATGAATATACAAATGAATACTATATATTAAAAATACAAATGAATATACAAATGAATAATACTGAATAGTCTTGATAACAGCAGTTTTTCAAGTAAGTTGCTGGTACAGATTATTTTCCTCATGATACATTCATATACTTTGGGCTCTCTAGAAAACAGTGATCAATCTAAGTGTAATCCATTTAAGGGAATACAGACCCCAAATTATTTGCTGCAGGATTTGGCAAAAGTAATATCCAAAGAAGTACCTCCCACAGCACCCTGTCAGATCATTGAGTAAATCTGTTAATACCGGTTGCTCTTAATACCAGTCTGAGTCTGCTGTGAAAGTAAGGAAATTACTACAAAAAGTGTATATTCATCTTATTGAATGAAGGCCTATATAATTTCAGATACAATATTTTCCATCAGGATGTCTCAGCAACCAAGGATCACTCCAGAAGTCAAGAGACTGCCTGTGACAAGTCTGTGACAAGACTGCGTATCTTAAACTGCAGGCATTTTAAATCAAGTACTTAAAAACTGGAAAATTATAGACACAGTTAGAGACAATGAGGTGCAGAATGTATTTGGAACCAAACTCCTCAACTGAACTGCAAAAACACCCCATCAAACCTTTCTCTTTTTTTCCCTATGAGGGATAAAAACCAAACTACACCAAATCACAATGCATTTTGCTCAGACAAGATTGTTTTATAGGACAGAAGAGGAAACATTTTAATGGATACTTGTTCCATGGCCATCACAGTTAGGTTTGAGTCATCATTAAAAGCCATCAGACCATTGCATATTCATTCATCAAAAGAAATATGTCCTCAAATCCAAGGGTCTGTCTTCTGTTGATAGTGGGGCTTTAAATAGCATTTTGACATACCTTAGTGTAGGTGGCCATACGTTATCACAATTAGTCATACTGAATATTTACCTCAGCAGAATAACTACTGAAAATCTCTGTATTAGCATACTGATTCAGCGACTATCCTTTCTGATTACTGCCATACAAATTTGTATTTAATTACAAAACAAGCCATTTCACAGGTGCTTTCTAAGAGAGCATTAATTACTGAATAACACTGTTTGTGTAAAGGAGATACATCTCATAAAATTGATGTTTTGGGTGTGCTTGGCTTTTTTTTTTCTGGCTTTTTTTCCCCCTTCAGGACTAGTCAAGATAATGGAAATTAATTTTCAGAGCAGACTACCATCCCAGACTTACCTATAAGATTAATTCAAGCTTTCTCATATTACTACATACACACGCTACATGGTCTGTTGAATAAGATATTAATTTGATCCAGAAATGGTTTTTTGCAAATGTTGACCATGGCACCTAAGCTTCTCTATAGCTGCAAGATGCGCACTATAATACATCCCCTATGAAAAGATTTCAGTGACCTTGGGCTGAAAATGAACCTATGTCGGGAGAAAATAACAGTTAATGTATTCAATAATTCCACAATTCTCCAAACAAGGATTTCTCCTTACTGAAGACAAACTATATACAAGTATTCAGCCTTAAAAAAAAAACAGCAAAAAACCCCAAAACACCAAAAACCCCACCTCAACCAACCAACCATAAAAACCAACAAACTCCTCCAAAATAAAACCAAAAAACCACCCTAAAATCAACAAAGAAAACCAAAAGATAAATACAAATGCATCCAGAAATTAGTTACTTAGATATGTCCAAACTGAAAACAGTTAAGCACATGGATATGACATTCGGCAATGTCTTATCTTTACTTTGTGAAGGTTTTTAAATCCCTCTTGAGCTGGAGTACCATTTTTAGCTTGGCTAGGTCAGAATGACACTGAACAATATGAGTGATGACACACTAGACAGCTATATGGACAGAGTTGTCATCAGCAAGCCAGCTGTGCTAACACCTGTATGTCCTGCACAACTGATCTTTAGGAACATGGATCAAGAAAGTCAGATTGCTAGGAGGAGAAACAAAAGTCATTCATCAAACACTGAAATTAAGAAGCACTCATTTGAGATGGAGGAGGAGAAAAAGTAATATTTTTACTGCATTTCTTTCTTATTACAGAGAAATAATAGCTGGTTTCCTACTGCAAACTTCTTACTGAAGTTATTTAGAATTTTAACAATCTAATTGAGTTTTCTTGGTGATTTTTTTGCATGTACACATACTCACTGTTTCAATAGGCTTGTGAGAGGGCCAGTTGAGAACAACCCTGGACCACAGTGATGGACAGACTTTGAGCACACACATAAAGCAGGCTTCACACTTAATATTAACATGTCTAACACACAGGAAAACCATCTTCGGAGTTTCATTGGGTTAGGCAAAAAAAAAAAAAATAGTTGAGATCTCTAAAACGAGGGGTTTTAAATCATTATTGAGATAACTAAATAATATGATGGACTATAGAGCCCAGTTAACTCAGAGAAATGTGGCTGATCAGTATACCTGAATGTGTAAGGTCATATCTACTGGAGCCTGACAGAGACAGCTAACTTAAGTCTCATAAGTGTTTTCTTTTTCCAGGACCTGATCAATTTGTGGTCTCATTGCTGCAACTAACAATTATTGCCACTTACACCTGAGTGTTTTTTCCGATGTAGTCACTTGTATAAGGACTTAAACCTATTGTAAATTAATTCCTTGCAGGCCATAAAACTGTCATCATAAGGAAATGCATTTGATTGCTATGGACCACATTAGAAATAACAATCTACTGGTACAATCTTACTAACTCTCAAGTACTCAATGGCCACACCCCATCTCCAACTATATTATAAAACTGTATTATATGTGCCGTATTATAAAACCCCAAACCATTAAATTAGATAAAGAAAGATAATTCTGTCTTTGTATTTTTTAAAAATATATTATGGGATGGATGATAAAGTGTTCATACTATTTTTCAACTGACAGAGTCATGGGACCCAGATCTCTTAAACTGTTTAGAGGCATTTCAGAGGAGACAACAGGGGTCACAGTGAGGCAATGAAACACAACAGTGGATGCATTTCAAGGCATAACTGCTGACAGGTCTGTATGGAAGTAGCATATGAACCTTTCAATCAGCAGAAATAAAGTGCACTACAGAAGTGGACGAAGAATAATCCTTCCGACCAAGTGCCAGAAGGAAAGGAGCACACTGGATAGATGCTTTGATCCCTAGTGTTCTAAAACTTTGTCCCAAAGTGCTAGAATAAGTAGATTGCTTACTGATATTGGGAAAAACAGTGAGCATGTTGTATTTTATTAACCTGCTAAAACAGCCAAATCCTAAGCAGCCAGGACAGGTTGAAAACTATGATAGACTAAGCTTGTCAAGATTTTTATAGTACAATTTTTAAGAGTACAAGGAGAAACAAACAATTTTCTGTCACTTTGAAGGCTGGCTCACTAGAATGACTTCTCATGGTGGTGTATAGCACAGGGATTTAGGCAGGCTAAAAATGAGGCAGCTATAGCAGTGTACCAGTTGCAGCCTCTGTGAGGACAGATGAGTGCAGGAAAAAGTTGGTTCTAGACACCTCTGGTTCCCGACCCACCACAGGTCACAGCTAACCCCCACAGCCCTGCTGGCAGTCCCTCTGTGAAAATGAATTTAAGAATGAGAAAAACATACCATGAAGGGAGAGAAGAAGGGAACAAAAATACTAAGTATCTAAGTTAGAAAAGAAGTGAAGCAGAAACAGCACTGGATTAGGAATTTCCTCATAGCCCAGAGAGAGGACTATGTTGGGGCATATCCACACCATATTCCATGAAGGATCCCCTTCCAGAGCAGGTCGAGGAAATTCTTCAGGATAGTTCCTGCAGGAATTAATGTCCATGGAGAGTCCATGCTGAAGCAGATATTCTTGAAAGATGGCAGCCCACATGGAGAGCCCACAGTGATGCAGGGAAACAGCATGAGGAGGCAGAAGCAGCAAAGAGGAGCTGGTGTGGACTGACTGCAAACCCCTGTGCCTCACAGCATGAGCAGAGCAGTCACAAGTGAAGCTGAGACTAAAAGGCAGGGTAATGCTCATTTTGAAATTGTTTCTACCTCTCCAAATCTACTTCAAAAAATAAATGAAAATCGTTTCCACAGGTCAGCTGTTTTACCTGTGATGATAACTACTATGCAATGTCTCTATCTAGATCTCAACACATGAGCTTTCTTATCCTCTTTTGTCCCCCTGTCCTTTGGAGGAGGACTGAGAGAGCATCTGGGTGGGCATCTGGCTGCTGGCCAAGGCTAACCCAAAAAAAGCACTCAAACTGAGCAGCAATGCAAGGGGAAAGCTGAAGATTTTAGCAGAGATAGTGTAAAATTATTTCTTCCTCTGATGAGAAGAAACAGGGATTACAGGATCACAGAATATTCTGAGCTGGAAGGGACCCACAAAAAACATGAAGTCCACTCTTAAATGACTGGCCCATCCAGGGATTGAACCCACAACCTTGGCATTATTACCATAACTAATAGATGATTAACTACACATGTTAAAGAATCTAGTAATAGAAATTAATAGATTTAATGTCTCATACACTGTTTATACAACCAGAATATTAAGAAATACAAAAGAAATTAATAATGGAATACAGTTTATCAGCAAGCATACCAAGGATTGATTTTATAACAAAAATAACCTCAACTTTTTGAGGGGAAAGTGTTTAAAGAAATAACTTATTTTTCATACATTAAAAAAAGGACTGTTCAAGGGCTTTAAAATAAGACATATTCTTAAATTATTTTTCTTTTTATTAGAAGACATTTTAAGAAAACTTTTTATATTTGAACTTCAAGTAGATGGAATTTTCTTTCATCACTCTTTCAGTAAAATTTTATTTATTTCTGTTATCATTTTGCTATTACCTTTTGGTCATCTTCAGTATTTGAGAATAAAACTGAACCAAACCATAACCCTCTTGAGGTTTCTGTTTGTCCTTGGTGATATTCTGTTTTGATTTTTTTAATTTGTTAAAACATTCACTTTGCATTTATGTATTTCTCCATAATATTTAGATAGTATAAGATGAAGAAAGATCTCTTATTTTATCAGGAACTTCTGTGGAAATAATTCAGCTCCAGCAGTAGGATAAAGATAGCTAATGTGACAAGACCCAGGATAAGACAAAAAATAACCTTCTAAAGAACATCTTGTAATTTATGAAGGACGTGAAACTAGTTGCTAAAAATATTTTCTCTCTTAGCATATCCAGTGCTCAAGTTCTTCAACAGTTATGCTCCATAAATATTCATGAAGATTAAAAAGGTAGGTCCACAATGGTCTTGAAAGAATCATTCGGGGCACAAGCACTTTTTGGCAAAGTCAAATGTATGATACTAGTTGTTCCATCCAGTCACAGTGTGGGAGAGAAAGTGGTGTATATTATCCCTGGTCTAGTGGCATATTAGAAGCATGCACAGAGATAATTTCCCTTGGCTCTGATTTCTCTTACTTTTGTTTGCAGAATGTTACACCCCCATATACCCAAAGGCAGATGATCTAGTACCTATATTGTTGACTTCTGGAATTCTTATAAAGATAGGATATGGAAAGGAATGAGGCTACTTTAATGGATCAGAGTATACTGTCTTATCCTAAGTCTAACTAAGATTACTAAGGATGTCTGTAAAATCCCTCTGAGATCTACAGGTAAAAATTTAGCATTATGCATTAATAGTACAGATCCTGAAGTGATACAGTGGAATTTTGTGGATATTTGCTCATGAATACATCCACACAGAAATATCAAAACCTTCAATTTCAAACTCCTGTAAGTGAAGCTGCAGTTCGTAGTAGTGCTTGTCCAAATTCAGTTGATTCTGAACTTTACCCATTTTCTTTTTCTTTTTCTTTCTCAGAACAAAAGTAAATCACAGAATTTCTAGTGGAGAAAGAAAGGCTTATGGTTCCTTTACTAGTACATAATCCATTTCTTTATGTTCTGATTTTTACTGTGCGAGAAACCCTTTAAGAACAACAGTGTAAACTTTATAGTTTACACATCAGCCATGTTCACTAATGCTAGGTAATTAATTACCATTATGATGTAGGGTTTACATTTCAGATACTTCCCAAACAAAATCAATAATTTCCCTTTGTTCTTCTAGGAGAAATAGCATGTCAAAATTTGAATGATTTACAATCAATTTTTTTAGTTTCTGCTGAAAGGAGCATCCTGACATTTCTATTTCTTATGTTTTCTTCATTTTTTATTTGGACAAACCAGAAAGGATAAATTATTTTGCTACTCATTAATGTGCTACATGGGCCTAACAACTATGTACATCAAGAATTAAGAAGCAGTATGGTAACTAAAATTTTCAGAAGAAAGATGGCTGTTTCTCAATCAATTCACTGCATCAGGTTAATCAGTACTAAGCATGTGGCCTTCTCTATAGCCTTTCCCCAAACGCTTCAATCCTTGTGCACATAATGGCATTGCTTTCAAAACCAAAATGTAACCTTGCAATCCAGGACAATAAATTCTGAATGCCAAGGACATGTATCTCTTACTGCAAAACACAACACTTTCTGCATGACATGAGTTTTTAAGCTTAAAAGAAGCCAGTATGAAAAAAAGTGGGGGCAAAAAGCAAGACAGTTTCTACCAGCACACTTTGCTGCAGCTAAAACACACAGTTTTAGTTTCTGTCACTTTCTTGAACATTAAAGGAAAGACTTCTTGAAAAAAAGAATCTGAAAATTAAATTAGTTTTGGTGAACACAGAAACTAAAATGAAGAATAGATTCCCATGCTGCTGTGAATTCAAGATGTGATAAGGGAAATTAACACTCCAAGGTAATAAAAACACTTATTTTGCTTTGTGTTGCTCTAGACTAAAAACAGTTATAAAACAATCAACAACCAGAACTACAGTTAAAAGCAGTCCTTTTGCCTAAGTAATTAATATACAAGCTTTTTTGGACTTTCAAATAATGCTATACCAGGGCAAAACTGTGCAAGTCAAAGAGAATATTGAAGATTATTACTCAATTTAAAAAATGTCCTAAAAATATCATTAAAGTTTCTGACTACAGGTTACATCTTATTGTCTTTTCCTTATGTTTTATCATGTATCAAAAATTAAAGTAGCATGCACAAAGCCATATGGCTTTATGGCCACCATGCATGTGACATCACCAAATGACCTCTGGCTTACATGGCACAGACTTAGCTCCATAGAAATTGTCAGCCATTTGAATGTTCAATTGTCTTCACTTGGTAACTAGAAATAGTGGTCTCAGCTATTAAGGGAAGAAAAGTTGATTTGGTGGTTTTGTAGTAAGAAATAAGAATTTTGTGTGCTACAAAATTGTATTTTATTTCACTTAAAATGAACCATGTTTTAGGATAAAAGAAGTTGAAGGTGGAAATAAACTCTAAGAAAAGGAAGCCACCTTACAACTTCTACTCCTCAGTGAGCAAAAGCAGTGGTAAAACTTTGATATATTTAGAAATACAAATCAGAGGAATAATTTTAAATTCTTACCTTATGAAGAGTGTCTTCCACAGCTTTCATATGACTAATGATCAATTCTCTGTCTCTATTACAAGACAAAAAAATGAGGCAGATTATAGAACTGAAAGTCACCTGATTTAGAAATTAATTTTCTGTTACTTTTTAACTATCACGTCTTTTCAAATAATTGTTGATAACTCAGAGTACTATGTTTTTGTCTCTCCTTTTCATATCCCCAATGCAAACCTTAAAAAATTGTTCATGTGCCACTATTTAGAAAATTTCCATATGAAATTTGCTTCTGTTGTGGACTATCAAACTAGCTGTTATTATGGACATATTCATGAATAACTATCATTTTCTTGGAGAGTTTTAGATGTAAAAGGCATGTTGAGTGGAGTCTTCTAGCAGGAAGAGAATACATTCTCTTATGTTTCCAAAAGTCCAGACAAATATCCTATCCTTACAATAGGGACATTTGGAGAATGAAACAATTCTCTAATGCCCTTTTGTAGATTAGGGCTTCAGCAAGAAAGACAGCTCTCATCAGCTATGTTGTCATGAAAAACCTTGGCCTCAACTCATGATTGACAGAAATAGAACTGAAGTTGCATAATACCATATGACTAAGGAGAAAAGAGAGCATGACCATAGAAAGTCAAATAGAATCCATGCCAGCAAAGCTAATATGCCTCAACATTCCATGACTGTCTCTTATTTTGCCAGCTATGTGTATATTTTTGAGCTTTTACAATACCAGAATGCATAGAATCAGTATGATTTGGGTTGGAAAAGACCCTTAAGGTCACTGAGTCCAACCATTACCCCACCACTAAACCATGTCTCCACAGGCCACATATTTAAATACCTCCAGACTCTACAACCTCCCTGGGCAGCCTGTTCCAATGTTTGACAACCCTTTCAGGAGAGAGTATTTTCCTAATATTCAATATAAACCTCTCTTAGCACAACCTGAGGCCATTTCTTCTTGTCCTATCATTTTTTTCTTAGGAGAACAGCCCAAGCCCCACATCACTACAACCTCCTTTCAGATACAATAAGGTCTTCCCTCAGCCTCTTTTTCTCCAGTCAAAATCATGGCATTCTTCCCCATGGAATGATGGCTGCTTTGGCATTTCTTGATTCATACTATCTTAACGGAAAATACAGGAAGGTGGCCAGAAGAGTAAAATTGGCTTTTACATCCCTAATAAAGTCACATAGACTTTTCTATTTTCAGGATCCTGCCTTACTTTAGACTAGATTGACAGGGTACTTGCTTGCTGGCTGGGGTATAACCACAACACATAGAAATTGCCAAAAGACTACTGTATTTTTGCCAGGTTCACTGTTTCAGACATTTTTATTAATATTGCTTCTTACTCAGGAGGAACGTGGAAAGAACTGCTAGCCAAAAGAAAATCAAGACAGCCATTTCCAGAATGAAAGACACCCATGCATTGCCTACAATCACTTAGGTAATGGAATTAATATTAAAATAGGAATTTCTAGATAAGACCAAAGTCTGTTTAACTACTTTGCTTACATGTTCCAAATTAAGAAAAAGACACTTGCACTTGTTATGAAGAACAAGTAGAACAGTTTATGTTAGAACATAACGTAGAGTTCTTATGGTAAAACAATGACTGGTTTGGAAGTTTTCACATCAAAAAACCTTTTCTGAATATAAGAATGGCCATAGGGAATGATCCTTACTGGCATGCATAAAATGGATTGAGGCAGGGTGAAAAGGAGAAGGCTTTTAAGAACAAATCCTTCGTTGGGTCATAATCTGCTTTGATACACTTATAGTAAATAATATTTGTCATTTTAATTAGCTTGTTAAACATATCACTGATAACTATATTAATTACATTATTTTGCTGGTGCATAAGCCCCTTAAAGCTTCTAAGCTATTGTTCTTCAGAGGTCAAATCTACCCCATGTATAATGAGAAATTTTAATTTTAAATGGAACTTTTAAAAAATCTTGGCCATGGACCAATAATATTCAAAGTGCATACTACTGTAACAGTAATAGATAACAAAGTCTAAAAGGATTTATAGTTTTATCTGACTACATAACTGTAAGAGGTTATTAATAATCTCATTCAAGTCAATGGAACAGCTTTTGACTACCAATACTTTCAAAAATGGTCCCTGAACATTTCCTTCCACTCTTCAAGTTAGAGTATAAAAAGGCATGGGGCTTACATCTAAATCCAAAGCTCTCAGAAACCAGAAGACTATTCCGCATAAAAGCCTAGGTCCAAAATGGGTTTAGCCCCTTTAGAACAAACAATCATTCCTTAAACAAACAAAATGAGAAGGATCTACCAAAGAGACGTTGTCAAATCAGTAAGGTAATTGGCAGACAAAATGCTTATGCATTTTGGACCAGGAATTTGTAGCACTCTTACGGGATAACTACAGAAAACCTAATGCGCAGTATCTTGAACAGTTTTCTTTTTCGAAGTCTATCACTGAATTTCAAAGAGAGACAGATGTACTTTTGTTTTCTAGCATTACATTAGCTAAAGCTAAAACCCTGTGCATGAAAGTAAGAATTGATCTTTTGTCCGTTTTAAGTGATCTCCCCAAGGTCCCAGTGCTCACTTCGCTGCCGTGCAGAGGGCACTCTCTGCATCGCGGATGCTCTCGCTCAGTCGACGCTTGTCCTGCTCCAGCTGGGTAAGAAGTCTATTTTGCTGACGCAGAAATCGATCTCTTCTTCTCAGCTCCATCGTTGCCTCGGAGAGACTCTGCAAGCAGACAGAAAACAGAGTTACTTGTCAGCCCAAATAATTAACTTCAGTTTATGCCATAGGCTATTAAACAAAGTGGAAAACAGACTGACTGTGTAATAGATTTGGACCATTGCATACTAAGGTTTTATGAATTCTCTACCAACTCAGAAGCCCACAGTTTTTAGTATATTATCTGTGTACAAATATGTTTATAAATAAAATTATTTTTTGATCAAGCAGGGACATGCACTATGCTACAAGTACTATATTTACCAATACCAGATCTAAACACAAAGGATTATAATAAAAGTAAGAGTATAGCTTCTAAATAAGAGTACAGCTTTAAAGAACACAGAATATTCACAAAACTTAATTTAAAATAAACATTAAAGAAAGGAATTCACAATGAAAGGAAATAAACACAGAGCATTTATTTAAATATTTTGCACTGTCCAGAAATTTCAGTAGAATAGATATTCTCATATTCTCTGTTAGTGCATCACGTACAATCTATTTTATGGTGCTTTCAGTATTACAACATTAGTTTCCCAGTATGCAAAATAGTATGTATATTTTCTAAACATTTCTCTCTGGCTTAGAATTAACACAACATGCTTTAATCAATTCAGATTAATCCAATAGGTGAAAAATAGCACACAGGGCTAATTAATACAGAACCTGGCTGGTTGCTATTCCTTTCTGCTAGGATAAATCAATACATTTATAGACTGGATTATTAATAATTTGATTTCATAATTTGTTACATGTTATATTTTACTTACAGCTGTTAATTGCCTTTTTAGAAAGAAATTATAATCGGTGGTTATAAACATTCTTTTACATGTAGCATATTTCCTGATAAATTCTAAAATACAGAAGAGAAGGCTGCACAGTTGAAAGACTGAGCTCTTACACACTTTTTTTTTTTAAATTTATGCGTATATTTTCTGCTTGAATTCTAAGAATTGTGCTCTGCATAATCTGTACTCAGTACTTGTCCTGGAGTGTGGAACATGGAGATGTACTATGCTGTGGATGAGTATGAAAAATAGTATGTATAAAATGCTGATAAAAATTTGGAGGATTCTAAAAACTCAACTAATCTGAAGAAGTTTCAGACCTCTTTAAGGGTTAGAGGCGCTTCAAAAAGCATTATTATAGGGAAATTTTCAAAAAAATAGCAATCTACAGCAAAAGACTGCATAGTCCTGTAAAACAAACTGTTGTCTGTGGACTGGCATAAGTCTTCTTCTTACATTCCTAAAGAGAAAAGGCAACCAGTTACTTCATGAGTGGTGTATTTTGAAAGTGTAGCACCATTACTTCAAGTCTTCTTCAGGAACTTAAAAAATCTAAGCTGAAATTAATCACAACTGTAGAAAAAAACCTGAAGTTTATTTAAGAAACTCTAAACCCAGAAATGTTAATATTATTCTTGTTCAAATGACTGCAGGTTGAATAATTCTATTTTTACTCTTATGTCCTTATTTTCAATAAATAACTGATATATTTCCCCTAAGGAAAGATAAACACACAGACAGCATTCATCCACTGCACAAGGATATCAAAACCAGAAGTCTTGCTTTCAAAAATTCTACCCTAAAGCCACTGGCAGCTATCAAATCCTTGTCTAAATAGATGAGTTTGTGAATTATCAGATTTTCAGAAATTTTATTTCCAAGAACTGAAATGTGGATTAGCATGAATAAAATGATCCATCTCTGGTTTGAAAACAAAGAACATTATCTTCTTCGAATTACTGTGTTTACTGTTTGCTCTCAACATTGAGGAAAGAGTTCTGAAAGCCAAGTCAAGTAACTCCCCCCCCCCATATTCCCACCTTTGACAAATGGACTATATTTGAACACAGAACATGGTCTCTGTTACCAATGTTTGATCTAGCCCAATTTCCCACCTGACTGAAAAATCTGGTTTTAAGTATTTTCTGCTAGTATTTTGATGCAAGAAATTTCTGATGCAGATGCTGTTGAATGGATTTTGGCCCCAACATCTTAGCAGTTGTAGTAGAAGAGAAAGATGGGATAATAGGAACATTATGCATATTCATTTTATTTTTATTATAGCTATTCATCTGCAGGGATTGAAGAGTTGTCGGCTCTCACATAAATCTTTCATTACTGACCATGAACAGTGAAAAGACCCACTAGTCAAAATCTTCTGTGAGCTGCTAACTAACCTAGGTTACTCATTGCAAGCACATGCCTACTAATGAGGCAGTAGCAGGGGCCTAAATTTTTTAAGAGGCATAGTCAGCAATCCATGCTAGCTGGTGATGAAGCAATATAGAAATGGTTAAATCAAGTATCTCACTGAAGAGCTGTTCTATTATATTCAAAGAGAACCCCATTATTTACAGAAATCTCTAAAGGATTCAGACTTTATCTAGTAACATTGCAATATCTAAGCAAAATGGAAACTGATTTTAGCACTCCAAAAGCAGTTTCAGCAATTACTTGAAGCTTCTTGCTACTGTGGGTTAAAATCAAGGCTTGGAAATGTTCAAGTACAGTGTGGTGTATTATAAAATAATGGCTGGTAAGTCTATTTTTTTTTTTGCTTCTTCAGATTGATCTAATTAAAACCCTTGATAAACTTTATGGACTCTAATATTTCCAGCTGAGTGACTGAAACCAAGAGGGTGTGCCTCAAGGCAGCAAGGCAACAATGATAAGCAGCAGGTTAGCCACTAATTTCTCAGCTAGGGTAGATTGTGAAAGTGTGATGTTCTGATATCCAAGAAAGTGTTCAGGAGAGAATAGGATAAATCAAGTTTAATAACTCTGCTCCTAATTGTTCCCTCAATGCTCCACTCTAATTACTTGGAGAACTCTCCTGACTGTCACCTGATATTAAGTTGTTGGAGGCTGAGTGTGGAGCAGCGAGATAATCAATAAACATTTAGTGGGGAGAAGAATGAAGATCCCGTTAAGCAGTGGGAACCTGCAGCACCCAAAGCCCTTCTGCTCATGAGAAAACCTATGGGAGAGCCATAGTGATTGCAAAGCAATAATCCAAAGCACTGGTTTTAGGCTTTGAGGCCTTTAGGCAACAGTACATTTGAGAAAAAAAGGTTAACACGGTCATCCTAATTACAGCCCATTTTCACATTCTTCATATATAAGCAAAGACAAGCCAATTAGGTAGAAAGGAAGATAAGGGAAGTTTTATTTGTATACTAATTAAACCCCTGATGAAATTAAAGGAAAAACATACAGCTCTGTAATTGTGTCTGAGAAAGGTCACTTCAGGTTCAGTTATCAGAAAAGCACAGCCTTGAGATATTTCACTTAATCCACAATATAGCCCTTATTTTGCCCCCCAGGTCTTAGTATTTACAAAAATAAGAAAATTTCAAAACCTGATAATGCATTTATCTTGAAATGTTTTCTGTGGACAATTACAACTGTTAGAAAGTTGAGGCTAACAGTGATAAGAAGAATGAAGGTTTTAAAAACCTAGTATGTTTGCACATAGTTCTCTGAAGATGCTGAGCTTTCACTTTCAAGTACAAGTGATTCTGAACCAACTTAGAAGCTAAACTCCAATTTATTAACATTCTGTAAAATGCCAGTTATCTGCCTTTTTCAGGATTTTAGGCATTTGGGTGCTAATTCAGACATCACTGCACTCCTTCCTCTCTGGTCTGCCAGAATCTCAAAGATCAGTTGAGTTTTCATCATAATCTTTAGAAGGAGTTTCCTTTAGAGACATTTAGATTTTTGACCTTTTTTCCCTCACAAATTAACCATGAAAAAACATGTGTTTTTGAATTTGAGAGAACAGCAAGCAACTGATAGCAATGAAGAAAAATCTCATTGGCTGTCTGTTGGCTTGGTCCTTCCACAAGCTTCCTTTAACAAGTTTAGGTTTTGCAGTCAGGAAACTTTTTATTCAAAGCCCATTACAAAAAGAAATCAAAATTTAATATAGTCATTCTTTACATATAAAAAGGATTCTATTCAAAAGATAACAGATGGACAATCACTTCAGATGAACAATGACAGTCATACAGTTTAAATTCATGCAAAGCATGTGTGACACATTTATACTGAGACTGTATTTTCCAAGATCAACTAAAGCTAGATCAAACTGCTTAGTAATTAGATTGAAATTACACAGACACAACACAGCAGTACAAAATACGCAAATACACTGCAGTATGTGTATAATGAACTAATTTGTGAAATTGAAGATTTTCTCTTTCAGAGGAAATTTTATATGTATATTCTCTATTTAGATGCAAAATATTACTTATTAAAAATACGTTCTGAAAGCTGTCCTACACCCACAACTAATAAAATTTCACCATGAAAAGTATAGGAAGTTTAGCCAGCATCCATTCCTTCACCAGTTTAAATACACTTTCCATTACCACTGTCAGCAAATATAAAGATCTCTGAGTGCTCCCCAGAAGTCTATGCATAACCTAGAGGAGTTTCAAATGGTTCAAATCCAACAGGTACAACAAGCTATATTAATATTTATATTTATATTAAATATTATTAGTGTGCACCACTGCAATGCAAAGCAAATACATCAGCTCAAACTATATAGCTGAAATTCCATGGGATGTTTTTTTGAAAAAAATCTTTATTTATCAAGAAAAAATATAAATTATGCTTCTTCTATCAAAAGAGTGGATTAAAAATCTTAGGGAAAAAAAGATCTATGACAAAAAAAAAATCATAACTGAGACTTCTCATCAATACTTTAAAAAAATCAAACATATCTAAGAAGTACATTGAGACCTATGTCAAGAAACAAGATGGATTTACACTTCTCAAATAGAAGCTATCAAGATACTCTATCTGGATTCACTGTGTGTTTCACAATGTTTGCAGTGCTGTCTTAAAACAGTTTGAAATAAAGTCCATGTGGCTGATCTGCTCTTGCAAACAGAACTGGGGCTGACCATCCATGACATCCCTTCAAAAACAAATGCTTTCCTATGCCCTTTAAATTGCACTAGGAAAAAAAATATGAGTGGTCAAAAGGACACTTGAATGAGCTGTATCTGCATTGCAGAAAAAAAACCAGTGATTTTTTTGAACCTCTTTTGCTACTGGACCTTCATCCTGGCAACAACAATCTTTTTATATGCTAGTATTGAGAGAAAGAACATAGCTCGAGAATGGTCTCAGAAGTATATGATATAGCATGGAAGCAGTTAAAAGAGTTTACAGATCTCAGTGTATCTAACAAGGTGCAAAATGCTCTTCTGGTCTTTCTTAGAGCCTTGTATAATGAGGTCACAGAGCATGAGTTGGTCTACTAAGCAAAACAAATACCAACCACCACAATCATTTTAAGAAATAACCAACAAAATATTGGTATGATGCTGGAATGATGCTTTCAGGCATATTTTCACATTTCTAACACAATGTCGTGTGCTTGTGATTATTTTATATGAAAAAAACTCATAATATTGGAGTACAAACTATGGTTTATACAAATCAGTTCCAAAAATGTCAAGTAAACATCTAAAGATGATTATGAGTTTAATAACAATAGATGTAGCTCTAAAAACAGTTGTGATATATGGCTACTGTACAAGATCTAGAACTCGAGTATTAAGAAACATTTAAATGAAACTTTAAGAGTCATTCAATAGATGGGGAAGGGAAAATGCACATATTTATGTTTTGCAAGAGATTTTTCTTACAAAATTCACTTGAAATTTGAGGCACTCATGTCATGAAAGTAAATGACAGTTATCACCTACGTATGTGTATACCACAGCTCATTTATTGACAGAAACATAGCCCTTAGACATCCAAGCAAGTTTAGGTACCTCAAACATCTCACCTGCAGTGATTCAGGCTGGATTACAGCGCATCAAAGACTTTCAGCTACATTTAATATCTCTTTGCTATAGTGCAAACATTTTCTCAATAGAAAATCTATTCTGATCAACAAGAAAGCAATCTATTTTTCAACTGCATTAGATCAAGATGTTTAGCAAAGTATGACTGAAAATGCTTTGTGAAGTCATTGAGTTGTGTATATTTTAAAGTTATTGTGAATTAAAAGAGTTTAGCAATTTAAACAGAGTAGCTTTTTCTGAATAATTTCACACAATAAAATCTCTTTCAGAGGACACATCATATGCTCATTCAGCTTCAAAGTAAAAGTAAACAAAACTTTTAAAGTGAAGTAAATACAAAACATAAACTTCCTACACATAGCCTATATCCTCATGGACTGTTGACGGAGCCCCTTTTGAATAAGAAGATGCTCTGGGCCTTTCAGATCTACAATAATCCTAACAGAGAATAATCGAGACCTACTTTAAAACTGGTTTTGGGAAATGATAAAGTACATGATAAAATCTATGCACATTATAATTTAGAAATTTTAATCCTCTTCTAAGCTAAGTGAATTAGTATTACTGGAAAGCTGCAGAGAAGGATTATACCACTTAATAGAACAAATACAATTTTATAAAAACTCAGGCTTTATCTCTATGAGTTTTAAGAATAATCCTTGAAGTTAAGTAATAATAAATTTTTGGAATCACATGCATGGTGGCATGAGTACATGATCATTCACTCTTTATTCAATTTCTGACAAACTACCTCAGGACTGATGTTTCTTTTTTCTCCTTAGAAATGCGAATTTCTCTCTCACCACAATATTGAGCCCTTTGCAGTAAGAGATGAGAAAAGACTCAGGCCTTCATATGTAGCAGATTTTCTGTGCTTTGGCAGTGTCATGCCTTTAAATCAGATACTTAGATGCCACCAAAAAAGAATAATGGAGTTTTTCACTATTACTCTTTTTTTACCCTGGTAGACTCTCAGCTTTATAGTTGGTACAGTTCCAAGGTTTCAAAAAGATGTTTTACACCTGGATTACATTGAAAAAGATGATTTTTCAAAAGTGCCATGTACCTGTAAATGAGGCACTAATATTACAAGCAAACTCTGACACTGTTCTGTAGCACTGCTCTCTGCAATACTGTTGATTTTGTTACACATTATCTACTTTTTCACATTAGCACACACTATTCAAGACAGAAACACAACCAGCACTTAGATTTCTTCTTCACTTTAAAAGTGATAATCTATCACATGTACATACATAAAAATATTTAGTTGCGTATCTATGAGGACACAACATATTGCACCAATTTCTCGCACTTCATTTTTATTTGTAGCCTCTCTCATCAGTCACAGCCTCAAGCCATCTGTCTCTGATCATGTCCTACTGGTCTCAATGATCTGGTATTACCAGTGACATTTCTAAGCCCTGGAGAAAAACTATTTTAATTTCTTGAGAAATTTGCTTATAATATTTCTGAATGGTAACAGTCAGTTAAAACAATTCAGGAAGAAGGAGAAATAACAGCAATAAAACATTAACAATGACAACAATTTGTTTACAAAGTAAGTAACCACAATTTAATTCCCACTGTTTATTTAAGAAGAAGTTAGGGGGCATCGTGACACAGACAAAAAGTCATCTGAGGCAGGGTCAATGACACAGCATTCTGCTTCAGAACTAAATTGAGAAACAAATATTGTGCTACCCTGTCTCTGTCTTCTCTTCAGACACTGGTTAAAATGAATGGGAATACTAGAAGTATTCAGAACAGTTTCAAGGAAATTTCTAAATAGAATTTAAGGTTCAGTTCTGAGTGCAAAAACATATTCCATAAGCTCAATATACTGGTGGCCCCAGCTAAGTTTTTTTACTGCTGCAGGTTATGCTGAAGTCTTTTCTTGGAGGAGGCTGCTGTACAATCCCACCAGACATGAGTACATTAATGTGAGTCATCACATTGAAGAGTTAAGGGCAATACCAAGAGTGTCAATTAGTGCCAAACAAAGGTTTGATCTTGCTTCATAAAGAGTTTTTAATTTTCTTTAATTAATTAATCAATCAGACTAATCTCTTTTTTAGCATGGCACTAACATTAATATGGGCTTCAGAAGATTTATCACTTTATATGGTTTACATTCAAATATTGCATTCCCCTTCAGATGAGCTCTGAACAAATCATATATGCAAGGTATGTGTGTTTCCACAGAGCCCCAAATTTATTAAGTGCATTAATGTTTTATTTGAACATTAGGCCAGCCACCCTTTGCATGATGTACCTGCAGGGAGAAAACATGCATCCCTTTTACTTTTTGAACCTCAGTAAAATAAGAAAGAATTTATAAACATGTAATTTTATATTAAAAGGTTTGTCTTCAATAGAGGTCACCCCTATCTTTCCACTCATTAAAACCTGGAGAGCAGTCACCTTAGCAGGAAAAAAACAGATACAGTAAAACAAAATTTAACTTACATAAAAGGCAACTCTTAAATCATTCTATTGAAAAAGCATCAAAGATATATTACATCCCAATATTCAGTAAGGAGATCAAAGTGCTATAAAGACATATTGATTAGATGCCTCTCTTCCTTCTGGATATGCTTTGAGACATACCAAGTGCCAAACAAGAACACAAAACTTAATAAACAAGGTATATTTCCTGAGTTTCCCTGAGCATGGAAAATACAGATCCTGAAATAGGGAAGTTAAACAGTTACAGTGAATTCAGGGAAAACTGAATGATTATTTCTATTTTTTCTCTTTTGGTATATTTCTTAATTATAAGACAAAATGGCACCATGATGGTACAAAACTTTGAAAGTTACCTACTTCACTTGCCAATGTAAATGACAGTAACAAATATGCCTATCACTAGGTGATACCACACAAGCAATCATTTCAGTAAATTATTATTAACTTTTTCTAAGAACACTTGTTTCTTCCTTCTCACACCAAAGAAATTTTCCTGTAAACAATGAGGTAGTATTTATAAAAGAAATATAGGAACTGCTGCTTAGAATTGAGAATCTTAATGTCATAATTCTAAAATCACTCAATTTCTTATCAGAAAGTCCACAGACAAACAAAACAAAACAAAACAACAACAAACAAAACCCCCAAAATACAATAACATTTAAGGTGGTTTACTGTCATTATAAAGAATTGGAAACATTTTAAAGTCTTTTTAACTGAGAAGTAAAATAATCTAGCAACAAGAACCTCACAGGATTTTCACAAATAAATATTGTGAAAGACAGCATAAAAAATTAAGCAGCATAAAATATAATATCTGTTTTGAGTTTGTTGCCCTGCTAAAATTTTGAAGAGCTTCCATGCTCTACTAGAGGACAGCATAGGTACAGATTTTGGAAGCTGAAATTGGTATAACTTTTGAAAAACCTTCCCCTTGAAAATCACTGAATACCTAATGGAGTATCAAATTAAATTAAAAGATCAAATTACATGAAGGATAGATGCTCCAGATGCTGTCATAGCATGCAGGCAAGGGAATACAGGTGCAAAGGAATGCATCTCTTGTTTTAGTCTTATGCCACTTAGATACATAGTTAATTATATTCAACAGTTTAATTATATTTCAATAGCTATTTGAAAGATTTTACTTATGGTTTGACAAGAAGATATAAAGATATTTGCAGAATTAGTTGCACACAAAGAGAAAGGGAGAACATGGGAAAACATGACTCACTTGAAAAATTATGAGGCCCTGGAGATGTCCTAGATAAACAGCAGCAAAAAGCAAATTTACCTATAAAGGACTTCTACATCAAGAAGGTACAGAATGTGTATAGTAGAAAGTCCTACACATTGATATCTATAGAACCAGGAAAAATAGGGTATAGAACACCTTCTTTAAAAAATCTCACGCTGTTTTAAAGATCTATTGATCCCCTCTGCACATCTCAAGGTAACACAGTTACTTTGTAGTTGATCCAATAATGTAACAAAGATCTCCCAGGCACTGGATTTACCAAGAAGCTTTTCAGTAGTTTTCAGTGAAAACTGAAAGATAGTTGAAGGTCTTGAAATAACAGGAATAAGTGGTATGTAAGTACATATGCTTAATAACCACATGCTGTAATTACACAATAATCCCATTTTTCTTCCAAATTACTTGTCAATAAATCTTTCTCACTGCACTATAAATTCCAGGGTCATGGACAGAGGTATTTATTAGTATAATTACAATGCAGAAGTAAAACCATTAAGCTTTTAGATCCTGATATTGTTCCATTTATTTTCTCCTTTCCCCAAGGGGGAGGTGAATAGCTCCTACAAATGGAACACCCAGAAAATATTGGAAGCTACTTTTAAAAGACTAAAATGTGTTGGTTCATGCAATTACTTTAAGTTATCTTTTCTCTTTATCTAAAACTTCAACAGAATGTCAGATTTATCTTTTTTTTAATACTATAGTGCAGCAAACAGACTCAGGATCAAAAGTGTTCTCTCAACATTTCTACACTATTAACACCAAAGCACTCTGTATTTCACTCCACGCCAGTCAGTCACACATTGGACCAAAAATCCCAAGCTCTCATGTGAGTGCATGACTCATACAGTAACTGTTGAATGGGACTACTGAATCAGACTAGCATGAACAAACTTATTCCATAGTTTTCTGGAGAAGGGTAAACCTATTCTTACCTGGAATTTAACTTGTGATCATAATTAGCTTTCAAAGATTAACTAAAGTGCTGTTACATAATCATGACTTATTCCAGTGTTCTATCTCAGTGTCTAAGTTACATACAAATTGATTTAATGGTGAGAGCATTTTCTCAGAGTTATCTTAAACTCTTCAGCAAGTTAAAAATAAAATTAGTTTTTCTTACTTAGGGGTGTTTTTTGTGATTTGTTAGATAAATAATGTTCACATCCAATTAGATTGAAGATAAATGTAATAAATTGCCAATTACTTTCATTCTTCTTCCAATGTACAGCAGCATTGGATACAATTTTATCATTTTCCTGCTATATAAAGGTAGTAAATAATATACATGAATAATATTCTTAATAACAATCAATAAAATACTGTATGGTGGCATAATTTAGGAAAAAAGAAATGTTCACCTGGTGTAAATACATGATCAAATTCCATTTAGAACCTTAACATTGCTCAAAAATTAACTATACTAACATTCAACTTGTAAAACTGGACAGAAGAGGAAATGCAGAGAAATTAAACAGAAACACAACAATAATAATAATATCCTTTCAAAATAAGAGCTTCCAATTAAATTATGGTTGTATGACTTATACAACAATATTTTGCATTGTTGCATTGACCATCATGTTAATGCAAACATACAATGAATTAAAAATTACAAACTTTAACTTTATTCCTCCTCCCATTCTGTTCATTATTTACATATTTTCCAGAAAGCTTGACTCAGAACTAAGTTAATGCAGACCTTCAACAACTTGGTTGATAGTTGCTTGGCTGCTTCATTGATGACTACAGCACAAAAACAAATCTAAAAGCCATGTACTGACTTCAGTCCCTCCAGAGTAATGCTAACACTGATGAATGTTCTAGGTACAGAACAAAGGAAATAGACAGATTTAAAAACCTATCTAAGAGCAAGTTCTTCACCCAGAGGGTGGTTGGGCACTGCAACAGTTCCCCAGGGAAGTGGTCACAGCACCAGCCTGACAGAGCTCAAAAAGCATTTGGACAGTGCTCTCAGGCACATGGTGTGACTCAGGAATGGCCCTGTGCAGGACCAGGAGCTGGATGTTGATGATGATTGTAAATCTTTTCCAACTGAGTATTTCCTATTCAATGAATCTAACTCCCTGGACAAACCACAGAAGCATGAAATTTAAAGTGAAGTTGAAGTTCAGAGCTGAAACACAGACTCACTAATAATTAGAGAGTGTAGACTTTATCTAGGCTGTGTTCTGTTTCCTTTTGCAAAAAAGAGCTCTCATATCCAACCCACATTTGTGTGCTATGTGTCTCCTATTATGTAAAGACAGCAGCTGCTAGAAGGCAGACTATCCCTTCCCATAAACCCAAATTCCACATGCAAAGCATTGCAAATTCTTTTTTAAAAAAAGCACAAAGGACTAACTCTATGACAAGTTTCTAGTTAACATAAATCTTTGAAGACTAAGAACTTAGCAGTACTGGAAGTAAAGTAACAGAGCAGAATGAACAGTTCTACTTATTTTACAAATAGTGTTAACACAAATAGAAGAACCTGACAAATCTCTTTAACCTCCTACTTATTGTACTAAGAAGACATATTACCTCTTTCGACTAAGAACAGAGCAGATGACAATACTAATCCATTCTTACCTACTTTATAAGTTATTTAGGTGTTCAGAACATAGACAGTATGGAAACTAAAAAAAAAAAAGAACCCCCCCACATTTAATTAATGAATTATGAATTTTAGTTTCTAACCTATTCAGGAGGGAGCTTGCTTCTCTTTAAATGCTAAATTTCACTAATATAAATTCTCTGTTAAGTTAGATGCTAGCAGTAATCAGTTATACTGCTTTCTTTAAGGAACAGCCTTACATTTAATCAGGCAATGCATAAAAATGCAGTTTCTTGACAAAGAGACAAACAAGTTTTTCGAATCAACAGTATCCCTCAGTGCATCCAAATTCTAGCAATCTTTTCAACTTAAGATGTCAGAAGAAAAAAATTCTCAAATCTCAAATTCTATTTCTGTTCTTACTATTACTGTAATCATTCTGAGAAGCATGAAAATCCCTTGGTCTTCCTCATGTAAGTGAAGTCATTTAGCCTTTATCCAAGTTAGAATACTGCAGCATTTTCATAAATAACTGTAAAACACAGTCACAAAGTCTGTGTAATGGTATTAATAAAAGAAATTGTGTAAATATTTGAAATGGTCTTTCAGAAAAAATATATGGCTATAAATATATGGAGAAGAAAAGCAATTAAAAGGAGGAAATTGTGTATCACCCTTCACCTCAAATTCAAACAACAACTCAGAGCCTGCTGAGGGAAATATCGACTTCTAACAAACAGAGAAATCCCCATCTTAATCTGAATCTAATAAATTCAGATATAACTATTTAGTGAAGGATACACTGAACAGAGAATATGTATGTATGATATGAATGACATAGGTATTGAAAAGAAACACTTTGAATCTTCCCACCAGAAAACTCCTTTTTGTGAGTGTTATCAAAGCATTTGTATGAGATTTTTTTTCCTTCATCATTTTATTTTGACATAAATTAATCACAGCTTCACTAAACTCAGCAGATTAAACAACGCAAAATTTAGGGTAACTTCTTTTAAAACAAGTATTGAAGTCTATGTTGAGGCATATCAGTATCAAGCTATATGATTTAACATCTACTGCATTGGAGCTATTAATTAACAATTGTTATTTATGGAACTTGTTCCATAAATAGAACCTAAAAAATATACAGGCACTACCATACCTAAAAAGAAGTAAATATATAGACTGTGCATATCAATAGGAAACATAAATAATTTACTTGATTAAGACCAGCTGGTATCAGGAATTAAAAATATATCTGTTATTGATACCTGTTTAGCATTTGTGTAAGATTTTCTCTTCAAAGAATAAGGAACCAGAGCAAATGATTCACCTCATCTAATAAAAAGAAGTGGTGTTAAAGAGTTGCTGAGTTCCAGCTGACCTTGAACGTAATTGGCTACTTTGGATGTCTCTATGGTATATGCCACTAAGAAGATAAAAATATACAGGATTAAAATCTGAACTGATAAAGCTAAGAAATTAAGTATTACTCCTTTAATAAGCCTACTTTATGAAAGTATGTGAATACCAAAATATCTCCTTACTGATTGCTGCTGAACTGTGAATAAGTTTAAAAATAAGCAATCACAAGTGAAAGTATCTATTATTTTAATTTTCTTCTTCTTACCTGTTTAAAAATAATGAATAAAGAATTCAAAGCATGTCTATTTTTTTTCACTCCATGTCTACTCTACCTGACCTTACTTGTATGCCACCACATTCACCAAATTTTTATATACACTTAAGTCTATACAAGTAATATTATTTTGTATCTTAAGATGAAGATGGAGGCATATTTTTTCTATTTTGTTTTTTACAGTGCAACAGTGAAAATGCTCTTCATTTTTTTTCTGTATTATTTAAGCAATCGAAACCCTATACAATTTTAAGAACACTGTTTTACAAGGGCAAGATCATTGCAAAGATGAGATTGTTTCACTGTTCTGCAGAATGAGAGCTACAAAAAGCCCCTCAAAAACCCCTAACATTTTAAGTCACAAACCCCTCTTAAGCTAAAGAAAAGAATCGGTCAATTAAGATGCCAGGGCAGAGACCATTTCTTCTTGTTTTGAATAAAGGCATGAACAAGGTTGGATGGTGGATAACTGTGGGAAAGAAAAGAGACTTTTTCTTAAATTTTAAAACCAGAAGATATAGGGCTCAAAATTTAAGAACCACTTTTACTCCTTGGTATCAAAGTATTATATTAGACTGCCACTTGAATTTTGAAAGTACTTATACAACTCAGGTTTGGAATTGTAGAAACAATGATAAAAAGTGAAGGTATAAAATTGTATCTGCAAGACCAAAAAAAATTCAAGGACCACAAGATCATTAACATGTTTTGACATGTTACCACAACTTTTTTGTCTCCTTTTTTGATTCAGTCACAGATACATGCCACTACAACAAAAATGCAATTTCGTGCTATTTTTTGTAGTAAATATTATGAAGAAATTAAGAGATATCAATTAATCTTCTAAGTTGAGGGACAGTACACAGTGACAAGCCTACAACTTAAATTTGGTTTAAAACTCCTCAATGAGAAGGATTGAGACTTACAAAGTAATAAACCAAACCAGTGTACCTGTCAGTAGTAAACTTTAGCCCTAAGGTTTATTTTGTCAATGTTCTTTTCTTCTATTCTATCACCTATATTATTACATTGCATTGTATCTTGAAAGATTTCAGCAATAACCAAGCATTTTACACTAAATTAAGGTGTTCCAGTAGCAAACAACTGTTAAAAAAACTGCAGAGTTAGGATGCATTTTAGGATCATGACTGTCTCAAAAAAAATTGTATGTAGTCTTCAATTAATAAAAACCAGAAGCTGTGAAATGTAATTCAGTACCCAATAACCCATGTAACATATTTGTTTAAAAGCTCCTCCTATATTTTGATCGCTTACAATTGATCTTTCCCTTAACAGTCTCTGAACAAATGAAAGGTGTGTTTTAGACAAAGTAAAAGATGGTGAAAAAACATGTATTAATGTACAAAAAGTAGACAGAAATGAAGATTTCAAATAGGATTTGTCTTCTAGATCTTCTCTTCTTTATATTCCTAACAGCTATTTAAAAACCTTGAATCAAGCAGTTCTCAAAGAAATCAAACACAAGACTAACATCTTATATATACACTGCAGTTATATCAGAAAGAAAATAACAACATTATTAACAAGCAACCTGACTGAAAACACTAGCTAGTTTATTCTTCCATTTAAGTTAAACACCCAAGACTAGGGAATTGTGAGGGAGAGAAAAAAAAAAAAACACAAAAACCAACAGGTAAATTGGAAATGTCATTATCTTTTACCCTTAGTGAGGTAAGACATTTTTAGTCAATAATAACACTAGTGAAAACACTTCTTAATAAATTTAACAACTTCCTTCAGCACTCTCCACTATACATCACTTGAAATCTCTATTTTGCTGCAACTCATCCTTCTTGACATCTACTTTCATTGTAATATTTTCAATATTTATGACATTTTCACTTTTGCAGCAGGAATCATTTTGGTTCTCCTCCAGCTTGACACTTATTCTCTCAGAATTACAAGTGCTTGTATTTCTCAAAATACTGGTGAAGCAGTCCCTTTGCTCAGTTGTCAATTCACAGAATAATACTGGGAGATGGAAAGACAGTAGTAGGGCTGAAGATCAGACACAAGCAGCAAAGCTTCCTTTAAAGAGAAAATAAATAAAAGCTTCTGAGCTCAGGTCACCACCAATTACTGGCTTGCCATCACAAAGTTTTCTCTCTTCTCATATTCTATATCCACCTGGTTTCAAACTCTAATACTCTCTCTGTTCCTTTGTTTGTCATCAGTGATTCTGATAACATCATCTTTTCCCTCATTACTCATTACTCTACAGAAAATTCTAAATTCTGATGAAAAAATTATATCTCTCTATTGTCACCTTGCATATCCAAAGTGACAAATTTATTCTCCATCCTAAGAGTATATTCAGGAAACAGACAATCCAGGTTTTAAAATATTATTTTGACCCCTATCAAAAATCAAAGTATCCACAGACTTTTTCATTTATTTTTTCCATAAATTGCAAACACCTTTTGATAGCAAGATCTGTCTCTTCTGTCCCCTATAAATTTCAGCCACTTCACGTATATTTGTGTATACCACCCAGTACAAAGAGCAGAAAAGGGATGTTGTACATTGAAGAATCTTGAAAGTGTTTGTGAGTACCCAAAAATTTCAATGGGCTGTGTAGTATGTGTGCATTTACATTTTATTTGCACAAGAAGTATGACATGTGCCTTATTCACCAAAAAATGAATTTCAGGTGCCTTATTAAGAGCAATAATCATCTTACCTTTACAGAGTCACTTAAGACTTGGGTTCTATCTGCTTCTTCACTGGATTGCAGTTCTAGTTTATTATTTAACTCCTGTAGCTGTTGTGCTTGCTCATTCAAAAGCAATTGTGCCTGGTGCTCCCGATGTAATGCATTATTTAATTCTTCACATACACTTTCAAACCTCTCATGGGTGATTAATTTCTGGTAAGAGAAATAAATTGTGTTTGATTATGTAACTATACTTACCTGTTTACATACTTGACTTCCCAAGTTCCACTTGGGAGCATATTAAATTCTAAAACAAAAGAATGCTAAAGGTTATTATTTATTTAGGTTTTTTAACTCACAGACAGACCACTAAGCAATGAAATGGCCAGACAACTTTATTCACTGTATTTTTTCAAAACAGCATTCGGGCTACTGTAAACAGTATGCATTTCCTATTCTATTCAAATTAACACCCTAGATTGCTAAGAACCATTATTTAGAAGGAAATATGCAGATCAATGTCCCACATTTTAGTACATATCTTGTTAATTCTTGTAAATGTCTTCCTGAAGACATGTCTTCTTTCTCCCTTTCCAAAAATGTTCCAGAAAGACAAAATAGTTATTCAAGTAAAATCATTGTCAACACTTCAATGGTAATCTAAACTGTGAAAATTTCTTTCAATTTTCCCAGAACTGTGAGCAATAAAACCCAGTATGAGCAAAACTGAAAATAAGCAGATATAATTTTGTCTGAGTAAAAAAACCCAATATTTTACCAGCTAGGAACAGGAAAAAGAATGGATTTTACAGTATCTGTTAAACACTCTCTGCCTGGAAGTATCTTCATTGGGACAACTGACAAGTCTACCAACTACGCTTCAGGATCAGGTCACAGCTACAGAAAACACAGCTTTTTCTGGGCTGCAGCTCTTTTAGTTGTACAATGTACCTGTTGAGCACGTATAAGAATTCTTAACCATTCACTATCTCAAATAGTTCAAACATATGTTCAATTCTGAATGCAATCTACAAGAAATAAGCATAGTAGGAAATGTGCTTAGTGAACCTCCAGCACGCTAAAGCAAGACAAGTTTCTTCCCCTCCAAGGGCTGAAGGCACAGTTCTGTACATATAACAGGGTCTTACTGAGAACCCACAAAATGGCATCACCCCTCAATCACCATGTTCATTAGTCACAATACTGTGGTTTCAAGCAGTTAAGGAGCCTTTTTGTTGTGTCTTATTGCTGCTGTTGGAATATGCTATTTACAGGCTAGCGAATGCAGAGTGTTAAAGTAAATTGATCAGTGACAGCTAGGAGTCAGAGGAATTTGGTGCATATATGCTAGCAGGAATGTAGAAGAGGGCCTTTTTCTCCCCTTCCATAAAGTTAGTCCTTCAGAGGAAGAGCCACACCAAAATTTGCATTGACTAGCTCAGGGCATAACCCAGCATCAAAGATACACTAAAATATCTATCATAATATTCAGCAATATCCACACAGAGTTTATAGTTCTTGAAGTTCTCATGAACATACTTATTCAATACCCTCATGGCAGCCGACTTTAATCTGCTGAAATGAGATCTATAAATGCTTTTGGGATATACAAATGACATCAACATTTTCAAAATACAGAAGAAAACCTGGTTTGGAAGACCAAACATATAATTTACAAGAGTGCCTCATTCTACAAATCAAAAAAAAACTCTCGGGGAAGGGAAGCCTTTCTAAACACATCTGACTTGTAGTTTAGTGACACTTACAATGCAAATCTTCTGGAAAATTCTTTTAATATTAGAATAATTTTGTACTTATTTTTCAAAAGAACACACAAAAACATGCCTTATAAGCAGTCACTTCTAAGTCAAATATACTTACTTGCATATTTAATTGCTCTTGCAGCCTCTGTGCTTTGTCTGCTTCTTTTTTTATCTCACTGAAATTTGATTTGAATTCTGCAAGTTGTAGGCGCAGTGAGAGGCGTTCCACTTCTGCTGCATGAAGTCTTTGTGTAAATTCAAATATTTGCTTCTGCAAGGATTCTATGTTTTTCTGTTAATAATCAGAAACAAATTTATGTCCTTTAAAGTGAACTATTTTATCAATAAAAGAGTCACATGTAATACCCAAGCAAATTAGACAAAGCTCTCATTTTGTCCATCATCTCTGAGATGCACAAGTGCAAAAAAGTGAACTTGTTTCACCCTCATGCTCTTGAGGGTAACTGAAAATTCTGTTTTCAAGCAAGTACTATTTTAATGTAAGGCCACAATAAAAGACCAATTATTTCAGGTTTCTCCTTTCCCTCTGATTATAGGGAAAAAGGCTATCTTTAGTGAAAGACAGAACACAAAGCACAAGAAAACAGAACCGCCCCCCCAAAAAAAACCAAACCCACAACTCTGTAACATTTCATTGAAGCCAAAAGCAAGTTAGATCTTACAAAGCAAATACAACTTTGAAAGAACCCTAAAAACCCTTTTTCTTGGATACATCAAATCTCTTCTTAAAATTCTTTGACATAAAAGAAAAAATATATTCACGCTCTAATGCTTCTGGGTGTTGGGACCCTGATGTCTACATAGTTGAATTCAATGTAACAGTCTCATAAACTGAAACAAAATTATGGTACTATCAAGAGAGCTTCATCCTAACATTTAGGCCATGAACCTACTGCTTATATAAAGTAGTACTATAATTATGCCTACCATAGTGGATACTCTGTCACACAATCCAGCTTCCAGGGCCTGGGTATTTATTTTATTAAGTCCATGAGCCAGGTTCTGTACCAAGGAGTCTTTCTCCAGATAAGTAATGTACTTGCAGTGGTCAAATGGAACCGTCTCCATTATAACATTCAGCTTGTCCATAAGTTTTGAAAATGAATTCCTGGCTGCACTTAACAGTAACTTTCCAGAAAGCCAAGACTTTGTACCTTAAAAAAAAAAAAAAAAAAAAAAAAAACCAAAAAAAAACCAAAGACAAACAAAACCCCGCAAACAAAGAGTCAAACAAAAACCCCCCTACAACAACTACAAAACCCAAACCAAAACACAGAACAGAAACATCAAGTAGGTTATTAGTTTCAGTTTCTTTCAGTGAAAAAAACCACAACAAACAACATCTTTAAGATACTCAATAGAAATTTTCTATTAAAGACTAGAAGACTGAGTTCAAGTGAATATCTTAGAGAGAGACTGTAATACAAATTGGGTATTTAACAATGAAAATTCTAATCCTATCAATTTACAAATGGGAGGGTAGAATAAGATTCTAAAGAATAAGATTTGTTTCTAGCAGACTACTTGTCCAGTTGTTATCATGTTCCTCAATACCATACTTTCTAAAGACTTTCTTTAGTGCTCTTATTTTGTTATTCAGAAAACATGCAAGATGAATGCAAGCAAATAGACGTCAGGTCAAGTAAGTCAGAAGTGACAGCACGTGGTAAAACACTTTATTTTAATATTTACAATGCAAATTTCTGAGGGTTTCCTGATTTTTCCTGCCTCCCCTCTACAGATGTCTAAATCATTTGCTGTTCAAAACTAGTGAGGCTTGGTACCTTAATGCCATACTATTTATATTCTGAGACAAGAGAATATAATTTACCTTATTCCAAGGCAATTAAAATTTTACAGCTACAATTACGTATTTCCCCACAGGATTTTGGTAATCATCCTTCTCATATAATGGACTTAAGGCCCCAGCACACCCAACATGTCCTGCTTACTGCTAGATTCGTCAGGTCTGTAATTAATAATTGTGTTTAATGTTGATAAATAAAATTGTCAGTGCTCCTTCCACTAATTGGTATTCCAGATAACAGTTAATAGGTTTATTTATGCCTTAATAAAGTCTTGTAATTTAGTTTTCCCTCTGCTAGGCAGGTCTTAATCTGTCATTACTTGTCTTATGATACTATCAGTGTAAGATGACAAGCATGGAAGAGCTTATTTACATTCAGTAGTACAGGAGATCTCCTGTTGCTACAGTGAACTAAAATATTTACTTAAGAGTATAAACAGTAAAAAATAACCCTGGTTTAAGTTAAAGAATTTCTGTTTATAGACTGTGAAGGAAAAAGCCAGAGGTACAAACAGAACATGATTATTGATATATTTTTATTACAATTCTCATTGTAAAGAAGATCATTTACATGTGAGGTTGAGATTTATCTGTAAGCAATAACAAAAAAAGCACATGATAAAATCAAATATTTTCTTTTCAAGGCCATTTTCCTGCTTGGTTTTGAAATAGCACCACTCCAATGACTCCAGTGCTTAACTGGAGTATCATTTTTGAGTACATGCTCTCCATAACCTCAGTGACTAGTAGATCTGTCTTTTCTTCATGACTAAGATAGCACCTTTTAAGTTAAAAATCTTATGAGGCATTTTTATCTTGCACTTCAACTTATTAAACATCCTTTGCAATTAAAAAAAAAAATTTTTCATACCCAGAAAAACTGCTATTGTAATTCTCCAGTCAGAATGCATTTGCTAGTTGAATGTTTAGTTAAATTAACCTAAAATTAAAACTAGAACATTTTTATGGCCTTCCATGTAAGATGATGCCAAAACCTTCTCAAAAACTGTCCTTTGCCATGATTTTTGGTATATATAAACAAAGGAGCTCAATGGGCTACTGTCCTTCACTTTTCCCAGTATTTCCACTTGCTATGTCAGGTCATGAGATTGTTTGCTTGTCAGAAGCACATATTGTTTCTCCATATGTGCAGTACCTAGCATGGCAGCCCTTTCCCTATGTTTAGAATCTTATGTTTAACTGTATCAAAAGTAAATTTAAAATAATAATGCATACATATGTGTTGTAGCATTTTCAGATGATCATTCCACTTCCCAACAAGCACTCCCCTTAACCAGTACAGTTCAAAATGTCACAGAATCACAGACTCACAGGATCACTAGCTTAGAAGAGACCTTCAAGATCATCAAATCAACCCATGCCCTAATACCTCAACTAAACCATGCCACCAAATGCCTGGTTTGATCTTTTTTTGAACACATCCAGGGATGGTGACTCCACCACCTCCCAGGCAGGCCATTCCAATATTTTATCACTCTTTCTGTGAAAAACTTCTTCCTAATATCCAACCTATATTTCCCCTGTTGCATCTTGATCACAACTTAAGGCATTTTCTTGGGATAGCGATGACAGTCATGTACTCCATTATTTGTATGAGGAGTATCTTTGACTAAATAGACAGAAATATTTTGAAGTTACTGATTGCTTTGAAAGATTAAATAAAAACATAGATCAATTCCACAAGGAACTGTTTCTATAATAACTGAGAGAAGACTAGACTGTTTAAGTATATATATCTTAAGTACCTGCCATGAAGGATGAAAAAGTTACAATAAAAATTAAATTATGTATTAAATTATGTACATTATGATGTGCCTAAGAAATTATTAACACAAATACAGGTGTATGACAAAGCAATTAAGCTTTACATTAAGCAAATGAAAAAAAAGTGTCAAACAGTACTTTGCTGAAAGATGAAAAAACAATTCTTGTTTATTCTGTTTTGGTGAAATTGAAGACCAGTCAGCAGGATTAATTTTGTACTATGCAAGACTAAAATGTTCATGTCAAACTTTTAAAGCTTCATATATTTAACAGTTGGTGATATTTGTATTGAAAACCTTGGCTGTTACCATCTCTGGTTTATGACAGAGATTTAGTACAGATTTTGTTCAAACAAACCTAAAATCTAACTTTACAAAAAACCCCAAAGCAACAAAAAAAAAAAAAAAAAACCCTCACAACACTGCAATGAACTTGCATTGAAACTGAAGCAAAGAGATCATTCCAAAGGATGCTGGAATGAGACCCAACCAAACTAACAAACACTATGAAGAGAAATGATCGCCAATGTCAAAACAGAGCCACTTATTTAAAAGATCAAGAAGGGTGCCTCAAATGGTTCCCCAGAACTTAGTCATTTTTAAACATAATTTCTAAGGCACTGAATCATTCCATCCTCATGATCCAGATGGCACCTTCTTGTAGCACTCTCTGCTGTGACATATAGTCTAATCTGGAACTGCCATTATTTAAAGACATGAAAGGATTGCCTATTTATAATTAAAAAAAAAAATCAACATAATTGAAGTCAGTTTGAAGATTTAAGTCCTACTTAAAATATTACTTATAGAACATAATGTAATTTTCTAAGTGTGGAAGCTTTCAAATATATTCCTTCAGAGCCTAATTACTTCAACACTTCCAGAAATTTCATATCAAACTTTAAATTATTTATTACTATTTTTTAAGCCAAAAATTCTTATGAGACTTGATCCCGTGAGCAACAGAATTCCAAATAATACATGAGCAGTTAGACATTGAGGTTCTGTGGAAATTACTTAAATAGAGATAAGATATGAAAGAATCGCCAAACAAACTGTGGCCAGAACATTCCTAGCATGGTTCTTCCTAATTCTCAAAATCAAGCCTGTGTTGAGTGCAGAGATATCTAGTAAATAGAGACTAGAAGAATTCTCATATTGTTCAAACTGCCAAAATATCATGACGTTTAGGGTATTTTAACCAGTCGCTTCAGCAGATCCATGCTGCTGCTACATTTCTCTCAATTCTTCTTAATTTGCTGTTCCTACCCAATACTCTATACACAGGAACACTCGCAGTATAAACCCTGTAAATGCTCCAAAATAGAGTTCAAACTTTGCTTTGTAAGGATGTAAATTTAAGTTACTGAAAACAGGATGACTAAAGAAGAGGGCTTCTGAAACTGAATCAAAACACTTTTGTTTCAATATCTTCTGGGATCGGTTTGTTATTTAGGCTTCTGGGAAATGAATCATTTTATCCCCGTCAGGCTACTTCCATTTATTCATATAAATTATTCCTCCTTAAACATCCTTTATTCTGTGACAGAAGTGTTGGCATTTTAAAACTCCAAGTTACTGAAGAACTAAGGATGGCAGCAAGAACAAAGGATGGCAATGCAGAGAACCAAGCAAACTCTTACGGCAGTTCTCGCTCCAAATAAATTCAGGAAAATAGTTAACAGCTGGGAATCATGAGGTGATATTTCCAGAGACTGACACTACAATTTTTCATCGGCATAGTAGAATTCTATGCAAGAAGAGACGGAGAAAATTAGGAAATCTAAACACAAACCTAATTAAACATAAACTTAGAGAGGGAACACTACAGAGACATAAAATAAGGATCTCTATGCATGGTATAAACTGAGAGCATTTACTTCTCTCTCCAAAACTGTAAAATAGCAAGTAAAACACATGAAAATATTATCCATGAAATTCACTGTTTCCAGATTTGGAACTACTAAATTCATATCAAATAAAACACAGTAGGAAATTATTTCCTTTCAGTCAGCAGCTGTAATGTCCCAAGTTGAAGACGCGCCAGTTTTAGAACCTGCACTTAAGAAACACACAAATCAAATAAAAACAAAACTACATAGATTTTCTTCATTGAAAAATATTATGTTGAGCTCCAGGAAAGCACTTCTTGAATATTAGTCCAGATGAAGAAGATAACTGGGAACCTTGTAACAGTTACTTCAAGGATCTTACAAGAACCTTGTAAGAGTTACTTCATTTAAAAACTTAGCCTACTTTTTAGGCTAAGCTTTAAAAAAAAACAGGTTAACCAAATATCTATTTGTGTGGTATAGATTATTTTTAATATCTCATAATCAAACAGGCAGAATGGTATATATGCTTTCTAAAAGCCCTCTCCAGCCTTCTGTTCCCATGACTCTATATACCAAAAAGATAAAGTATCACATCACCAATTAAAGAAAACTCAATCTGTTCCATCAATATAGCTCTCAGGAGATTTGATCCAGAATAGTTTAAAAAAATCCTAAAAATGAGATGATGTAACCACCCTGATTATTTTTATAATCTTCAACTACAAGAATATACTTTTAAAATTACCTGGTTTGTTAACAACATCCTGCAATTCAGTGACAGAACTGATTATTGCAGCAAGGAGGTTGGAACTAGCAAACCAGCTGAGTGCTTCCACACAGTCAAGGTCTTCCTCTTCACAACCTATGGAACAGAATTGTAGCTACCAATATAACTGAATAACTTAGATGAGGCACACTACTTTCTCTTTTAGAAACTGACTAAAGCTAGAAGTACATAAGCCACAGACTATTTTCAGGACAATTTAGACTGTATTAAATATGCTTCCACTAGCATTAAACCAGAAAAATAGATGAATCTTCTAGTTTGAAAAGCATTTTTTATACTATTTTTCCTTGTAAGGGTATGCATAAGCTTTCTGTTCGGTAACAGGAAGGTAACAGAAAGCAACTAAGAGGACTACATATTTCCTCTAAAGGAAATCCACAAATCTTACATTAATATTTTACCTAAATCAGTAAGAAACTTTTTTGCATTTTTCAGTAGGAAATAAGTACTACAAGTTATTAATAAAAGAATACACATTCTCAAAAACCAATGTAGGAAGATTTAAAAAATTATTACATAGAGTAGATGCAGTAGCACCTAGTTCTGAAATCTACAATGCAAATATTGAGGATATCAAACCGTGGGAGCTCATGTGTGTAGTTGCAACTTTATTTGCACTGCCAAACAGCCTAGGCATTTCCTTTTAGGGGAAATTACATTTATCAAGTTATCTACAAGTTACAAATTCAGAATTACATTTGTTAAAATGTCATTAAACTTGTATTTACACTCCATTATAAGTTATATTACTATATGTTAATTCACTAGCCACATCTTTTGACACAACAGTTACCAAAGAAGAAAAAAATCAGCTTACTTAACAGATTACGCTTGGCTTTGGATTCTCCTACATAAACTGGAATTCCAATGCCTTCTTTTAAGCCATTTGTCCAAGTGAAGAGGGAACTAGAAGACTGTGCTAAAACCTTAAGTCTGTTGGCTGCCAAAACTGCAATCACAGCTCTTCGGAATACATAAATCAGGCCCTGGGATTTTCTTCTCTTTAGTTTTGCTTCATCTTGATTGTTTTCCTTATCATCAGATAGAGCATGAACTAGGGTCCTAATCTTCTCGTTCACTAATTCATAAATGTTCGCCTGATCCTGGAGAAGGTCTCTTTGGGAAGACATAGCACACAGTCGGCCATACAGAGGATACAGGGCACCTGCCAATAGTGCACAGGCTGCCAGGAGGGAGGAATGCTCCTTTTGAAACTGTGTTAACGTATTTTTCACGGAAATGTTTTCAAAAGCCAATTTCTCTTGACTTTTTTCAAGGACATAAATTTTTTCCTTATTTTTCTCTGCTGCTTCTTGGTATTCCTGGGATAAGGGAAAAAAAAAAAAACCAAACAAACAAACCCAGAAGAAATATTAACAAAAAGTTTTTACTTAACAAAATCATTTTTACCTAAACAAAAAATAAAAGAAAATACTTTTATTTTTTCTTCACATTCAAGTAACACACTAAAGGAATAAATATTATTAGTAATGATGATAAAAGTATCTCTCCTAATAAACAGTTAAACAATGCGATACATGAAAACAAAATAACAAAGTAAAGTTTGCACAATTTTCAGTTACAAATGGATTCCTGGCTCCTGGTGATAACCCTTAGTAGTCCAATAGCCTGCACTGGGTTGTCCACAATGCAGTTTTATCAGCTGACGTAACAACAATTGCTTAGTAAGCAATTACATGCTCCAATTTCAGAAAGATCATTGCTCTACAAAGAAGAAATAAAGTTAGTAAAAGGGAGAAGAAAAAAATAAGGAAGGCTCTGGAACACAAACGTAGACAGATTGGCAGCAGCTGGAAAAGGGGAAGTAAAGGTGATCTCTTAATTACTTTGTCATCAACCCCCTACTTATATATTCACAGATTAATTAGGTCTCATACAGAACTGAGTTTTCAAAAGACCAGTTTAATACAGATGTTTTTATTTTGCCTAGTGCCATAATAGATTTTTTTAAGTTGCAGAACTTTTTTTTTTCCTCTAAATGCCCTGAAATAGGGAAAGAGGGGCATTTAAAATAGCAAGCTGGTATAGAGAAATGAAGATGGTAACAAGTCAGGAAATGCCAGGACTACAGTTAGAGGATACAGGCTGCAGTACTGGAATCAAGATGCTACACTGAGAGCTCCAAGGGACATCATAGACTTAAACTGGGTTCTTGATGCATAAGACCCTGCTGTGATTGAAACAGTGACTACATTTAAACAGGCTCCACTGGTCTAGGGAGATAATAAATTTTAGGCACAACCTCAAGATAAGTGCTAACGCTTCAGCTACAATACATGGTCACAAAAAGACAAACATGGATGCAACTAAAAGTCCATATGATGAAAATTGAGGATTTTGCTAAGTTTCAGATGCCTCTCTTAGAGCTACAGACAATTTTGTTGAACATAGAGTGACATTATTCCTGTAGCAGTGGTCTAAAAAGAAGCGAAATGGTATTATCCAGCCATATTCTCCTTCATTCTGTTTGGTACAGGTCCCAAAGTAGTGGTGAGCAAGGCACCCTAGATTCTTTTACTTCCTCCATTCTTCAAGCACAAAAGGGAAAAAAATACACACAGCTATCCCTAGAATGAAAATAGAAGATTCCACGCTTATATAGAGATGTACCCTAGTCAGTTCAAAATGTCTTTGACCAAATAAATATTTTATAATTTTTTTGGAAGGGAAAGAATTTGTAATGCTATTAAAATACTTCAAGTGATACAAAAATAGAGTAGGCCACTAAAAGATTTAATTTCAAAATGCAATTTACAGGCCACATATGTCACTTTACTATGCTGAAATAAAGTATGAACATGGACAATACTTTCAGTGCTACTGCATTATTTACAGTGTTTGATTTTTATAGATGAAAATCCTGATAGCATGACTGGAAGGAACTGAAAAGGTGAGCCAAATTTAGAAAACAGCCTATGGTTTCTGGCCATCACAGGTGAAAGGCCAATATCTAAGTAAACAAACTGTGATCCCTACAGGGCTCTTGTACAGCAATACCAATATTCAGTGCTCTTGCTAATTAAAGCACTTTGTAATGCTTTTTGTGATATGGTAACATGCAAAAGTAAATAAGATAACCTCTGACTTCAAAAATGTAAGTTTTACAAGAAAATAGACCTTCTTTCTTTTACTGGCTAATAATTTCTTTTGCTACACTAGACACTGTTTCTAGAGTTTTCTTTAAAGTTTAAAAGCATTGTTCTTGAAAGAGACATGGACTTTTCTTCCTGAACATCAGCAGGCTGGTTTCCTTTGGTGTTTGAGCTTTGAGGGGCACCTCACTGAGTTGCAGATCTTCATCAATTTCAAGAAACCTTAACAAAAAATCAGGTGCTACTAGCAAAACTATTTTATCCTACTTCCTACTACACCCTTAGCCTTTATTCTGGCATGGAAACAGAACTGAAAACTAGAAATATAATGACACAGAGACTTCAAAAGGTTGGTTTTTTTTCGAGAGCTGAGCATAGATGGCAGTAGAAGAGAAAGTGCAGACCCCCACATGCATTAAAGCTGCCCCCAGGGAGGGCAAGCAAGCAGGAGCACAAGGAACAGAGAGGGCAAACAGGGCATGAAACATGAGCCAGAGCACCATGACACTGTTTGTACATGCAGGGCAAGCAGGAAGGGCACTGAGGCACTGCCAACTCAAGCACTTAGCTCAGTTGGTGATCTTCACTCTCAGTGATTGCACTGAGGTGTGGTGTTTGTTTGAACAAAAGTTACTTCCTCTGTGCACACGAGAAAGGATGGGGAAACCCAGATGGAGTGCCCATTAAACCATGCAAGAGTCTGGGTCTCAGGCTGCAGGGAATTATGGAGCCCAGCACTGCTCTCAGGCAGCAGAGACAAAAGCTGTGTGAGCTGTGATCAGGTGGATGACTTACAAAGCCTAATGCTGGAGCTGAGAGACAAAGTAGAAAAACTAAGAATTAGGTCTGAGGAAGAGACTGAGTGGTGGAGCTCATTCTACCACATCTCAGACAAATGTACCTACTGTCCACTTCCCATGAAGCAACGGATCCCCCACCCTCTCATCACCAGGCAGCATGGGACCTTACAGAGGGGAGTGGAAACAGGGGGCAGGTGAATCTCTTCCCAAACTACTTAACCTTCCCAAGTGCCCTTAAACAGCAGGTATGGGGCCCTGGAATCTCAGAATCAGGGAAATGAGAATGTGGAAGAAAGTCCATCTAGGCTGGATCAATTGTCTAGGACAGGGCAACCTATCCCTACATCCTGACCTCCTCAATTAAGAAAAAAAAAGAATGGCAGTAGTGATTCCCTTTTTAGAGAAATGAAGAGCCCAATATGCCAACCATGTTGTCTCCATGGAGCCCAGATAAGAGACATCACCAAGAAACTGCCCAGTGGTACAGCCAACTGATCACTACCCATTACCTGTTTACCCGGTGGGTAGCAACAAAGTCCCAATAAAAAGACTGTGAATGATCAAGAGCGACCTCAAGGCCTTGGGATAACTAGTCAAGGGATCTGGAGCACATGCTGTGTTCTCTTCTGTCCTTCCAGTTGCAGGGAACAATGGGGCAAAACCCATTAGGCAGAAAAATCCCAGAGGAACACATGGCTTCAAGGGTGGTGTTACCATCAGAATTTGTGGGGTTTTGATCATGGGTCAGTTTATATGATACTGAGTCTGCTGACAACAAATGAGATCCTCCTAGCTCAAACAAGGAAAAGGATCTTAGCAGGGTTCACTGGAAGAGCTTTAAACTGGATTTAAAAGGGGACAGGGACAAGGCCAGGCTCGACAGAGAAAAGGTGTGGGAAGGGGAGAACTACAGTGATCACCCAAGCAGCAAAAGGATGCTTAAGAGGGGATGCCTCCCCAGGGTACAAGCATCCAAAGACTTAACCAGAAGACAAGACTGTGCACTCCCACTGGGATATACTGGCATAATCAAATACTTCCATGGAGTGCCTGTACATCAATGCACACAAAATGGGGAGCAAACAGGAGGAACTAGAGATCTGTGTGCTGTCAAAGGACTCTGACCTTAGCAATTAGAGATGTGATGGGAGAGCTCACATGACTGGAATGCTGTAATAAAGGAAATGCCATTTAGGAGGGGCAGACCAAGAAAGCGAGGTGGTGGAGTTACCGTCTCTTGAGACAACACCTAGAATGTACAGATCTCTGTCTTGGGGTGGATGGTGAGTGAGTCAAGAGCTTATGGGTCAGGATAAAAAGGCAGATCAGTAGTGGTAACACTTATGGGTGTTTGCTACAGGCCACCCTGAACAGCAGGAGAAGGTGGATGATATCTTCTACAGACAGCACAAAGCAGTCTTAGAGTCACAGACACTGATTTTTGAGGGGGACTTTAACTACCCTGACATCTGCTGCAGAACCAGCAACATGAAACACAAACAGCCCAGGAAGTTCTTGAGAAGCAGTGATGACAACTTCCTGCCACAGGTAGTGGGGATCCCACAAGGAATATTGTGCTGCTTGACCTCACACTAAAAGGGAAAGCCTTGCTGAAGATGTGAAGGTTGGGAGCTTCAGCATCAGGGGAGGAGAAAGCAGAACAGCAAATAAAATGGTAACCACAGACTTCAGGAGAGCTAACTTTAGTCTCTTTAGGGATCTTCTTGGAAGAATCCCACAGGAAGAGCCCCTTAAGGAAAGAGAGGTGCATGAGAGTTGGTCGATATTCAAGGATAAATTCCTCCAGGCTCAAGAACAACATATCCTGATGTGCAAGAAATCAGGCAAAGAGGGTAACAGACTTGCATGATCACATGAACAACTGTCATTACCCAGGCAGGAAATACACAGGAGATGGAAAAGGTCACTTAGAATGAAGATAGAGAGGTTGTCAGAGAAAGTAGAAAAGAGACAAGGAAGGTCAAGGCGCATCTGGAATTAAATGTGGCCAAGCAAGCCAAGGACAAGGGAGGTGATCCTTCCCGTTTTACTGAGACGTAGTGAAGCTACATCTGGAGCGCTTTCTCCAGTCCTGGGCTCCTCATTATGAGAGACAAGGGGGTCCTGGTGCAGGTTCAACAGAGAGTGACAAAGGGACTGGAGCATCTCTCTTGAAATAGAATGAGGGAGCTGGGCCTGTTCAGCCTCAAGAAGAAATGACTGAGAGGCAACCTCATATATACTGTCTCCCATAACATCCTTGCAGGTAAGCTCAGAAAATGTAGGTTAGATGAATACTCCTTGGGGCGAATCAAGAACTGACAATTGCATAGCTTAGTGGGTTTGTACAGACACTATCGTAATAGGGAAGCACAAAATCCACACGGAATAATGATTTTCAAAGCACAGGTTCATAAAGCATAAAGCAATGTCTACTGCAATTGGCTGCAAGTGCCAAGATACTTCAAATCAGCGGTGGAAACCAGTCTGTGACATAGGTCCCAAAATCTCCTCCAAGAAGAGGCAACAAAAAGGGGATATGCAGAATGTAGTCCTCACAGTTCTGTCCACACTCCCTGTCCCCACAAAAAACATGATCAGTGGACCAGAATCCAGCTGGAGGTGTTCTTGCAGTGGTGCTCCCAAGGGTCCAATCTCATTGAATTTGTTTATCAGTGACCTGGAAGAAGGAATCAAATGCACCCTCAGTAGGTTTGCTGGTGACTCCAAACTGAGGGCAATGGCTGATCCACCTGAAGGCTCTGCTGCCGTTCAATGGGACCTTGATCAGCTGGAGGGTTGGGCAGAGAGAAACCTGGTGAGGCTCCACAAGGGCAAGTGCCAGCTCCTGCACCTGGGGAGGAACAGCCCCAAGTGCCAGCACAGGCTGGGGCTGACCTCCTACAGAGCAGCTCTGTGGAAAAGGACCTGGGACTCCTGGTGGATCACAAGGTGTCCATGGGCCAGCAGTGTCCCCATGGCCAGGAGGGCCAATGTCATCCTGGGGTGCATTGGCAGGAGTGTGGCCAGCAGGTGGAGGGAGGTGATCCTCCCCCTCTGCTCAGCCCCAGTGAGGCCACTCCTGGAGTGCTGTGTCCAGCTCTGGGCTCCTCAGCACAAGGGAGACAAGGAGCTACTGGAGAGGGTCCAGTGGAGGGGCCCCAAGGATGATCAGGGGTCTGGAGCTTCTCTCTCATGAGGAGAGACTCTGGGAGCTGGGACTGTTTGGTCTGGAGAAGAGAAGACTGAGGAGAGATCTCACCAATACACAGAAATATCTCAAAGGTAGGTGTCAGGAGGATGCTGCCAGACTCCTTTTATTGGAGTGATCCAGCACTGGTGTTGGATGAGGAGCAATGGACAAAAAGCAAGGCACAAGAAGTTCTATCTCAACATGAGGAAAAACTTCTTAGACTGAAGGTGGCAGAGCACTGGAACAGGATATCCAAGGAGATCATGGAGCGCCCCTCTCCAGAGACAAAGAAAAAAAAACAAAAAACCAAAAAAACACACACACACACACAAAAAAAAAAAAAAACCACCACAAAAAAACCCCACCAAAAAACAAAAAACAAGAACCCCCCCCAAAAAACTTGATGCATTCCAATGTAACCTAGATGACTTTGCCTTGGCAGGTGGGTTGGACTAGATGGTCTCCAGAGGTCCCTTCCAAACCTAACAATTCTGTGATTCTCATCAGTGTCTACAAGTATCTAAAGAAAGGGTGACAGTGGATGGATCCAGGCTCTGCTCAATGACGCCAAGAGGCAGTGCGCACAAACTAACACACAGGAAGTTACACCTGAATAAGTGACCAAATTGCCCAAAGAGGTTGTAGAGTCTCCCTTACTGGGTATATTGAGGAACAATCTTGACACAATTCTGTGCAATGTGGTCTAGGACAGCCCCCCTGAAGCAGGAGGGTTGCACCAGATAACCCACTGCGGTCCCTTCCACCCCAACCCATTCTGTGATTCTGTGAGTCAATGACTCCTGGCATTCAGCTGTTTTATTTAAAAAAAAAAAAAAGATAAAACAAAAATATATGTATATGTAGATATGTGTGATATATATATATATATATATAGTATACACACACATATACATATATATACATATACATATATATATATATATATATATATATATATATATATCTATATTATATATATATCCACAGAGCTATACGTATTAACTGTCCTGTCCTTCCTTTGCTGTGTTTTAAGTACATGGGCCAGACATGCCTACCAAAGAAGGACACCTGGTAGCTCAGGACCAGTACAGTTACGTACATTTCTCTTCCTCCCTTTGCACCAATTATACTGATTTTTCATATATAATTGCAAAATATCCCATCCTTTATCTAATTCATGTGCCTTGCTGTAAAAGGCCTCCAATCAAGGAAAAAGAAAAAATGACACTTTTTTTTTTTTTCTCTCCAGGGGACTTTTTCCTTTTCCTGTTTAGCAAACCTTTGATTTTTTCTGTTGAAATTGACATTTTAAAGTAGTTAGGGTATTTTTCTCTTACAATATGTTTTTGCATATCAAAACAAAACCCTTCTATTTTAAGCAGTTGCCACAAAAAACGGGGACAGATTAATAAATGTCTATATAATAAACAAACAACAACTGGTAGTTAAAATTCAGAGGACATTTCCTAGGGGACTATAAATAATAAATAATTTGTGAGAGGCTAAGGAACAGGCATAGTAACATTTTTAAAATGGCACACTATCAAATCAAGAGGACTAGACTCCTGCAACAAAAGGCAAAGAAAAAGGATATGCATTTAAAGCTCCATTGACTCTCCAAAAATGAGGACCACAGACAAAGAGTGGAATCTACAGAGCCTTGTTTATTGCTGATCTCTGATAAGGCTACTCTGGGAATTTCTTTCCCATAGAAAAACAGTAAAACTGCTTTCTGATTATACCATCCATCTGACCTACAGTACCAGCTGTGAAGTAGTATCTATTAACATTCACAAATCCTATTGTGGAACCAGGGACCCTGAACAGTACTGGCTGGGGACATAAGCAGTAGCAGGTGTCACTGCCACTAAAACCTCCAGATTCTGCAGTGTTTTAATTATAAGTAGACCATTCTAAAAAGCCCAAACAGTCTACTACAGTTCTAATAGCTAAAACAATACATTTCAAGATACATTTCTTATACTGCTGTGCAATTAGAGCTCTCTGTTAACTCCTGAGAGTGTGAATTGACACTCTAAGGTTTGCTTTCACAGATATGTCAACAATTTGAAAAACTAAGGAAGTCTCAACACAGGACCTCTGAGGAGAAAATATCTAGAAGTAGTCGTGGAACACTGGTTGAAGACAAAGCTACAAACAAAAGAAAGCATCCTATGATGTACCATTCGGTTGGTGCAGGATAGCAAAAATCACTCATCTTCCCTTTTCAGAATGAAATTAAACCCTACGAGGGGTTATTTCACTAAAGTGCCTGCAATTAACACTCAGATCTTTGGATGGAAAATGTAGCAAATTGCTACAGTTTCCTTGTAGTACTAGAATAAGTGTCCTAGAGTGAGGAGACCCCCAGCTGTACAATGAAATACTGGCAAATTATATTCCACTTGTACTGATTATATGTTTCCTATAAAATTTAATGAATAAAGCTTGCTAAAATAATTAAATTTAAATATTGCATTCTGCATCTCTATGTAATCGCTGGCAGTCAGTAAATCTTAAAGATCCTTTGAAGACATTCTGTAAGTTGTGGCATATTTTCCCTTGTTTCCTTTGGAAATAAGGCTATGATATTAGTCTGTCTGTGCACCTCTGATCAAACAAAGCACTGATCTTGCAGACAAATATGGCTAACTGGCTCAAAATGCAATAGGTAAAACACAGTTAAGCCAGGAAAAATAGGCAATCAGGACTAGGACAGCCCTAACAGTAGACATTTGTGGGCCCTACGGGTGCGAGGAAAGGAAAGGTTTAATTCGGTATTTGCAAATTGAAAGTCAGTCACAAATTAGAAGTTGAGAAAAAATTAGAATGTCTTCTTGAGAGTTTGACACTGAATGGTAAGGAAGACAAACTGGAACACAAGATGGAAAAGAGATTGTTGAATCATCTAAGTGTATACAGACATTGCACTACCTAGATTACAAAAGTACCAGCTTGTGCTCCAACATTATATAACCAGTGTTAGAAAACATGTCCAGATGTTTTCTAAGGGAAAATATTCCCCTTTTAGCAATTCAGTAGTTCTGTACAGCAAGCTGACAGATGAAGTTTTTTTCCAAAACACGTGCCTAATGTGCACTCCACAAAAAGGAGACACATTTTCAGAACATGCTTTACATGCTATCTATACAATCCAGCTGCAGAGACTGGGAGGTTTAGCACCATCCCAAAGAATGGTGCAGTACGACAGAGTACTGCGGTACCTATTTTTCACAAAACACTAGAGCTTTTAAAGACATGACCCATCATCCATAGGAGGAAGAAATTTAAATTGTGTAACTCCACTTTTTCTTTAAGAAGGAAATGGAATTTTTAAAATTAAAATTAAGCTTTCTTATTCCACCATTCTTTCTGTTGGCAAATGGAAGCCATAAGCTGAAACTACACAATGTTGGGGAAATTAAATATAAATCTGAATGCAACTTATGCCACTCATAGTGATGTTTTTAGCCTTGTCAATATCCAATGTGAAATGTAAATATCAAGGAAAAATGAAAAAAAAAATATAACTTAATCCTAAGAACTCACCATAAATTGTTCTGTAAATAGAATGCTTCATAAATGTATTTTTCATCACACAAAGACTTCCAAGACTAAAATCTGAGTCAAACATAGCATTCTTCAGATAAAGTAAGTCACAGGTGGCAGTCACAAGTAACAAGGCGTACCTTACTACCTCAATTTCACAAAACTTTTATTGAAACACATGTAAATGAATGCGATTAAAAAGATGGTGAATGGTGGTTGTAGAAAAATAGTGAGCATTTTACATTGCAAATAACTTGTCTAACAATCAGTACCAACAGTTTCACACTTTTGACCCACTGCTCACTGTATCATCTGTGTATCAGCATCCTCTAATACTGCTAATTGGTTTTTAGGGTCAGAATGTATATATCTAAATTTATCCCCAGATGAGATCATTCTACTGTATCTCTACAAAGTCTTGAGAAAGCATGACACAGAAAAAAAATCACTGCTGCCCTATACAATTCTTAAATCAAGCAATTTTAATCTTACAGCATTCTCAAAAAAAAAAATCAGCAGCAACAGTAAGCCAAATTAGGCAATTCACTCCTAGAATATTTTAACAAAGACATTTATTTCTTATTATAAATGAAGTCAATACTAGCATGGAGTTTGCAGGTTTTTTCAATTTTAAACAAACTTAAACTGGTTAGGGGTTCAAATTATGGAAATAATCCATTAAATATTTACAAGAAAAAAAAATCAGAAGTTCATAGCACCATACCTGTGCCCTTGCATGAACTTCCCCAAGGAGACCTGAGTACTGCTGTTCCAGATATTTTTTTTCATTCTGCCAACAGCTTGCCTGTTCTTTCATTTGTTCAGCCATTTTGTTAAAAGCGTCTTCCTGGCTCTGCTGAAGCTCCTTCATAGTATTGGACTTGTTTTTACAAACATATTCCAGGTGAGATATCTGTGCAACAAGCATTTAAAAATAAATTATTTTACTTCTCTAAACACCTTTTTGTGCTTATCAGTTTAACCACAAACGATCCTGGCATAAAATCTAAAGTGTAATTTCTTCAATATATTCATTAAAACTAAGTAAAAGCCTTTCATGACAGTTTATGTACTTGAGTTGTGCAACAAAATGAACCGAAAAATGGATTCAGTTTTGCCATTGTTGTACCATATTGCAGATATTTGTTGCTTTCTTAGTTGAAAATCTGAACTGGACACATCTCCTATGTTTTGGCTTTTTGAACACAACAGCATTAAATCTTGTGATGGTAAAGTACCAATCTGAGTATACCAATCCCTTAGAAGTTTGCAAGAATTGCAAATAATACGTAAAAAATAAGTTCTAAATTTAATTTTTGTTTTGGTGGGAAACCAAAACATTCCAAATACTATTAATCATTAAAAAAATTTCAGGACATTTTATCACACTGAAGTAGTTTTCAACAAGTAAAATGGATTCACACTGTGGATAACTTAGGAGCTCCCATGCAATGAAATGGAGGAATGAATCAAGGTAACAATAATCTTGAAATACACACACTTACAATTAATTGCTAGAGAGTATCAGCAAGCTACTTTTCAAATGCGTTACACAGAAATGCAAGAGGAAAATTTTGTTCCCAAGAAAGTGGGTACAAGTGACATACTGCTCAAAATCTCTGAAAAGCTGGTAAGTATATGAAAAAAGTCCTAGAGACCTCACAGTCAATATCAATAATCATACTAAATTAAAAAGCAAGAAACAATATGACACAACATCCCCAAACGCTGCCAATAATGTTCACTCCCTTCTCTTCCACTCTCTTTCCTCATTTATTTCAAAAGTAAAATACAAAAGCATATCAAATGTTCATAATCCAGATTTTATCCTACCCCTTTGGTAAGGGGGTAGGTCCAACCAACTGCTGGGGTATTTATTAAATGATGAGCAGAGTTAAAACAATTCACTGTAACCATCCCTGCATCTTACTCAGACCAGAAGAGTGGTCACTCCTGAAGATGAAAAATGTCAAAAGAACATTTTCCCTTACTATGTCTCAAAAAATGTCAGCACAGACAAGTTCTGCAGTTGCTGTACTAGTCTTAGGACTGACCTGATCAATGGACCTGATCAATGGAGCCAGAAACTGAAATTCTAAAGACTGTCATATGTTAGTCTGTGGAGTCAGTTTAATTTATTTAAAAGGAGATCTTTTCTTTCCTAAAAATGCAGGGATTTATGGCCACATAAGCTTACTTGTATCCTGAAAAGTACAGCTTCTCCCTATAGCAATATTGAAATGTTTTATAAAAACAGGTATTTTCTATTTGTGTTACTGAATATACTTCTATAATCCATGAGTTACAATTAAATGAAAAAAATACACAGTCATTCTTTCATATGAAATAATAAACTGTGAATAATAAACATATAATTTAAAGATGATACTTCTTGAGTAAGGGCATTTTGTTTCAGTTTTATGGTAAAATAAAGACTTGCTTTATTAGTGTAAATGACTAAGTTCTTTGAATTGCTTCATCAGTAAGATTAATTTATTTTCTTTTAATTAGGTCCCTGTGGCTAATATTGGCTAGTACTATTAGCATGTCCTGCACTGAAAGTGGAGCTTAGAGACTTCATACAGACTTCAGTCACATTTACATGCCCACAGCAATGGCATCAAACTGAGTTGTAGACAAGCCATAATTAATGGTATTGAATTATTAACGTCCAAATTCTTTTTGAAATAAGATGAATGTCAGTCCTTTTTAATGATACTGCGATGTGGACAAATGTCACTGAATTTAATAGAGGTAGCTGGTGCCTAAGGACACTTACCTTCTCATTAGCCCTGTTGAGGTCTGAGATCAGGGCATCAACATTCTCCTGCAAGACTACACAAAGCTCAGGCCAAGAGAATCTATCTAGGATGCCTTCTGGTTGTTTTATAAGCACACAGCCTGCTATCAATTGCTGGTATAAGCCATGAAGGAAGGTTAGTTTCTCCTGAAACAAAAGGAGAATTACATGATTTATCTGAACAGTGTTAGAATTGAAAGACATGCATCACATGGGCAGTAATGTGAACTACATGCAAGTGAAAAAAAGCCCACACAGCTCATTCGCAAACCTTTTCAAAATACAATTGCTAATATTTGCAGTCATACATATTGAAGCGAATGTATGAAAACAGGTTTTACAAAATGTGTCTATTTAGACATAATACGTAAATATCCTATATAAATACAGAACAGTCCTGCTGTTATCACAATGACTATCTGATGCAGATAAAAAATTCCATGCTATTAGTATATGCAATTTATTTATTTATGGTAAAACTTTCAGTTATACTCTAACTCTATATACTTACAACAACTGAAGAGCATGCAGAAAATTCTCTGATTGGCTTGGCAGCACAACACGCTATTTATACAACTATCACTCTGAAGTCTTTTTTAAATTGTTTTTGTATGGATTATATATGAGACTAAATGGCCAGACAAAATAGGCTTATAGCTTCATGAGTTAAATTCCACAAGCCATGCCTCATTCATTTACACTGATTTTAGTCAGTAATAAAATAAATTGATGCAAGTTATAAATAAACTTTAGCAACAATAGCATGCTATAGAAATTCCATCCTTAATGCTTTCAGTAAATATATGCAACTAAGCAACTTTGATTAAGACAACAATAGCAAGTTATACCTCAAAAGTCACAAGGACAAAGTCTGTAAACTATTGCAAAGGTTCCCATTATTTTCCAGGGGCCTTGGTCGAGATTTTACATTAAGAAAATATGGATGGCCGAGACTGGAAAGTAGGATTTTTCTGAGCTCTTTCCATTACACTTAGGTGTATTTTCTCACAATTATCTCATGGCACTTTAGGCAATTAAAAATACATTGTAGTTCAGTTTAGTTTAACTTTGCTTCTAACAGATCTACAAATTTCCCAAGGAAAATCAAGTGTGCCACCATCATTACATTTGATGTTTGAACTGTGATAAAACTAGGATGATAATTATCCATTTGGCATGAGAAACCGGATTCCAAGACTCCAAATCAATTCACACATGTTGAATGCAACCACAGGGTTGTAGACATGCTGACTTTACAATATAGCCAGACTTCTAGTTTCCTCTACTTTAATCATTATCTGATGTGTGTAACAATTCCAGCTGCTTCATGTGGACCCTATTTAAATACCAGACTGTAAAAGAGGTGGAAAGAATGTTTCCTTTTTACTCAGTTGGCATCCATGTCCAAATTTGTGGAAGTAATGAGCTCAATATGCACAACAACTACAAGAATATCGTTGCCATTGCTAGTACAGAACCACTTTATTGGGCGGAAAAAGCAACAGAATTAACATCTGTTAATACATATAAGGAGAGAGATAATAGTTCTGAAATAAGACATTGTAGATCCATTCCCACATATATCACACTACAATTAGCTAATAGATAAAAGGTAAGAATTTCTAGGTTTTGTGGCATGCATGCAAAACTACCTCAATTCCATATTTGCTATCCATCAATTAACATGTGGATAAGTAATTATCCACATGTAATATTGTCATTGTCAATGACAATATTACATGTTTCAATTGTAAAAACATTTCTGCTAACTTTTAATTTGAAGGAAAGAAATAATTGTTTGTCAGGCATAGCTTTTTAAATAAAGTCTGTTTTTCAAAAATTTAAAATACTGGAATGATTAAGCTATTAGTTCTGATACAGAAGAAAGGAGAACCAATATGTCCTGAAATCCTGTAGATATTAAACACATATTTCAAAATATGTATCCTAAAATCATATTTTAGGGATAAATCTGTTAAAACTAAGAGTAACCATCTGATGTATGTAAATGTATAAAGCTGAGATTAAATAAAGACTCTTTGACAGTCATCTTGTCTCTAGTAATACCTCCATATCCTTCTGGTAAGCCCTGGTAAGCTTCTGGATTTCATTTTCAGATTCTGTGGCACGTACTTGCTCTTTCTCCCAGCATTGCTGTACATCCTGTAGTTCCATTTTTAAAGTTTCTATTAAAGTCTCTCTGTCTGCACACTTAGTGTGCAGATAGTTTAACTCTTTATTGGCATCAGCCATGGCATCCTGAGCTTCCTGCAAAACAGAGGAATTTAACAGAAAAGCTGGTATAAACTTTATAAAATGCTACCTTATTCAAGTGTTCATCACCTGAGGAAAGAAACAGTAATATAACCACAAGTTTTCACAAGATTCCAAGCTGGGTGGACTTTATCTTTCAAGAGCAGAATTTCAAAATTGACACTAGGCCTCTTGCACAGCTTGGAACTACACAGCATTGGAAATCCATCTCTGACAGGTAAAGGCTCCATGATACACAGTCACCTCTACCCCCACAAATGAGATGCAGAACAGGGATGCAACTCACCCTCTGCAGAGTGCAAAGCTCTCAGACCTATTGAAAAGATAAATTATTTTCTTAAGTGAATCCCTGATCTGTTAGGGCTGGGTCTGCAAGCAACACAGATGCTGTTGTGCATTGTATTCTCTACATAGAGAGAAAAAAATGAGGACTCTCTTTAGAGGCTTGACCGTGGGAAATAAGTAATCAGAAGTGGTCATAAACATCATTATGTAACCAACACCAAAATCTCACCAAGTAAACAAAGAACTCAATACACTATCCCCTCTGAGCCAAAATATGGTGCAGTTACACTGGATTTCCAGCACCGCTAAAGTTTGCAAAAGGTCAAACTGAAAGCATTGTTTATTTTTCATAAAATCATAGTTTCATAGACCATAAAATCATACAAAAGATACCACAAAATTAATAAAAAATGACAAGTTTTATTCTTCTAAATAAAAACATTAAAATATTAAAATAATTTTAAATTTCTAATACAAATGCTTTCAGACTCGATCTAGATTTTGATCATCTATAAAATATAATTACCAAAAATTTAGAGAGATTGAAAACTGGCATATTGCATAAAAACTGGTACCCTGTGAGTGTAGCAAGCTCAGTTTGTGCACAAAGAATACAAGTATCTCTTGCAAAGGGTTGCAAAATTTTTAGTTGACTTAAAAAGGTGTTTTAACAGAAGTTCTAAATCTTCTGAACATAAATTAGTAAAGAAAGTTCATAACAGGTGACAACACATCATGTGCAAGTATCCATTAATGTGAAGATTCAATGAATGTTACAGAAAAGCACTGCATAAAACATAAAACAGCATATCCTCAGAAAAAGAATCTGAAAAACACTGTGTTTACAGACATTCTATTTTGGCAGTAATACAATACACTGCTAGTTGGGAGATTAAGTTAAAACACAACCTCAGGACTTGCTCACTCCCTTGGCTATTGATTTAACCAGACAGGACATTACAAATGCAGTGTCAGCCAAAAACAGAAAAAAAAATTTTGTTCCAAAACTAAAGGAAAGAGCTCCCAAGTGTTTTTATCTCAGGTAACTTTTACTCCAAGAAATTTTAGCCTGCACATTTTACAGATGTTAAAGACAACTTGATGCATCACATGCATTGACCTTTCTGATAAACACAAACAAAACAATTAACTGAAGAATTGACATCTTTATCAAAATATACTTTCATATGCATAGAGATAATTAAATTCTGTTTTGCTTTTCTTGAGAAAACAGTTAAACAAAAAAGATTACTGATAATTATTTCAATATAAAACAATAACCTGCAAATTTATTAATGTATTTTAATTATTTCAGAAGCGAATTCATTGAAATTATGTACCTTATAGTGGTAAGCAGGATAAAGCAGCAGGGTTTCACACAAACTTGTGAGGTGAACTAGTTTGCTCAACAAACAACACTGATATAAAGACTTACTCTGATAATAAAAAAGATACCTTTAATCCAGAATAATACCTTTTGCAGAATGTTCAAATTTTATGCTGAGTTCATTAAACCATACCTTAAGGTCTTGTCTTAAAGCACATATTTTCTCCTCAGATACCTCAAGTTCTTTTGTCATGTTTTTACACAAAGCCTTCATTTTCTCAAGCTGCAAAAAATATGAAAGTCAAACAGGCTTTTACAGAAAGGCTGCAGTGATTATTCAATATAATAGAAAGGAAGAATTTTGTATATGAAAGTAAAAAAACAAAATTTATTTCAATTCCTTGAAGAGCTTTTGTACTCCATACAACCTAAATAGCATACCATTACAAAACACTAAATAACTCTTTAATAATGATTTAAAATAAAGAGTAATGGCAGAATCCCAAACTGAGCCACTTCTTACCAATCCTATTAACTCTCAAAATATCTGACATAACACAGATTCTGAAATGCACTTGAAAGTGTAGTAAATTCAGATAATGATCTGGTGAGGGGTTTGAGAAAACAAGTTTTCAAGTCAGTGGCCATTTGCAGAAATTGTCCAGCTTCAAGCTTGATTCTTTACTAAGCACTGGATAGTACTCACATAGTGTAAAAAGCAGCAAAGTACCACAGAGGCACAGTGACTTTTAGGGTTAAAAGAAAAGCAATCTCAGAGGTTGCTTAATATGTACTGAGGTACCATCATGTATACTAGCTTCACTTTCCTCTTTCAAAAATGGTAATAATGTACAAAAATAATCTGTATCTCTGTTTATATGATGATGCTGCTAACGCCTGACATTTAAGGAGCAACTCAGAAACAGAATACCTCATTTAAAAAATTCATTAATTACATTTAAAATGTTTACTTTTTTATTTTGATGGACACTTGGCAGAACCCTTAGAAATAATTATAGCAAATTAAAGAATGTTACTGGAATATTTCCAGTCTTTTTATTGTTTTACTAGTATTTTCCCTCTATCAAAACATATTCTGGTGTCTGCACTATACAGAAAGTCAGAAGCTGGTTACCTACAAAACCCAAAACATTTCTACACCTTTCTAGTTTGTTAGTTTGTGTGACTACACAAACTAATCAGATCTTTTAATCAAATGTTTAGCCCAGTAAGTTAAAGATGACACATGATAAGTTTACCAGCATATTTCACATATACATATAGGTGTATACATACATTAATAAATTCATCAATATGTGGGATCTTGTTGAAATTTTTTTATAAAGAAAACTACTAAAATTTGCATACTGTTGTGTTGCTTACTAAAACCCTTCCTTATTGTGTATTAAAATATCCTAGTTTTATTGCACAATGCCCTTCATAGTCCCCTTGTGCATTATTGTATTATTAAAAAGTTTTATTATTAAACATATCTCACACATAAAAAGCCAAAAGCAGCATTCTCTGTGGGGGCAGGGGTAATCAAGAAGGACAGAGCACTGCCCTTTCTATGCACCACAAAGGTGCTCAGTGATCTCTGGCTCCATATGACAACTTCAGGGTCAGTCACACACAGTCCTACTGGGAAGTCTTGTGGCAGGTCATCTGTTGGTCCTGCTCTGCTTGCGATTTATTTTCCTTGACAGTTCATTCTTCTTTCTGTCAGAACACTCTCTTTGCTTTCTTAGAAGCCACCCCCTTGGTCTCCCCACTGCTGTCTCTGGCACAGTTTCACAACAAAGCACATCACTAAGCCAAAGCCTGCTGAGTCGACTTTTCAACTGTGCTGCCTATCACGTGGTGCTCCTCCTCCCAAATAACAATTCGCTGTGGGTAATATGTTCCTAGTTACTCTGCAGCTTCCAGACTTGGGTCTCAGAAGAGTTTCATAATGACTATACACATCAGTTCTCTTATCTCACTGGGAGAGACTTAACAGTGCTTGCTATTTAAAAAGTATAATTGTTACCATGGTCACTTATTTTTGTGCCCCTTGAACAAACTCAAAGGTCTTGTGGGAGACCATTTTTTCCCAATAAAAGGGGCAAAGCTGATATACTTTTCTTTTTTTTATTTTTCCTTTTTTTTTTTACCTGTTGAGTGACTAGATAGACTATGCATTTGTCAAAACAAAAGACAAAACCTAGAAATGAAATAGAGTACTGACACCTTTACAATCTCATCACACCTTGCCTCTCTGTATTTGCCAGTTTTATTCAAAGACTAATCACAAGTTTGTACAAAAATTTTTAATGGTGCAGCTAACTTCTTTCTACAGCCTTTAAAGCCACAAATTAATAAAACATTTACCCCCAAGAGGAGAAATTTAGTCAGACTAGCAAAACACACAAGAAAATAAATGCAAAACTGAAACTTCTCAGTCAGTGATATAAATGGATAGTAGGACTGCATGGAAAACATCTGATTTATTTTTCAAGGGTAAGTTTCCTAAAATTGAAACACTTCCATTATTTTCTTAGATAACCTAAAGACAGTACTCTAGCAGTCCTATTTTAATTGAAATTATAGCAAAATAGCTCCCAAAGAGAGCTATTTCAATCCATTGAAAACACTCTCCTCAGATAATAATACCAGTTTTAGAAGTACAGGGGAGCATGATTATTTACATGCCTGATAGCAGTGACTACTGAGGCTCAACTATTGTGTATTTAGGAACACTGCAGTATATGCAGCTGCCCTCTTAGATCATTATATTTTCACTAAAATTCTATATATGAACAGCTTGTTATCCTAAATGTTTTTTGAAAATAACATGAAAAGACTGAACTAGAAAATAAAATTAAACTAGAAAGACAAAAAACTGTTCTTCCTGTCCCCACAAATGGGAAACTTTACTGTAGGGCAAGCTTAGAGAAATAGTAGCAACAGAGATTTTTTTCTTCAGGCATGCTTGAAGCTGTCTACTCAACATTCCCAGTCTTCTGCCGTTTTTTTACAAGCAAAGTGTATGTTCTGCTGCAGGCCAAATGCAATACATATAGAGCCAAATATTGCAAGTGCTACCTCATTAGACGTATCTTCCAGCTTGCTCTGGTAAGCTGTCAAGGTACACCTCAAAGTCTCAACGACAGAGAAGCTCAGAGGTTTATCTTTGTCCTCACAAATGCCTGAAGGAAAATACAGAACAAAAATTAAGCCTTAAAGCCACAGAGAGAAAATTACTCACCCTGGATGTGAGGTATTAGAATTAGTTAGGGCTACAGTGACAATACAGAACACTGAAGAGCAGCCTTGTTTGCCATGAGAGATACAGCTGTATAGCCATGCTTTCACAACAAATATAGCTAAAAGACATCTGTATAAAAGCTTTAATAGAAGGTACAGAACTGTAAATTCTGTATTACATTTATATCTAATGCATTTGGTATGCAGTCTCACATATTATTTCTACTGTGGTCAAACCTGTGTCATTCAGTCAGACAAGCCAATTTTGAAACCACACAATTATATCCTTTGAAAAACATGTTGTCTGAAAGTTAAGAATGTTACACTTTTCCTGACATTATTTTGCTGTTGTGACTAAGCATGCATATAGTAATGCAGTACTTCATTTACTTAAAGCCTTATTGAGCCAAAGATCATATGATTATGTTATGCTTGGAGAGGACTTAATAACATTTTAAATTATCTTGAATTTTATTCTAAAGGAAATGACAAAAAAAATATTATCTGTCTGCAGAGTCCTATATAACGGTTCAATTCTAAATCTGATATATCCATAATATACACACTAAAGTTATTTATTAAACCTTTAGATTGAGACTTCTGATCTTGCTGCCTTAATTGGGGACATATGAACAAGTCTGACCATTCCAAAGTGCATAGAACAACGTGCCAAGAAAGCAAAACAACACTGTATTGATCAAGAGGTCACAAGATGTCAGCTGATGTTTAGTTTCCAAGAACAAACTTTTTTTTTTCCTGGTGTTACACCACAATACTAGGTTATTGACAGACCATTCCTCTCAGCATTATTTATATTCTTAAAAAGCATTTATCACTTACTTTGTGGCAAATTATAGTATCAACTTTTCAACAATTTTTTAAATGTTCTATAAGCAAAACTATCTTTACTAACTCTAATAGCAGCCTTATTTCACAAAAGTGAAAATATCTGTGGGATTTTAAATCCAGGAAGGCTAAACCATCATAATTCCCAGCACAACTAAACAATGATAGAAGTAATTATCACCAGTGTCACTAAACAAGCACAGAGTGGATCATACAGTCAAATCAGGTACTAAAGTCTGAGACTTTTCTTTAGCTCTCCATAAAACTTTATCAGAGGAGATCCACTTACATACTTGCAGGACATTTTTAAAAAATTCTATAATTAGTGTCATCTAATAAGCACAGCATTCTACTAAGGTATTGTATAAAAATGATTAAATTCCTCCTGTAGGCTACAGATAATACACCAATAGAACTCAGTGTAAAACTTACTTAAAGTGCACAAGTCAGAACATATCCCTATCAGCTGTTTACAAAATTCTTTAAATTAGTTAGCCTGTTCTCTCCCGACTTTTGATAATACCAGAAAGTATAAATAGCTGTTCAGGCTGGTCCCACCTATTCAAAGCAACACATATTTGCAAGATTGCTTTCAGTAACAGGAGCAAGATCAGCTCTACAGCAAGCACATCTCAGTGACTGACCTCTGTCCTATCAGCTACTCCACCTACTTACCAGTTTCTACAGTCTGTAGAGTCAGGGAAAAAGCAAGAGTTTCTTAATGACACTTCAGAGACCTAGAGATATCCCCAGCAACAGTGTTACATTTAAAACCAATCAAAGAAGAATTCATAAAATCTGACTTCTTTTGAGAAGTTAAGATTTCATATTGAAGAAAGTGATAAGTGTGACCTTACGATAATTTTTACCACATAACCACAGCTATAGCTATGCAGGGAGCTCCAGTCCAGTCTTCTCATTTACAAGACTAACCTCCACTACATCGCAGGAACATTGTGTATTGATCTTGTTGCACAAAAAAAATAAACACAATTTTTTCATACTTGTAGCTCCAGCAAAGTGGTAACACACAATTCTCATTCAGTTTAAAACAATACCCATTAAGTTAATCCAAGAGTTATCTTCCATACCATAGTTTTTGTCAAACTGTTGAAATAATGTATTTTCATATTTTAAGTCCCAACCTGCAATGACGTTATTAATATCATGTTGGCCAAAATTAGAATTTTGTCAGTAAACGTTTCATACTGTCATTCCTTGCCTTTGCTGTAACCCTATTTCTAGGCAGCTCAATCTGCCAATAAAAATACAGATTCAGCCTACCTGCATTAGCTGAAAACAAACCCATGGCTTTAATGCTGCCTGCCCAAATGTTGTCTGACTTCATAACACTGTGCAGGACACACAGCGTAATCCAAATGCACTCTGTTGTGGCAGAAGCATCATGTCAACAATGAGATAAAAATCCAACCCAGTACTTGAAGTGTGCACCCAGTATTGCCCAAGAGTTTGAGGGAAGAATTTGGGGAAAATGCCAAGCTCCATATAAGTCTTGTATATAAGGAGCTTATGTACAAGAAGAATACAAGTGAATAAACTCTTAAATCTGCTGTTTCAGACTTTCAGACTTTCTGCTAGCTATACTGGGCCAAGGGTAGGAAAAGAGATAATTTTCTTCATAACAGGTCATATGGTGCTGTGTTTTAGATTTATGACCAAAATAAGGTGGTGCTAACTCAAAGCAGCTAACACTCTTAGGACTTTGCACTCATTTCACCTTTTCTTCAGATTACTAAAACCACAATTACTTTTTTCCTGAAGACAAACATTGGGTTTGCATGGGCTGGTTTTTGATAATGGGGGGGGGGGGTTGGTCTTCAGGGGTGGCTTCTGTGAGAAGCTGCTAGACGCTTCCACCATGTCCAGCTGGTGTCTCCAAAAGATGGACGTGCCACTGACCAAGGCTGGGCCAAGAAATGGTGATTGTGTGATAACAGGTTTAAGAAAAACTAAAACAAATGTTGTGGTGCAGTTTTAATTGTCACTACAGGGAAGCAGAAGAATAAGTGAGAAGAACAACTCTGCAGACACCAAGTGTAGAAGAAGGGACAGGAGGTGCTCCAGGCACCGGAGCCCACATTCCTCTGCAGGCCATGGTGCAGCCCATGGTGAAGCAGCTGTGCCCATGCAGGGCCACAGGGATGCAGAGATCCACCTGCAGCCCCCAGAGGAGCCCACACTGGAGCAGGCAGGTGCCCTGGAGGAGGCTGTGATCCTGTGGGAGGCCTGTGGAGAGAGGGCCCCTGCTGCCAGGCTGGAGCAGCCTGTCCTTGGAGGACTGCTCCCATGGAAGAGTGACCCACCCACACTGCAGCAGTTTTGGGAGGACTCTTGCCTGTGGGATGGACTCACATTGCAGCAGTTTGGAGGGAGCTGCTGCTGCTGAGATGGAGCCACGCTGGAGGAGCTCTCAGTGAACTGTTTCCCATGGGAGAGACTCTGCGGTGCAGCAGGGGAAGGACTCCTCTCCCTGAGCAGCAGGAGAAGCCACGGGTGATGAACTGACCATAACACCCATTCCCTGGCTCCTTGTGCCAGCTGGGTAGGAGGTAGAGGGAGGGATGGGGGAAGGTGTCTTTTTAAAGGGCTTGTTTTACTTCTCTTTATCCTGATCTGATTTTTTTTTGTAGTAAGTCCATATTTGTAAGTTAAGCCTGTTTTGCCTGTGATGGCATTTAATGGTCCTAACCATGAACTCTACATTAAATTTCCTCTCCTCTGTCCAGCTGCATGAGTCAGCAGCTTTCATGGGTGCCTGGCATCGGCCCACATCAACTGGGCCGATGATCAATACTATGTTTCAATAAAAATATTGTATTATCTTCTCTTTACTGTATAGCCTAATAATCATAGACTGATTAGAACTTGAATTAAGGGGCTGAATCTTTAGTGTTGGATCTTTAATACTGACAGATTTTTAAGTAGATCTCTCAACTGTTTGAGATCAATGTGGACAAGAACAAGAAAAACTTCCCTATCAGCTGTGGCTCATGTACCCCCACATCTAGTAATTAGACTACAAAGATTTATTTAAGATTTTTACTTTTATTGGCACATAGGTATTCCCATTTCAAATATAATAACAATAATTTTTTTAAAAAAATTGAATAAATACTATAAAATACAAAAATTTGTGCGTACACCACAGTGATAATATAACGCAAAAGCATTAAAAATTAAGTTTCAGACTTACAAGCATAGCAAATATGCAGAACAAAAGTGTTAGTCAATGTCTATTCTAATACTAAAAATCTGTAAAGACTCAGTCGATCCACTGCCAAGCTAAATTCTACTATCTGCCTCAAGGGCCTCTTCAGAGATCCTAAAGCTTGGAAAAAAAGGTCTATTCAAATTAGTTTAAAAGTTTACCTCAAACAAAGCAAATTAATACTGAAGGTACTGTTATTGAATGTCTGATATTATAGAAAAAAGTCAAAGCTGTTCTCAGCAAGGCTTACCATCCAAAAGACAATTGCTGCTTTGGAAACTGCACAGCAGTTGGCAGCAGCATCCAACTCCCCCCAGAGTTACTTAAGTCCTTTTGAGCATGTGGAACTTTGCAAAACTGGAAAACCTACAGTCTTAAAGGGCTTTTCAACTGTAAACCTACAGGTATTATCATAGTAATCACATTTATAATTACAGAATAAAATGATACCAGTCCCAAAACAATGAAGCATATAGCCTATGCAACGAAATCAATGTATGACAGAATCCAAGCTCGCCTTTTAAGGACAAGAGAAATCCCAAGAAGTTGTTTCTTTATTGAAATTCAGTATCACCAGGCCCTAAAAAAACCCCCTTGTGAAGATGCAAAAAAATGTGTCTTCATTTGAAAGTGATGCATTTGTAAATCAAGCTCTGGGCTGACAACAGCAGGTCCACAATCCATCACCCTTTCTCAGCTAGCAAGGCCATTTGACTGCTGTGAGAACTGCTCTTATCATGTCATCAAAAAAAAAGCAACCCATTTATGTCTATTGTTGCTAAAAATTGCAAAACCATATCACGATAAACATAAAACAAACCCATTTGCTCCATAAGCTCCATTTTACTTGTTTTCTTCCAGTTTACTTTCACTGTAAATTGGAAGCACTTTGAGTCCAGTATGCAATTTTTCTAACAGGAATTAAGTTTTAAATGAGGATTTTTTTAAAGTGTTCAGTTTTCAGCTTTAAAAAAAATCACTAGCTTGACACTAAAGTTCAGCTTGTTTATGTTAGCCACTATTTCAAATTTCTAACCAGGCAGCAGTTTGTTAAGTCTGATACAATAATTAGATATAAAGCCAGGTAGCAGGGTGACAACCACTGGATTACAATTAATTTTAATGAAAAAAGGGAAATGTTTGTTCTGTATCAGATCAAATTAATGCAACATAGTACGTGTCCACAATCAACTGTAAAAAGTATTGTGCATCATGAGTCCTACACAACCTTTTCGAATATATGACCTTTAAGTTGCTGAAGGTTGCCTCAGAATTTGGCTCAGTTCAGGCAAAACATCTGTTCCCTTTGCAGGTATACTGTAAGGACTTTTTTCTCAGTTGGATTTAGAGCACAGCAAGTGAGCCCTTTTCTGACCGATCATATACACCCCAGCATTTGTAAATCAAGCTCTGGGCTGACAACAGCAGGTCCACAATCCGTCACCCTTTCTCAGCTAGCAAGGCCATTTGACTGCTGTGAGAACTGCTCTTATCATGTCATCAAATCAAAGCATGTTGAGAAGAGGGAATGCAAGAGGCATCTGCAGAATTCCCACAATGTAGTGACTTTGGAACATTGACAGATGCATCTGTCATTTTATACCTTCAACTAACCTGCTGTCCGCTGGCCTGACATAGCAAAGCTGTCCAAGAGTAACTCCAGCTCTCTCATGTTGTTTTCATACGTCTCTGTTAGAAAGACCTGGTGTTTCTTGGCCTTTATTTGACAGGAGGAACAGACAAGACAAGAGGGGGTGGGGAAAAAAAACATTAAAATAAGTAAACAGAATTTTTAAATTTCCTTTCTAAATTTAAATTTCTGCTTTATTTCTTTTTACATCTTTTCTCAAGCCAAGATACCTAACATGACGTAACAAATAAGAACCTTGTAACACACAACATAAAACTAAAGGATTTCAAAAGCAAAACTAAAGATGGTTGTACAATAACTTATTCTTCATAATCTTCTGCTTTAAAAGTATCTCAATGGACATTAAATTCTGCCCATCTATACAAGCAGTGAAATCTATTGTTGCACCGTACAAGGGCATCCAGAAAGACACCCAACTACTGGCAGACAGGCTAGAAATCCATGATTTGGCAGTCAGTCAAATCCCACACCTATTCTCATTGCAAACCTGCCTACTTCAATTCTTAATATGTTCCATGCTAGACAGAGATTTCTTCAACACCAAAACCTCATCCTTGTGCACACATAAAACTACAGAGTTCTTAGCCCCATCACTTATTTTCACCTATTTTCACCTTATTTTCACCCCTTTATCACTTTTTCTTAAAGAAAGCTGTTCACTAAGGGCAGTCTATTGTTCAAATCAAGACACCAAATTTTTCGAGGTCAGAAAAGTTCTACAGCAGATTTTTTAAATCACTACAATAGATAGACTATACCAAATCATTCCTTCAATTTACATCTGATAACTTGTAGTTTTCAAAGACATGCATCCATAATTCCAGACAAGACCACCAAGGTCCTTTTGAGTACATGGAATTTTGACTTCTCAAGGAAATGTATGATTTTAGCTGCTGACTGACAAAAAAAGTAATATGCCTCAGCAATTAAAAAACCTAAAAGCAGCAATAAAAAAAAAAGACCAAACCCTCTACCGCCAACCCTAACTCAAGAGGAAACTAGATTTAAATAACTTCACAATTTTTTTTATGACAAAGGTTATGGTCAAAGATGTCTCATGACTTCTAACTGCTCAATTTATTTCTAAATTCTAAGTTGTAACACATATTTGCATTGTTTCCATTTCTACTTTGTAATGGAAAGTTAACCTTTTTTATTGAGCAAAGTTCTATTGTTTTCTATCATATCTGGAGACTGTTGCTTTAGTTATGCTTCACTGCATGTCAAAGAACCCAGGCAATTTCTTATGTGTGGGAAACATCCTCGCCAGAAAAACTGCTACATACTGGTAGCATATAACTGTCAGGATTAAAAAAACAAGAAATACATTTAATTCTCTGCAGTGTTCTTTGCTATTCAGTTTAAATATTTTATAAATTTGCTTTACTCTTTCAATTTTAATTATATGTAGTGTATATCAACTAATATATTATTCATATGTGTATTTCAGTGTTAGGTCCCCAGTAGCATTTATACGCTTTTCCTTGTGTGAGAGTTTGTACAATACATCATAAAGATTTTCCAAATCACTTCTATATATTGAAAAATAACCAAAGTTTAATTCCTTCTCTATAAAATTATCTTTATAAACAGAACTTGTAAATGTTGAGATCTGATAAAAATATTTTATGGGATGCAACCACAAGAAAGCAATTTACTCTTGTGTACTGACATCATCTCAGAGACCTCACAAATTAAAAATAAGGAAATATAATAATATGAAAATATCACAATAAAATAAATATTCTTTTTACATAAAATATTCCAGCACAGAGAAGGCGAGACTAAATCTTCCTGGAAAAACATTTTTCTATGAAAAAGTAAAATGTGAGAATTTTTTCAATCTCCTCATTGAATTTTCCCATTTTGTTTAGTTTATTTACCATAATTTAGTCAGTGTGTTCCAGTCTATTGACCCTTCACGACTTCTCTAAGGTTTATTTACTAACTGCATCTATACTTCTGAAATCAATTTTAGTCCCTTTTACAACAGCAGTAAAGATCAAAAGGAGATTACTTAGACCAGCCAGTCTCTCTACACTTGAACTGCAAAATATTAGTATCTTTCCTTTCTAACTTCTATTTTCAATCACTGTCCCCATTATCAGAAATTTAAGGAAAAAACTGCTGTAAAATACACTGCTAAAAATCCAGGCACAGTCCAAAAGGATCTATTATTGATCTGATTTCCTATGTCTCACTGACAGTTATCTAACAAGAATGTATACAGTCATAAAATCTTGAATTTAAGCTGACAGGACCTGTGGAGGTCATCTGGTCCCAGTCCCTACTCACAGCACAGTATGGTCGAAGCCAGGTTAGGCAGCTCTGAACCTTGTTCAGTCAAGTTTTGAGTATCCTCAAAGATGACATTTCAACAAATCCTCCAGGCAACTCGTTCCAATATCTCACAATCTGCATTGTGAAGTTTTTGTTTTCCCCTTACAGGTAATTACAACTTTCCTGTTTTCTCTTCTACTTCTAATGCACAGATCTAAGGAGAGTGTACCTCCATCTTCTCCACAAGCACCAACTTGATAGTTTACAGCAGTAGCTATTATCTCCTTAGCTTTCTTCGGTCTGGACAAACATAGGGAATATGAATAATGCTTTACTTTGAAAAGGAAAATGGAGTGTACAAGTATAGAGTCAAACACAATCAATTGGAGCTGACAGATTCAGCTGTTACAGGAGATATGATTACAATTCTTCTCAACAACTCCATCCATCAACATGTTTTGCGATTCCTGTAGAACTACTGGAGAAGTACAGGTGTAATTGTTTCCTGGGTTATTTCAAAAGGGAAGTCAGTTGACAAGAAAACTGCTAAAGCCTTTACAAAAGTTTGCTTCATAGACCACATTAGTAAACAGGTGGAAGAATGTTTGTAAACTTAATTAAAATTTATAAGTCTTCTGCTGACTTTGTTGACTTCCTGTACACCAGAATAGACCATTTTTAACCTAGACAGTGATCCTTGAAAACAACTTTGATAATCTAAGGTGAGGCCTGTATGGATTTAGGGGACTCCTGACTAAATTCCAGTATTAATAGGAAGCATAAAGAAGATTGTTCAGACATATAAAACTTGGAAAAATATGGATACATTGTTAAAGCCTAGAGGGATATGTTTAGGAATGCCAAAATCAACCTAAATTTCAATGTGACATGGATGTGAAAAGCAGCAGTAAAAGATTTTTTAAGTACATCACCTGCAAAAGAAGGACTAGGCAAAATGTGAGCCCCCTTGCTAATGAGGCAGTGATCTGGTGCCTAGGAGAGAGAAAAGGCCATCTCATTGCTATTTTTCACCTCAATCTTCACTTGAAGAACCTGTCCTTGGGAATTCCAGGTCCCTGAGATGAGTGAAATTTCCATGAACACTTGAGAACTTAAAATTCTCAACATATATTAGAAATATTTCCCACAGTCCCCAAAGACAATTCCCTTCTTCACAATATATTCCAAACTGAAGGCTAAAAACATTGAAGAAAAATCATACTTCCTGAACCCAGAACATATGCTGAATTTTAGCATATAAAATGCTTCCTTGAAACAAACTTCATATCCATAAAATAGGCTCCTATTATCAAACTCTTGAGGACAAAACTCTTGAGGACAAACTCTTGAGGACAAAATCCTTTTAGTTGAAAATGTGCTTGGCAATGTATTAATTTAATCACCAATTTCAAAACACAATTGAACTATTAAAGAAATTAAAGAGAAGCTAAGCATTTTTCATTAAAAATACTGTAAACTCCAATGAGGAGAAAATCTTTTTTCCAAATACTTTCTATTCTTATCGGTAAGGATATCTTGTGCTATCTATTCCAAAAACTGACTGCTTATAAAATTCTTCCATTCACTGTCAAACTTGTGCTAATCTTCCAGAAAGGTATTTTTATTTATCTGGACAAGTTCCTACTACCTTGGTTGTAGACATATTTTCCTTAACTACTAGTATTTGACTTTTGTTCCTTTTCCCATACAGAAAGGATGTTCCATTATTTTTGCAACATTTTGCAAAAGCCATGGTCGACTAAAATAAATGTGAACTCTACACACAGTTCCAGGATAGCCCACAGAATCTGATGCTGCAAATGAGCATCTGTATCTCAAGTTCAGTAACTTTTAAAAAGTAAACATGTGGGCAGGACTTTGAGCCCTTGCATTAACGAAACCACTGCAGTAGTAAGCAGGGAGTCAGGGTCCAGCTGTACAATGAACTGCCTTAATTCCTGAGGAATTTTCTCTACTTTGTCTACAGTCACAAGAGGTTCCTGGGGAGGCTCTCTTGCACATGGACTAATTAACCCACTCAATCTGTATTACAAATTCCAACTAGTGATGGCAGAGTAAGAGGCAAATCCAGAACTATCCACATAGCCATCAAGGAGCAGCATGTTCAGATACGCCTTGAAAAGTATTTATGTAAATTCTTTACAAAAGTATCAGAATTACCAGGCATGACCTTGGGGGCAGCAAATCAAAGCATCTACAGAAATACAAAAGATTGCTCCACAATTCACAAAACACAGGCTTTACTCAAGTGATACTCTGTAAAGCAGAAAAGTGGCACAAATTTTTCAGCAAACAGACATAAATTGTATTTAAAAAAACAAAACAAAACCATCACTGACAAACTCTCTCCTTGGGCTTCTATTATTGGGCTTCAGCATGTGAAGCCCAATAATATTATTTTTGCTCAAGTCAAACTATTGAATACCTCTTTCATTTCTTATATCAGCTGGAATATTCAAAAATCTCTACAAGAGTCTGGCCACATGTAAGTTAAATACAATCCATCAACAAATTTAGTATCTCAGTCTTACAAACTAATCAAAATGCTCAAGTTTTATTGAAATCCTTCTTGTCCCTCCCATCAAAAGAGATTTGTAACAACTTTTGCTGGGAGAGAATGTTATAAAGTATCTCCTTGGGTTTTGGGGTTTATTTTTTTTGTCCAAGTCAAAGAAAATTTTTTGAGAACTGCAACTTTAAATTTTAGATGACTATCTTCCAACACCAGGACATCACATCTTGAGTGACCTCTTCACTTCCCAAATAAATTCAAAAGTTTGCAGAAGATCATTTAAGCATATGCTTCAGACTTACTAATCTTCTTACATTAGGACAATAATAGAAGTAGCAGCTGGGAAGAAAAATTCTCCGCCTATGTTAAGGCAAGAAAAAAACAATCAACCTAAAACAACCCTTAACAATTAATGCACAAAATTAATGAAGAGTGTGTATCAGGACTGAGATTTTTTTTTAACTGAAACTGTTCACTTTAAATTGTCTAGATGGCATTTACATGTTTGCCACTGTGTACCAGCTTCTACTCCAGAGAAGTTGTAGAACAAAATCATAATCCTCAGGGTCCTTCATGGTCTGTTAAGTCAATACCTAGGCAACTTCTGTTAAAGAACAATGCTTAATGTGTACATCCTGGAACTAGATTCTCAAATATTTCTGTACTGACATTCAGTGTATGATAACCCACAAGGTGTTTACGGACAGCTGAGATGCAAACATGACTTCAGGCGTGGCTGTAAGAGAAAGATTTACATGCCATGGGGAAAAAGACAAGCTGTGTGCAATCTGTTACACAACTTATATACAAATTATGCTAGTTCTGATAGAATCTGTAAAAAGGGGTGGAAATAAATACAACTTCCAAATTAAAGGCATTTATACTAAGATACAATATTTTAATTATTTCACTTTCCTAATATGCATTCTGATGAACTGGCAAGTTTCCCAAATTTAAATCTGCATTTCTCATAAAATAAAGGTGTAACATCTCCTGCTTGTCCCATGCTAAAATCATCCACTACTAGGTACTAGAAATGTAAATATCCTGAGTAACTTAAAACGCCTAAAGATACCTCTTATTCTTTTGATGGGGCAGGAATAAAGCTGGGGCTGTTTCAATGTAAATGAAGTGTTAAATCACAATGACCATTCTAAATTCCTGTTCTTGAAACTAAAAATTTCTAGAAACCCTAGCTAGATTATGATAAGCTTGAGACCAATTTACTCAAGTAAACATAATGCAAATACTGAGAGTTTTCTCATGCTGAGCATTTATACACAATTTTGTTTGATAGTAACAGATCCTATCACATTTGACCCATGCAAGTTTCTGGCAAACTTCTGCAACATGCTGGTATTTAAAATTACAAGCAGAATAACTACTTTACTGTACATTCAACTGATCCATTACAGAAAAAAAATGCAGTTATTCATATAAAGTTTCAAAATAATGTACTTTACAAATATTTTGTGTACTTTACAAATAATTTTGTGTATCTTACAAATATTTTACAAACAAACACATTAACTTGTATGTTAACAGTACAGTGAGAAACCAACTTAAGATTACCAGACTTAAATGGAAAAGATGTATTCAGGATATCAATAATAGTACAAAATATAAGAAAGTAATTAACAGATCAAGAAAGCAGGATGTGGAAATAAAGGGAAGAGAACACACTGACAATTTCACACAATTTTAGTATAAGTAAAGGGAAGCCTAATAACAGTATACTGAATGTTATTTATACTTAGTTTCTACTATAGCCTTCTGCTTTTTGATTTTGGGAAAGAAAAATAACAAAAAAACCGCCTATACTGAGTAAACAAGACCACACACAGGCACTCCTGCTTCCCAATCAAATACAAAAGTCTTCAGGAAAAATACAAAGCCATCCAAGGTGATAAAAATCTAATCCCACAGGGGACCACTAATACAACTCTTCAGAAAATGAGTATTTTTATTACCTGTTCAAGACAGTCTTATGGCTTGAAATCATTCCAGTAAAGCAATTAAAACAACCTGCTATATGAATAAGGCAGTTCTTTCAAGGGGGGCAATCTATTTGCTTTTACTTTCAGTTACACAATGTTCATTCTGAGTACATCATTTAATACTGTTGTAATTACCAAAAAACCTGAAGCGTTTTAGAATTTTGTCCTGAATTCTTGCCAGGTATAACATACATTTTACTATGAAATTTTTCTTTGTAATCTTTTTGTGCCTGATAAAATTATTTTTTCAGGTTGATTAAGGCAGCAAATGTCTTTTAATACTTTAATGCTTGAATTGAAGAAGCTGTGTCTACCCAAAAGAAAAACATTTTTTAGTTTTATTTTTCTTCAATTTATTAATTATCAATCTGCCTGGGAAGTGGATAACACTAAGACGATGTATGGAGCAACTCCATCAGCTGAAGAGTAGACACCAACAAATCTGAAAACTCTCTGAAGCAGATCTCTGCTCCTATATATTGAATAGCACAATGCCTACTAAGAAATAGGTCATGGTAATCTCCTACTCTCAAAGGTCCAAGAGGAAGCAGGAACAGAAATTTACAATACCAAAAAAAAAAATTGGCTAAGTATAGAAATACTGTAAATACTACTATACAATGAAGAGATAAGGTTTTCAGATCATAGAATCAGAGAATAGCTTGGTTTGGAAGGAACCTTAAAATTCATCTAGTACTAATGCTAGACCAGGTTGCTCAAAGCCCCCTCCAATTCAGCCTTGAACTCTTCCAAGAATAGGGCATTCACAACTCCTCTGTTTTGAGCTTCTTTGTTATGCTTCATAACTTTTCTGTTATGTTTAAGTGCCTCACAACTCTCACAATAAAAATTTTTTTCCTAATATCTGATGAAAACCTTCTTTCAGTTTGGAGCCATTCCCCTTGTCCTCTTACTACATGCCCTTCTGGAAAGTCTCTGTTCAGGTAGTGGAAGGTCACAATTAGGCCACCTCAATACCTTCTCTTCTCCTGGCTGCCTCATAGCAGAGCTGCTCCATCCCTGTGATAACTTGGTGGCCTCCTCTGGACTCTCTCCAATAGGTCCATCTCCATCCTGTGCTGAGGATCCCAGAGCTGAATGCAGCACTGCAGGTGGGGTCTCACCAGAGCAGAGAAGAACAGAGCAGAGCGGAGCAGAGCAGAGAAGAAGGGCAGAATCCCTCCCCTGCCCTGCTCACCACACTGCTTTGGATGCAGTCCAGGATGTATTTGGCTTTCTTTCCTTCAGCAGGGTCACATCCAGCCTCTCACGCACCTGCACCTCCAAGCCCTTCTGAGCACGGCTACTCTGATCTGTTCATCCCCAGCCTGAGTTGACACTGGGGGTTGCCCTGACTGAGGTGCAGCACCTTGCACTTGGTCTTGGTAAATAACACAAGATTTTCATGGGCCCACTTCTCCAGCTTGTCCAGGTCTTTCTGGATGGCATCCTGTCCTTCAGGTGTGTCAACTGCCCCACTCAGCTTGCTGACATCAGCAAATGTGCTAAGGGTGCACTCCCATCCCTTCAGCTACATCATAAATTAAAATATCCTAAGCTTTTTGTTTTGACCCTCCTGCTATTAAAGAGGATGGCAAAACTGATATTCAGAGTTGGGGTACACAGAGACAGTGGGAAGGCACCAACTGGTCATATAAAAGGAAAAATATTTTAGAAAATAATCCTGTAAAATACATCCAATTGGACAAATGCACACCAAACAAAAAAACCCCAAACCAACCAATTTGTCACCTTCAAAGAAGACATTTTCAAACAGTTTTTGCAGTCAAATGCTTGCATTAAAAACATTATGTGAAATAAAAATAAGCAAGTCTAGCATGGTAAATAATCAAGCCTGAGGGAAAAAAAGCTCGGATAGGAAGATAGAACATTCTTCACAAAAAAAATCACAATCCATATTTACAAACTGCCTTCTTCATTAGGAATGCAAAGGCCGGTTACTCTTGACTCATAGCCATACTTTTAAAATAATTGTTTTCTGCAAATAATTCCTCAATTAAATACTTGGTGTATCACTTAAAATGCATTTTGGAATTAGTTTACCCAGTATTTTATCTATATTTACTCTTGTTTCACAAAACAAAGTAATATAAATAAAAAATCAGAGTAACGCAAAGTCAGATTTACTCCACAGCTCAGCACAGCAAATGCAGATTATGTTCAGAGTATGTTTAAAAAACCTAAAAAACAAGTGCCACGGGCTTTTTGTCTTACCATTGCAAGTTCGCTCTGTAATTCACTGCAGCTTTTTTCAGCATTCCCTAGTCTTGTAGAGAGGTCCACAATTACCTTCTTCTTTTCCTCAATCGCTTCTTTCATTTGATTGTTTGAGGAGAAACACTCTTTTTCTAATCTGTAAAGTTTCAACATTAGAACATTTTAATCAAAAATACTTATGTCATGTAGTTTACATATTTTTAAAAGACAATCTGGGTATCACATCATGTTAGCACATTGTATGACGTATGAAGCTGCTTGCCTTTTTTTTTTTAAGTGAAGAAACTTATATATTCCTTCTAAGAAAAACTTTTCTTTATGGTTATGTTCTTTTCCATTACCAAGGCTTGTGTTAGACTTCCAGTCATAAATTAATTTGATCATTTGAATATGGACTTATATATTATTACATATAGATTATATGTAATAAACAGAAGTCATCATATTTTAATTAACACATTAGTTCTCTTTAGAAAGTCATCAGCACTGATTTCAAGTACAAAGCCTGCTCCTTGAGTTTCCACATACCTGACTATATTCTTACCCTGGTTCTGGCCAGAACTCGGTTAATTTTTGCAGTAGCCAAGTGTGCATGGCTAGAACCTGGAGGTCATTCTATACCACCTCATGTCATTTTCTGGGGACAGGGGAAGGGCACCCTTGTGAGTGGTATAGGGACTGGGTATGGCTGGGGGTTTCCACAGTGTGCAATCACAGGTGGATCAATCACTTTTTCTTCCTTGAACACTCTGTCTTAGTATTGTTGCTGTTACAGTTCATTGTCTTATTTCATTGTTGTGTCCAGTAAAGTGTCCTTATTTCAGCCCATGATCTTTACTTTTTCTGAGACCAATTATCCTCTCCCGCCTGTCACAGAAGGATGAAGAAGAGGGGGGAATGATCGAGCAGCACATGGCTTGGAGTGTTTCTGTGGGAACACTAAATTGGGGAATTTCATTCTTAAACCATGACAATTCTACTCAGAAATGCATTATTTCAATAGCAGACAATTCTAAATTTCAACCAGTTCTTGAACTACATAGGTCCCCCTGATATTCAAGAAAACAAATATATAGAAAATCTGGCATGATAAAAAGGTGTGTCATGAGAAAATTACAAGGTCAACAGCAAATAGGAGGAAGGGACAGGACAGCCAGGACAGGAAGCCAAGGAAAAATTCAGAAGGATTGCCGAAGTAAATAGGGATGGAAAGGAGGTGCCCCAGAAAAGGCACCAAGAATTAACATTTACAAAAGATGACAAAGATGAGAAGGGATTTTACCACTGTTATGGTAGAAAAGAAAACATGAGCAGATTCTACACAAAGCAGCTGTTTTACCAACAGCAGAGAGAGAATGTCAGCATACTCCCTGCCTTTTTGTCCTCCATCCTCCCTGACAAGGTCTACTCCCAAGCCTCTATTGTCAGTAAAAGGTCACTAAAAGGAGAACAATTGCTAGCAACAGGTGAGGATTGTGTCTGAGACAACCTGAGAGAGCTTAACCCATAGAATTGAAGAGGTCAGGTCACCTACATTCAAAGGTTCTGATGAAGCTGGCTAATCTCAAGTGACATTGCTCATTATCATCATGAAAGGTCACAAAAATTGGGGAAAGTTCCTGGGAAATGAAGAAAGTCAAATGCCACACTTATATTTGACAAAAGTATAAAGAAGAAGCCAAGGAACTATAAACCACTGAGCTTCATTTCAGCCCTGGAATGTTACAAAGCAATTCCTTCTAGAACAATCTTCTGGGCTCATGAAAGAGACATAGGTGACTGGGAACACTCAGGGAGCTTAATCGTACCTGACCAACCCTGTTATATTCCATGATAAAATTATCAGAGCTGTGGAAAAAAGGAGGGCAAATACATAAATATTTAGCACATATAATATGATTTGAGGATGGATTTTAGCACTTTTTTACACAGTATTTTTATAGCTGTTACAACTTAAGTCTATATATGTGAATTATAACATTGATAAAAGTGGTTTGATAGTAAAGCCCAGATGGTAGTAGCTGGAATGGCTGTAATACTGTAGAGGTCTGTCTAAGATCTGTTTAACAGCTCCAACCATCACCTGGAGTAAGCCAAGAGTGCAGTCTCACAATACCTGCAGTGAACAGTGAACTGGGTGTGGGTGGATCATGGCACAATATAATTGATACACTCAACAGAAGAGCTGCCATTCTTTAGTCATGGAGAAAGAATAGGCCAGAATGAAACTTCTGACATTCAACAATGACATGTGCAAAGACCAGAATTTAGGAAACAAGACCACCCTAATGGGTTGTAGCTCATAATTGGCTGGATAGAAGCTATGCTAACAAGAACCTGGTAACCATGACACATGGCCACTAATCAGCACCACAGCATATGAGCAGAGATAGCTAACAGCATCCTGGGCTGTATTAATAACAGCATAACCAGATTAAGGGAAGTGATTAATCACCTTGTATTTCACAGTCATTATAACACATCTCGGATAATGATTGCTTTTAACTACATGCACCCCTCACAACATAGGAAAAAAATTGGGGTGCACTAAAGGAACGGTCACCACCATAGTCAGCAGCAGAAATACACATAAGAACTGAGGAAACTTGGTATGTTCAAGATGGAGAAGAGATAACTCCATGGTGTACAACAGGCCTCACAGTATCTAAAAGGAGGTTAACAAGGAAACGCAGATGATCATTTCACAGCAGTGCTTGCCTACAAGACAAGTACTGATCCAAAGAGGTTCAGACAAGGAGAAATGTTTTCCAACTGCATGAAACAGGTTACCAGAGAGAGATTGTGCCATCTCCATTCTCCACATTTTCAAGACCTAACTGGACTAAACCCTGAAGAGCCTGATCTCATAGCTTATATTAGTTTGAGCAGCAGGTTGGATTATAGATCTGCAATTCCTTTCAACCTGAACTGTTCTTTGATGTAGCTCTCAGCTGTAGAAACACCCAGTAGAAACATCCATCATCTCTTTTTCTCCTAGCACTCCTGTCTCCCTAGAACTGAAAGCAGTGCAAAGGGCTCAAAGTTCTTGCATTTTTGAAGCTTTTGAATCAGTATTGTCACTTTCTGACTTTAATTTATTTGTTAAAGATTAATGTATCGTTTTAGTTGAAGGACTACTTCACCAGACTACTTCACCAAATACCTATGTGCTTCTGCATCAGCTCAAACCATGACAAGCCTGGATGATTTTTTGCTGTAGCTGCAGATGTTTACTTTTTATTCTTCAAAACCTGCCTGTTTTAGTCCCCCAAAATAGCTTTTACTCTCATAGCTTTCGGAAACACAGCAAAAGCAGTTCCAAATTATTTTATGTCATATTCTCACTCTTCAAGAAAAGTAAATTCACACAGAGACCCAAATCCCATGTTGCTTCCAATTTACATAGTGTTACTGGGTTCAGAGCTAATTAATAAATTATGCAACCCAGAAAAGCCTGTTAGCTTGGTTTTGGTTATTACAACTATATTTTTTCTAAGAAAATAAAATATTATGCCACCCAGAAAAGCCCATTTGCTTGGTTTCAGTTATTATAACTAGGCTTTTTTCTGAGAAGAAAAATTCTTACAGCATTATATAGCTTCCAACTTTTGCACTATTTACCTATATCAAGTCCAGCTAAAGACACATGCAAGTGTCCTAGCACAACAAATGAAAGTCTCTAAGACTTTCATTCGGCTAAGGCTTAAAGACAACTCATGCAAGTCCTCCAGAAAAAGAGAAAATATGTTTGGATGCCAAACTATGTCTTAAAAAAAAAAGCCAAGCTCCTGACATTGTCTGAAGTCCGAAGACCAGACCCTTCAAAGGTAAGTAGATCAAAGGCTGTTGTATTCTCTCAGAAGGTGTCCGGTGAAAGCAATCACTGATTTTCACCAATGTTACTGACACTTGTATGCTTCAAAGAATAAAAAGGGGACAGGAAACAGATGAGGCAGTACCTGCCCACCCCATGTAATTACCTCAAGAGAACTGAGTAGATTGATGTCCATCTCAGAAAAAGCTTGACCTTTGCTACTTATCTTAATAGAGATCTGGAAATTTTGTTGTCTGGACTAACAAAATTGTGAGAATAGGCTGCTCATGTTTCTTCAACATCACTTAATAAAACTACCAACTATTTTACCTGAGTTTTAATTGTTTTGATTTTCTGATTTTTAATTTTTTGATTTTGGAAGGGTTTGCATTCTCTGAAATCACAGAACACAATTTGCTTTCAAAAAACTCAGCTGCTAGAAGTAATTGTCTGAGTCAACACATGATTGTGTTCAAGCAGTGAAAAGTACTGTTTGGATATTAGACAACATTTATTCTCATATTCAATTAACACATAGAACAGATGCCTCATGCATAAATTCTGTTTTATCCAAAAAAAACCCCTACGATAGGGCAAATTTCCTTCCTGAAGAAGAAACACTGAACATAATTGTCCAGATCAGAGCAAGAAATGAAGGCTTCTTAAGGTTCATCTTGCATTTTAGTAACTGAAGTATTTACTCCTCTGTAAACACTACTATTGAAATTCTTAAGGCAAATGGTACTATATCTGTAAAAACTGTACTTAATAGTCTAAAGTACAAACAATATACTTATTGGTATTTCCTGCAGTAATTCCAAACAAAGAAATTTACTCTCTAAAAAAACCCTTATTTTTCTTTTTTGATGATAACATTTTCCAAAGATGTAACTTCTGTGGATCAAAAAAATCCTAGACACAAACCCCTTCAATGCTCAAAGAATATATCTAGATAAAAGATTCTCACAAGGAAAAAAACCACTATTGAATGCACAATACAATTCAGTGCCTAACCATTATTGTTATGTTGGTCCAAATAATCTAATTCAGAAAAATATCATTAAGAGATTCTCAGAGACTTAACTGGAAAGCTACTACTTACAGATGTTCCTATTTTTAGCCAAATTTACTAATCCAAAAAGAAAAAAAACATGTCTTGTAGTAAAGCTTGTAAAATTCTAATGGTTTGAAAAATAAACAGATGTTTAAGTTACATTAAAAATGCTGCTAATGAGTTAATATTTTATTAACACCTATTGGTTCCCAATACACATCCATACTAACAGCTCCCTGACTGATTACAGAAAGCCATGTTATGGCACCATGTTGACAAGACAGGGTAGTTTTTTTCTAGACTGAAAACTACAATGGCTTAACAAGCATTATTCAAAAAACCAAACTTAAAAAACCCACATTTCAATAAGGTTGATTAATTCTTCTGGTCTAATTTCAATACAAAGACAAACTCTGGAATATGAGGTCTTGGAAAAAGTGAAGAAATGGCTTAAGAACAAACACTGAAAGTGTTTGAACATTACTTCAAGAAAACTTTCGTAACATTAGTTTTTCCATATCTTCTGGACCACGTATGGGAACCTACCGGAGCAAAAATAAAAAACACACTGCACCAAATTAAAAACTAAGAAAACCAAACCAAGATTGAAAAAAAAAGATCTATAGTCCATATGCTCTGTAAGAATAAAAAGTTACATACAAGAAAAGTTCAGATGGTACAAAGTAGCCTGTGATGCAAAACTATTGATAAAACAACCATTCCTCAAGAAAAAGGCTGGTTTGCAAACAAAGGAGCTTTTTTAAAACAAAACAACAAAAATGGAATAAAATGTCAAATCAATAGTCCAGGCCTTCTCCAATTCATGGAAAGGCAAAGAACTTAGTATTAGTCTCGTGTCATGTATTTACTGACAGAGAACCCATGCTCACAGCAAAAATAACCAGGCAGGATGAGATTACAGTTTAATTACTGATGTTATTTTAGAACTGTAGAGCATCTTGAAATATACTTACTCTGTTTCACAGCTGTGAAGACTGCAGTCTTCCTGAAGAATAATTTTAGATTACTATCATAATGTTTTCCACAATTTTTTATCATAACAGTTATATCTTTTTCTTTGAGAAAAAAGTTTTCATTTTTAATGTAAATCTGGTTTACCTAAATGCACATCAGGCCTCTTTTGACCTTTTTTTAACGAAGAGCTCTAAGATGTACAGCCCAAGTTTAAACTCCATTACTAAAAACATCTCTGTAAGCATGAATATAGGAACACTTGGGCCACAAAATTCCTTTTTTGTAGGGAAACCAGTTTCTTTTTTCCCCTCTACTGCTTGTATGATCAAGTCACCACAAATACTTTCATGTACAGATCCCCATAATCCTAGACTAAGAGATGCAAACTGTCTTTTTCAACTCATTCTACTACCTCTCTTTCCCCACAACCCTACTGTGTGCCACCCACTTCATGTCTTCTAAACCCCTCTTTCCCTAAATTTCACAAACTACTACCATTTTTTTTCATGCACTCCTCAGTTCTCTGTCTTCCAGCACCATTCTTCTTCCTGATATTTTCTCACCCCAATAAAAACTTCATTCAGCTAAGGAAGAAGAGTCGGTACAGTGTATCCTGTATCTGCCCAGGAAATATAGCAAAACCTTTCTTCCAAAAAACATCTGTTACCACAGACACAGTACACTGTGCTGAGCAGGAAAGGAATCCCAGGTAATTTCATCTGTCCTCATGTACTTCATCCCTTCTCTTATTTTCATTAGCTAGTCAACACTTTCCACAATCATTCAGAAGGTGAAAATGAAGATTTACCATTATCAATGATACACAACTTCTCAACAGGAGTCTTAAAGACTGATCTAGCTCACTGAAGTGAAAAATAATTTTTTCATAATAATGTAAGTATACACAGAAGAAAAAAATCTGTTCTAACCCTGCCATGTGTGCTTTCCTACGCTCCTCCCAAATACACAGTAGACAGGACCCTGCCATATCATTTCCAACATTTTTGCTTTGGCAAATAATTGGTAACAGATCATTTGGTTATTGATATGGACCTGTTATTAATGTTTTTAATGGAACACCAGGTTCTGAACTTCAGGTTGGTTTGGGAAATTGCATCAGATTTAGTTGTTTTATACTGACTGAAAACTATATAAATATAAGCTGTAAGCTTATATTTGTAAGCTTACAGATTATATTTATATAAATAATGTAAGCAGTAAGTGGTAATCCAGCTGTCTACTGCCATTTTACAATGAGTTTAGAGGAAAACTTACACATTGAGTTTTTCCAAGTTCTCCTGGGCATTGTGTTTTTCCCTCTCATATGCATATTCTAACCCTTTGAACTCTTTCTTGATGATTTCTAAATCTGAAAGAGCTTCTTCTCGTCTGTCCTTTTCCACACGTACAGCTTCTTCAAGTTCTTGAATTCTTAACTACACCAAATGATAAAAAAGCAATAAAAACAAGTTAGGAAACACTTACATGATCTTCTATGGTCTGTTCTGCTGTCAGTAGAGTATATTCTATTAATTCAGTATAAAAGCATATACACATGTAAAAAACATTGAACATGTGTAAAAATGTAAGAATACATAAAGTTCAAACCAGAGACAAATAGATATGACAATGAAAAGTACCTTCTGTTCTCATTTGGAGGTGTCTGAACACTTTCAGTTCTCATTAATACTGAAGCTTTCCAGGGAAATTCTAGTTTTTAAATAGACTTATGAAGTGTGGGACTAACAATAAAGGCCATACTTTCTCTCAGGAAAAAGCACACTTCTAGCTTGTTCATGTACATAAACAAGGAAAAAGACTTTATCAGTTATTCATCCATAAAACCCAAGCGTCTAAGTTTAAGGAGTGTTATCCTCTCAGTTCCTTTGTATGTTGCAGAAATAGAGAGGAAATTAAGCAAACTAAATATTTTCTGGTTAAATTATCACTTTTAAGACTTAAGTGCCTGCACATACAGAAGATCATGAAAATAAGAAAGTAACTGACTGAAGAACAGCAATGCTTATTTCAGAAAACAGGGGAAAAAAAGATATCAAATTCCCTTCTTTTTTGCTTAGTTTTTCAGAGGTCCAGTAAGTAATATCATATTCGTTAACAAACTAAGAAATCTCAATTTAGTTTCTTTCAAACTTCTTTTTACTAAACCATATTTTTTTTACTGAGTCCAATGCTGTGTGATACAGATACAAAAAATTAACATCCAAGTATATATACTAGATTTATTCATATAATCAATCTTCACTGCTAACTGTGAGTATCATAATTTTGAAGCTGAAATGTCCTCTAAGAAATTGTGTTTGAAACTGCAGTTTCAGGTTGCATTATTCTCTCAACTCCTAGATAAGTCGCATGTATGCAAATGTCGCCAAATTCCTTTAAGTAGCCATTCAGAAGATACAGGAAGCATATTTAAACACTAGGATAGTGCTTAACTATTGTGAAACATTTCCTTTTCCCTAATTTTTTAAATAGGAGTGGGAATTCTCAAAATTACAAATATGACATCTTATTTTATTATTTATTCTAATAACTTTAAAGTTCCCTGAAAAGCAGATACTCTTCTATTCTGTACCTATATATATATTTATTTATATATTTTTTATGATTTTGGACACTTATTATAATAAATCTATTTAGGTTTTTCACTGGAGCAAGTGCTCTTCATATAATTGGGTATTAGTTATTTCACAACTTCCTCAACTGTTTTACTGCAAACTTCCATGAAATATTTAACAAAAAGTTTACCTGGATGATCTCTGAAGTGAAATTGGATGCTAAATGTGCTGCTCTCTCTGCTTCAATGTCTTCTTCCAGTTTCTTTGTTCTCACTGCAGCTGCCTAAAAATACATTTTCAGGATATTTAAGTTTAGAGAGAAGACAATATGACACCAGGTTTAGTCAACTCATTAAGCATATTGTGATTCCATACACTAATCTGATATATCTGAATTTCTTTGGAACTGTGACAACTCATACCAAGAAACACATAAAACAACATTTTTTACATATAAGGATTATTAAATTAATATTTTCTATTTAGTTAAGTAAATTGATGTAGTATTATGTTATTGCAGCATTTTTTATAATCAGCTAGGGTCAGAAAGCAAATAAACCAAGTTAAATATTCTTCCTATTGCCCCACTATTTGCTCACTTGAGGCAACATAAATATAATCTGTATGTCCTTAAATACATTGAGGTATCAATAGAACATCTACAATTTTCATAAAAGAGATGAAATGATGCACAAGGAAGATTCTTCAAAAATTTATCTGCTTAACATACCTAATTTTAAAAAATCACAAACACCGCTACTATATTTTCACACTGCTAAGATTATTCTCTTAATTAAGAGTGTCTTCAAAAATGGTAAGAATATCCCAAGGAACTACTGGCCAGTCAGGCCTCACCTCAATCCCTGGAAAAGTGGAGTGCCTCCTTCTGGATACCATCCCTATCACAACATGGAGAACAAGAAAGTGATCAGAGAAGTCGGCATGGATTAAGCAAAGGGAAATCATGCTTAGACAATCGGATTGCCTTCTATGATGGGACAGCTACCTGGATGGATGAGGGAAGAGCAATTGGTACTCTTTACCTCCACTTCAGCAAGGCTTTCAACACTGTCAACATCTTGTGGACAAACTAGGAAGTGGGCCTGGATGAGGGGACACAGAGGTGAACTGGGAACTGTCTGAACCCAGAGGATTGTTATGAGTGGCACAAGGTCTGATTGGAGGCCTGTCACGAGTGGTGACTGCCCAGATTCAAGAGTGGGCCTGGTATTGTTTAACTTCTCCATCAGTGCCTTGGATGAAGGGGCAGTGCCCCCTCAGCCAGCTCACTGATGGATGGCACAGAGCTGGGAGCAGTGGCCGATACCCCAGAGGGCCGTGCTGCCCTTCAGAGGGGGGAGAGAGGGGCAGGGAAGAACTGTCTGAAATTCAGCAAAGGCACATGCAGGGTCCTGCACGTGGGGAGGAAGAACCCCAGGCACCAGCACAGGCTGGCTCTGACCTGCTGGAAAGCAGCTCTGAGGAGAAGGACCTGGGGTTCCTGGCAGAGAGCAAGCTGTCCATGAGCCAGCAGTGTGACCTGGTGGCCAAGAAGGCCAATGGTGTCCTGGGATGCACTGGGAAGAGCAGTGCCAGCAAGGTGTGGGAGGTGATCCTGCCCCTTTATCAGCCCTGGTGAGGCACATCTGGAGTGCTGTGTCCAGTTCTGGGCTCCTCAGGACAAGGGAGACACAGAGCTGCTGGAGCTGGTCCAGTGGAGGTGACAAAGATGATGGGGGGACAGGAACATCTCTCTTGGGAGGAAAGGCTGAGGGAGCTGGGCCAGCTCAGCCTTGAGCAGAGATGACTGAGAGGGGACCTCATCCATGTCCGTGAGTATCTGAAGGGAGGGTGTCAGTGGATGGATCCAGGCTCTGCTCAGCAGTGCCAAGCAACAGGACAAAAAGCAATGGGCACAAACTGATACATAGGAAGCTCCACCTGAACATAAGGAAGAACTTTTTGTGCAATGACCAAGCACTGGAACAGATTGAACAGAAGGGTTGTGGAGTCCCCTTCACTGAAGACACTCAAGAACTGTCTGGACACAATCCTGTGCTATGTGCTCTAGGATGACCCTGGTTGAACAGGGGGGTTGGACCAGATGACCTCTGTGGTCCCTTCCCACCTTACCCATTCTATGACTGCGACAAATAGCTTGATTAAGACCCTTTATATTCTCTAGGTATTATTCCTTCCAAACATTAGCTCCTAATCCACTTTGCCCTTAACAGAGAATTAGCAAACTATGTCCTGCCCCAGTTTTGAAGGACTCCTTAGCATCCTCCCAAGATGAACATCTGTTAATAGGATAGTTTAACTCAAAAATACTGCCAGCCTATTAAAAGTCCATAATAAATACAAGTGATATGGATTTCACTTCTTTTCTAATTCAAAAAAACATTCAAAAGTCTGTCTAAAAATAATTATATTTTCAATTTGACAGAAGACAAAGAAAACAGTAAGGAAGGTATTAATTACAACATTCAGAGAGGAATATGTAATTTTTTAAAAAATTAAATGAAGAAATGGAAGCTTCACTGAGAATATTTCACTGCATATAAAGAGCAAAATCACTATTTTGGCTGGCTTAAGTGTCTATTCTCACAGCAAACACTGAAAAACAGTGATTCTGAGAATAAAGTTTTCAGGCACAACATACTAATTCACAAGCTCTGCACTGAATTTGACTTCTAAGTCTTATTTTATTTCCTGAACACCTAACTATGCCTTCATCACAGCCTCACTCCAGCTGAAAGTAGAGATGCAAAACACCATCAAAATGGTTAACTTATCCTCTCAAATGGAAGCCCCTGAAACTCTTAGGTTTTTTCAGTCTCAAGATGAAAAATAAAACTGAAATAACAAATAATAGCTTGAATGATGTCGTTGGTAAGAATTAAAAACTGAAATAACAAGATTCTCCCAATCAGAATATACACGTATCAGCCGCTGGTATAGTTCTTCAAAAGAAAATTCTGTCTTCTTGAGCTAACATGATGAACACTAAATGCAAGGACAAGCCACATGGTCCAGAGGAAACACAAAATCAGAGAGGTATAGAAGCCTCAGTCCTAAGAAAATACAGGGACAGTACATGAAGAAGGCAGGAGCAGGCAGACATCTGTAAGAAGTACCAATATATCACTCTTTTGATGTCTGAAGTAGGAGCAATTCCATTTAAACAGTAACATTTGTAGATGTTGTCTTTGCTTGCATTGCCTCAAGTCACTGAAGAATTATCTTGTAGAATTAGCATGCCTATTAAAAAAAAAAAACACTGGCAAAATTTAGCATTTCAGGCACAGACATCTCTGATGAACTCTGAAATAAGAGAAACAGCTCCTTTCCACAAACAAAACAGTATGTCTAGCCTACTGGAAAAGAGTTATGATCTTCATAACCAAAGAAGAGCCAGATGTTCCTGACAGGAATCCAATGTAAAGCATTCAAATAGGTTCAAGATATCATACACAGAAAAGCTGTATTAGAAACCAGAAATCAAACTTTGACATGTAAGTTTATATCCCTATATAAAACCATGAAAAAAGTTACTTTTTCAACACTGGTGTTTCTTCCTAAAGTTAAACACAGCAATGCCCTCTTCTTTTGCATTTGATGTTTCTCTTCTTCTAGAGTTTGATTCTTTAAAGCTTTGCCTCAGAAGTTTTACAGTCTTGCTTACATTAGTTCACAGCAACTCCAAAAATCAAAGACCCTGGGAAAAAAACAAATCTTTTTATTCAAGATAAGACACTGTTAGAGATCTGACAAAACTACCACTAATTTTTTGCTTTATTAGAAGCCAAAGATGAAGAGCAAACTGTGTTCTTTCCAAAAGTCTCAGAAGATTACTCAGACAAACCTTAACCTTATTTTACCAGTCTATATACTCTACCCAGAAGACTGGTTGCTTAAAAGAGCCTGCAGAAAAAGTACAGATGTGAATTGAGGAAGTCATGTAGATGCTGTTGGTGGAGCACTGAATATTCTTTTTCGTCTGCTCTATGACTACCTTGCTAAAGCTTATGGCTCACCATAGTTCCAGCAAATTTAAACCAAGTCAGATGCCAGCAAATAATTGAGAAATTAGTCAGAAAAAAACCCCAAACTTCATGACAGACATTAAACCAGCCACTACCGCTTAAGCACATCTAATCAATACAGAATTATTAATAGAAAGAAATTTAGATTTGCTCTAAGGAAAAGAATCTTGGTATTTCAGTCTATCTGCACATCAGCCATAGAACTTGCACCTGTATTTAAAGCTGCATCTGAAGACTCAGTTGGGAAGATCACAGCTGCAACAAAATGCCATATAGAAAATCTATTCTATTTTGTTGATAAAGGTTCAAACAGGCTCAGCTAATACCTATATGCACTTCCCTTCACAGTGAGAAGCTGCATACTCCACCAGTGAGAAGAATCTATTACACATTCTGTGAGTAGAAGAAAAATGTCAGGAAGGAGTCTAACCTGTAAAACCATGGTAAAAGGTCCAAAAAGAGAAATAGGAAGGAGTTTTGTTTTCCTGTCTGACAAACAGAAAGTCACTGGCATCAGAAACCCATTAGACAGGCAAACCTCTTTGAATCACAATAAAGATGAGAGTATTCAGTATCCTTATGAATCATATGTCTGAAAATTTTACAAAATTTTCTTACAAAGAAGAAAAAGAAGAAGCTGTGTGAAAAGCACACCACAGATATCCAGATCATAGACTTGTACCTGGGAGTCAAAAGGGCATACATACTAGTTTAACACAGAAAGCTTCTTGTCAGGTCCAAATCCATCTCAAAGACGGACCAAAAAGTGAGTTCTCCACTGATTACAAAGTGTTTGCTCATCCAACAGAGACAACATTGATTATTCAAAAAGATTCCGTCACTTCTAACTTTAATGTGCACCTAACAAGACATATGAAGGCAGACATCTTACTAAAGATAACAGGCACAAACTCATGGAATTTCTGAAGTTTCCTTAGATATTCAAGCCGATTGATTTCAGCCTTAATTTAAAGAATGTGAGAAATAGTTACACACTTTTCATAAATTTAGGCAGGTTTACCGAACCTTATCAAAAATACAACAGAAGACTGAATGGAGAAACTATCATGGTGCCGGGAGCAAAGGATTTTTCCCACCATGTGCTCAACCACACAATGGAGGTTTCACCTTCTAACCCTTTTGCCTCTCCCAAAATTCTGTCCATTGACTCCTTCTTTGCTGTGCAGTGGTGGAGTTTACTTCTTCAAATCCTGTTTGGAGGCTAGCTGTTGCCATAGTGACAAGCAGACCTTCACAAATATCTCAACCCCGGCTGTCCCTTGATAACAATGCATGGGGGTAAAACATAACTATAAATCGATAAAACTTTTCTTAACCTAGCTCCATGATACTTGTCTGTTAATTGTGAGAGTCAATCATTGCATTACTCATCTGTCACAAAGAACAAAGATAGCTGGGATCAGTTTCCATGATAGTACAGAGAAAATTTTGACTTTTGAGAAACAATAAATAAAAGTGATCCAGAAAAATTCAATGTCAGCATTCAAACTTGTGAGCAAACATGCTTCATGTTTAATCTCTTAATGTTCAATCACTTTTTTCCTTGTCACATTGTATATCATTGCTAATGTGGAGACATCTTCTTTAAGCTTACAGTTTGCAACACCATTTTCCAAACTGTCCTTTGCGGCTTCCAGTTTTTTGTCCCTCACACTTTCTTGAAGTGCTGCAATATTTGTGACTACTGTTGTACTCCAAACTGAAAGATTCTACATGACATGTGGATCAACACCACATTTGCTATTAGACATTCTACATTAGATCTACAGAAAAAAAAAGTACCCGTTATCAGATAAGCAAACAGTAGGGGGGAAAAACAGAATGATATATTTTGCAACACTTACTAAGCTTAGATACAGTGATGGAAGTAATTTTCTCTTTTCTGCTAAATATTTAAACTCCTTCTGCAAGATTTTTCATTTATAAGGATATTTACACTTCTCGAGGGTTTAGGTCCAACCACTATGTGAAATGGTCAGCCAAGACATTTTTACATGAAGAGGACACACATGTACCTCATACCTGGATCACCATTCAACCATTCTGTTTGTGTGTTTCCATATTCAGACTCAGATCTTTTTCCTACTTAAAAGCATTTCCCTACAGCTCAAAGCTCAAACCAGGGGGTCTAAATACTTCTATGGGAGATGTGCTGACCACTTCCACCTAGCGTTAGAAATGCTGATACTCCTTGATCATGGTAAGGTGGAGCCATCTCCTGTCCAGAAAATAAACAACCTTTAGTAACTATAAAGATACTTAAATACCAGCAATTCTAAACCACTGAAGTAAATGTTTTTTCAGCCTGACAATGTGGATGACCCGCACTTATTAAGTATTATTATTACTACGTATATTTCCTGTACTTAAGGTTTAGAGAAATTTGTGTGACAGAATAGGCATGCTTGACTTGCACGACACTGGATAAACAATTACACTGGCATGGGAGGTACAAGATAAACTATATGCTTGACTTCAGGTTAAAGAAAGGGTAAAAAAAACTAGCAAGGTCCCCCTGAATGGCATCCCTGCCTTCCAGTGTGTCAACTGTCCCACACAGCTCAATGCTGTCAGCAAATCTGCTGTGGGTGCACTTGATCCCACTGTCCACGTCACTGACAAAGATATTAAAAAGCACTGGTCCCAATATCAATCCCTGGTTGATGACTGCTCTCCACTTGGACATCAAGCCACTGACCATAACCCTTTGAGAGTTATCCAGCCAATTCCTTATGTACCAAGTGTTGCAGTCATCAAATCCATGTCTCGCCATTTTAGAGACAAGGATGTTGTATGGTACACTGTCAAATACTTTGAAGAAATCATTCTGTCAGAAAGCTTATCACTCAAGAAATATAACTTCAGAGCCACCAAAGAGTTCCATTACAAAACCTGCGATGCTTAGAATCCTTTAAGTATATGGCACTATATATTTTTATCTAGAGAAAGTATACCTCTTTGGATATATATATATATTTATATATATATATGTACACACACGTAAGTATACTACGTACTAAGCATGTAGTAACTAATATATGACAGTCACATCTTCTAGAATTCCTGGATGACAGTTTTTCATTGTGGACACTCTAGAAAGCATAAGATTAAGTAGGGATAAGCTGTTTTTGGTTGTGATCTAAATTTCATGTTTCACTAACACAGAGAGAGTGAGAAATAAGCCCACAGCCTTCAAGTATTGCACATACATATACTTCAAACAAATACAGATATTAACCATTGCCCAAGTCCTCTTTGCATCATAGCAGCATTACCAAGCTAATACAAGCATACATGTTTAGCACCACATGTCAATATACATAGAGGAGGCAAGGGAAGTAAAAAAGGCAATGTGAAAGCTATGGGAATAGTCTTTAAATGGAAACTAGAAATCTCAGAAATATGACAATATACTCAGCCTCAGAAATTAAACAGACCAAGTTATGGAACATTTTTCAAGCCTCACAAGGAAGACTTAAAAAAATTGAGAGACCTTGAGCTTCAGCTTACTAAGAGTTGGCAGCCTCAAACACATTAAGAAATAACAGAAAATCATTTCATTTATAGGAGCAAGACAAAGAGTTTGAAATGTGTAAACTAATAATTTTCTTTCCTGTGGTAAAGTGCACATTCTAGTTGCGAAACCACTTTCCCACCCACTTTTTGGCTGAATACATCATAAGAAACATTACTTTCATATGACAAGTTTTCTTGTCTTGTCTTTTTCAAGTATGTCCCAAGAATCCTCATTAGCAATTGAGCTAAAAGTTAAAATAAAAGACACTGGTTCTGGAAAATTGATAATCATAAATAGTATTATCTTGATGAGTTCAATAGCAATAGATCAATAATTTAATTGGCTACTGAATTCTCAGGCTAAAGACGCAGAATGATATCTGAGGTTCTCAATCTCAATTTTTCTGGCACAGTGTGTTTTTTACTTCAGAAGCACTCCATATCTATGCAGCATTGGTATCACTGCAAACTGGAAAGCTGGCAGGTTAGATGGTGCAGCAACAGCTATCTTTCAACTGAAAAGTCCACAGAATAGTTGCCATTATTCTTTCTCCTAATTTCTAACTCTGAAAACTAGAATTTCCTCTTTTTGACCATGATCAGAGTAATCACTAAAGGATAAAACCAGACTAATACTTGGATAAGAAAAAAACAAAACACACAAAAAAAAAAAAGGTGGGGGCAGGCAGGCTTTTTGCCTGCCCCCCCTCCTTTTTTTTTTGGATATATAACACTCTGTTGGATAAAATTCTTCATACAAGTGTCATTGTACTAAAAGAAAAAAAAATTAAATTTAACATTTCCCTCCATTACCAAAGCTCAAGTATTTTCCCATGGATTTCTCCTTATGTCCAGCAGAGGGTAGCAAAAGAACAGATTTGTGAACTCCAGAAAACATTAATCTCCACTGCTTTTCAAGAAGTAGCATATAATTAAATATTCTAAGATTGCAGTTGAAGTAGAAGTACACTACTCCTCACACAATCACCTTAAGAAGTTTCTTCTCATCATCAAGAACTTAGTACATACTTGCTAACCAAATGATCATTAACATGAGGTACTCAGCATGGAAATTGAAGATTCGCATCCTATATCTACCAGCTTCTATAAGCTAAAAATTCTATGAAGTGAGATTAAAAAATACAGATCTACTATCAAAAAATGTAGACCATTCTGTCTGGGGTGTACTACTTTAAGACCTCTATATCTGACTGGAAATTCAGCTTGGCTACTGGTATCATGATGCACTTAGTGGAGGAAGGATGTTGTAGATGATATACACCTAGTCTTTAATGAAGGCTTTGACACCATTTCCACAGTGTACTCCTAGAGAAACTTGCTGCTTATGGTGTGAATGGGTACACTGCTTGCTAGGTAAAGAACAGGATGGATGGCCAGGTCCACAGAGTGGTGGGAATGGAGGTACATCCAGCTGGCACCAGTGAGGCTCCCCAGGGATCAGTGTTTGGGGTCAGTCTTGTTTACTATCTTTATTGGTGATCTGGATGAGGGGATTAAATCCGCTTGCATTTGTGAATGACACCAAGTTGGGTTGGAGTATCCATTTGCTGTAGGGTGGGAAGGCTCTGCAGAGGGAGCTGGAATGGCTGGAGAGATGGGCCAAGACCAGCACCATGACATTCAACAAGGCCAAGAGCTGAGTTCTGCTCTTTGGCCACAACAACCCCAGGCAGCGCCACAGGCTGGGGCAGAGTGACTGGGAAGTGGCCCAGCAGAAAAGGACCTGAGGGTGCTGGTGGCAGTGGCTGAACATGAGCCAGCAGTGCCCAGGTGGCCAAGAAGGACAATGGCATCCTGACCTGTACCAGCAACAGTGTGGCCAGCAGGAGCAGGGCAGGGCTTAATCCCCTCTACCCAGCACTGGTGAGGCTAAACCTCCAATCCTGTGTTTAATTCTGGGGCTCTCAATTCAGGAAGGACACTGAGGTGCTGGAGAATGTGCAAAGCAGGGCAACCAACTGGTGAAGGGTCTGGAGCACAAGTCCTGTGAGGAGCAGCTGAAGGAGCTGGTAGTGTTTAGACTGAAGAAAAGGAGGCTCAGGGGTGACCTTACCACACTCTACAACTTACTGCCTGAAAGGACGCTGTAGCCAGGTGAGAGACAGTCTCTTTTCACAGGTAACAAGTGACAGAATGAGAGGAAATGGCCCCAACTTGTACCAATGGAAGTTTAGAATGGATATTATGGAAAAAATTCCTTATGGCAAGGGTTGCAAAGTGTAGGAGGAGGCTACCTCCTTCCCTGCCCAGGGAAGTGGTAGAATCTAGTGGTAGATGGTAACCATCTACGAGGTTACTGTAGGTCCTTTCAGATAATTACACATATGCAATTTACTTCTAAGATGGTAGAGTGAGATGCAAGCTGCCAACAGGATATGTATTGAAGTCTAACCTAGTCTGGTTTTCTTTGATTCAAAGACTTGTGCTAATTTTCTTTAACTTTTAAATGCAAGAGATTTCATCACATACTTTTCCTTAATCACTGCTTAATTTCCTTATCAATAAGTAACAAGAAACTCATTTTTCTGCAGACTGAGTATGCCTTCTTACATTATTAAGATATTCAGAAAGTTAAAATAGTAACAAAAATTTAGAAGCAAAAAAAAATTTCTGATTATGGTTAGTAGGTACCATTTTCCTAATAAGACCATCATTAGGGTGTAGCAATTGTATATTTTCAAGGAACTGCATCCTTTCTTTTCAAATTTACAGTTGGTGGGTATATTCAATAAAATTATTTTAAAAGATAAATTATTTGCTGCCTTTCTCCTCCTCCTTTAAGCTCATTACTTCTCTGCTAGTATACAAAAAGCCATGAGGTCATAAGAAGCGTCCTTACTCAAGTACAGGGAAGCAAAACTTGGTGCTTTTTAAAAGGGCTATTGGAACTTCACAGTGTGCAACACATTCCAACTGAAGGCAATTCCACTTAGGCCAATAAGTGCAGCTGAAAATACATGACAATAGATTTTCTGTAGAATTCTTTGAGGGCACAAAGGTCTACCTTGTTAGTCAATAAGTCAGTGTTTTTAGTTGATGAGCTTTGATCTTCCCTGTAGGAATTTTCTTTAGTGCTTAATCTTTAATGCAGGACTCTACCTACCTAAAAATCAGCCCTTAAAACATTTCTTTTGCCTTAAGAGAAAAACAACAATAAAAAAAAACAACAGCTGAAAACTATGTCACTTATTCCTTTAAGGTTTCAATATTTAAGAAGTGACAGTCCTTTTAAATTCATTGTGGAAAATATTTAAAGATGCCCTCGGTAGAAAACATACATCAGGATAAAGAATTGTCCATTCAATAGGGTTTTCTGCAATATCAAATATTCTACCAAGAAAATCTTAGTCCAGACTGTATGAACATATAACATAACTACTACAAAACCTATCAGTTGACAAACAAAATATTGAAACTTAGGAGGAAACTAACTGGTTAGTGTAAAGAGCCTATTTACAAGATATTATTCTCCAAAGACTAGAGACTTCTCAGCCATGGGTGTCACTCAACAGAGAGGAAACCTAAACCTGCAGTAACCTAATTCTAGTAAGTAACTCCAGGAGGAGGCTGCTCTAAGACCATTGTGATCTTTCAATATTGTACTCCCTCACCTAGCACATCATCTGACAATTTTTGCAGCTCCAGCAGATTCTCCACCAGAAATCCATTAAACCAAACATATAAGAAGACAGACAAATTAAGACTTTAGATTTCCTGAAGTTAGCCTTGTTTTCACCCTTATATAAACCTTTTCCTGTCTCCTGTTTAAATGCAAGTCTCAAGCCAAGCTCATAATAGAAGTGGCATTCACCTGTTCAGCCATTTCTGCAAAACAGATGTTCAATATTTTGTTCATCAAGTACACAGAATTCCAGCCTAACTGGAAGGTTCCATGCCTCAAAAATGAAATTGCTCAATGTCAGTGCTTGTTGAGACTAATAGCAATAGTCGAAAAACCTTACTTCAAGTTCCTTTAAAAGTCTCTTCTCTCGTTCAGTGCTGCATTTAAGATCATTGGCCTGGCATCTCAGCATCTCATTACAGCCGCTGTGCTCCACCTCCACATCTCTCAATTTCTTGCGCATATTTTGAAGTTCATTATTCAGCTCCTAGAAAAGAAATAAAGCATTAAGAGTTACTTTTGCTAAGATAAAGCAGAAGGTTCAAAACAGGAAAGAATGCATCAGAACAGGCTAATAAAATCTAACACATCGGCACATGTCAAGCATTTACCTAACAACAAACATTCCTCATTCACCACCAGATAACATGTTGGCTCACAACTCACAACAAACATGACCTTCTGCAGTAATAATAAAATCAGAGCCAATTCTCCACAGGAAATTTTTCTCTAAAGAAGTACAAGGCTGCTCCTCCAATCTGTTCTCTCTTGAAGCTCAGTGGCAGTGATGGAGAGGGAAACAGTTAAATGCATTTTATGAAATGACAGAAGTTCTATTTAGAAGTTTGTTATTATTCTGTCAGAACTTCAAATCAAATAATCAGACATGTCGAAAGTTACTCCCATAGAATAAATATTCTTAATTTCTGCTATTCTGAGGACTTTTCTCAGAAACTGAATTATAAAATTAGTTACATGAACTATGAATTTCTTGGAAAGATAAAATAACTAAGCTGTGTGTCCCCCCCCCCAGTTTTTGCTTTTGGAAATTGAACCAAGATACACGTTGGTGTAACACTATTGGACTCAGCAGCTCTGTGGAGTCACTACTACAAAATTCTCATTCGTGCCACACCAGACAGGGAGGAAAGTAGCCAAATAATGAGCCCCCAGTAGCCTAGTGCATATTTAAGCTGGGGATTCCAGAGGCCTTAAAAAAGAATAGCTTTGGTCTAGTGGACAGGAGTAAGCTTTTCCATAACTAGCATCAGAAACAAGTTACAAATCCAGTGACTTAGCTGGAAGACCTTTTGAAAGCCAATTACTTTCTCCACAAAACACAGAAAGATTATCCTAAGTCCTTCTGTTCATTTATTCCTATCATTTATCATGGCAAGAGACATTTTGTGAAAATAAACCAGTTGGTCTACAAATTCTGCTATTACTCTTACATAACATAATCTTGTTCCTGAAAATTACTAATCATAAGGCATCTGCAAAGCAGGGAAGAGAAGGAAAAGAAAATGAATTATTAATAAAGAACTATTGTTCAGAAGATTGAAATTTGACAGAACCATGTTTATACATGAAGATCAAAGAAATATGAGTCTTTTCCAAAGTTTAAAACAAATTTTAGAAGTTCTTCATGACTGAAGGTAGAAAGTTTTGGCCTCTTAAACATGACACTAAGGGATTCATGACTTCCTTATTAACACCAAGTGCCACTCCATTAATACCAAATTGTCACTGAAAACTTTAATTAATTTTCTCTTTTTTCATGTAGAGGCACTATGGCATGATTTCTTCGCATTGTCTGAAAAGATAAAAAGGAGCATGCCTGTGAAACAACTGAATTAAAAAACAGGAACCTCAGTAAATCAAAATATTTCAAAAACAGTCTGCCTGGATATGGATTAAATTTAAGGTGATCTTCTAACTTTGCCTGTAATACCAAAACAATGGAGAGATTTCTGCCCATCAGCTTGCAAAAAAAAAAATTACTTTTACTCAAATTTAAAGCTATCATCTTCTCTATATTGGAAAGATATAGAAATATTTCTCTTCAGATTTAGCTTCCACATATTAACAAACGTGAGCTGTGAAAAGTGCATATGAAATAAGTAATATATAGCTTCCTGGAAAAATACTTCATCAAGACTTTAAAAAACTGACATGAATAGTACATCAAGGATGTTAAACAAGTCAACATGACTTCAGACTCTTGAAGTCTCTGAACTTTTCAGATATGGTATAACTGTGTCAGACTGTTCAAGCAGTTACCTGCACTTGGAAGGTTCAGCAAGAAACAGACTTCACCATGCTAAAAAAGAAACACCTTTATACATACATATGTATCTGCATGACACACACACTCACTAGACATATTTGCTTATCAAAACCATGGCTGGTCGGTTGGTTCAGAGTGTGTATAAACAACACAATTTCACAAAAAGTCCAAGGAAAAACTGAGTGCTTCTGTGAAGGAATACTGTATTCTGACTCACCACAAGATGATGCTATTGCACTTACTATTGAACTCCAACATCTTTTACCATGTACCAAACACAATGCTAAGCACACTCAATATAGCGCAACACAAAACTTTCTCTGTTAGAAAGCAGAGAGGACTACTTTAACTCCATATCATAGAGACACATTTTAGTAGATTAAACTGACTTCATTTCTATGCTTACCTCAGCATTTTCATAGCTAAATTCAGACATGTAGTTCACAAAGTGCAGGTTTAGAACCAGGATTTGCCATGCATGTTTAGAATCTTACTTCTTCATACCTATTAAGACCACTTTATGTAGCTTTTATCTCATAACTCAAAATAATTATTAATTATTTAAAATTGGACTCTAAATACACAACACTAAAGATGGGAACACATTTGAAGCTTTAGTTTACAAACCCATCTAATATTTATCTGTCAAGTCAAATCAGTTAAGCTTTCAAACAACTAAGATAGTCAAGTCCAGATTTAACATTAATGTATGTATTTTTTTATTTCTTGGAATTTTACAACTATATGTAACTATAACTAGGGTAATAGGCAACGGAACGCTACAAAAACAAAGCAGAAAAATTGAACTATTTGCAATTGAACTCAATCCAAAAATTTTACTATTCAAAGCACACTGGTAGTTATCTAGTAGTGAATCACATACTTTAGGAGAGAACAATTATATAGCTTTAGTACAATCTTCCAACAAAAACCCTGCTTCTACAAATCACCTTCCACTTCCAAATCAACATACATTGACAGAGAATACAACGACTTGAGCAACCCACTGTTCCTTTTCATCTGAGGATAAACATCACTTCTAAGAGTATAGTACACTTCTTAAAACATTGTTATTTTCATATAGTATTAAACGCACTGAATAATACTTGTAAACTCCATACATAAGAGATGAAAAGTCCCTTCCAAACCCTCCTCAGCTTAAGTCAGTCTACTGTTAATCAGAACACAGAGCCAAAACACCACTCTTACCATGCTTTACCTGGCAACTTAATAAGAAAAATGTGTCTAAGAGTAAGTTTCCTCATAGCCTAAACCCAACCTCAGTTTTTCAAGCATTGACTTTGAATGAAAACTGACTCATGTTTCTGTTGGTTTGAGAAGGACCTTAGGGTATCACCTGTTAATGAATTAACATATTCCCCTACGAAATCTCCTCTTTCTCTTTTTTTTTTTTAACTATACCTTTACAGTTCTCCCAATTAGTCTCTCAAAGTACTGTTCAACATGTCGACAAAATTATTGAGGGAATGAGGGAATTTCCTTTTTATCCTTCATTCAAAGAAAATTCAAATCAGTGGATCCTTTTCCACCATCAGGTCTCTTCATCATTAAGACAAACAGCACAATGTAACTCCTTTTGCAGTTGATGTACAGAAACACTATTTATCCACACACTACCTGGGTGTCATTACCACACCACTCCTTATAGATCTTGCCTTCAAACAGCTGAAGAGTCAGTACCTATGAAATGTACATAATTCAGGAAGCGTCTCTGCCCCTGAATTCTGTTTTGTTGGGCGAGCTGCTCCTACAGGTGCCATACAGCATCTGAGCAACAGCACCATAACATAACATAACATAACATAACATAACAGAACATGAACATAACATAACATAACAGAACAGAACATAACATAACATAACAGAACAGAACATAACATAACATAACATAACATAACATAACATAACATAACATAACATAACATAACATAACATAACATAACATAACATAACATAACATAACATAACATAACATAACATAACATAACATAACATAACATAACATAACATAACATAACATAACATAACATAACATAACATGTAGATTTGCTGTCAGAATCAGGCTATCAAGCTGCCAAGTAAATTTAGTACCATTTGGGAAGACTGGTACTGTCCCAGGCTTGGAGCTGACCAGCTGGGAAGAAAGTAACCAGAAAATTTTCTACTGCTTGACTAATGCCCATCCCAACTCAGACAAGTCTGTCACATCTTAGAAGGGACTACAAAGGAGGGAAATATATTAAAAAATTATTCTTTTAGCAGCAGTCTGTTCTCTGCATACATCACGCAATTCAAATGTCTATCAGCCCTAACAGAGAGAGCTTCTGCATACACTTCTTTTTATGAAGAATAACTACAGCTGAATACATTCTGGTTTTTCATCAACTAGTATTCTTACATAGGTAAGATACAACATATGGAACTTGCAATTTAAAAAGACAAAATTATAATTGAAGTAAACTGGTGTAATTGCTTGTGTCCCTGTGGAGCAGGCAAAAGTTAGGTATGTTCACTCAGCACTTCCACACCATAATGGTACATGATTTCTTCTAAACATATTTCAGTTTTAAATAGCTTGACTGTCTAAAAAAGGTATAAAAATAAGTTTGTATTTTATTACTTTTTACACATATAACACCCAGAGGATATATAAATATCAGTATAAATCTGGAAATATGATTAAATTAATTACTAAATAACAAAACCCCACACTCTAGAACAGATTATAATGTCATCTCTTAGTATTAGATGATTTTTATCTAATTTCCAACAATGCTTACTTTTCTTACGCGGTATGAAGTGAGTAACACACAATGCACAGCTCAAAATCCCATCATCACTGTTCAGGTTCCCTGAAAGTATGTGGTCTTCATATTATACAAACTGTTTTCATATTCACAGGCTATTGGATGTCATACTGGGGGAAGTAATACGGAAATTGAATCAGTGGTTGCTAGGTGTCACAATTTTACTGACTCAGTATCACATGACAGTGCAAATGGACTGTGCACTGGTAACTTGATTTAGGCATTTACCATCAAAATCAGCCCTAACACATTTCTTTAAAGCAAGAAAGACTGTGACACACCAAGTGTAACTTAATAAGGCTTGTTCTTCAGAAATACTCTGCAGCATTTAGCTACTGGGGGGACTTTTTCCTACATCAGAAAGACCTCAAACCACTACACACTTCACACCAAAAAAGTTCCAGCCATTATCTCATGCAACTTTCCAACTATTAATACACCATACCAGTAAAATAGTTTCTACTTCGTTTCTTTCTTTAAGAAGGAATACATATTCATTGTTATAAATTCTGCTGATATCATCCTTCGCCTTTGCAAGTCTTTGCTGTTCTTCTTCCCACTTCTGTTGAGCATTATGAAATGTTTCCTCAGTCTCTGTCACTTTCTGCTGAAGGTTTTCATTGAGTACTATTGTTTACAGAAAAAGAGAAAAAAAAAGGTAGAAGCAGCATGGCAAAACATATCCAGAAAAAAACCCCAAACACATAATGATCACCAGTTCTTCTGTGTATTTTGATACCCAGTGGAACACTGCAACATTAACTCTCCAGCACTGGAGAGCCCCAACTTCACTAAGAAGAAACCCGCAAATTTTGTGTTCTATCACATCTTTCCTACAAAAATATAGGAATATTTGACAGATTTTTAAAATTAAAACAATTTTTTCTCTTGGAAAAGGATAAAAACCCGAGATAATTCTTTGCAGGTCCCTTCCAAATCAGCGTATTCTGTGATTCTGTGAAATTATATCTTTATAGAATGGAGGACTTAATTTCAGATTACTACATTTCGCCATATTATTTCCAAATAATCTGGCAAATAATCTGAAATTATATTTCATTTTTGATATAGGCATTAGTCTGTATAAATTAAATTTGAGCTCAGTTTAAATGACAGTAAAGATAGGCACCTCTTCCATGAAAGAGTCTGTAGATAAACCTAAGGTAGGTTGGGTTAACTGCTCCTCAAGACATCTAAATCTTCAGCCCATAAATGACCTGAGATGGGGAACATTTTATACAGACTTCTGTAAAGCTTAAATGTCACAGAAACCTTTAGAACCCATAAGCATAACCTTCATAACCTTTATAGGAGAAAATATTTCACAACAGTTTTTCATTTTACTGAATACAACTACCTGCACTGGCATCTAAATCATCAGCACTTTGCAACAGGATTTTATTTCAAATCCATCCCAGTTTTCTGACATTTCTTCCTAATCAGAAAAGAATGAATTGAAGAGAGCACATTAAGATGACACAGAGAATCAGTGGACACAATGACAGGAATGGACTGCCAGATGGCAGAAAATCAACCCTGAAAAAGAACAGCAGAAAAAATTCTGAAGCAAACACTGAAGGGTACAAGGCACTAATGAAGCATTCTGTCTGAGGCGCTATGCTGGGGTCATACCAAAACACACCAAAACATGTGAAGTGAGAAAGGCTCCAACTGGCAAAGGAAAAGAAGCAGAAAATTACTAATTGCTAAAAAATTAAGCAGCAAAATTATAATTTGGTTTCTATGGCACTTCTCAGAGACATAAAAAGTTTGAGAAATTTCAGCCAATGGAATTTGTTGTCAATTGACAGACTGCAAATTACTGACTATGGTATTGAAAGAAACCAACACACATGTGCATTTAAGAAGACATCCTTTGCCTCTGTAAAGCATCTCCTATCCCCTTTTTGCACTTCAGTCCCCTCACCACAGCCTCATAGCCCAGTCCATTCAGGAAAGTGACAGGCAGCCCAGCAGACTAAGTGCTGTGGTTCCATCAGCATCAGTCCCTCTTGGGTCCTGCCTCTTAGTACCTGCATAGCATGACTCTTATACTGGCAAGGAAACCAGCACACATGGAAAGAAGCAGGACTTTGCTCTAGGTGAGAAACTAGCATTTCAGATCTTCCATTTGTAATCACAGGGAAATTTCCAAAGGGGAAAAAATGCCTTCTTCCAGATTACAATCCTTAAGATTCATTATTTTTCATGTGTTTGCAATCCCTAAGATTTTTGATTACTCATGTGTTCTCCAAAGGAGTGAAAGTTCATCTTTCCAAACATCTTAAAAATACTTGTTACTTTAGGTACTAGCAAGATCCAGACTCTGTTTTTGTTTTTTGAAAGTGAAAATCTTCGAGGAGTACTCCGAACTCTTCACTGAATATCAACAGCTCATCAAACTCACAGATACATCTCCTGTACTAGATTAAACAGATACAGAAGTTTAGGTAACTAAACATGCACCTCATTTCCTTGTAAGAATGAGAAATCTCTCTGTTTGAGGAGTAAAAAGGAAATCTGAGTTTCTGAATACAAAAGTAGCAGGAAATAAAAAGTCTACATAAAAACCTTCCCTTCAACATACTATTGTCACAACACACATTACTTTAAAAAAAAGAAACAAAAACAACGAGAAGAAAATAAACCAGACATGAATAATAAAAAGCTTGAAACATTTGAAAAGATAAAAGGAAGTACACATATGATGAGAACTTCTAGAAAAAAGCTGCTGGACATAGTGCAAACAAATGAGTAGGAGTTAATTTTTCCTATTCTTTTTTCTTCTGGTTTTTTATTTCCCTCTGAAATGGAAAAGGAAGAACTACTGGGCACAGGGATAACCTGGATGTGAAGATGGCCACCATAATTACAGTTTCATACACAGACAGCACTGAAGGAAGAAATAACAGAAGTTGATGGACAAGAAGAAAGAAGGGTTGGAAGGGTTAGCCTAGCCAGTTAGTTCTAATCCCCACATGAGACAGTAAGAGTTTCATGAACTCTTAGAGGTTTTCAAAAGCAAATGGATAAGATATGGGAATACAAGACAGATTAAAAAAAAAAAAAAGCAACAAACTAGAAAATTTAATTAAGTCAGTGCTTCCAACTTACCTTAATGACATAAAACAGACTTAGCCTTTATTCCATTTTTACTTCTTTGAAACCTACCTTGCAGTTCCACAAGTTTGTTTTTTGCATCACTTAATTCTTCTTCTGCGGTACTTATTTTCAGATGGGCACCTTTTCTGGCAACTGCCAATTCATACTCCAGACCTTGTCGAATGGCCTCTCCTCTCTCAAATTCTGAACGTAATTTGATTATCTGTTTTTCATAGTTGGAGACCTAGAAAATAAATTTCACAAAATTGCTAACAATGTTCTCTTGAAGAAATGCAACATGTTACAGAAATACACCTACAGAATACTTTTAAAAGGTACTTGGAATCACATTCACAACTGACATCTTATTCCACTTGAATTGAAATACAATCTTCCAACTGCATATTTATGCACATTTTGATACCCCACTGGTTTTTGTGAACTGATCCTTTTCCTAGATGAATTTCATGTGCCTTAAACATTCCCCTCCATTTTTAAAAAAAATAAAACTACCTTAAAAAAATTTACCACATATTACTGTCATCTTCCTGCGTCTCGGAAGAAAAAAATGCCATAAGAGAAACATTATATTCTAGACAACTTTCTAGAAACAGTCAGAACAGTCATTTTGGGATACTAGACTATCAGACATCTAGTAACTCACAAATATACATACAAGCATAAAATTCAGTCCAATAGTGCTCAGTAGTCAAACAGATGTCTTTAATGCCATCTCACAACAAACTAAGAATAGAAAACACTTCCAAAAGGGATCTTATACAGTCTGAGAAACGATCTTTGCTGCCAAAAACTGGAGTCAGAAAACCACATTCAAGATATTTCAACACAAGAAGATGGAAAGAAAATACATATTCCTTCAGAACACCTACGAAGTATCAGTATTCTTCTTAATGAGAACTTCATACATGGGAAATCACCCACATTACAAAGGATTTCCTTGATGTTGTTGCAGCTAACTAGTACTGAAATTAAGTAGCATTAAGAATATACTCAATTAATCTTTTCTTTAGTCTGAATATCAGTTCCCCCACTAACACATACAAGAAAAGGTGGGTGCTGACTTGCAATCAGTTTCAGTATATTGCTGCTAGGCACACTTCCCACATTTGCTTCCCACAATCTGGTAGTCGATAATCTAGTTTAAACTATGTTCTGAAGAAGTATTATTACTACTGTAGGTAGCAATTCTGCTCATCTGACACAGCCAACAAAACAAGTTTGTTGTTGCATGTACATTTATTATCTGGGTATGTACCCAGATTAAGAGATGCCTGTTTCGCCCACAATGACTTTTTCTTGTGCTTCAGTTACATTGTTATTTTCCCACTGGCTACCAACCGTGGTGTCATTGCAAAAAATGGAACTATCTGGATAGAAAGAAAGAAAAGAAAGAAAAGAAACAAACAAACAAACAAACAAACAAACAAACAAACTCTTACATTGAGCTCAGGGGGCACAAGATTCTTCTGCATTTTGCTGTTGAGAAGCGCTCTAGTTAACTACCATACCTTTAACTATTAACAATGACAGCAGAGGTGCTTAAAGTATCTATGAACAGATATGAGAGGTCTGTACAGTGACACCTTTCTTCATATTTTCCAGTTACGGACTATGCTTTTGATCCACCATCTGAAAATACTACTTCAATGAAACAAGATGACATTTATTCCAAGAGTAAAATAAGGCAAATAAAAAAGAAGTCCTTACTTCTTGATTGTGTTGAATAGTCAAGTCCAAATTTTCTTTTTTAGCTTGAAGAAGTTTCCATTTCAGACCTAAAACAGCATCCAATTCTGATTTATTGCTCTTCTGCAGTAACTCACATTCCTCATTATGTAAGCTGCAAAATAGTATTGTTTTAAAGAAAACATAAGCATTCCTTGTAAGTTTTAATGTTCCCTTATTTCAATTAAATTACCAGATTGTGGGTCCAAAGCTCTATACATTTGCTTAAATAGGGTATGCCTACTGTTGCTTATTATGCAAACTGTGAGAGATGTAGAAGCAGGAACTTACATTAGATATGCACTTTTAATTTCCCCAAATCGATTTAACCATGGTTTTCATTATTTTTATTATTGATCCAATAAACTTCCAGGATGGTTAAAAACTTCATTTCAAGAATATATATTAAAATGACTAGCAAGTTTCTGTCTGTCTCTTCAGTAAGGCTCATTTTTTAACATGGATTACTTTCTCAAAAACATCACTGTCATAAAACAAATGCATAAATGTGGAATAAATCTCACTCTTCCACATTTTGTTTTCAAAAATATATACATCCAAGCTACAGATAAACAATAGTTCACAAAAAAAAAAAAAGCAAACTAAAGGTGTAGTCCTCTAAAATACTCTGTTATTTCCACTACTTTTTCAGCCAAAAGAAAATCTACGTAGCAGGTAACAGGATTCGCCTCTAAGCATCACAAGCAATAGCAAAATAATCAAAACAAGCTTTTATGTAATGAGTGAAAAATTAGTAAAAAAATACATATTTAATTAACTAGCTTAATAATCTTGCAATCAATTATTATAACTATATTGATTATTAAAAATTATTATAAACTATAATTATTATAAAGTGGACAACTCAAAGTGTTTCAGGAGCTAAAACTCAGTCTTCACATTATTTGATATACATCATTTTTCAAATTATTAAAGCTATGTAACAATGGCTCTACTAATCAGTTGCTCCACACAAAAGTGAAAGGTGTCAGGGCCACTCAATATGAATTAAACTGTAAAAAGAAACATGATTAAACTAAACAAAAAGTTGGCATCATTTCATGCAGAACTGAAAATATATAAAATAGCTTACCTTAGTCTACATGAAGTCTTAAGTTTTAATTACAGAAAGAACAGTTTAATAAATTCTAGGTTTTTCTAAATAAAAAAATGATCACTTTACTCCTAGATTTATGCACAGGCACCATTAACATTTTTCACAACTAAAACCTTTTCCTGATGATATATGTTTTCTCACATAAACTGACTAACATAAATGTCATCAACAAGTGGAACAGTGTTCTAGATTAAATGTAGCCTTTAAAGATATTAATAACAAGAAATGATGAAATTACAGGCTTTTATCTGCAGTGTATAAATATTTTATAATTTAATAAATTCTGTCAAATCTTCATTTAAAAACAAGATGGACTTCATCTGTGTGATCAGAATAATTGTATGTCATCCGTACTTGGTCCACAGGGTGCAATGTATTTAACACATTTTATATTTTTAATATATGTAGGAGTTAAGGATCATTAAAACCTACATGTGCTGCAAGAAAACCACTAGCACATTATTAGCTTTCAGTATTTACATACCCAGAGGAACCAACACATCTCAAAGGGCAAACACTCAGTAACCAGGTAAGTAAAATCCCATATCATTATTTTAAGCAACTCTTAGCTAATGAAATTAAGAAAATATGGTGGTAAGTCAGGAAGGAAATAAGAAGAATCTGAACAGTGAGAGTGATACCTTTTCACTCATCCTAAAATCGTGAGCCAGACACAGTTAGATGATAAAAAAGGGTTACCTTTATAAGGATCCTTAGATGCACAATTCGTCAGGTGGAAAACACTGAAGATGCACATATAGCATAACACGTATACAACTTTTATGTTTAGCAAATTAGCATATCTGACAAAAATCCCCAATTAGAGATGCAAGTGGTAAGGTAATTTCCTCCCCATTCAACCTTCTTTGAATTCCCCCACTTTAGACAGTAACTAAACTTCGTTTATGATCTCAGAGAGCTAGTTTCAACCTTGGCATCCCCAAAAATCTAACCCTGGATCCCCAGGCTGGAGCCACTGGGTAATTTATTTTGTCTTTCTGTCTAATAGAGTAAGTAGAATGCTAGCTACAAATATTATGATAGGCTACAGGGCTATAAATATATGTGTAAAGAATATAAAAAATATATAAAAGAAAGAAAAAGGCAAAAATCAATTTGGCATCAAGAGCACCTGTAAACTGTGTGAAAGATTTTTTGTGGACATCATATAATAGGTTTGGTAGACCTTTATTTTCCCATGGCTGGGGAACACAGATGAAAGGCAGGTTGTCTTACTCAAGGATTATGCAAGAAGTATCTATCTCAACTAAAGACACCCAAAAACCTGGTGGCACCAAGGCTAGCAAAGCACAGGGGAGGGGGAAGAACAGGACCCGAACTGAAAGCTAGGGATGACTAATGCAAAGAACAAGGATAAAGAAAAGGGTAACCATTTTGATAGTTTGTGGGCAGCAAGGAGGTCTTTCAACTTACTCAAGCCTGATGATATTTAATACTTTTTGCAAGGAGAGCACATGAAATGAAAGCCAGGGAACAACTACTTATTGTAAAGTAATTAAAAAGAAACACCTTCAAACCTTTGAGGAAATTACCTTGGTTTTTATGACAATCAGCTCTTAATTAAGCTCTTCCTTTCAACTCTTCTATTAGTAATCCAGGAAAAAAGAAAAAAAAAAAAAGTGTACTGGAGATACCTGCACAATAAAACTTACTCATAGAAAAATTTAACTAAGTGCTAAACTGGACCAGTAGTAGAAAAAAAACGCACCAAAAACAAGTTACATTGATACCACAATAGCAAATTAGGGACATAACAGAAATGAAAAATGTGCATGAGAGCATGAAGACAAACAGCGTAACTATAAGTACTGGGGGGAAAAAAAGCATTAAAAATAACTTCTTATGCACAGCTTCTAAAGTTACAATATTATTAGTAAGAACTTAGAAATACAAAGAAAAGCCTATTTTTCTTCTTAGTATAGAGCAAAATCAGCAACTTAAAAAAAAGAGAAGAACACTGACAGAATATTATTATCACTTCACTAATTTATTACTTAAATATTTTCAAATAAAATAGGAATTCTCCTTAGTTAGCTGCTTTATTTCTGTGATATTTTCTTTAATCCTCACAGCACCATCAGCACATGCAGTAAGTACTTTATGAAAGCTTCATACTACCTACTGTAGAAGAGCCTTCCTATTAATTTACCAGTAAAAATGCTACAAGCATAAAGTTCTTGGAATCTTAAGTCACAAAATCCCTGAAAAGTTTCAAATCATGTATGATTTGCAGTCTAAGAGGAAATCAGAGACTGCTTTGCACTTCCATTTCCACATATTAATAGTTTGTTGATCATTGGTTTTAAATGAAAACATGTATTTTAGCAACTAGAGCTTATATCTAAGACACTGTTTTTGGTAGTACTTAAAGACTCTTTAAGAAAGCATATGAGCAGGTGAAACATCTTTTGAGTTCTACAGAATGCTCAAAAATTCACACTCACTTCACAAGTCAGCTAATTACAGTCAACAAAGAACATCACAGAGAAACAGTTTTCACTAGCTTTTCTTCCATATGTGGCTGAAAATATAATTTTGTATCAGAGAAACTTTCTTTCACTTACTATCTAGCAGTGTAATTATCCTAAACTTCTCCAGTTGAAGAAGTCTGTAGCCTGACTTCCTAACCAAAGTATCTATTCACTGAATTTTGCTATTTCTATACAACCAGCAGGTTCTTGCAATTGGATTTAAACAGTGACAAATAGTTCTCTCACTTAAGATAAACAGAATGAATTAAAGCTTACTTTAATTGTGCAAAGATCAAACACATATCATGTTGAAAAACATCAGAGCCATGTGCTTATAACCAACCTCTACCCTCACAGCTATTGTAGGAAACCCTTCTGGAACTCCACAACATTCTTCCCAAATGGAGAAAAAAACTACCTCTGTCATGTCTCCTATGCCTGTGTGAAAATTCTTGCACATCAGATGGACAGTTTGCACACCTGCAATGATGGAGTGACTGCTGCCAAAAATTCAATAAAATAACAAACTCTTTAACAGCAAGGTAGCATTAAGAAGCAGGCATTCTTTATTTGGCCAGATGCACAAGGCAGTAGCTCCTCCTACACTCTTGCATGCTGAGTATAGCAAAGTTTCTGATTATACACTGTATTTTACATACATATTCATTGATTGTCCCAGAGTAAAAATACATATGATAATAATTTACCCATTATCATTTAAGCATTTTCCCCTTGCTTTATACATATATTCTTCTGTCCTGGGGATTTCTCTGGTAGTCCATAGTGGTCAGGGACACCAATGTTACAGCTGACATAGCCAAGCTGGCAAGGTACTGGGGCTGGTGAACTTCCGGTTCTCCTTCTTACACAATGGGCATTGTGCAGTTCCACAGGCCAGTGGTTGTAGGAGAAAAACCATTGTGTTAGCTCACCAGGTGTAGGCAGGCAACTCATCATCCAGTAACATGACAACATCAGTGGACAAAGGAATCAGATGGCATTTATCTGGGCTTCTGTAAAGCCTTTTAACACAGTCCTCCACAACATCCTTCTCTCTAAATTGGAGAAAGGGATTTGATGGGTGGACTCATTGCTGGTGGATATGAGAATTGCTGAACAGTAGCATGCAGAGGATAGTAATTAATGGCTCACAGTCCCAAAAGAACCTCAATGACAAGCAGTGTCCCTCAGGATCCATACTGGGATCATGTTATTTATTATCTTCATTAATGACACAGACAAAGGGATTGATAGCTCTCTGAAGACGTCTGCAGATGGCACCAAACTGAGTGGTGCAGCTGACACACCTAAAGGATGGGATGCTGTCCAAAAGGGACCTGGACAAGCTCAAGAAGAGGGCCCATGGGAATCTCAGGAGGCTTACCAAGACCAAGTGCAAGGTGCTGCACCTGGGACAGGGCAAGCCCCAGCACCAACACGGGCTGGGAATGAACAGATCAGAGCAGCCCTGGGGAGAAGGACTTGGGGATGCAAGGGCAGGTGCCCAGCCAAGGGCACTCGCAGTCCCGAAAGCCAAATGTGTCCTGGGCTGCATCCAAAGCAGCATGAGCAGCAAGGCCAGGGAGGGAATTCTGCTCTTCTGCTCTGCTCTGCTGAGACCCCACTTGCAGGGCTGCATCCAGCACAGGAAGGACATGGACCTGTTGAAGCATGTTCAGAGGAGGCCCAAGAAGTTGATGGCAGGGATAGAACACCTCTCCTGAGGTGAACTGGTGGAAGGCTGAGGGAATTGGGTTTGATCACCCTGGAGAAGAAAAGCTTCAGGGTGACCCAACTGTGGCCTTCCAGCACCTGAAGGGAGTCTACAAGAAAGATTGAGACTCTTTACAATAGCATGTAGGGACAAAACAATAAAGAATGGCTTTAAACAGAAGGAGAGAAGCTTTAGAGTAGATATTAGAAAAATCCTTCACTGTGAGAGTGATGAGCCACTGGAACCAGCCTAGAGAAGTTATGGATACCACATTCCTGACAGCTGGCTCAAGACCAAGGTGAATAGGGCTCTGCAATCTCTCAGTGAAAGGTGTCCCTGTCTAGAGCAGAGGGTTGGAATTCAAGGATCTTTGGGGTCTGTTCTAACCCTGGCCATTACATAATTCTAAGATCTAATAACTGTATTGACATGGTATAGCTTGCATACATCACACTGTGGCTGGTTCTTTTTCAGTCTGAATTACGTAATTTCAGGGATCTAGAAAATAAACCACAAAAGCCAGAACTATATTACTAGACTTAAACAGAAATGAAACTCACCTGCTAGCTTCTGTGACAGAGCAGTTGACTGGAGAGGATGAACTCATGATGACCAATAGACAGCTTTTCAAGCTGCATGAACTATAATCTCTGGAGAATGAATCGTTGACTGTACGTACATTTACTTGACAAGCTTACAAGATGATTCTTCCGTATCATAAAAGCATTGCAATCTGTAACAGAGACATGTTTTAATTTATTTGCCAACATAATGAAAGAATCATTTTTTAATACTCACAAGCAGTTAGAATACAGTGTTACTACTATGTCATGAGAACTACCAACTATAATTTTACAATTTTAGACATCTATGAGAACAGTACTTCTAATCCTCAAAGCTTAAATACTGCAGATCAATATATACATATATAGTAACATAGCAGAATATCCCCTGCCAAGGTTTTCAGAATATCAGTAAAAAGTATTTTGTTCCTACACAGTGATCCTCTATCTCATAAGAATATTACAAACTCCATTTCTCTTCAAAATAATTCTCTTGAAGATAAATGCATACACCATGACTGAATGTACTAGTTTGCTATCTGATAGCATCCTTTAACATAGCAAGTCTTCCACAGCAAGTCTTCTGCAATTTTCTATTTGAACATATTTTTATTGTATTAGCTAAATCAGCAATAGTTAGGACTATGCAGAAGGAATTCTAAATTGAAGTGTAATTCCACTGATCTTTAGAAAAAATCATTAATTTAGTGTCACAATAAAAAAGAAATCAATATAGACAACAAATTTATAACATATTTATAATGCAATAGATTAAAAAATCCATTGCTTATGTCAAGTTGCACAAGCAAGCTCATTAAAGACCTCTTTTCATTAATTAAAGCAAGGCAGCATGAAATATAAGCCGTATTCAACAGTCAATATTAAGGAGCTGTTAAGGTTTGTTTTTGAACATGACAGCAGATGGACATCCATATTAAAGCCCAAAACAGGAAACTTGCCTGGACTCCATTTTTACCATCCCTGGTTTTCAGTCACATGTCCACAGAATCATAGAATAAGCTGAGTTGGAAGGCATCCATTAGAACTATCAAGTCCCAACTCCTGGCCCTGCACAGGATACCCCAAAAGTCACACCCTGTGGCTGAGAGCATTGTCCCAATGCTTCCTGAACTCTGCTAGGCTGGCGCTGTGACCACTTCCTGGGGGAGCTGTTCCAGGGTCTAACCACCTTCAACTAAGGGTGAAGGACCTTTTCTAAACATCCAACTTAAACCCCCCGACCCAGTTTCAGGCCATTCCCTCCATCCTGTCACTGGTCACCAGAGATTAAGGATCAGTGCCTGTCCCTTCACTTCCCCTTGTGAGGAAGTTGTGACTGCGATGAGATCTCCCCTCAGCGTCCTGCAGGCTGAACAGACCAAGTGACCTCAGCCATCCCTCATAATGTTTTCATGAACCTTCCTGCTCTCCTTTCAATGCTCTCCAATATTTTAATGTATATTTTATATTGTGGTGTCCAACGGCAGCAGTTGGTGTAATATATATATATTAAATTGATTTTATTCATTCCAGTGGCTGCACTAGAAATATGGAGAAGAAAAAAAATGCATTTCTGCTTCAATCTATAATTTTAACAGAAAATGCAGCAAAAATAAACTTACTTCCAACAACTCTGAGTTTCTGGTCTGGGTTTTTTTCTTTGTTTGTTTTCTTTTTATGGAAAAGCAGCATATTCATAGAATAGCTACATGTATCCTTTGTGATTTTCAATATCTACCCACCAGAATTCACCTTGGTGCATGTGTTCATAAAACTCAAAACACAATAGTCATGAGCCATGCATGACTGTTGCATGAGCCAGGCAACAGTCACTCACACTCCTAGAGAAAATGGCATGGCTTTCTTTCCATCTCAAATGAGAAAATAGTTGAAAACCTAATTTTCAAAGTATAGCCTGTAGTATAATTTCTAGGCACAAGTTAAGTTCCATTAAATTATTGGTGACTTGCACACTGAAAACTTTAACTTTACTAGAGAAGAGGTGAGAGAAGAAAATCTTGACAAAGTACTTGTAGTACTGTACTCAACAAGGATGAATCACTTCAATAAAAAAGAAAATGAGGTATCCTGGTATAGGAAACTATACCTCTATCAATTGTGCCAAATTTTCACATTCAGACATAACTCTGAACATGAAGAAACTAGTTTTGTTATACCACCCTTTAATTAATATTATTGCCAAAAATATTTATGTGGCTTCATACCAAAATCTGAAAGTATGGTCAAGCTAAATAGATGCCCAAAAAAAAAAAAAAAAAAAAAAAAAAAACCCTGTCTCAAAACATAAGGAAAATCTCCTTTGACACATCCTACCACTTGAAGTTTTAGAACCCTCTGAAATTACTTTTAAGTCTTGTTAATTACTTTGGGGGGAGGGAAACAGGGAATATCTAATGACTGTTTTCCAGGAATGTTAATGATCTTGAATATACAATATTAGTTATATTATATTGTATTATATTATATTATATTTATTATATTATATTATATTATATTATATTATATTATCATTATATTATATTATATTATATTATATTATTTATGTTAGTATTTATTATGTTATGTTAAGACTTAGTATTCTGCACATCCACAGTTTACTAGCACACAAATGGATACACTCCAAAACATGCTATTTCAATCAGGGAATTAAAAATTCAAGGGACATGGAGTGGCTCATCAGAGCCCCACAATCAAACAAAATAGTTAGTAACTTTTTGCTTGAGGAGGTAATACATTTGGTGGATGTTACCTACAAAACTTGTGTCATATTCTCCTCACGAACTTCTGAACATGCTTAACTAGCTTTATGAAGGCCATTGATTTAGAATGGATGTGGGGAAGAAATTTTTTATTGTGAGGGTGTTGTTGAGGCACTGGAACGGGTTGCCCAGAGAAGCCGTGGATGCCCATCCCTGGAAGTGTTCCAAGACGAGGCTGGATGGGGCTCTGAGCAACCTGGTTTAGTGGGAGGTGTCCCCTGCCCACGGCAACCGAATGGAACTGTTGGATCTCTAAGGTCCCCTCCAGCAAACTGAATCTAACCAAGATGTACTAACTTGAAACACACAAAGCCAGGCGGAATTACCACATCTGTGCTGCGACTATAAAAGCTCGCCAGTTTCGGCTGAACGAACCACTAGCTTTTCACTAAGGCAGGCTGAAAAATTGTAAGCAAGCTAAGAACCAAAGTAGAAGCATTCCTTCGCACCGCTGGCCCCGGAGCGGCGCTGGCTGAGCGCACGCCGTAACGGTGGCTTTGGCGCTTTACCTGGCAGGAAAGGCTGAGGGAACAAGGTCAGAACAGAGCTCCAGCAGCAGCACCCCGGGGCCGCTCCGGGCAGCCGGGGAGAGCGCGGGCACCGGGAAGCGCCGGGAAGCGCCGCGCCGTTTCCAGGTCCCGCCAGCAGGGACGCGGCCGACGGGGCGCGCCTCCCCAACGGCAACTTCCGGCCGCGGTGCAACGTCATCAGCGGGCGGGCCGGCCGGCCGGCGGCGCGCGCGGCGGCGCGCGTGCCGGGCCCCGAGAGCCGAATGTGCGAGCAGGAAGTGAAAATGTCCGAGTGACGTGAGGGCCAGGCCGAGATGTGCACGGCCTCGGGGTCGGGGCAGCACACTCTTCGCTCGTGTTATCCAGACAAACAAACAGGTAAATGGTTTCGAGAGGCCCTAGGACAAAAGTCGCAGCAGGGTGGATGGGGGAGACCGGTAACAAGGTTACCGTTCCCCTTCTGGTCGCCTCGCTGCACAAAAGGAAAGGTTTCTTTGAAACATCTCAAGTGAGAGTTTCAAGATCCAGATATAAACATACATGATGTCAAACAACAGCCGCATAAGCGAGTGAATAAAATCCACCCCACCATATTCTAGACAAGTGGACAATAGCTGTAAAATGTCAGTGGTGTAGCCTTCAAGGTACAAATGTAAGTTTTAATAAAAAGAAAAAAATATCTGTAATATTTTCACCTTCTGAGATAAAGACTCAAAACTTAATTTCTAGTCTCTAACTTGATTTCTGTAATTGGCTTTTACCGATGTTTTTTGTGCTTCTCCATCATGCAATTATTCTAAATGTGTAGTGCCAAATGAAATAAATTCTTTGCCCAGGTTCATAAAAATAATTTATGTTGCAGTTTTAATAACAGCGTGGTTGGGGTTTTTTCTGATCAAAAATACAGAGTGAAAAGGATGTCCTCTCTGCTGTTTTCTGATGAGTAGTCAAAAATCAATATGAAAAATGGCCTCAGCTAATGAAAAAACATAAATTATGTGATAATATGAAAGGAAGCAGAGACTTAGCATCATATTTGTGTAGTGTGATAGGTTTTGGCAGTATAAAAACTTGGAAAATTCTGAACCAGTAGTAATACTAGCTTGCCTGCCCAAAATGACCCACACACTGGTTTTTACATTGATTCACAAAAATTACTTTAGACACAATACTGTTGCTGCATGCATGTAGTTAAACAAACACCTTCCCTTCCCCGCAGGCCTCCCATGCTGAAAAATACATATCATATATAGAACCAGAAATATAGAATTATTTTGGTTGGAAAAATTGTCTAAAATCATCAAGTCCTACCATTAGCCCAGCACTGCCACAGCCACCACTAAACCATGCCCCTAAGTGCTGCATCTAGATGTCTTTTAAATACCACCAGGGATGGGGACTTTTGTCCCAAGTGGTCATTCATTTTTACATTTTATCTTAATATATTGACAATTTTCTAATTTTTATGAGAAAGCAGATGTCAGGCATATGAGCTTTGCTACCTCCAAGAAAATCAAACAGATCTGACTTGTTTAAGCCATCAGAAAAATGCAGTTTGTTCTTATTTAACACAGATGGTGTGAAATTTTACTGTAAAGTTTATAAAACAACATTTTGCATTTAAGAAAGAGAGAGCCTAGAGCACTCTGTGGCAACTGCAGTGGGTGTTTTGGGCCTGACTTGAGTTTCAAAACTGAAAGGGATAAGATAATTCTTCTCACAAGGACTTATCTTTATGTTCAAGTAGCACAGAGGGGAGCTGAGAGGAAACTGACCTGTAAAACTTGTGCATCAGGCCACACACCAACGATAAAAACTTGAGCATAAAACAGCTAGGTCTGTCTGCCCCTGTGAAACAGTGTGAGTAATTTTTTGTACCACGCTGTGACTTGCAGGTGGGACCTCCTCATAGGACTAAACTCAGAGAGAGTTGACAGGCAAGCTAATTTTTGATGCAGAACTAGAATTAGACACAACAGGACAAGCAGGCTGTAAGAAAGAAGGTAGTGGGTTTATATCTGGTTTTGAGATCCTCACTTGGAAGAAAGGTATTTGTGGGGAGGCTGGCAGTGGCTGATATGCTCACTAAGGAGATCAGCTGACAGAAACAGGGGAGGAGAGCACAGTGGCTTGAAACGCTAGGTGGGGAGGAAGCTTAAACGTGGACTCGTAAACAAACCGGGAGAGAACAGATACGGAGAGGACAAGGGGAGTAACATCGTCTGAATTAGTAGCAATCCTAGGAAGAAAGCAAAACGAACCAACCAAAAAAACAACAACCAAAAAAAAAAAAAAACCCAACAAAACAACAACAAAAAAAAAACCAACCCAACAACACCACCAAACCAACTCCGCCAAACCCAGGAGTTAATGGCGACTAAGTAGCAAGTAAGGACTCTGTTACAGACTTCAGAATATAAAACAACCAAGAGTTGTTGCATGCTGGGGGAAGTCAAGACATCAAGCAAGTAAGTGTCTGGGGAGTACCCGGGTAACACGGGCAGCTTTGGGTCCGGCAGCAAGAAGGGATGAAAGGTCCGGCAAGGGAACGGCTCTCTAACAGAGCTCGTGGGGCATGAGACCACAAAGGACCCCGCAGGGACAGTCGCACTCGCTCGCTTTGCAAAAGAGATTGGCGCTCATTAACCACGCCAGCCTGTTAATGGGCTGAGCAGGGCCCATTCCCCCGTCTGCGTGGGGATCTTCACCTCGGCTCCCGCCGCCAAAGCGGCCGGGGGCGGTCCCACTGCCGCGCTGCTGCTGCCGCTGCTGCTGCTGCGGCAGCAGCTCCTCCTCCTCGTCCTCCTCTTTTCTTCCTCCTCGTCCACCTCCACTCCCTCCAGCGGCGTCGCGGCCGCTCCGCCCCCACCGGAGGAGGAACGAACCACTTTTCTGACTGCGGGGAGAGGGAGCGAACGAGACTTTTCCCATTCCTTTCTCCAACTCTGCCTCGAGTCCGGCGAGCTTTTTCCTCTCGTGGCTTCCCGCATTCCCCCAGGCGTGGAGGTGGGAGCCGAGGCGTCTGTCTTACGGCAGGGCGCTCGCCGAGTCCTCTCCGGCGCTCCCCCGCCGCCCCTGAGCGGCGTGCCGGATGGTACCGGCCCGCTGGCGGGAGGAGGCGGCGCGGCTGTGTTTCCCGCGGCGGGCGGCGGGCCGGACGCCACCGCGGTTGGTAGCGGCGAGTGCACCGCTGACGGTGAAGCGGCGGGGTGAGCGGGCAGGGGAGAGAGCGCGAGAGGGAAAGCGAGAGAGAAAAAGAGAAAGAGGGGTCAGGGGGAAGAGGGAGAGAGGGAAAAAGGGATGGATGGAGGAGAGGCGGGCGGGCGGAGTTTCTTTCCGCGCGCCCCCTCCCTCCCCTCTCCTGCCCCCCTGCAGCGCTCTCGCGCCATCGCGCCCGTGTGCGTGAGGGGGCGAGCGGCCGGTCGGGCACGGGGGAGATCGGGACAAGGTGGCGGCGGGCTGTCCCGGCCGGGGCGGCCTGGCCCTGCCCGCAGGCGGGCGCTGACGCTGCGGAGTGCCCAGGGGGTCTCTTTGCAGGGGTGAAGGGCGGGCACGGCGTAGCGCGCCCTAGCCAGGGGTCGCCCGCCCTTGCTGACGTACCTTCTTGTGTTGCCCTTCTCTGCTCTCTCCCGCCCCGATGTGTTTATCCCGGCAGCGAGTGGCACCTCGTGTGGCTCGCAGTGCCTCGGTGGTTGCTGGTGGCGCAGAGCCTTTCCTACTCTGAGCCCCGCACGCCTGGCGGCGACGGGGCGTCACGTCGGTGAGAAAACATGAGCCGAGATTTCAAACCTGGAGACTTGATCTTCGCCAAGATGAAAGGTTACCCGCATTGGCCGGCCAGGGTAAGGCTTCCCCTCCTCCCCCTGCCGCGTTCTCTGCGGGGTGCGGTCGCACACCTGTGCTGAGCAGCAGCTTCAGCTTCGCCTCCTGTGAGGGAGGACACGGCTGGGCTCCCGGGGTTAGAAGCGGCTTTGCAGACACATTGCAGATCCGTACCGTAAAAAGTAGCTCTCTCAAGCAGTCATTAGTTGTCCTAATTTGTGTAACGCGGCTTTACAGAACCAAGACTGCTGTATGGTATCCTGACACTGGAGCATGTGCAGGCCCCTGGAGCTGTTCAATAATAGTGTCTCCAAATAACTGCTCTTGGCAAAAGATAAACACGAATTCATGGCAAGATAACCCCTAACTGGGCTATGTCTACCGTGCCTGTTTCTGTTAAACAGGCTAAGTGTATGTGGTAACTTGTCCAGTGCTTTTTTGTGTTCTCTGTACTCCAGTGGAAAAAAGCATGCCAATTTCTGGACTGCTACAGCAGTCATTTGTTAGACGTGGGAATGAGGTAAAAAGGTATTTATGCTGACTTAGGAATTGGGGTTCTTTTTGGGTTTATTACCCTTTTGTTAGTATTTCACATTTGGGCTTCCAGGAGTTATCAGGTCAACATAAGGATAGGAAGTCTTCCTGTTGCTTTTCCTAAAGGATGGGCAATATGTGGATGAACTTGAATTGTGCCTTTTACCTGTAACACATTGTAATCTCTCCTTTTAAGAGAAGTGGTCATGTGAAAAGTATCTCTGTAAACTGAAAGTAATGTAATTTTCTATTGTTGCTAATACTGGTGTTGATTCTGCCATATTTCTTTCATGTACTGTTAAAAAGAGATCAAAGTTCCTGCTTTTCTTTTCTGTAGCTTTTTTAATTCCCATTTTAATGCTTAGTTTTTACATATTTTCCCCTAAACTGTTCTTGACTCTTACTTGATTTGAATTATAGTAGGCTGTGTTTTTCCTAGGTGGACGAAGTTCCTGATGGAGCAGTAAAACCACCTATGAATAAAATGCCTATTTTCTTTTTTGGCACCCATGAGACGTAAGTCCTTTATATTTCAGGGTTATATGTTCTCATTTTAAAATGCTGTGACAAAAACTTATCTTCTCTGAATCTAGTGTATTTCAAGCTATTGTATTTATTAGCACGTCTTCGTGAATTGATCTGTTTTGTCAACACATGATTCTGTAAAATTTACTTAAACTTTTCAAGTGAATGGTAGACCATAACCATAGCATGTATGCTTTGCTTATCAGAAGAAAAAAATTCCACCCACAGTGATGTGGCTGATTGGATTTTCTTTTTATGTGTAATGAGTTTGATTATAGTCCTTATATCATCAAAATTCTCAATAATGAATTCTCAAAGAAAGTGAAATAGGCAAAAGTTGAGAGATGGACAGATAATCACTTACTGGAGTTGTTTTTACTGTTTGGTTTATTGTTTTTTTTTCCTGATGAGGTTTTGGGTTGTGGGTGGTCTTATGTTTATGAGATCTGGAGAGAATGATGAGGAAGTACAGTTAGCTTCATACCTATCAACCTGCAAAATTCTGTTTTTTGGGTACTTTGAGCAGTCTTTTGTGGTGATACAGTATTTGCTTTGACTGTATGTCTTCCACTGCTGAATTTAATAGAAAATATTCTGGGGTTTATGTAGTTATCTGTTTTTTAAAATTACTGTGTTGCTTTTTATCATGACTGGTTATGTTACTGTAGATTTAATGCACCATCAGATTCAGTGCTCCATTTTCTGTCTGAGTTCCTAAAAGAAACCCAAACAATTTAAACCTGTATTAGTGTGCTTTTAATTCTTCTGTTTTTCTTTAAAAAATGGCAAATTGAAGTTATGTGCAAAAGTTGTCATTTTCTCTCATTTGGTGGAAGGATCCTTCTTTTTTTCATCTTATTAAATGTATTGAAATTGCTTTAATCTGGTACTTTGTGTCCATATTTAGCAAGTAAGTATCTTCCTAAGATGATACATTGTCCTGTTGAGTTAAAGAGTAAGCATCCTCTACTGCTGGCATTACTTGCTATTACTTTACTTAAAAAGCAATTTCTGTGATGAAAAAGATACCTATATGCTTGGATCCTGGTTTTGGTTTTTTTTTTTTAGCTAATCTCATCTTTCAATAAATCTTTCAATGATAGGGTTTTTTTTTTTGTTTCATTGGAGTTTTTCTCTGTGTTATTATGTGGGTAAAGAAGAGTTCTTGGAATTTGATTCAAGGTTGCAAGGTTTGTCTTGTCCGTTGTTTTATTTATCATTTGAAATGTGTTAGGTTTCCTTTTTTTTCTTAAATTTTTCACACTACCAAACTTTTTATTTTGCGACTGCAGCACAATACTGATTTGGTTCTGTTGTTGGTGATGTGTATGTCGTTTTGAATTGCAGTGGGGTTTCATGCAGTTCTAAATAAGTTTGGGAATGCAGGTTGAATGTAAGGAAGACAGAAATAACTCCTCATCTAAAGGTTTAAAAACACCTGTGCAATTCTGAGAAGTTTTATGTCCAACTTCAGATTTAGCATAGGGCTCTTAAGAGGTGTTTGGGTTTGAAAGATTTGGTAATTGGGAGCTTAATGTGTGAATAGTTTGAAATGTTTGTTCCTCACTCTTACTAAATGAAGTTAGTAGTTGCTAAATAAAGCTTTGCTGCGATCTGGTTTTTGTTAGGCTCTAGATTCCGGGTTACTACATTTCTGAAATCCATAGAATACTAAAAAAACATTTTGCCTCTGTTTCACACATATTACAGTGTATGGTGTTCCATGACCCAGCTGTCTCCTGGTGTTTGTTAAGTGTGTTGCTTATCTGAAGATCTGTAGAGTGATAATAGGTGAAACTTTTAAAGTTCTTGGTCTCGCTTACTCCTTACACCAGATACCTATAAATTACAATAGGAGGGAACTGATCAGGTGACAAAGCAGACTGATGACCATTGGCGTGTAATTTTTTTAGGTTTTTAGCTGTAATTAGTGACTTCAATGATCTGTCAGGAATTATGTATAGTTAACAATTTCTTGTACTTTTTTCATGGGAATTAAAGTAAATTTGTTCTGTGCTGTGCTTTTCACTGTTAAGGCTTAAAGATTGTGCAAAGTTAGATACTCTATCTTCAGCATTTTAGTCGGCTGTGTGTGTATAGTCAATCATATTGTAAGTAGCCGCAACTCTGAAAACTCACGTAATCAGTTTATCATGCTAAAAAGTCCTGTATAAAGGATGACAGGATTTCAGGCTTCACAGATGATTACAGCAGGAAAAAGGAACCATGTGGGAAAAGGAAAGCAAGACTCGTTTGGGAATAATTCTTACCTGACTTTAAGAAATAATATTGAGTTTAGGAAATTACTGTTAGTAAGTCTTAACCTGTACTTTGCGGTTTTTTGTTTTTTTCTAAATTTTGTGAAAAAAACCAACTGAATGTGTTTCTATCTAGGGAGAATAACAAAATGAATACTATTCAAATAAACAGTATTTAAATGAACAGCATATATTGTGGCAGTAGATCATATCAGTACAAATTTTGTTTGGTCACAGACAGACAGGTCACACTGAACTCTAGTTTCTGGACTTTCTCTGTTAGGATAATCTCTTTTCATTCAATTTTTCTTGTTCCTTTTTCTTTATTGGTACATGAGGACTAAACTGCAGCAGCCTTGTTAGCTTCATAACCTTTTCACAGTAACGGTTCTCAGGTGTTTTTCAATGCCTGACAATATGGGCAAAGGCTTAGAGACTGGAAAAAGGCTTACTTTTAGAGAATAGGGAAGAAGAAAGGCAAATTTTTCCTATTTTTATCTCTCCCGGTTGCTCTGTCTGCCCACTCATCTTTTTGGCCTGGGTAAATAAGCTGGGCAGGTGCATGTTTCCCACACTGGCTGAATCCTCTCTGTCTCTTGCCAAGAGGTGGGTGATTTGCAGTCTAAGCTGACAATGGCTTACTTAATACTTTGTGCACATAGATGACTGTTTACAGCTGGAGTAGAAAATGCTTAAGCTTTCAATGAGATTCTACGTTTTTTGCTTTTTTCTCTCCATCTTTTATTGGGGTGTAAGTCTGAGGTAGCTGCTTTTTTTTTAAGGATAATGAAGGATGTAGTGGTGTGGATCTTAGAACTAAGTATCTGTTTAAATTTGCTGTGAGCTGGTACTTCAGATAGCAAGTGTCTGCAACTTTCAAATAGCTGGATGCAGGGTAATTGCAATAACACAATGTCTAGGCATAGATTGAAACTGAGAATGTACTACCAAAGAGTACATTTTTCTGTTAGCAGCAGGTAGATTGGTACAGTGAAATCCTTACTTCAAGAGGCCATGAAAGTAGAGCAGAAATGAAATAGTCTTTGATGCTCTTCAGCATGAACCATAATATTGGTTCTCAATATTCCCTTCCCTCAGTAACGGGGGGAGTCTCTATTTGTGTTGGTAGGAATGGAGACCTTGGGGTGTTGCAGGCCAAAGTTAAAAAAACTAAGGACTCTAGTAGAATAGTTGTTATAGTACTAATGACTTTAATAACACTTGGTGCTTACTTCTTTGAAAAGACTAACCAATTAAAATGTAAATTTTGTTTTTTCTTTCCTTAAGGGCATTTTTGGGGCCAAAGGACATATTCCCTTATTCAGAAAATAAGGATAAATATGGCAAACCAAACAAAAGAAAAGGTTTTAATGAAGGGTTGTGGGAAATTGATAATAATCCCAAAGTGAAATTCTCTCATCAGCAGGTAAGCTATGCAGACTCTACAAATCTTTGTTGCTTTGGGTGGTGGAGGAGGGGAAATGCAGTAAGTGTTTTCCTGACACAGAGTAATGACTTATTGCTGCTGTTTCACTGCAGGTTAGACAAAATTTAAAATAAATACTGTTTGTGTTTGGTGTCTATTATCAATAGCATAAGAAGAGATGGGAGTTGTTTTACTGGAGATATATACATACAAACAACTATATATATATTCCTGAAATACCTTTTTAATTGTGTCACTGCTTGAAAAGTGGTGGGTTTTTTGGAGTCTCTCTCAGTTACTCTGCCCGGTGACCCAAACCAAATACCTATGTCCACTAGTATCCTTGTAAGATTCCAGTACATGCTCTCCTAGTGTGCAGTATTTTCATTCTAGCAGTTGGAAGCAATGTGATGTTTGCCTTTTAGCCCCTGCCACGTGACTTAATTCAATTTTTGTCCATCAGTAGTTCCTTGTTTCTTGCCCATTTGTAAGACTTCCAAGCTTAAACCAGAGCTGTGCAATGCTACCCATAAAAGGACCAAAATTTATTATGAAGATGAATTCTCCTGCTCATTTTGGTTTTGCTTGTTCTGGACATTCTGTAAGCTTTTAGTTTTTTTGCTATGTACACAGAATGTATTCTGACCTTGGCTCCATTGGGTCTTCTATGCTGCAATAATAATAAAAAGAATTGCTGTCTTCATTTTTATTTGATGTTTTTTCACAACATGACAGGTTGCCATTTCAGCACCAATCAATTTCAGCTTCATAAGATACCCACGTTACTGTGTTTCTAGTTTGAAGGAGAACATGGATAAAGCAAATGCAAATAATAATGCAAATTTGCTTCTGAAAATTTGCTTCTTTCAACAGTAAAAAGGTTTACTTTTGATAGTTGTCTCCTACTCTGTGCTAGGCATTATTAAAACCAAGTTTTACTTGAAGTAAATCAAGCCCTTTAGCCAGCATTTGTTTTATTTGTGGGTGGTCCTTGCTGGTGCTAATAGAGTACATCTGCAAAACTCTTTATTTAACAGCTAAGGTTTTTTTGATGGATAGGACTTTTGGTTATTTTAAATAACGGAAAGAATGCATATTTAAGTATGTAATGTCCTGGTTTCCCTTGGAATAGAGTTAGTTTTCATCCTAATTGCTGGTGCAGTGCTATGTTTTGTATTTAGTATGAGAATCTTGTTGATAACAGTGTTTTAATCTTGTTGATAACAGTGTTTTAATTTTTACTAAGTCATGTTTTTCTTGGTTAAGAGTAAACACTTTTTAGCAACAACTAAAACATCTGTGAGTTTTGAACATAATTCTCATACTAAATCCAAAACACAGCACTGTACCAGCTATGAAGAGAATTACCTCTATCTCAGCTGAATCTGGGGCTACTGGGGAGTTTATGGGGAAGTTGGAATTTGTTTTAAGGGTGACAGAGTGCCTGAAATCAGCTTCTGACGCTCTACCATCTTTGCCAAAATGGAGTATGGTATAGACAACAAGACATTCAATTTGATGCAGTTTAGTCAGTTGACAAACACTTTTTGTAACTTGTTCTGGTAACAAGAAACAAGGACAAAAAAAAAGGGGCAGGAGAAACATGCTTCCCTGTAGCCACTTCTACTCTAGCTTTGTTAGTCCTCAGTGTCCTCTCTGGACATTTCAGTGTGTTCCCTGGATAAGACAGTTGTAGTATAGGAGAGAGGTGTGAAGTGGTGTTTGTTTTTGGTGGTCCTTGTTTCTCACTCAGCAGATGCAATGTGGGCTCCTCCATGGCCTGCAGCCCTAGCCTGATGTGGACTTTCTGTCTCCTCTCTACCAGTGCTTGCCATTAAGGGAGCTTCCATGTCTGATCATCCAGGAGCCAATATGACAGTCACACTCCCCACCACCTAGGCTGGGGCTGACACCCTTTGCAGCAGACAGCTCCAGTGATTCCATTGGGTGCCCTGCTGGCTCCCTGCACACACCACACTCACATAGGCAGAGAAGGTTTCATTTCTGGCTGGACCCTGAATTTTGTTTACCAGTCTCAGACAGCTGGGTCTGTTAAATAATCATTATGCAACCACAGAATAACAGCTTGAGCTGGGTGCTTCATGGGAGGGATCCTGGATAAAGGAAGCCCTAGACATTTATACCCTCACAGGCTAGGTTTGGAAACTGTTGGGTCTTCCAGATGAGTCCTTGGTTCCTGATGTCTTTGAGTTTCCACTCACCTGCCTGGCTAATGTGCCTTTGTATGCAATGTTCAAGATCTCTTGTCTCCAGCTCTGGCTGTTCACAGCTCAGTCTGCAGTGACATGAACTACTTTCACTAAATATACTCCTCAACATAAGGCAACTCCTCTGGGCTGGAGCTTGGCTTGGGCAATGGCTTATGTGTCTCTTCTTTCAGTGTCCCTCCTTGACTCTGGCGTCTCTTTAGCCTCAGAACCCCATATGCCCTGTGCAGGCATCTCGTTCTGTGCGTGACCATCCTTCCATCCCTTCTCCCCTTTATCCCATTGCTGTTTGGGGGAAGGCACCCTCTGTTCCCAGGTGAGGTGGGATGTTGAAGTGGGTCAGTTCATCATTTGCCAGCCAGTTGTTATCAGCTCAGGACAGTGATGGGGACTTGGTTACACCCAAGTGCACCTGCCCACAAGCATGAGGCATGAGCGTCCTCAGTGAGGGATCTTGAAAAGGAAGGCAAGTAGTTGCTTATAAAAACTGAGAGTAAAGTAACATAGATGCTGATGAGTACACAGTTTTCCCTACAATATCTTTAACTGGTATAATGAATTATGGCCTGATACTACGTTGCACTATTCAGCGCATAGGTGAATGGACACATTTCTTTAGCTGTAGTCTTGGTTGTGACTGTGTCTTAGGATATTCCTTGATCTCTCTGTTTTGTCTACATACAACTCTTTGATTTTAAAGATTCTTAGAGCTAAGTTACACACTTAAAAACACAGTTAGCAGGGAGGACAGTTTAGGAGTCAGAGCTTAAAAATTAAGGATGAGTAAGAAATTTTGTGTTCAGGCATGCAGCAGATATGGTCAGAGGGAAGTGAGTGATCACATGATGATTTAGGCAAAGTTGAGCTTTTAATCTGAATACAAGATGATATTAAAGGGGCAGACTTGTCAGCTCTTAGTATAGAGGCATTCACTTGGAATTTTTTTTTCTCTTTGGCTTTTTGCTGGACATGTCCCAGTATGGTTGTGTGCCCTAAGCCATCCCCACCCTAACATGGAAGTGGGGAAATTCAAATAAACTGGGAGTGAGATTAAGTGACAAAAGAGGTCAAATGATGGTGATCAAAACAGTAATTCAGTTGTATTCACTGTCAAAGAAGCAAGGAAGAACATAGAAATGTAGGGAAAAGTGAAGAATTACAAAAACTGAGAAAGGTAGTCACCACCAGGAATCTGTGGCATCCTGTGAAGATCCCTCTTTCCTCTGTTGGTGTGTAGAGCTCTCTTGAGACCTGCTGCCCACTCATTTCTATCTTGGCTGAGCGCTGCTTTGTGGCACTGGCTCAGCAGTTTCACTGCAGTGGTGGGGTCATGACAATGGCACATTGTTCTGGTGTGACTTTATGATGCTGAATTGTATCCCTCTTCGTCTATTTAGCCCAGAAATAAGTTTTGCACTATTAAGACTGGTTCTGAGAGTGAAGGGGCAGGACTTTTGCCTTGAACCAGGACACATGTGCATCAACGTTCATCACATTCCTGGGGTACACCTTGTCCCTGGCAGTGGCGCTGCCATGGATGGTTCATGGCCCATTGCTGCACCACATCTTCAGCTGCAGGGTATTCTGGCATGTGGGTGTCGTGGTTTGCACTGTCAGCTGCTTCGGCTCAAGAAGCTGCAATCTGCTTCTGCTTTGTAGATTCCACTGTTCACTCTGATGGACCCAAGCAGTGGCAAAATGGATTGTTTGCTAGCAGTTCTCCACTGCATTTTTTATCTTAGTAAGGCCTTCTGAGAACTGTATTTTCTGTTTCATTGCCAGAACTGGAATGTTCTGAGCAGTATTGATACTTTGCAGATGTTGCTTGTAACTGCTAGTAAGGGAGTTGGAGGGCAGAAAGAAGATTGTAGATTGGGCTTAAACCCAAACCCACTTCCTCTGTGGGGGCATAAAAAAAGTCAGGGGAGCTCTGTCAGCTTTATTTGAAGTAGCTAGTATGTAAGGAGAAAGCCATACACAGTGTAATGGAAGAAAAAAACGTAATTTAGGCATTATCTCCTCTATAACTATGGTTTTAAGTATTAATTCATTAATTATCTTACTGTAACCCTTTTTCTGCTTACATTTTCAGGAACAAGTAGTTGAATCACTAAGGATTTATATCATATTAAGAAATACACTTCTTTATATGTACACTTCTTTATAGTAGCATCAAAAGTTGTATTTGACCAAAACCGTTTTTTTAATCTCTAAGATATATTATATTATGCATAAGAAAAGACTTACACTGCAGTAATGTGAAAATGAGTTTTTACAGCATTAGAGTTTGAAAGTTTAATAAATAATTTTCAGATTAAATTGAAAACAGTGGAAGTTAATGAAATATGATGTATTTAATATTCTTGTCCATCTAGTAAGGGGTTCCTTGATGTGATGCTTTCTTAAGTAATGTATGTGAGAGAATACACCTCAGGTGATGAGGGGATTTAGATCTCATTTTTGATGTTTTTTTAATTGAAGCCCCATCCAGCCATTAACACTCCTATCAATGAAACTGTTGAAGAAGGCAGTCAGGAGCCTGCTGAGGGGAATGAAGAAAAAGCAGGAGCCAAAAGAAAGAAGTGTTCTGTCCCAAAAGTAAGTGATTGAATTTCTGCTTTGTTCTGCCTGAAATATTTTCAAGTCAAAACTATATTGCCAAGTCTTTACTTAAATACTTTAAACTAACAGCTGTTTAATGTTGTAACCTGCCTGTGTTTGCTTCTCTTCAGATATATCTACAGTAATACTTTTGTCCTTCTGTTTTCCTTTTACAATGCTCTAAATGTTTTTTGAAAAGTAATTTCTTTACCAGCCTGTATTTCTATATCATAATACAAACTAAATTCACACAGTACTTCCTAGTCAGGAGAAGCTGAAAATTATAATTATGATCAAGAATTACGTTAACTTTTCCCCTTCTATTTTTGAAGATTTTTTCATATTATAGACACATAGGACCCACTGTCAGTTGTGATAATTTATGTTGAAAAGTAGAACAGATCATAAGGGTCTGTCCTGGGTGAAAGGGTACTTAAGCGTGTTTGCCAGAAAAGGTTTATAAGAATCAGCTTTAATTAGACCATACCCTTAATGAGCTACTTAGGATATAGAGAATCTCATAACTGTATCAATTCAGCTCTTAAGCCAGAAATCAGTATGCAGTAGTTTACAGAGTTTAGCTTCTTTGCTATGTAAATGTTTGCATACCTTAGTTAACCTTCCAAAGTTATATCCATTTTAGTCTGAAGCATCTTTGTTTCAATTTGCTGATGCGGTACATAGTTTATACTGTAAGAGGTAAAGCTTCCTAGCTTACTGTACATCAGATGATTTGGTAGTACACTGCTTTGAACTTTTCTCTGTTCTTGAATGCTTTGTTCATAGGGGGATATTTCTCAAATGGCATGGGAGAGATACTGTGTGTTGTCAACTCTTCTCTGTGGTTTTAAGATTAGAATTCTAAAATGACAAAAATTGCCATGCAGGTGGGATTGACATGGTATCTCATTTATTTGTAACTCTTTTCTGGAAATTACTACTGAACATGATGAGCAGGGTCCTTAAATTAAATGTCAGACTATTTTGAATAGACTTGCCTTAATTCTTGACCTTAGTTTCCATTTTGATTATTTGCTGAGATTTAATATAGTTTTTCTGTAGGTGTTGCTGGCTGTTCTTCAGTAGGGATTCAAAATTGCATCTGCAGAATTTGCAATGTGTCAGATACATAGCAAATAGAATTAGTGTCCAGTAGCTGTAATAGCTTAATTATTCAACAGTAAAAAAGTTCTTTGATTGGAGGGAAAAAAAAAATTAGTCTACTGGTAGTATACTGATAGATTATGTTGAGAATGGTTTTGGTGAGTTGGAGCCTGCAGAATTATTGATGGATTATTTCTCCTGACTTCTTACTGCCTAGAGTTCCTTATTTTAGTGCTTGCAAGTGTGGAATGTGAGGGTGATTTGGGTTCTATTTGCTATACCTTAGCAGTGCTTTGAAACAATTTCCTGACAATGTTGGCAAACCAGTGCTGCTCTTGCCTATGCATGCTGCCTATAAAAGCATTTGTTCTTAGCATTTGCTGCTGTGAAGGGAAAACTTAAACCGGGCCGATTGATTAATCAGTTGTCTTAACTCTGAATTTATGCCTCAAGCCTCACATGCCTCAAGCAGCATGTGCAAGTGGGGCTTAAGCCAATGACTTAAGCTTCATGTTTCTCATCAAAAGTGCTTGTAGGCTGTTCAATGCTGGCACAGTGTAAGAGAAACTGGAAGACATAGAGCCATTTAAACATAAGGATGAAATGGAAGATCCTGACTGGGTCCTTTTGTATAGATTTGCCTAATTAATCGTCTTAAGGCAAAATAGAGAGCTAATTTCTTTTTTATATACACTATGTATGGTAAAGTAGTTATAACATTCTATTAATCAGCCCTTGTACTATGGCTTCCTTTGGTTTTAGTGAACCAATAGTTCTTCTGTTTTAAAATTGTACTCTGTAAAAAGACTCAGCGATGTTACGTGTCTTCATGTAATTAGAAATACTGTGTAACAGTTGCTGTGTTTAGTGTTGAAATTTTAAAAGCTAGCTACTTAAAAATGTAATTTTAGAAAAGGTTCTTGAAAGTGGAACAAGCCAATAATATTCAAAATTAAGACAACTGATAATCTAAAAGACATGCAGATATATAGGCTGAAAGGACACGTTTATTATTTTCAAGTAAATAATTACAAATGCTTGATTTTGCAAGTTCTAACTGGTTTCCCAAAACCAAAACTAGTATTTTAAAAGTTTAAAAACTGCAGCAAAACAAGAAAAAGTGCATAAATTACAATCTCACAAATTATAAAACAATTTACTTGTGATTTGCTTACGGTTTGGTCTGGTTGCAGCTGGGATAGGGTTTGTTTTCTTCATAGTAGCTGGTGCAGTGCTGTGTTTAGGATTTAGTATGAGAAAATGTTGATAACACACTGATGTTTCAGCTTTTGCCAAGTAGTGTTTACCCTAAACCAAGGACTTTTCAGTTTCCCATGCTCTGTCAGTGAGCAGGTGCACAAGAACCTGTGAGAAAGCACAGGCACAACAGATATCCTTAACTGGCTGAAGGGTTATTCTCACAAAGTCACAGAATGGGTCAGGCTGGAAGGAACCTAGTCTAGCCCACCTTTATGTCAAGCAGAGTAAACCCAGAGGACATTGGACAGGATCGTGTCCAGATTGTTCTTGAATATCTCCAGGGAGGAAGTTTCTGGAACCTCACTGAGCAATCTTTTGCAGTGCTTGGTCATTGCACAGTAAAGAAGTTCTTCCTCATGTTGAGATGGAACTTCTGTGCATCAGTTTGTGCCCATTGCCTTTTATGCTGTTGATTGGCACTGCCAAGCAGAGCCTGGATCCATCCTCTTGGCACCCTCTCTCCAGACACTTGTACACATTGATAAGGTCCCCTCTCAGTCATCTCTTTTTGAGGCTGAACAATCCCAGATGCCTTGATCCTTCCTCATAAGAGGAAGTAGTCCAGTACAATTAGACTTTTAATGGGCACAAAAGAAATGAGTGTTCCTACGGATTTAAACTACTTTAAAGGAAAAGCAGCCTGATGGCAATTAACATGTTCTCTTTTCACTATAAAATACTTTCTAATGAATTTTTATCCTCTGTTGACTTGCTTTGCAGCTATCCCCTAAAGGGGATAATAATTTGCCTACAGAAGCTGAAGCAGAAGAAAAGGAGATGGATACTTTAAAGGAAGATGATCTACCTTCTGACAAAACCAGTAAAGAAGTACGTGATAGCTTTTTTCTGTGTTACAGAGAACATCCTAATATTATGTTTATTGCTCTATTACTGAGTATTAAGACTGAGTATTTGTAGCTCTATTACTGAGTATTAAGACACTACAGTTATTACTACTGAGGCAGTTTCAGGAGCTGTTTAATTATGTAAAACTTTCTGTGTGTTCAGACACATTTATGCCTCTCACTGAAGATCACAGAAATTGAAGTTTTCATCAGAGAGGAAACTTCTGGTCTGATTTATTTTTAAATTCAATTAAAACAGTTGGAAGACTGTGTATTTTATCACTTACCACTTACACTTACTGTATTGCAAATGAACCTCTTTTAAAGACAAGGTGAAGAGTCCAGATAGACTAAAACATCACTACATAGCATCTTTATTTAGAACAGAGTATTATTTAGTACTTAAGTTATTTTTTTATCTCTCAGGAGTAAGTCCTAGGTATCAGATAATCACAGAATCACAGAATGGTTTGGGTTGGAACAGACCCTAAAAATTACCTAGTTCCAGCCCCCTTCTCATTGACAGGTATATCTTTTCCTAGACCAGGTTGCTCAAAGCCCCATCCAGCTGTGCCTTGAACACTGCCAGGGATGGGGCAGACACAACTTCTGCAGGCAACTTGTTCCACAGCCTTACCACCCTCACAGTGAAGAATTTCTTCTGAATGTCTAATAATCTTAAATTTTAATAATTTGAAAGCATGCAGTCTCTTCATGTACATTACAAGATTCTTGTCCAAATTGTGTGCCAGAGGCTTCAGTTGTGTAAAAAAGTAGAATAAATGAAATATATCTTAGTTTTATTAAGATTCTTAGGAACATTTTAATCTTCACAGGATTTGGTGAAAACAAATGATGCTTCTATTCCTAAAGTTGCTAGAAGAGGAAGAAAAAGAAAGGTAACAATATGTTTAATTACTTCACATTACTGGATTTTTTTATGTGATAATACTGGATGCTATTTCCTTTAATGACAGACTATGCATAAATTTAGGTGTTTGACACTCTACTCCCCCTTTTCAAGTGTCTGAAAGATTTGCAGGAATGAAAGTTTTCCCCAAGTGTTTTACAAATATTTATTATTTTTTAACTTGTTGTGGAATATGGAGTCCCTGTCTTTCCCAAACAACTCATTACAAATAAGAAAAGATAAGACATAAACTGTTGCTAAACTGCTAATAAAATAGCCTGCATTGAAGCTTTGAAAAATTTCTTTTAACATCTTCATCACAATAGTCTAACATCTGAAATACAAATACCTTTTTCACAAATTGTGTTTTTTGTGGTCTCTATAACCTGGGAGAATACAGAGTTACTTTGAAAAAGACAGTTCCAGCTGCTTGTTCAACATATGCTAGCCGTAATGTTCTTGTGGTCACACAGCCAGATAGAGCAGGGCACCAACCCAACTAAAAACTAGAATTAAAGGTACATCTTAATTTTGTGTTTGAAACCTTACCTTCCAAAGTTACAGCTGACAGCAAGGATGGGGGATGAGTATGAAGTACTTGAGACCTTGGTATCTTTGTCACAGAAAAGTATCATGCTGTATCTATACCCGAGTCATCCTTTATCCTGGACACTAAGCTCTTTACTATTTTCTCCATTTGGGATTGGAGAGGGCAAAATTAGTAATACTTAATTATAACCTGTCACTAAGTTCAGATACTTTTTTGTGTATACAAGCAATCACGTAATAACATATTTCCAGAAGTTTAAATGTTTTTGTCTGAGAAAGGAATTGAGATATTGGTGCCATGTGTTTTTTCACCGGAGAAATTCATTCTTTAAATTAGTCTGAAAAACAAGCTGAAGCTGAGGAAGTGGCAGCAGGGGCAGCAACAACTACTGGGCCAGTGTCTCCAAAAGTAAGCCCCAAAAGAGGAAGACCAGCAGGTAACTTTGGAATAATGATTTAATTTTTTTCACCACAGAAATATTTTAGTAGAACTAGTCAGGGAGTTACCTCCTTCCTTTGGAGTACTACAGAGTATTTTTGAATGCTTAAGGCAGATTTTACTAATACATTGTAGTGAGAAAACATCTCATATTGATGAGTTCAGGATATGAATGGATATAAATTATTAGTGTTAATGTTTAGTCTTCTGAATTAAAGACTGGTTTATAAGTATTACCTTTTAGAATATGTCAGTCTTCTTTGCAGAATACTGTTTAAGTGTAGATTTATGATAGGAGCTCTCTGGCAGGTTTGCTGCATAAAGGTTTGTATTCATTAAAAGTCTATAAAATACTAGAATAGAGTTAGAAGATCCATAAAACACAAAGATGAGACCTGGGGGGACAAGGAGCCTGTAGGTTAAGTTCAGAGCACAAGAAAAATTAAATAAGAGCTGAAGAGACTTTTTCAAAAGATGTTTAAGTATGTGTTGATTTATAGGCAAATAAAAAGAAAATATTGATTTTTTGAATGTTTTGTAAGAATAATTTGTTTATTTTGAGTTAGCAATGATCTATTGTCACTTTAATGGTAAGCTTGCAGGTATTCTTGATTATTAATTAATGCTTTGAAAGACAGTTCTTGCAGCAATTAAGTACATTGTATGAGCACCTAGTCAGGGAAACAAAGAATTTATAGTCCCCTGTATCTGCTGACAATATAAAAACAGTGGAATCACAATTAAATAGACTTTAAGTACTTTTGCCATGAAAGCTGTGAGAAAATAAAGTATCAATTCATCCCCCTGTTATTTCATTACATGCACTAAATATGCATTTTTAATATTTGTGTTTTTTTCTTTACAATTTTTTGATGGTTTTGACTAACTACTGTCAGTAAGAGCAGGAAAGCATCTGTAAGATATACTTTTGCCTCCTATATTAAAAACCTTTTTGGAAAATATATTATGTAGGGTGCTTAAAAGTGCTCTGGACTCACACCAACAAGATTTTAAACATTGAATATTATGTTTCCAGTGAAAACATAGTCACTGCGGTACTGGACAAGCATTTGAGGTACATAAGTGCCAAGAAGGCAGGCTGTTTATCTTACTCCTATCAATATAGTAAATCTGAGGAAGTGTAGAGATTTGATCTGCACTGTAGTGTGGTGGTATAACTTCTTGACGGTGATTTGTTAGCCTGGAAAGTGATGGAAACCCAAGATATGGGTAAAACTAGTGGACAGTGAACTGTAAATGTAGGCATAAGTGACTGCTTTTCATTCTCTAATGTCAGGTTTCTCATTATCTAATTTAATACTCATTTTAGTTATGCAACACGTGAAACAAATGTTTCACATTTGCAACTGCATAGATTGCAAAAAGCACAAGAATTAGTAGCCAGAGCCTGTGGCTAGAAGTTTTTTTTAATTCACCAGTCAGCTAAAAAAACTGCCAACACTTTACCTTACAAAGAGATCTTGATTAAGTTTGGTACTCAATTAACTTGAATTCTGTAGAGTAACAAATCTGGCGTGTATATTTTGATTTAAGCATGGCTTATGTCTGTTGAGTAAGTATCTTGAGACATAGACAAGGAGCAGAAGGTGGACTAACCTGTTATTTCTGTATAACTACTAGCTTCTGAAGTAAAAGTTCCAAAACCAAGAGGGAGACCCAAGTTGGTGAAACCATCATGTCTTTCGGAGGGTGACTTGTAAGTTTTTTCTTAATATAAAGTTTCTTCTTAGTCAACTGTGTTGCTCCTTATGTTAAGACTTGTAAATTATTACTCCTGACTGTTTTTTTTCCCCGCTAGTGTTCAGTATAAGTTACTATTTGTGTAGACATTTTTATAATACAGATATATGATTGTACACTGAGTGAAGAGGAAAGATGTTTATTAAGAAAAAGTACAACGACATACAAAAATAAAATAGTGTTTTCTTTTTGTACATTTTTGTTTCAGAAATCTCTTCTGATGAAACTGCAACACTGTTAGTTACCTTGAATTTTGGTTTTGCTGTCTTCAATTCTTATGTCAAGTCTAGTGCTTCTAGTAACTCAAGGAAAGGTTGAACGTAGGTTTAGTTTTCTCTAAATTGGCAGATACACGATTTTGGAATAGGAATAACTTAAATAAGTATACTTTATAAACCTAGTTTACATTGTATGCACTTTGGGTCCTACAGCCCCATCTGTGTAGGGGCAGCCCACTGAGAATTAACTTCTTGGGTGAGGATCTATGCACTTCTATTAATGTTACCTTCATTAGGTCCTCCATACTGATATTTATTTGCTGGGGGCTCTCCCCCCCCACAGATAGTGGGTTTTAATTTTTAGAGAAAGTATTTTTGAAGAGTCATTAAGTGAATTAACTTCAATTTTACTATTCTGTGGTTAAAAAGACCCAGCTTCCTGAGTTAGAATGTTGTTCTGTGAAGTCACTATAGATATGATGCCTAAATACTGTTTTTGTTTTAGTGTTAATGAGGAGGAGAAGGCAAAGAAAAAAGGAGGAGAAGAAAAACCCAAAAAGCAAGGGAAAAAAGATGAGGAAAGTCAGAAGGAAGAGGAGAAATCAAAGAAGGAGTTTGATAAAAAAGAAGGAAAGAAAGAAGCTGAACCAAAAAGGAAAAATGTTGCAAAAGTGGGTTCTGCATCAGCTTCTGATTCTGAAGATGAAGGAGAAGAACAAGAAGGGGACAAGGTATAATTTTGCTTTCCTGACAAGTTTATTATAGAGGAAAGTAGTATCACTGGAGATCTTTCTTCAAGTTAGTGCTAAATCTTAATAACAGTAGGAGTCTGGCATGGCTGGTGTGCAGATATATAGAAAAAAGGTTTCAGAAGTATATTTTTCTCAAATAATTCTTTCAGGAACTCTGATTATTTTCTAATAAAAGCATTTTTTCTAAGATGTATTTTTAACACAGGATTTAAGTGTCAAGAGGCTTATGGGTTTTTTTTTTTTTGATCTATGTTCCCTGGAAGACAGATTTTGTTTTCCTTGGGTGCATCTGAAGAACGTGTGGCTTGAAATCACATTTTTAAAAGGTACAAAACTGTCTCTAGCCAACAGTTTGTAATGTCTTCATTTTTCTGGTGCTTAGTATTGCCCTTAGCATTTGCCCTCTGATACTTAGTTTTGAAAAGAAAAAAGGGAGAAAGGACTAATGAAATTGTGTTTAGCTTCAGGGAAAGCAGGTGTTTGTCAGGTTGCTCCATGGAGCAGAATTATTTCAAAGATACTTAGTTTCATCTGCTGACAGAAGCAATAATTTAATAATGTTACATTTCTTTTCAATCATAAAATGCCATATGAAAACAGAAGAAAAAAGGGGGAAGAAGCTTTCCAGCAGCTCACAGAAGAAACACTGTAAGAAGCCAACATGAGAGAGAAGTAACAGAAAGAAAGCGTAAGCAAGAGGACCAGACAGAATCGGAATCGTGAGTCTATTTTAACATGTAATGCCTGCAAGTGGTAGGAATATTTTGAACCTAACCGGAGGTGAAACTTCTGAAAAACTTCCAGCCTGTTTTGCTCTGTGTTCTACTCTTATCTCCCCCTGCCCTTTTTGGTTTTCTATCTTAACTTCTTTTTGAGGGAAAGGCGAAAAGCTCCTTGATCCAAAATGTGCCTTTGTGGGATGAATGGAACATAGAAATTAAGTGATGTCAGTCTTTCAGTGATGTAGAATCTCTAGCAGAGGACAGCTGGTGTGTTTTCTTTAGAGCTAAGTTAAGAAAATCCATGTGAAAGGGGTTCGTGTGGAAAACTGTTCAGGACAGTCATATATTTTTCTTTAAAATTTTGGATTAAATTGGTAGGACCTGGTAGGTCCTGTTAATCCATGGTTATAGATTTTTGATGAGGTATGGAATGCATAGGTTATCAGGAAAGCATTTTCTCTGTCTGACGGTGGGAGCATATGCTGTCAAGCAGAAAAAGGAAAAAGTAATTACTCTAATATTGCAAAGCCAGTTGACTGATACCAAGAACAAACTGCATTTAGAAGATTACTCAAATCAAACTTAAGAGTAGAGAGAAGATCCCACCTGGAACTTGGACAGTAGGTACAATAGGAAGAAATCTAGCTCATTCATTATTCTGCAAATGGGTGACGAAGCTGCACCACAGGAGCTTGATGTTCTCATCCCCACCATTGGTGGGAGGGCAGAAGAAAGGGAAAGAACAAGGGAGGGAGGAAAATAAAGGTCCCCTTTACTTGTAACAAATTCACTAATAAAAATGTATTTTGTTTGGGTATTTCTTTTCTCATGCTCCAGCCCTTTTTCCTTTTCTTCCTGTCACTCCTCTGGAGACCTAACATAAATACTCTACCTACTTGTGGCAAACCTAAGCAATTCCAGTTTCGGAGATACTAAATTGCCTTAGCGTCTTTTAATATATCACTATTTAACACATGCTGATTTGATTTTGGGAATAAAACTGTCATATATTGACTTAGTTATAACAACCAAATTCCTGCTTTCAAGTAGCTGTCATATTTTACGCATTGGAGGGTAGATAGAGTTTGTTTCAGTGAGATAAAGGAGAAGTAGTGAATGCATAATGAATTTAATTACAGTTGATGACTAATACCACAAAACTCAATATTGCTAAAAAGTAAAACTAGTATAGACTGATATGCATTTTGATTATTTTGCTCATCAGTGTGGTTTCCATTTTCTGGTAGCTACTTCATTAGTATTTATTTAGTTAACTAAATATATTGTGTACAGAATTGTACACCATTCTGTACATATACAAAGTTTATCTGTACTGTTGAGATTTTGCTGCCAGTTGAAGCAGACAAGTTTTGTGTTCTTTATGAAAGAAACATGGAAGACATGCAGGCCTCCATGTTTTATGTATGCATATTAGTATGACAGAAGAAAACTAGCCACAGGACATTTAGTTATGATATGCTGAAGTATGAAAATTCTAAAAGTAGGCTTTTAAATCCCTCAGAGAAAACTGAGGGATTGTTAAACAGAAGTTCATGATCTTCTCTGCATAAAGAGCTCAAAAGGTTGTTTCAAAGATTTCTGCCTGTCTTCATCCTGTAACTGAAATGGAGACTTTTTTTTGTTGTTTTTCTTGAGGTCAGCTTTATTTTCGGTGATACAACTGGGGAAAGATCAAGGAGGTTTCACTGCACTTGTAATAATTTTTTTCTGTATTACTACTTCCTTCAAGAACTTCTAAATTATTACTGATACACTTATGGCCAATTGTAAGATATGTATACTGTTACAATTCATTATTTGAGAAAATAGTCATATAGGAAGTGATTACGGTTAATTGATCTCTCCATAAATCCCCTGTAGTAATGGTAAATAATTCTCCCCCTTTTGTCATGATAATTAAAATATTTTCTTTCTCCATAAGTTAGTTCTGTATAATGCCATTTTACCAGTCAATATGTTATGTTACTATGTAACAAAACCCAAAACACAGTTTGGAGATTACTTGTTTATTAAAATCCTTTAATTTTCAGCTTCTCAAGAAATATGGCTTTGAGTACTTATCAGCAGTATCTTAGCTAATTGATATTTGTTAAATTGTTCATTCTTGAAAATCAGGGTTTGGTTCTTTGTGATTTTTCTATGCTAATGTTTTAGTAGAGATAATACCTCAAAATATTGCATCTCATCCAAAAGCAGGAGGGCAGCATGTGAAGCAGGCTTTACAACATTGTAAAAAACATTTCAACATTTTTGATAGGCAGAATAAAGAAGAAGGCAAGAAAGCAGAAGTTAAGAAGATTGAGAAGAAGAGAGGTTAGTTCAAAGAAGCTTACCAGTATTTTTGGTCATTTTGTATTTTGAATGGAATTTCTTCCTGGATAAAATAATGTACTGCTGAGGGTGGCTGTGTGGTCTCAGTCTGAGATGTTTGATCCATGATTCTTTCAGGTCTGTGAAACAATGCGTTTTTATTCTTCCATGTTCTTTCTGCAGTGCAGTGCAGTAGAACAGGTCTTTGCTAGTCTAATTTCGCTGTCATTTGTCCTTTTAAACCCCAGTATGTTCTGTTTGTGAACATGAGAAAAAGGCTTTTATTCTTTGATATAAATCACTTCAGTCATTCCCATAATTTTTTCCTTTGTATCTTCTCATAATACAATATTCTGAGGGACCTTGGAACTATTTAGATACTACCTCTCACTAAGTTGGAGATTTAGATTCAGATTACTGTGGTCTTGCCGGCTGACTGACCTTCATAGGGATAAGTAATTTCTTTTTCAGTACTACCATCTTTGAGGGCAAGCCAAACCGTTGTCTCTAATCTGTAATTTGTAGTATAGTACAGATCAGTGGCTTGGACTCCACTCAACACAATGTTGCAGCAAAAGGGCAAATAAAAACTATCCAAACCCATCTAAGATGGGTTTGACTTAAAGAAAACTGTTCGCTTGCATTATTGTTCAGAACATATACCAAATCCAAGCAGGCATTTAGCATGTGAATTACAGAATGCCATGTCCATTCATCTTTCACACTTCTGAAGCATGTGTACTGGGAACATTTTATTTGGATGGATTTGTAACTTGAATCATGACCAGTTTACTGAAAACAAACCATCAATATCCAGGTGTCCTGTATGGAAGGTCTTCCAGCTTTATAACTCTTAAAATTTATTAAAACTTCTTGTTAAGCTGGCCTAAAATTAGAGGGTGACAGCTGTGTTTTGGAATAGAAAATTCTTTTCAGTTGTAACTTCTAGGGAAAAAATTGCATGGGTTGCCAATCCTGTTCAGTTTTAAAAAGCTGTGTGCTTTTTTTCTGATGGTATTTATGTGTACACCTGAATGTAGGATTCCTGTATGTTTTCTTCTGCATTCTGTATGAAGTTCATTCTTGTGGAATTATTTCTGCAAAAGCAAACCCAATGTGATTAACAAATGTTCATGAGTATTATTTTTAATCTTCAGAAACTTCAGTGGATTCTAGGCTTCAAAGGATACATGCAGAAATAAAGAATTCCCTGAAAATTGATAATCTTGTAAGTATATTTTTTTAACTGATTCATGTTTCAAATTCCAGTAAGAAATACTTGGCATGTGTCCTTGTTTTAATTATTACTCTGAAAATGAAAGGCATTTTTTCCATATGAAAGATAACCAGTGCTTAAATGTGGCTGCTGCAGGCAGTGAAAGATAAGTTTCAGTAAATTAAATCTGTTTTGTTTGAAAATGCTACATAATAAATAATTCACCAGAAGCATTCAGATAGAATTACATCAAATAGAACATCTGGTGCCAGATCAGCTTGCTGAGCTATGTGGAAACACCAGGACATTGGATGCAGTAGCAGGATGCAAGCAATTAGGGCTCCACTCCACTGACTCCACTCACTGTCAAAGGAAATCTGCTGCTTGTCAGGGGTTTGGGTTTGGAATGTTACTGGCAGATGTTTGAGGCTTTCTGGCCTTATGACTATTTGTTTGCTGCTGCAAATTTTCAGTTTGGGCACCAGTGATACATACAGTCAGGATACTTGGAAAGTATCAAGCATGACTGTGTGACTTTCAGGGTAATGGTAAAGGTATGGGGACCCAGGTGGTGATCCCTTTATTGAGGAAGGGTCTCACAACCAAGTGGATAGGTGTGTTAGGAGGTGGCAGGATCCACCCAGAACTAGTGCTGCCAATGGACTGGCCAGCCTGGTTAAAGAGCACCAAACTAGGGAGCAGAGGAGGAAAGGATAGCAGAAGACGAAATGGTGGAGGAGGATGGCAATCAGATGTAAACAGATGTCAGCAGGGTGATGTAGACTGACTTTGTAATCAACAGCATTTCTTTGAAGAACAGGACTGAAGTGGCATGACCTCATGCATCAGCACATTGAATGAGGAAAGGCTGGCAGCCCAGTATAATGAGGAAAACTCATAACCTTTCTGGAATGTCAGCACAACTGTGTTTCTCTTAGGGATGGCTGTACACTAATACATACAGTGTGAGGAGCAAGTGTGGGGAACTGGATATCTCTGCAGCTGCAGGGCTGTGGTTTCATTGGTATGTGAGATTCAGGTAGAAGTGATGTGAGCCTTGCCATATATGTTTACAGGCTCTTTAGGAAAGATGGGTGCTTGGAAGACAAGATGAAGGATAACTTTATGTGAGAGATCAGTTGAAATGTGTGGAGCTTTGCACTGGCTTATAAGCCAGCTGGAGCTTATGGGTCAGGATTAACGGGCAAACCAAAATGAGTGTCATCCCGAGAATGTCTTCTGCAGATCACCTGATCAAGGAGAAGTAGAGAATTAAGTCGTCGTAAGACAATGGGGAGACACCCTTAATTCTAACTGGAAGCTTAAAGCGTTCTGGTATTTCCTGAAGGGACATGCAGATAACACAGCAATGCAAGAAGGTTCTGGAGTTCGGTAATTGCCCAGCACAGGTGATGAAGAAGTTGATAAGGCAAGGCCTGATCCTCCAGACAGCAAAGATCTGGTCAGGCATGTGAAGGTTGGGGGCAACCTTGGCTGTGACTGTGATAGTGAAGTTCAGGGAGAAGGGAGCAGGTTGAAAAGGATCACAGCCCTGGACTCAGGAGAGCAAACTTTAACCTCTACAGGGATCTGCTTGGAAGAATCTCTTGAGAGACCATGCTAGAGGGAAGACAGGACAAGGAGATCTGGCTCACTTTTAGGGATTACCTCCTTCTCAAGGTTGATTAAGTCTAGAAAAATGTGGGCCTGCTGCTGAATGGGATACGGAGATAGGCACTCTAGTGAAATAGGAGGTAACAAGTAGTGAAAAAGGTTAAGGTAATCAGTGTCTTCTTGACTTCAGTTTGCTTGTACAATTCTGTTCAGGAATCCTAGGTCCCTGAGACCATGGGACGATTAAAACAAAACCTTGATGCTCAGAGGCCAAAGATCAAATTGGAGAACATTTAGACAGGGACCCAATACAGAATAAGCAAAAGAGTGCCGGAGGAGCTGGATGTTGTCGTTGTCCATCCACTCCATTTTGTTTTTGAAAAGTCATGGTGATGAGGGGCAGGTTCCTGAGGGTGAAGACAGCAAATGTCTCACTCATCTTGCAGAAGGAGGATCTAGGTTACTATAAGCCAGTCAATCTCACACTGATCCCTTGAAATGTGACGGGAAAAATCCTCCTGGAAATAGTTTGCAGTGATATGAAGTACAGTAAGAGCTCTGAGAGTTGTCAGCATAGTGAGGATGAAATTATGCTTGACTAAAATGATGTCCTTTTCTGAGATAACCGGCTTGGTGGATGAAAGAGTGGATATTGTTTCTGTTAAGATTAAAAAGGCTTTGGACACTGTCTCTCAGGACAGCTTCAAAGATAAACTTAAGAGGTCTGAACTAAAAAGAGTGTGTTGATTGTGCTTTACTTGGCACTGATGAGACATTGCACTGTATTCTAGGCTCCCTAGAGCAATAGAGACATGGTCCTACTATAGGGTGTCAGGTGAAGGGCCACAAAGATGGATTAGTGGTTTGAAGTGTTGAAAAAGAGGAGGCCAAGAGAGCTAGGAGTTCAATCTGTAGAAAATACAAAGATAAGAAAATAAGTGTGAGTTAAGAAGTATGGCATGAGCAGCAGCAAGCTGTTCCAGCTAGGGAAACACAGAGTTGTTCTGGGTGTTCGAACTAAGGTGGTGGGGGACTGCCTTGTGCTAGACTTAATCAGTTCCAGCCTGCTCCAGTGGAGGATCCACTGAACCCTCAGACTAGATGGTGGTGCATCTGTGAAAACTTACTTAAAAAGAGGGCAAAGCATACTGGGTGGCAGAGAGTGTACAAGGACAGTTCTTTTTATAACTGCAGTGCTTTCCTGCCTTCTCAGTGGTTAATCACTTGTGAAAAATTGAGGGTGGTGAAGCCTGACTATGGTGAACAACTTTGAGCATAGAAGTTCTAAGATTATGAAAGCAGCACAAAGCTTGCTTTTTATGTATGTTGAAAGCTTAAAATTCTTGTTAAATATTACAACTTAATTAACTATAATCTGCCTTTTATGGGAGTAGCTAAGACACAACTGGTGTTAAATTTTTGTGGGCAAATTTGACTATATAAATTGTTCTAAAATAAGGTACATAGTCAAATTAAGGGAGAATTATGAGAAGATGTCATTGAGTTCAGAAGTCAGATTAGTATGGCTAATTAAAGATTACTAATATGTGAGTCTTCAGACTAATTTTTTGTTTATGTACAGGATGTGAACAGGTGTATTGAGGCTCTTGATGAGCTTGCATCCCTTCAAGTCACAATGCAACAAGCTCAGAAACATACAGAGATGATCTTAACTCTCAAGAAGGTGAGATTTTCAATGCTAGTTAATGTAGAGTATATGTTTTCTTAAATTGATACCAGCATTATTTACTATTGGAGTACTCTGTCCAGTCTGGATCCCTACAGAGCAAGAATGATGCAGACAGACTGGAAACAGCCCAGAGGAGGGCCATCAAGAACATCAAAGGGCTGGAGAACCTGTCCTGTAACCAAAGACTAAAGGACTTAGTTCCTTCCTTCCTGGAAAAGTAATCACGTTATTCCAGTAGTTTAAAGGACTGCTGCAAAGAGAGGGTCAAGGCTTTTGTCTTTACCAGATGTAGGGAAGTGGGTACAAGTTGGGAAAAGGTTTTATTTTGATGCTAAAACCTTTTTTTTTACAGTAAGAATAATTGTTTTACTGTAACAACCTCCTCCTCAAACCTCTAGTGATGGTGGAGTTCCATCACTAGAGGTTTTCAAATTGTGATGGGATCAAGGGTGCTTGATAATGTGGTCCCTTTCCCATGAAGGGTAGGACCAGGAGATCTTTTGAGGGCCCTCTCAACCTGGCAGTTCTGTGACACTTCAAGTGCAAAAGCCTATGATATCATTGTAGGTTAAATGAATTTAAGCTAGCATGTAATGAAATTACACAGATATTTAAGGACCTAAGTGGAGCCTGTTTTATTACTTTGATTTCAGATACGGAAATTTAAAATTAGCCAAGTTATCATGGAGAAATCTACAATGCTATATAACAAGTTCAAGACCATGTTTCTGGTTGGGGAAGGAGATTCTGTTCTTTCCCAAGTACTGAATAAATCACTTGCTGAGCAAAAGCAGCATGAAGAAGCTAATAAAACCAAAGAACAGGGAAAGAAAGGAGCAAACAAAAAAACTGAAAAGGAAAAAGATCAATCAGGTAAGTCACTGTGGCTTTACTTTCTTGTCACATAAAAGACTTAGTCTCCATTAATTTCTGAGCCAGCTTCAAAATAGTCTTGATGCAGGAATTTCACCAGTCTATGAAAACCTTTTCATATCTGAAGTTGTCAAGGACAGTACTGCTACAAATAATTTTCAAATTCAATGTAACATTTACCATGGCCATTTTATCTCAATTGGCTAAAGGAAATGGCATTTACAAAAATTAGGTCTTGAAAATTTTTCTTCTGTAAATTACCTAACTTGATAATGTTACAGAATTAAAAAAAAATATTACATGTGACGTAGAATGGCGTACTACCATTATTGCACTTTAACCCAAGCCAGCAGCCAAGCCCCTCAGAGCCACTTGCTCACTCCTCCACCAGTAGGATCAGGGAGAGAATCAGAATCGTAAAAGGTAGAAAACTTATGGGTGGAGATAAACAGTTTAATGGGGAAAGCAAAAGCTGCCCACATGAAAGCAAACCAAGAAATTGATTCAGTGCTTCCCATAGGCAGGCAGGTGTTCAGCCATCCCCAGGAGAGCAGGGCCCCCACACATAACAGGAAAACAAATGTCATCACTCAAATATATTCCCTCTTCCTTCCCCCCTACTTCACATACTGAGCGTGATGCCATATGGTCTGGAATGTTCCTTTGGTCAGTTTGGGTCACCTGTCTCAGCTGTGTCACCTCCCATGTACCCCCAACTTCTTCCCCAATGTGGGAACATAAAAAGGCCTTGGCTGTGTGTAAGCAGAACACAGTGAAATACCATGTTGTTGCCCAGTCACATGGAGAATGGGAAGTTCTATCAGAGTAGAGGGATATTTTATGGAAGTAGTTTTTTCTTTATTTGCTGTAAAAAGAAAATCTGATCTTTACATGCATTCTTTTGCCCTTTTAAAAACTGAACAGCTGAACCCTGACTATTGTCACAATGATAGTCAATACAGAATGATGCTGTAATTGGTGGTACTTAATGTACAGCATCAGATCATCTGCTTTGTAATAAGGGCATATAGCATTCACTCATTCACTGTTTTATTGAATCCTGTGACCTTTGAGTTCAGAACTGATTCTGAGCAAGTGTAAACAGATAAACTGTAAAAATTCAGATTAATAAAATGTTATCTTTTTTTCTCACTGTAGCTCAGCAGTTTAATAGAGGCATTCTTTTATAAATGTGCAACTTCAAGTAAAATGGACCATCACTTCAGAGGGTGATGTTCCTCAACTCACTCAAAACTGAATGGCTCGTAATACCACAGCAAAACATGTAGTCATCCAGAAATTCTAAAAGATGTTAAATATTTCTGCATTGACTTCTCTAAATACTCCTCCCAGCTAGTGCTGCTTTCCTGCTTGAAAAATCCATGCTATCATTAAACACTTATATAACTTGTATTTTGATTATACATAATTTGTTGGAGTCAAGAGTAAATGAGATGTGAAGGAACTAATAACTTCACCAGTTAAAGTAACAAGAATCCCCAAAATTAACTGACCTGGTTAGAGTAGTAAAAATGAAGTATATTCTCTCACTGCTCAGAATACAAACAAGCATTAGGCCTATGATCTATAGCCAAGCAAGCACAGGAAGAACTTGAAATTGCATTAAAAATACAAACTGCTCAATTCCCATGGGATGAGGCACATTGCATGGGATGTTCAGAAGTTGAAGCTGTATCAGTTACTGTCTTTTGTATTGTTTCAGCTGCTTGGGTATTAAGGTGAGGGGGAAATATTTGTAATGTTTTGTTTGATTAAGGTTAAGAAATTATTGGGGGCTATTATAATACAGTTTTATTCCCTGCAAGTACCACTTTTCTGCTCTTTCATTTTAAAGGTTCAAAGATTCTGAATGGAGGGTCTGAACCCCAGGACACCAACCAGTCACAACACAATGGAGAAAGTGCTGAAGAAAGGAAAGATAGGCATGAAGTTGGCAGTAAGAAAAAGTGAGTTAATAACCTTATTGAGCTGGGGATCTGTTCTGCTCTAGCTTAATACTGTAAAAGAGATTGAAGTTACTTAACCATGTTGAGGTACTGTTTTCTTCACAGAGTTTACTTTCAACTTTAGAGAGTAAGAGTGTGCAAACCTTCTGTTTTAAGTTTTGAATGAATGTTTTAAATGTTCTTTCACTTGCTGCTGTGGTGGAGACTTAAAAAACATTACAGAACGTACTGCTATTGGAGAGAATCAGCATGTGGTGGACTGGGCAAAGTAAAAGCTTTTTCCTGTGTTTTAGTCTATTAAGTTGGAAGCAAAGGAAGTCTGAACCAAGTCTTATAGAAACTAATGAGATTTATTAATTTTTTTGTGAATTCATATATTGTCATCAATAGACAGCCGCTTTAAATAATTTTCTACAGTTTGGCTATAAAGATCACTCAAATGCAGGTAAACTGCAGGCTAGGACTTAAAGCTGTGAAATTCCAGAAGTCTGAATGCTTTATGGAGGTGGGTGCACTTACCATTTTAAACATGAAGCTGTAAGAATGCTTCAATTTGTCTGGCATTAAGTATTTAAACCTTGGTTTCAGTGAAAAATATGTCTTGTAAACATAAACAACAAGCAATGAATCTCTTACAGAAAGAGAAACACTTAACAGAATTTATTAACGAATTTGAAGTACACTTTGCTTTCTCCAGGCACTCTGCACCTTGCACTCAGAGATTCTTTTTGTTCAGCAGTATGTATCGGAGCAAGCTCCTTTCATCACTATCTTCATGCACATCAAGAGAAACTGCAGCTGCCTGGCATTCTTTTGGCTGTCTGCCAAGTTAAAATTATACAAAAGAATAGAATATTGACTGTTATTTACAGTAAGGTAAACTTAAACACAACAAAGCAGCACAAAAAAACCCACTTAAGATGAAAATTTATCTGGTATTTACTGTGAGGTAGCCTCAGAAGTACTGAAGTGGATTTGGTAGTTTTCAACCAGTTATGCTGAATACTCGCTTGGTCTGAACAAGCAGCATACTACATGAACATAGTGGAGTTACAAGTTTAGGTTCTCATACAGGTTATATTCTAGGCCCCTGTTTAAACAAATTTAATAAACATTTCTATTAAGTGTGTGTGTGGTGTTCGCTGTGGATTTAAACCCACACTCCAATGATCTTTGACTTTGATAAAGAAACCCACTTTCCAAAAAAATATTGTAAGGCTACTTGGACACAGGATCTGTCAACTTATTGGTAGCTAACAGCAACAAACCAGATTTTTAATAAATTCCTTGCAAATACAGTGCATCTTGAGAAATGCATCCATATGTTTGAATTCAAGCTCCATACTCCCCAGCATACAAACTTCCTTTCATTATTTTTTCTACATTTTTATATTCAATATTTGGTTTCTTATAAGTGATAAACAAGTAAACAAAATTAATACTGTCCAGAACACCTATGTGGCTCGCTTTAAGCAAAGAGCTGGTAAACCTCTTAAATCACAGGACTGTATTTGGTTCTGAACATTTCTCCCTCTGCTAGAGGGAAGACATGTCAATACCTTTCTGAAAATTTAATTCAGAAATTTTGAAAAAAGTTTTGTAACTTAAAATTTCTGATCTGATTGGCACTTAAGAACATTTTTCAGAGTGTTTTTTGTAAAAATACATACTGCCCCACGAGGTTACCTCAGTGTTCGAGGATACAGTGGGTTTCAGTGGCAGGAGGTAAGGCATGTTAAGCTAGAGCACTTTTCCACCTAAACTGACATACAGTACAGACACAAATGGAGCTCTGAATGAGTGCCCTTCACAGCCCATCACATACATCAATAGTGATGCCACTCACTGCCAGCTTAGCTTCAGATTTGAGGGCATTTTTGGGGTAACATAACAGCTGGCATCACTTACAACCTCAGTTCTCCAGACTGCATGTACTGCTGAGTGTTCATCAGCATCGCTTGCTCTAGACTGTGCAATCACCTGGAATAAGTCTTGCTTGCTGCCTTTGTATGTGATCAATAACATTACTTTATTTTGTTTCTAGGACATGTGGTGAAGAGAGAGAGCTTGAAAAGCCAGCAGATGATTCTGCCTTTGAAAACAAATGACATCGCTGAAGTTTTGTTGTTCGGTTTTTTAATTACAAATTTAAGAGGATTGTTAAGTTTTGCATTTGAAATCTATAGACTGCTGAAATTCTAAATAATTTTATAAGCATAGTATTTTGAAGTTAAATTTTGTGGAATAAAAGTCCCTTTAATCTTGGTTTTAAAGTATTTAAACACTTTTACCAATAGTTATATCCAGTATTAACAGGTAACACATTTCAAAAGATGAAAATCCCACTTAGAAAATGCATACATGTTACAGGACTTAGAGTTGTAGTATATTTTTAACTTACTACTGTGTGTTTGTCTAGTTAATAGCAAGAAAAAGTGTAAATACTTCTAACTCTCCAGTTGCTTCATTTGTATAAAACTTCTCTTCCTATGATACTTACCTCTGTGCAGTTTTTCAACTCTTGTTGGGGATGTCTTTTCACTGTGTTTTGTAGGAGTTGAAAGCGGCATTTTTATAGCTGTTACAATGTTAATGTATACTTCATTGTTTGTTTTTTTTAATAAGTTTAGTTCTGTTCTTGCAAAATTAATTGTGCCAATTTACTGCAATGTGACTTTTATGGTTTGCTTTTGTTATAGTAAGTATACTGAAAAGTGTGGTGTTCTCACAACAGAACCTGTTGATGCAGAATGGTTGGAAAATACTGTCTTGAACGATTTATGGAATTAAAGAATTTTAAACTGATTAAGACATCCTTGTATAGAAAGAACCATTCATAGGAAAAACATGAGTCTGGTTTTAGTATTATTTTGATTTTACTGCTTTGGCATTGACTTGGGGACCTCTAACTAGAATTTCAACAGAAACACTGGTAAAATGTTTTAACTCTTGGAGGTATGAAAGGGAATAGAACAGGTACAAACCTCTCTGAAGCGTGTTTCTTGAAAAACAGACTTTGCCCAATACTGTAACAACTTTTTTGTAGTATGACAGAGGACAGCCAGGTTAGAAATTTAGAGTTTGAAAATCCTGAGAATACACACAGAACATGCTGAGTTGAAGGGGACCCACAACGATCTTCCAAGTCCCAACTCCTGGCCTTGCACAGGACACCCCAAGAGTTACACCACGTGGCTGAGAGCACTGCCCAAAAACTTCTTGAATTCTGCTAAGCTGGTGCTGTGACCACTTCCATGGGGAGCCGTTCCAGTGCCCAGCCACCCTCTGGGTGAACAACCTTTTCTGAATTTGCAACCTAAACTGCCCCCAAGACAGCCTCAAGCCATTCCTTCTGGTCCTGTCATTGATCACAGAGAAGAGATCTGTACCTGCCCCCTTCCTCTTCCCCTTGTGAAAAAGTTGTAGACTGTGATGAGGTCTTGCTCCAGGCTGAACAGACCAAGTGACTTCAGTCACTTCTCAAGGCTCTTCACCATCCTCACTGCTATCCTTTGGACACTCTCTAACAGTTTCATCTTTTATATTGTGGCACCCAAACCAGCCCCCAGCACTCGAGTTGAGGCTGTCCCAGAGCAGAGCAGGACAATCCCCTCCCTTGCCCAGCTGTGATGCTGTGCCTGATGCCCCCCAGGACAGGGTTGGCCCTCCTGGCTGCCAGGGCACTGCTGACCCATGTTCAATTTGCCATCAGCCAAGACCCCCAGGTCCCTTTCCATGGCTTAGAGCAGTTCATTCCCAGTCTGTCCATACATCAAGGGTTGCCCCATCTGCGGTGCATCTCAGAATCTGGCACTTTCCCTTGTTGAACTTCATATGGTTGGTGATTGCTCGGCCTTCCCATTTTATGAAGGTCTCTCTCCAGGGCCTCCCTGCCCTTGAGGGAGTCAATAGCTTTCCTCAGTTTAATACCATTGGCAGACTTATTCAGTATCCCTTCAAGTCCTGCATCCAGGTTGTTAATAAAGAGGATGAAGAGCACAGAGCCAAGGGTGGAGCCCTTTGGAACCCCAACAGTGACAGGTCACCAGTCTGCTGTCACCCCATTCACTGACGTCCCCTGTGCCCAACCCATGAGCCAGCTGCTCACCCATTTCATGAGGCTTTTATTGTGTTGTGCACAGGGCACGTTTTTCCAGGAAGATACTGTGAAAGTATTGAAAGCTTTACTGAAATCCTAAAAGATTACATGTTCTGGCTCCCCTTGATTGCCTAGGTGCGTTACTTTGTCATAAAAGGAAATTGGGTTTCACAAGCAAGACTTTCCTGTCATGAAGCTGTGCTGGTTCTGACTGAAACCTGCATTGTCCTTCAGGTGTTTTCAGGAACTCACAGAATAATCTCCTCCATAATTTTACCAGAACTCACAGAATAATCTCTGCCATAATTTTACCATCATTTACTGAAATGAGACTGACAGGTCTGTAGTTTTCAGAGTCATCCTTCTTGATGTCCTTGAAAACTGGAGCAATGTTAGCCAGATTTCAGTTGACTGGGACCTCTCAAAATTCCCAAAATCATTCAAAATTCATTGAGAGACCTTGCAGAGACATCAGACAGCTCTTTTGAGTACTCTTGGATGAATCCCATCAAGCCCCAAACACTTAAAAGGGATCCAGCAGATCTTGCACAAGTTCAGGGTCCATTAGGTGCTGATCATTCTCACAGTTCTGATCCTCCAGCTCAGGACACTGGGACCCCCATGCCCCATAACCCATGTTGAGGAGAGACAAAGAAAGCAGTAACATCTCTGACTTGTCTGTGTTGGTGAGGTGACAATCCTCATCCTGTAGGTGAGGACCAATGTTGTTTCTGCACTGTCTTTCGCTATTGATATATTTAAAAACCCACCCTCTTTTTAATGTGCCCACAGTTCTGGAAAGCTTCAACCTCAGTTGAGCTTTGACCATATGAATGTTCTTCCTAGAGCTGGGAGCACCATCTCTGTATTCCTTGCGTGCATGCCCCCTGTCCTTGCTTCACCAAGCACACACAAGACACTTCTTGGTCTGCCTAGACTCAAAAAGAGTATCTCTACTTGGCTAACCTTGCCTGCTTTGCCAGGTTGGCTTCTGACATTTTGAGGTTGCTTGCTCCTGCATTTCAAATCTTGAACACCTGAAGTTTAACCTGCAAGTTCAATCACCATGGCAGCTCCAATCATTGTGGTCATCTGCCTGAGACAGTATGAAGCTGTCTCAGGCAGATGACCACAATGATTGGCCTCCACAGACTGTGACCTCTGGCAATCTCTAGCACTTTACAACAGACTAATGTTGAGGGGAATGACTGACATGGCTGTACAGATTGACTATCAGATAAGCAGCATTCTCAGTTAGCTTACAAATAGAGGTTAGTCACTATATGCTGGATTTTGCGGATTTCCACATTCCAACTAGTCTTAGGATGTACTTTATTCAAACCTCGAGAAACTCAACCAACTTCCACTTTTACCCTTGAAAGTATTTCTGTAAAGATGTTACTGGAAATCCTCACATAAAGCATTTCCTATTTTTTACCATCCCTTTTTATCAAACCTTATACAAGAAAAAAAAGTTACTATATATTTGACAAGGATGCTGAATTGCCAAATCCACCTCATTTCCACACAAGTATTGATATGCTAACTCATCTGTCACTACTGTTTCAGAGATAACTGAGCACTTCTCACTGCTTCAGAGTTAATTGGGATTGGATGCAGAGATGAAGGTCCTGATTGTGTGATGCAATGACTCCGTTCAAACAGACAGAGTGCTTGGGCTTTTGCTGCCTAAATTTACAGCCCATTTACAAACCAGAAATAACCTAAATTCACAACGTCTGACATAACTGTAGAATGGTTCATCTCACCTTCAAATATGCCTGAACGGCCCTAAACTGTGTCTTGAAAGATACAAGCATAAGAGCTGAGACTAACTGGGCAGTCACTTAGTCTCCCAAGGAATAAGGCTGATTCTTTCTTAAGAAAGAAAACACAGCTAAAAAATTTAAAGCAGGGTTTACTTCAACAGCAGCATCCCTGCTTCAAAAGTGGAGTTTACTACAGCTTAAAATATTGTGCAGCCCTGTAGAGTTGTTCATCATTCAAGTACATAGGAGACTCTTGTGGTAACATTACAAGTGCCTGGATAGCACTGGGAAATGCTATAGCACTGTTTATGTTAATTATGTTTTGCTTTGGAACATCATATTAACATAAAATCAGAGGGACCTCCCCTCATCCTCAATATAAGAAACAGTGTTCTGTATCACCTTGTCAGCAAGGCATAAACTTTCATTAGGGAGAGAATCTGCAAGACAGTTAGGAAGTTTGAAATAACTTGTAAAGGATCATACTGTCTAATCACTGAGTGTTTAATAGAAAAAAATAAAATCCAAAAGCCAATGACAGATTCAGGTTAATGTTTTTGAGATTCAACTAGCAACACACAGACAAGAGATTATTAAAAAGAATTTTTTTTCTCATTTTTGTCATGAAGTAATAAACCTGCTTGGACGAAAGCAGGTTTATTACCAAAACACAGCATTTAATAAGTTGCTAAAACAAATATCCAGCTGGTGTCATAGAGATTTAGCTACAAATAGGCATTTTTGCAATGCTGGATTTCACTCAGAAGACTCATTCAGACTTATCAAATCTAGACCAGACTGAATTGTCCTGTGACAACTTCTGGGATCTTTAGAACCGATGACTTAATGTAACCTTTTTGTTCCACTTGTTATTCAAGATGCATCACTGAATATGAAAGAGGACCACGTCATATGAACAGCAAGCTTCTAATACTATTCTTCTCTGTTTTGTAGTTAAGCACTGAATGCTCTCAACTCACACGCCCAGATTGTGGCTAGTTTTTCTCTGTCTTACTGGAAGTATGGGACTGACCTACTAAAATTTCCTAATCTGCTGGGACACCAATTTTGAAATATATTCAATCTTAACTTTTAATTAAGAAGATAAATGGGTTGATTGAGAGACAGCATATTTAAGGCAAATTAATGTAATGAAAGAGTAAACTCACATTTTGCCACTCCCTTCTCTTGACAGCTAAAGAAAGAAAAAAAAAAATGCCCCTACAAAAAACCCACTGATTGCTGCTTTAGAACTCAAGCTAGCTCTCTATATGATCCCCGATCCAATACTGAAGAGGACTGGGAAGCCTGTATATTTATGGGAGACAGCTGAAAGAGGAGGAGATAGAGGAAAGATGAGGAGTAGCAAATGCTGAAATTGCAACCAGTGCTGTATAGTAGAGGACCTTTAAAGGAGCTGCTTTAAAGCAGAGAAAGCAGCCCAGACCCAGCAGTTGGACTTGTGACGGGCAGGGCATTCCATTTTCTGCAGATTCCTGAAGGATTAAAGAACTATTGCCACCTTTTACAAGTGGTTGGTTCATTGAAATACACAGGCCAACAGCTGGCTAGTTTACAAGACAGGAAAAAAAAAAAACACTTTTTTTTTTGTTGTTTCTAAAAAATGCAGGGATTTATATTCAAATTACTTAATACCTCACTAGAAAGCAGTAAGATGTGGGAGTGATCAATGGAGTCCTGCAAGTGCTTCAGATACCTTTGTTTCAAGACATCTAAGATAATAAGTCAGCTCTGGCAGAATCTGCAGCTACCAGACTTCAACAGGATTCAGTTTTCTGTATGTAGATTGTCAGAGCAGGCTGTCTTCCCCCAGCCAGAATTAGCTGAAGTTTTCAAAAGAAAAGCATTTAGCGCTAACTTTCCTAAAACAAAGATCACCACTAACATACTCTTAATTCCAGAAGACTTTAAAAAAAAAGAATATCCTGTCCTGACAAAGTTTCAGTTTAACAAGTGACTTGTAGAAACTACAAATTTGCCACATTCTAATTTAAAAAAAATTACATTACAATAACAGAATGATACTAATAAACAGGTGCACAATGAACACTGCATACACTGTAAACAGTTGGTAAAATTATTTAAAAGGCAGGCTACAATTCAGTAATGGTGAAATGCAGTTTCCTCTCTACAGAATCTGTCTTCAGAGGCAGAAACCAGAGACAGCAAAAGCCTTCAGATGCAAGCTTCCATTTGTAGGAAAGCCCCAAGAGTTTAACCAGCATTCTGAGCTACTCTCTCAGAAAGCATTCTCCTCCCTACAAATTCAGTGCCATCCATCCTTGATCAAATATGGCAACTGCCAGAGTTTTCAAGGTAAAATACATACAGACCATGATCTCATCCACAGAGGTTTACAGAGCCTTGGATGAAAAGAGCTTCTTGAAGTTATGGTTTCTTTTGCCAGGTATTCTCAAACATCCATCTTTTACAGTCCATAGCATCCAAACTACTGGAATGTTGTAAAAATGTATTACATTTTTTGCATGCAAACTTATCTGTAAAATAATACTTATTTACTCAGAGAAACACAACTGATAGTCTTCAAGTGCAAAGGGCTCGTTCCAGCTCATGGGAGAGGATTACATGCCTAACCTGAAACCAAGCAGTATGCTCAAACCCCAAGCTGTCCAGTGGTTTTGACAGCCAGAGCTGTTGCTGTCGAGGCGGTCATGACACAAAGCAGAGACCACAAGCAGTCTCAGTTGGCAACTCTTTATTCTTGAACATGGCTGATCTTTTAAACAGTTTCCAATTGTTTATGCTTCATGGCCACAATAATTCAACATAATTCTATTGGTAAGAAATTACAGTGACTTAACTAACTTTCTAAAAATACTTCGTCCAGCTGCAAAGTTCTTATGTTTCTTCAATTCCTGTCTTCGCTTCGTCTCCTTGGTGACAGCCTTGGAGAGAGCTCCTTATCAGCTTCTTGCTTCTTTTCACTCCTTTAGTTAACAGGCCTGCTGTTAGCCCCTTCCACACAGAGCAACACATTCAACAATGTCATTCACTGAATTAATCCTGGCGCTCTCGTCAATTTCAGTTGAAAATCCCAGGATCAACATAAGGATATGCAAGAAACTCCCCCAGTTTATTGCCTTCTGCATCATAATGGAGCATCCGAAAACAAACATCACAGAAGAAACAAGGATCCTCTGGTGCTAGAGTGTCTCTGTTGGTTACCCACCTGCAGGTTACAAAACACAAGTGTTTTCTTATGAGTGCAATGCACTTGTAGCAAACATCTCAACATTTTACTCAGGACTGGAGATGGCACCAACTAACATCAGTAATAATTTTATATACACAAGGTTCTACCTATATTGCTTATTTCCTATCCCATGCATGCGGCTCATTTCCAAACTCCACACCCATTCCATGTCAACCCCAGCAGCTCCAGCAGCACTTCCTGAGAAACTCCTCAAACCTGCGTTGCTGGTACAGTGCATTCAAAAAAAAGAACAGGAATCTTCTGTCCACCCTTTGGCCATCCAAATCATAAAAGATAAATCTTTTTTTCCCTTAATGCAAGAAACTGTGAAATGGAGCAGATATGTACTGATCCAAGCTCTTCTGAGTAATCAAAACCATTTTAGGAGTCTAAAAGCAGGACCCAAACAATGCAGAAAAGACAAGGTGAAGATTGCAGCACACTCCAGCAAGCAATGAAGTCAACATGAACACGTAACACATGAACACATGCATAAGGAGAGCCTGCCATTTCACTGAGTAATTAATTTATGATAGCACTCAAGAGGACATGACAGCTGAAGGCCTCTGGTGATTACAGATGCTATCTGCACAGATTAGAACACACTGGACAGCCAGCCAAAGCAGCTCTGTTGTCTATGGTTTAGCATGTCCCCACTTAAGCTTAGTGCTTAATCCTGGTTTTAATTTAATGCATTTACATCACCTCTGGTAATGCCCTCCCCATCCCATCCTTCCCCCATATTGACCCTTTGGCTCCACCTCCCCTTATGGCCAAATGCCTCACAGATTATATTGTGAAGGCATCCTCAGGGCTCTGCTAGGAACACAAGGATGGACTCCCTTCTCAAGGGGAATTGGCTCTTTGCCTGATTCCAGAGAAGTCTAAGGTCAAACAAGCAAGACAATGAAGACACAGCTGCTGTGTCAATCAGAGGCTGAGAGCATAAGTTGTCCTAAGGGAAAAAAAAAGGCAACGAGTGTTTTTGCAAATAAATAATTCAGATTTATAAAATCAGGGAGCCTAGACCAGTCTTTAGAGAAATTTCTACTGTTTATTGTAAGTCTCTATCGTATCTAAATTAGCATCACTTAAGTATATAAAGAGCACCTAATTCATATACTGCTCTTTTAAAAGCATAAAATCAGAAACACTTCCTTTAAGAGCAGCAGCAGAGCACACAGTCTTCAGGTAGAGGTTAGGAGTTTCTTGTGGAGCAAGTTAAATGCCTTTTAAAAATCTCTAGACTCTATTATATTAGAGTTGGACAGACCTATACCTGCACAGATGTTAGATTAAACAAAAACACTGTGTGATTTTTGGTAAATTAATTTAAAACACACATCTTGCAAAGGAGGAAAACGCAGCATTTTCCCTCAAAAGCAAGATTTTCAAAAGTAATTGATAAGATAGCCAAACTCTAGATATGGAAAAGAGCATGAGCCAAATAATTAATCTCTTACTCATTTAGTTCTTTTGAAACTCCTGAATCAATTCCAAATGAACACTACTTGCAGGAAGCCTTTTCCTGGTTAGAGAGAGGTCAACTGCTTGAAGAGTGAAGATTATTATTATTACAAAACACATACAGAGCTTTGATTTTTACTGTTTTTTTTAAAGTTAGCAGCAGCACCTAGAAAGAATTAAGACAACAACAGCATCAAGAATGTAGCATACCTTGCTGTATACATCTTGCACACAAAACATTTTCTGGTACATAGCCAATGTTTCTTGACCAGCAAGGGATATAGATTCCTATCCAGACAGTCATCATGATGAATAAGCCTTGAGGGAAATAAATAAATACCACACGTACAATAAAGATGTTACCATACTGAAATTTATCTGAACATAAGCATGGACATTGAAGATAGGGTATGATTTAAATTCCCATGTAAACTCTGACTAGACTTCTGTTTAATATTTCTTAATAGAGATAAAGATCTGGAAATAGACTGCTAGTTGCATCATCTGTGGATTTTATGGTCACAAGTAAAATTCAGTTTGTGCAGTAACATAGAAGTCTTCAGACCATCTCCTTTCTGTGGTCTTTTTAAAGCTTTTATCTCCTATACAGACCAACAAACTTATTGTCAGGTGAATCTTCAGATTATTTATGTGCAACATCTGTGATTTTCTCTGGATTATGCTCCTTTTGGAAAGCACCAGGTATTACCAACACTTTGATACATCAAGCTCCTGGGAACAGAAAATGACCTGTCACCCACTACACACAACCACAGGAGTGCTCTCTCTAGTTATGCACTGAGCAAAGTCTACGCAATGGTTCTACTGTTGATGTGGCTGCCACCTCATGGTCACTATCACATCACTTCTCTTCCTGGCCTATCCAGCTCAGCCCATTATTTCCATTCCTCTATTATCTTTTCAGTTCCTGCCCCTTAGCTTCAAGTCCAAAATAATTGTTGAGTTGAGTCCAGCCACAGTCTACAACAATCTGCTCCCTGGTGCCCTAGAATCAGTATGTAAATCGGCCACACGCTGGCTCTACATAGAAAGATCTCGGCACTGTGGTTGCCATTCCTGTTACAAAGCAGTCATAGTACACTAATTGCCTAGCAGTCTTTGTACCCAAATTAAATAGAAAAAAAGTAAGGAAGATTACTCTCTTTGTTTCAGAGATACTCCCACATATATGGAAGAAAAATTTAAGTTCTGTAGAAAGCAGCAGAATAGTCTTAAAGCAAGTAAGTTAGCCTAACAAACATTCAGCGTCTAATATCTGAAGTTTGTTCAGAGAAGACTTACTTTCATTTGCCCAAGGACTCCCAAAAATAGTTACTTACCTTATATCTGTGATTATAATGATGTGTTCACAGTTCCCTTGGTGACAGTAAAGGTATGGAAAGCCAATTTTGAGGGATAAATCATTAAATACATAGTCCTCCATCTTAACAGACTGAAGATTTTCATAGCCTCTGTCATGAGATTCTGACCACTCTATAATTGTTCTGAAAACAGAAAGGCCATCAGCATAGCAAAGCTATGAACTGTGAATACAGAGAAAGAGATACCTTGAGGACATGCAAAATTCTTCACTGAGACATGGTTAAATGATGGAAATCAAAACAGTTCACAACACTTGGTAATAATTTAGGGTGATTTCACAGCAATACTAGAACATCATAGAACTGCTCACTGCTTTTGTGGAACACCTTCCTTTCAGTCCTCACCAGGCAGCTTCCTGAGGAGTTTTAGTCAGTGTATGCTCCTGATGGCACTCATCCAGGTCAGACTGTTTGCAGCACAATACTTCTTAAGTAGTTCAATAATTCAAGTTACTAGCAGGTTATTTTGCCCCCTTGGTCAATGACTTCATTTTAAAGTATTAAAAGCGCTTTTTAAGATTTCATTTTTGTCAAGGAGAAACACAAAACTGACAAGTGCAGTTACACTTCCAAAATTTAGCACTAAATTTTGGCACTGGCTACTGAAAATTTCTTTTTTTTTAGCTTTTCAGCACACTTCTACACAAAAGGCATCTAACTCTGCAAACTGTGTAAGCTATGACAAGCCCTTTTGTGAAGACCATTGTTGTTCACAGACAGAAAGACAAGAAGTAAAATATTTCCCTGAAGTCATATCGAAGGTCTAGCAGAACAACAGGGTCCAGCAGAGTCAACTCTTCCATACCAAGCATTTTAAACATCTTGATCTCACTACCCTATCAGCAAGACCATGCTTCCTTAAAATATCAAATTTCTTTTCTGATCAGTCACACAGACCACATGTTAACTTTACAATTAAGGCATTCAGCATAGTTTCAAGACTGAGCAGGACAACCACTGCCACACTGCTGAGCTTGTTGTCTTTCTGACATCTCCTACCTCACAGGCAAGTCTTTTGATTCCCATCACAAGTACTCAAAGGGAAGGTATTCAAAACCCGGTACAAACCTGTCACTTTACACAGAAATCCCATTTCAACAGAGCAAAACAGCTTTTGCAGGTTAAAAAAAAAGGATTCATACACTTTTCAAAAGGGACGTGAATGGAAGGAATAAGTAGAGCAAGTAAAGTTAAACTTCTCTGTAAAAACCAATTCATCATGGAAAAACAGCAGGAAAAGTCCATTCCAGCTTAACATTCTAGACATTCCAGTATCTGTAACACCACAAGTCATAAACAAAACAAAACAAATGTTCCTTAAAGTTTTCATTTGTCAACATCTACAAATATCATACCTGCTCAGATCTCTGCACTCTGGATATCTTCTATCATTATAAAAGATGCCTTCAAAATAGAAGAAGGCAGATTTGTAGAGATCCTGAGAGACAGAGAAGCCTCCATCAGTGTCATGAAAGAATAAATAAACACCTTAAACAAGAACATGTCAAAAATCCAAGCATTTTGGATATCTAAATTACATTAAGAGAGCTCATTCTATAGGTGTCTAAGAAAAGTTCTGCTCTGATTGTAGATGCTGGTGTGACAAACTAGGCTCAATGGATTGTCAACCATGCAGCTACTCTGCTGATATTACTCTCAAGCCATTACAGGTTACTTTAATGCTTTTATTTCTGTCCCCATCACAGAAGTTATGGACTTCTACAAAAACACAGAACAAAAACACAGGCATACCTGCACAAACTCAGTAATTGCAAGGCACTGACTTTAAAAAAAGAAAAATATTTTAAAAAATTAGCAAGATGAAGTGTGTTTACTTTGGGTGGCTACCAGATACCTATCCACCTGCTCTCACTCATCCTTCTTAACAGGACGGTGGAAACAAAGTAAGACAATCAAGCTTATGGGTTCAGAGAAAGGCAGAAAATGAGAAAAAGCAAAGTCTGCATACAGTAGCAAAGCAAAAAAAAAAGTGATTTATTCCCTACTTCCCACAAGCAGGTGATGGTCAGGCATTGAAATAAGCTGCTCAGGGAAATGGTGAAATCACCATCCCTGGAATGTTGAAAAGTTGTGCGAATGTGGCACTCAGAAATATGATTTAGAGAACAGAGTGACGGCAAGTTAATGTTTAGCTCAGCTTCTGGAGTTGATTTGGCATCTGGTGACTCTTGCACTGCTGGTATGAGTGTCACAAACTGTTAATTATCTTTGATGGAAGAGAATGTTACAAATGGACTGTCTACATGCAACAAACTGTAATTAAGGAAGAATTTTGAAGGATGCTAGATTTTCTTGTGAGACCCTAAAAGTGAGGTGATTGAAACTTCCTGTCCAGAATTGCCTGACTTGTTTATATAGATGTGACCAGGAAGTGCTCTCATGTGTAGCTGTGCATGTGTGCATGTGCACACGCATGTGTGCAGAAGACAAGACTTCAATAATTCTCTGTCATCTCAGTAAGAAGTACTTGTGTTCTGATCAAATGCACCAAGAGTTAATGTGGTATGGAGTTAACTTTCTCCACAGCAGCCCCTGTGCATGCTCTGCATTTTTGGCAAAGGGGAGTCAATAATACACCAGTGTTTGGCTACTGCTGAGCAGTGCTTCCACTGTTTCAAGGCTGTCTCTCCAAGTCTCCCCAAGACTAGTGGGCTGGGGCTGGGTGAGAGGCTGGAAGGGAATGTAGCTGGGACAGCCGACCCAAACTGACCCAAAGGACATCCCACATCATATGATGCTGCACTCAGCAATAAGAGCTGGAGGAAAAGAACAAGGGGCCATTCATGGTGAAAGCACTTGTCTTGCAAAGCAGCCACCATGTACACTGAGGTCCCAGGAAGTGCTTGGAATCGAACTTCTTCTTGGAGTAGAATCATTAAAGTTTTAAAAAAACTCTGATATCATCAAGTCCAACCATTAACAAGGCACTACCATGTTCACCACTAAACTATCTCCCAAGTGCCACATCCACACTTTCATGGCTGATGATTCCACCACTTCCCTGAGTAGCCTGTTCCAATGTCTGATGACCCTTGCAGTGAAGAAATGTTTCCTAATAACCAATCTAAACCTTCTTTGGTGCAATCTGAGGCCATTTCCTCTCACCCTATATCTTGTTACCCATGAGAACTGACCCCTTACCTGGCTACACCCTCCTCACCCTCCGATCAGATAGCTGTAGAGAGTGATAATGTCTCCCTTGAGCCCCCTTTTCTCCCTCAGCCACCCTTCAAGAACTCAATAAAGATTATCCCTATTTATTCTAAATGGGAAAACCATGGACAACCAAGCACTCTTCATCATCAGACCAGTCTGGGGATGCTCATTTATACCCAGAGGTGTCTTTGAGTTATTGACTCTAGGCTGCCAAAACACAGGAAAAGCAGACACTTTTTTCCAAAGTCAGGATTTCTCAGATGACCTGCATGAAGGCAGTAGTAGGAATGTGTTACATTCAGACTCTTTGATTCACTTCTATCTCTTAGTGTTACCCTCTCTGCTGCTGGCACAAAATGGGAAGGGGTGGCTGATACACCTGATGATCTTGTTGCCAGCCAGAAGGATCTTAACAATCCAGAGAAATGGGCCAACAAGAACTTGGTGAGGCTGAGCAAGGAGAAGTGCAAGGTCTTGCCCCTGGGGATACACAAACTGATGTTCCACGGTATGCCGAGGGCCACTCAGCTGGAGAGCAGCAAGGCAAAAAGGACCCAGGGATCCTGGCAGATCCCAAATCGATCATGAGGCAACAATGTGTCCTTGCAGCAAAGACAGCCAATGGAGCAGATGGGATCCTGTGCTGCATTAGATAAAATACCACCAGCAGGTCAAGGAAGGCGACCCTTCAGTTCTCTTCAGCACTAGTGAAGCCATACCTAAAGGCCTGTCTTCAGTTCTTGGCTGCTCAGTATAAGAGAGGCATGGACATACTGGAGAGAGAGTCGTACAGGGGCCATGAAGATGATGGGAATGCAGCATCTCTCCTAAAAGCAGTGGCTGAGAGAGGCGTGAGTTAGAATCCTGAAGAGAAAGCTCAGGTCGGGGAATCTCATTAACATACATGATACCTCTAGGGAGGGTGTAAAGAGGGTGGAGCCAGGCTCATTTTACAGTCCAAGTGACAGGATTAGAGTCAATAAGCACAAACTGAAACACATGCAGCTCCCTCTGAACCTCAAGAAACACTTCTTTACTGACACAGGGGACTGAACACTGACAGAGATTGTCCAAGGACAACCTCCATCCTTTGAGATACACAAAAAACATCAGGAGATGGTCAAGGACAGCTGGCTGTAGATGGCCTTGCTTGAGCAGAGGGAGCAGAGCAGATGACCTCCACAAGTCCTTTTCAATGTCAACCATTCTATATGTGACATATTATTACATGTCATATGATGTATAATCGAAATTATTCAATTTCAGTATTTATCAAGAGATGACTTGTTTTGCTCATATCCAGAGAATATGTAGCAACTTTGGGAGAGAAGAATAATCTTCATCCCTACATTTGATTAGCATAAACTTGCAAACAACAAAGCACAGTGGGAGAGCCTAGTTTATTACTATTAGTGGGATTAAGCCATTACCTCTGGTGTTTCATAATACAGCTCAAAATAAAATTAGTTCACAGGAATATATCTGTGCAAAATTCAATGCTTGAGTTTCATTTCCTAGCAGTAGCAATGATGATGCTTTTCTTGATATTGCACAAAACAGATCATCTTGGTAATGCTGCTATGAAGTATTTACTTACAGTGCAACCAACAGGCAGAACCAATGCAGCTGAATTTAGTGCTGAAGAAAAAACAATGAAACAAAACTCTGCCTCCCCTTCTATGTTTTCAGGACTCCTATACATGTAGAGGGTTCCACATAGAAAGTTTTACCTTGCTGATGTGCTCTGGTGCTTGATCTGGCTGACTGCTGAACTCACCACCTATCTGGAGGTCACTGACACAGGAAATCGAGTCTCTCAGCTCAGTGAGATTCTGGCTGCCCAGTACAAGGACTGTTTGGTAGGGTTTGTGATCTTTATGCTACAAAGAAAACAGAATACAAACTCCAGATAAATTATAACTTCTCACCATCAGCACTGCTCTTCATTTGACAGCTTAAGGTCATTACTGGCAGCATCTGACACATCACTTCTCTCAACAGCATCTTGCCACAGCTTATCCTAAGACTGATATTTAATAGTTTTATTCAGGAACTCAAACGTTACGTTCTCCATCAGAAAGTGCAGAAAAGACAAAGTCTGAGCTCACTTATCCCAAATCATGAAAAAGTACTTTAGTTTTCATGTATTTATTTCAAGTTTTGAGCTTTCTGTAAAATAAATTAAATACTGATTAATTATTGTAAAAGTTTTGTTATGTAAACCACTAACTGAATGAAAGCCAGATTCTGGAATAGCCTTAAGAAATTATCAGAGTTTTGAAGAGTTTACCACATTTCATCAGTAGACTCACTATTTTAACTGCTTGGGAGAGCAAGATATTATCTGAATAGGAAAGAATCAGAATACAACCCAGAGAATTTCATACCAACCTTCTGAAATATAACAGGATAAAAGATGTTCAGAGTTAAAAGTAGTTCTCCCTCCTCAATTAGATCTGTTGGATTGTCTGGCCTCTTTCCACTTGCATGGGACTCCTGGAAAAACATAAACACACACACACACACATATATATATTATACTGGCAACCATATACATACATGTATATATTTACACATGTATAATAAACACATATAAAAATAAATACATCTATATACACAGACATTTAATAAACACATATAATAAACATAAAAAAAAACAGCCTGAGAAATGCTGATGAACACTAATTCATTTCGGAATGTGAACTTCAACTTTGAATGTGAACTGTGTAGCCTTCTGGATTGAAAACAGCCTACTTTCTCCAAGGTGAAAAGGTGAGAAACTGCTCCAATTACCGACTGCAAGGATGTTCCTTCATTTCTCAGAATTCTTGCAAGATAGCTGGCTGCTCCTGGGCTTTTGAGAGGCCCCACATAAAGGAATTAGAGGCTGCTGTCATTTTGTCCCCATGAAACCCAGCTGCTACCAACTTTAACCACTTAACCCTGTGAAATGCTCTTTGAATGCTTTCATATGTAAAGGGGGACTGCAACCTTAAGTTCCAGATTAGTCTTTGGGAAACATTAATCTAGAAAATATACACAGAATTAAATATATGAAAATTACAGTCAGTGCAACACTTCCTCTTATCAGGGAAGCTAGACATAGCTGGAGGCCACAATTTCTCCAAAACTGAACCCCAAACCAGGCACTGCCCTTGCCACAGTACTGTATTTTAGAAAAGAAGTAAATGATCCCTACATTTTCATCCTGCTTTGTGTTTAAGACACAGCCCAGCTGTGAAAATGAGGGAAGGTACTTTTCTGCGGCCATTTCCTCCTCTTCCAATAAATCAAGAGTGTGTTCCTACACAAACACCTCCCACCAGCATGGAGTATTCCTCAGACTTAGTAACAGGAACTTGTACTTGTATGAGACTCAGAGATACTCGTGCCCTCTGCCTCACATCTGCCTTCTTCATGTGACACATTCCGAACTCATGTTTCGCTGCTCTCCTCCTGTACGAAGGCATCATGGTCCTAACCACAGAATCAAAGCTCTGACACAGCTTGCTTAAAGAATGCAATAAATGACCATGTGCTCGTTCTTTCAATGCATGCAGCAGTATTCATTGAAACCTTTTATGAAGGTTTCTGTTGCTAATATTTTCTCAGATATTTCCTAGACTAAGAGCCCAGCAGAGTAGTTGCATCATGTTGTTTACATAATGTGCCTGGATCTCTGAACAGCTGAAACATGATAACTCACCACAGACCAGGAAATCTCAAGGGGAAAAACAGGTCTAATGGTCACATGAGGTTGTTCCCTCACTACACTTCTGTCCCTAATTTTTACATCAATTCATGGCTTGCTAAAGCCATGGACTTCAGGACTTCAGTGTCCCTGAAAGAGTTCAAAGAATGTGTATATGTGGTGCTTAGGAACACAGTTTAGTGGTGGATCTGGCAATATTAAGGTAATGGTTGGGCTCAATGATCAGAGGTTGAAAAGGTCTTTTAAGCTTAATCGTTCTATCAACATTCATGAAATGAGGTTTTGTTGTTTAGGACTTCAAGAAGAAATCATTAAAAGACCCCAAACTTATCAAGCACAGTTAAAAAATTCCAATAAGGCTTTTCAGGGGCTGATGACTACATTCTTGGTTCCTGGCAGTTTAGAATGGCTGAAAAACTTGGTTTACAAAGCTCAGAATTAGGAATTTACCACCACTGTGCTGCTACTGTTTTCTTCTTGCAGCCCTACTGAAAGTAGCTCACAATCATTCACACACTGAAGCTTAGTTTCCAGCACTGGACTCCAGAAACAAAACATTACACATTTTGTCTAGCTCTATGCCTAGCTGTAAGTTCACAGCTTAAAAAACAGTCATATAGTGGTAATGAGATGGAGTTCCTCCTTAACTACATCCAGTACTAACAGACTTCCTGTCCTATCTTTCTATAAAATGTCTTTATCTTTAATCATTACCAGCAAACTTTTATCTGCAAACATTTACACTCTACATTTCATAGTGGTGAATAAAAAAGCAACCAGAAGTTGGATTTTGGCTATGTTGAGAGCCTTTAAGATGAGAGATAACTTACCATCTCAAAGGTAAGAGTTTCTTGTCTGCAAGCCCGATCCACAATAATTGTTTCTTCTCTCCTCTCTAAGGCCTTCTTCCTCATTCTGAGGGGCAGCAACACAAGACAAAATTTCATTTAACAATTTCCATATAGAATTTCAAGCATTTAATATTTTTAAATGACACAACTACTACAGAGCAGCTTTCAAAGAGCAGGATTCTTGTCTGTCTTAGTGGGACAGATTAACTTAAAATACTCATCTCCTGACTCTCATAAAACCTGAGAGTGCACAGGCCAGCTTGTGGATTTCAGCTAGTGGGTTTTTTCCCCCTCATGTGCAAATGACAGGCTGCTTGTGAGCAATTTTACACTCACAACAAAAAATGGTAAAATTTTTGAAGAGGTCATCCTAGGATAAAACACTTTGTAACTTTTAAAGAAACTGTCCCAACAATTCTTTCCACTTCAAAAAAACTGAATTCATGTTCAAGCAAAACAGGAGGAAAGAAACAACCCACAAGTATTCTTTCTCAGCCCCATAGGATAGACACTTTAGAAAACCAAAACACAAACATTCATTATCAGTTGTAGAAGAAAGAGTACCATAAGTAGAATACCTACTAAAAGACATGTATTTAACTACTACATGAACACCCAATCCTTAACATCCAGGATAAGCTTACTTATCCTCCAGACCTCCACAAGGGTTTTCAGTAACCATCACTGATCACATTTCTAAACACATTTCTTTACATTACATACAGCAAAGGCCTGAACTGGCCAAGTTTGCCAGCTGATAGAAACCTTACGTATATTGGATTTTCCTCTGAAATGTGAGTGTTGTATCAATAAATTCCAGTAACAAAACAAAACTCAACAAAACAGAATGGGCTCATATAAAGAGATTATCTGAATACAGCATCAGTACTTACAGTCTGGCTGTTACAGAGTGATTGAGAGTTACTAGAGGTATGAGATAGGGTTCTTTGCAGGAACCTCCCACACATGATCATAAGAAGGCCTCTGCACTCTCCAAACTTAGGCACTACTTCAAAAGCACCTAGGTCCAGAAATCCTTCTCCAATAAGAAAGAAGGCATATTCTGTATATCTTACTAAAAAAGTTCCCAAGCAACATTCAGAAGACTCATACCAATGATGCCATCATAAGCTGGTGTTTCCTCCCTTACAGTATTTTTGTAGGGTGCTTCAGAAAGTGTTGCCTGTAAAGGGAACAAGCAGCCAGCCATACTTCCATGCTGATTTTCAGCCCCACCCCAAATAAGGGTACTGTGAGAGCACTGAAACAGCATACCGAAGAGTGAGCAGACTGCTATCTTCAGGAATAACATCTGGGTCTTCTTCTTTTTCAGAAGACATTAACATATCAATGCTAGAACAATAAAAAAATAACAGATAGAATCACAGAATCATAGAACAGTTTGGGCTGGAAGGGACCTTAAAAGATCATCTTGTTCCATTCCCCTCCAGCAGCACTGGGGCACCTTTCACTGTACCAGGCTGCTCAAGGGCACATCCAACCTGGTCTTAACACTTCCAGGAATGGAGCATCCACAAACTCTCTGGGCAACCTGTTCCAGTGCCTCACCACTCCATACAGTAAACAATTTCTACCTGATATCAAATTAAAATCTGGAGCTATCCTCTTTGGACACAGCAGTGATTTCTCACAGTCTGTATAGAAGCATGAGAGGCAGGAACCTGGAGGTGGTTTCACCACCTGGTCCCATTTGTGAGTTCCCATTTTAGGTTGTGCACTGCAGCACACCAGATTCAGAGGAATCATCATATGTACATCCCCTGCTCTGCAGTCCTTCCCAGAAGCATATTGCATTAATCACAATAGAATTTTATTCAGCTTAAAAATAGTCTGAGGAAAAAAAAATATTTAAAATAGAGAACTGCTTTGAATCAGACTTGATTGCTTTTGTCTCTCCACTTTTGCAAACTATATAAAGGCAGGGATTACTCCAGTGCCTAAGTCCACCTGCAGTTTGAATCCCAGCAAACTCTTGTGCAAACCCATCTCTTTATGGGACAAAACTACCACTGGTGAAGTCCAGAAAAACCTTTTGGACTGTACCCTTTATCCTCAATAACATTTATGGTTTCATTATATTCTTTTTCATTATAATCTTATAACATGCCCCCATGTCAGCAATAATATCACTACAGTAATGAATAACCTCTGGAGAGGAACTGCATAGGAATACAAAGTAATTGAGAAATAGAAATCTGGAATCAGTTGTTACCAGCTGACAATAAGCAAAAGTCAGAGACAAAATTTTAATTGTGGTGGATGGCTTTGTTCTGATGAGCCAATAAAGTCATTTGGTTTTGACAGTAATATAAATTTACTATTGTTTAGTTACTTACCATTCAGCAACATACAAAATTTTAAACTTTGTTTCACAGTTTTCATCTCAAATAGAATTTTTTTTTTTAATTACTGAGAAAATGGGATTCTTTCAGAAGCACCATTTTAAAAGGAACTTTGCAGTAATGAGCCACAACCTCCTGGAAACAGAATGGAACTTATCCTTAGATTCCCACTTGAGGAAGTGGAGGCAGAGACAACCAAGTTAATCTCCTGTCAAATGCAGACTGAAACACAGCTGAGAAATAGTAATCTAACTAACAGAAAGGTGGAGAACAGCAGTTTGGAGAAGACAGTTCAATCTTTTAGATGGGGCTGTTTTCCAGGCAGCATAGCGCTGTGTTATGAACAACCACGTAACCAAGTAAAGGATATCCCCTGACAGACAAATCAACTTACAACTGAGCCTTTCTGTAAAACTGACATGACCAAATTATTTATCCAAAGTCTCCCGGCACATGGATCAGTGATCCTAGACACCAAAGAGCCCAAGTCACCTGAATATGTATAATATTCATATAAATATACCATTTTGAGGAAATTACTTTGCCTTCAGTTTTTTAAACATCACAGGAATTATATGTAGGATCTGAAAATGTTTATTACCTACCATTGAGAAGTTTCACTTGCATCAAAGGTGACAGTTTCCCATTTCCCTTCTGTGCCAGAGCCCATCAACAGTCTGTCAGAACCCTCCAATATTTGTGCTTTTCTTTCTTCCCATAGCCCTAGGTGGGATCTCTGGCTTTGCTATCCACACCATGACCATTAACTGCCTGTTTCAGGGAAAAAACTAATATCCTCGGAAAAGCTGCTACAAAGAGACACCATGTAAAATAACTGACATTAAAATTCCTTCCTCTTTTTCCTTGTGAGGACTGAAAGTTAGCTAGTGTAGAGGGATACTGACATTGAAGCCCTGACAAGTTCCATTGAACGTTGCAAGCACTGGTACTCACTCCTGAAAAGTCAGAAACCCTCAATTCCTAAAGCAAATGCAGAGCATCTTTTTTAGTATGAAAAATCCATCCTATAGTTGATTACATATGTCATTGTATCACATGCACTGAAGTCTCAAAAGGCTTTGCTGTGTGGCCATAAACACAGGCCATGCCGGAGCTCCCTCCTTCCACTGCTGCCAGTGGAACCATGTAAGCAATACTTGGTCCATTGTCCTGAGGAAGCCAGGCTTTACAAACAGGAATTATATGATCATCCCCTCAGAAATTAAGGCTAAGTAAGACATCTAAGACATGGAGGTGTGTGCAATACAGAGTTTTCACTAGGAACACTTCACTCCTGACTGCTGCAAGCTTGGGATCCTACTGTGTCCCCACAGAGACTATTCCCTGTATGCACAACAAGTTCACTTAGTGCACACAGTTACAGAGAGGGGAACACACTGCCCATGCTGCTTAATGGAAACCAAGGTGAGGTGCAGGACAATAATGAAGAACAATAGTTGAAAGTGTCTCTTGAAAAAAGTCAAATACCAAGTGTTATATAAATTTGTGTCCCCTACAAAGATATTTTGAGGTGATCAGAAATAAAAAGGCCAAAGAGAACTCTCTGGAAATGTAGACTTGGAAGCAGAAGTATTCTAAGTCTCTGACTTTAATTTTCCAGATATTCTAGCAGTGCAACAAGTTTTCCCTTTTAGAAATTCAAAAATATTTTAGTATTTAGCCTGATACTTTATAATAAGCACTTACAGTGTTCATATTACTCTTTATATTGCACATATTTTAAAGGTAGTACTTTCATCACCTTTGAGACACTAATACCACAAGACACTAAATACTAATGCATTAAGACGTTAATGCTAGCTTAATGCAGCTTTATAACACGTCCCAAGAGATATTTACAACTACCCCTTCTAATAAAACAAGAGGGTGATTTAGGGCTGAAGTTGAATGAGGTACCTGCAAGCCTTACCTCTCCTGACCTACCTAAAACCCAGAGTGATTTGAGGCTTAGCCTGCCCTATACATGCAAGAAACACATCCCACAGAAGACAAAACAGAATAACATAACTCAGCATCTCCAACATTCAGGCACTTAAGCACCAATCATTAATACCAAGGTAAACTTCTTTGCTCATAGACTCCTGAAGCATTTGAACAAAACCTAGAATTTTACTCTTTTGACAGCTAGGTTATTTAAGAGAATTACTGATGGAATCTTCCAGATAAAAGACACAATTTTACATCTGTTTAAGATCTGATGAAAACAAGAACAATCTCTCTAATGATTATCAGCATACCACTTGAGCAATATGCAAGGCATTCTTACTGAGTCAAATGCAAGTGAGGGAAGACACAAATTTTTTCCTGGATTCTGTTTGCAGAAATGTATTACAGGAAGAAAATAGAATAAAATAATAATAATAAAACAAAAAAAGCAAAATAACAACAAAAAAGGAACCAACAAATAACCAAAAAAAGCCAACAAAACAGACAAAAAATTAAAAAACCAAAACAAAGCAAGACCAAAAAAACCCCAAAAAACAAAAGCAATAAAAAACCCCAATCCAACAAGCCCCAAAACAAAACCAACAATAAAAAACCAAAACCAAAACAAAACAAACCAACCAAACCAACAAAACCAAAAAACCCCAAACCAACTAAACAAAAAAACCACTGCAATAACTACATTGCACTGGGGTGCTCAAAGAGTAAATAGCATTTAAACATGATACCATCTCTCCTCAGCAGAAGACTCTGCATTGTCAGGAGTACTTAAATGTAACTATGTCATCACTATGAAAAAGATTTTAATGCTGGATAGTGAAAAACTTCATCCTTAATCAATGAAAGATTATCTTAACCGGACACTATTTTAAAAATAGATGTAGGAGTATCCATATCTTCCTATCTCTCTTCTACCCAAAGAAAACCTACTTAATTTGTCAGAAGTATTCTTAGAAGTAGAGTCAGAAAAATCTGTGTTTATATCCATTATGTTTCATTTCAGCACTTATAAAGTTATATTTACACCAGTAATAAATGATCCCAGGATATCACAGAACAGATCTTGGTGTAGCCGAGTTCTCATCTCTCCTCAAGAAAGGAGTATGAGCAGCTCAGAGCAGGTGAGTGAAAGTGATCAGAAGTATCGATTTGAGGTTGGGAAATGTTAAGGAGAGACTCAAGAGGCTAGGGCCATTCAATTTAAAAGCAAAAGCACATGGAGATTACAGATTGGGATTTCTAGTCTGAACAGAGGAAAGGTCACACCAGGATGTGCAGCTTTAGCTTAATTCTTCTGCAAAGCAAACGAAAGGCTGTCAGATGATCAGTTCTCTCTCCTTCGTTGATCATCAGTCTTTCTTCTCTTTCCTTTCCGAAACGACCACTGTTCACAGTACACTTGGCCTCAAGCAGACAGCACTGCTCTGTAACACCAGCAAACAGCACACAGCAAGTGAAATGCAGCAGGTGTAAACTGAAGAAAGCAGAACAGAAGAAAAAAAGCAGAAGGAATGTGGAGAAAAAATAAACCACAGGAAAAACACCTTGGAACTCAAATGAAAACAGCAAAAGACATGTTCAGGCAACAGAGTTGCCACAGAGGCACAGCACAGGAGCAATCAGGGATCATCTAGACTGGAACAGCTTACAGAATAATTGTCACAATTTCTGCCACTCCAGAATACTTTTTTTTTCCTTTAAACCAATATCATCCTCTAGGTGTACTAAGTCTAGTAATGGCAAAAATTTATGCTAGTCACCAGAAGGGTGACAGATGAAGCACAAACCTATCAGATAGGATCAGAACTCTGGCATGTCTTCCTTACCGATAGACTACAGGAAAATTACTAACTGTGATGCTTTCTACAGGAATTACTGCCTAAAATCAGGCCTTTTCTACAGGGGAAGGACAATTCTCACTGTCCACGTGACCTGAAAGCCTTCCAGCCGTAGCGTGTTAGATTTGCTGCTGCCACAACTTCCACAAAGTATTTACATACCTTTGACTTCACCACCAGCCCTAAGAAAAACAAGTCAGTGGAGGCTAAGGACCAAGAGACACTCAACAGGTACTGTATGCAGCCAGCTACCTGAACTACTCTAAATGATGTCTTTAAGGGATTCAAACTAAAAGAATGTAGTATTAGGAAGAAGTTCTCTGCTGTGAGCACGTAGAGGCACTGGAACAGGTTGCCCAGAGAAGCTGTGGTTGTCCATCCTTGGCAGCATTCAAGGCCAGGCTGGACAAGGCTTTGAGCAACCTGCTCTAGTGGAAGGTGTTCCTGCCCATGGCAGAGGGATTGGAACAAGATGATCTTCAAAGTCCCTTCCAACCCATTTTATGATTCTTTGTTAGTACAGATGCCTGGCTTATTTCTTCATGTAAAATGTATGTTTCATTGTACAACTGCGGTCTCCTAAAACCATTAAGACGTTTAAGTACTTAACCAGTAACACGTTGCTAAATGTTTACCTATGTAACTTTAAGCAACAAACTCTTCAAATTCACGGATGTAACAAGGTTTCCACAACGGGAGCACTACCCTCCACAAAAACTGCCTTCACAGCATTTTCGGCCTGCAGATTTTGGTGACCAACTCTTCATCCGGGACTGCACTACAGGAGAAGGAGTATTCAGAACAAATAAGAAAGGGGCAAATTTAGATTGGGTATTAGGAAGAAATTCTTTACTGTGAGTGTGGTGAGGCACTGGAAGAGGTTGTCCAGAGAAGTTGTGGATGCGGGAAGTCTGGCAGCGTTGAAGGCCAGGCTGGATGGAGCTCTAAGCTATCGGGTGTAGTGGAATGTGTCCCTGGACATGGCATGGGGCTATATGGCTTTTAGGTCCATTCCAGCCCTCTAACAGTCTGTGACTTTGTATTTACTAGGGAAATAGAAGCAAACGCGCGCCGCAGGCCCGGAAGAGGCCGCTCTGAAGCGGCTTTGCCCGAGCACCTTCCGCCTCTCCCAAAGAGCCGCCGCGGCGTTCGGAGACAGCACCAGCCACCTCCCCGCACCAGCGCCGAGTGAGGCCACCGGCATCCCCCTGGCACCGGAGCCGCGAATCGCGGCCGGAAGACAGCCGGGCTTCCCTACCTGCAGACGGCGCGCAGCTCGGCCGCCGTGGCCGGCGCGCAGTCCAGCGCCGCTGCTACGGCCAGGTCCGCGTCCTCCTCCTCCTCCTCCGCCAGCGAGAGGTCGGGCGGCCCCAGCAGCTGCCGCCAGCCGAAGCCCAGGGCGCCCACGCGGAACGCGCGCGTGTACAGCTCGGCCGACTCGTAGTCGGGCACTGCCGGCTCCGCCGCCATGGCCGCCATGGCCGCCGGGCCCGCCCTCCGCGCGGCCCGCCTGACGCGTCACGGAGCGGAGGCTGCCGGCCGAGCGGGAAAGCGACTGCCGTGCCTCTCCGGCCCGGCGGGAAACGCCGGGCAGCGCTCGCTAGGGAGAAAACAGTTCCCAAAACAAAAAAGCCCAAACAAACCAAACACAACACTGGCACAGCTTAAGACTGTCCTCTCATTCTGCCGCTTGTTATCTGGGGAAAAAGACCGATCCCCACCTGGCTACAAGCTCCTTCGTTATGCTTATTCTCTTCCCAAAGTGAAAACTTAACGCCTTGGTACAATGAAAAAGGCTAACGAGATGCATAGCCTTTTACCTAACACTGCTCATGCCAACACTTATTAAGGATAAAACATGTGCCAACCATCTGGAAACTCCCCACTGAAGTAGTGTGACAAAGCTGACATGAGCACAACCTGTTAAAACAACAGAAGTAAATCTGGATTGCCCTAACCTGATATACCTGATGCACGTACCCATCGAACCACATCCTTTGGCACTTGCTTCGAGACAAAATATCAATGGAATCAGAGAATCAAAGGATGGTTTGAGTTCAAAGGGTCCTTAAAGATCATCTAGTTACAGCACTCATTGCTGTGAACAGGAACACCTTCTAGTGGAACAGGTTGCTCAAAGACCCTGTCCTGCCTAGTCTTGGACAGTACCGGGAATGGGATATCCACAACTTTTCTGGTCATCCTGCTCCAGTCCTTAGCCCTCACAGTAAAGAATTCATCATAACATCTCATCTAAACTTGCCTTCTTTCAATTTAAAACTATTGCCTCTTTTCTTGTCACTACCTGCCTTTATAATTTTTTTTTTCCTTTTTGTAAGTCCCCTTGAGGTACCGACAGGCCAATAGTGGAGTCTCCCTGAAGCCTTTTCTTCTCCATAGAGAACAACTATGAACAGCTCCAGCCCACCTATTTCAGCTACTCCTCTTACTTCTCTAACTAAAATAATGCTGGGAAAAGAGGTGCATTATCACATAGTGTTGAAGCAAGGGGTGAAAAACCTGAAAAAGTTCATGAAAGGAGAATGGGTTTTTGCATGCTGTATGGAATGGACAGAATGCTTAGAGAAGGTTATGAGATTTGCCTGCTAGTTTTCACAAAGTGAAGTAGCATAGGAGGAGTTAAGAATGTAAGAAAGCTCAGCCAAAGCAAATTTTGCTTGGCTTAGCAATAACAACGTGGCCTAAAGCCCCTATACCTCCCCCAGTTAGATTCAGATTTGTACTGCATTTCAATGCTGAATTCTTTCATTAGCTCTCATTAACTTCTGCCTCTTAATTGTAGTTATTATTCCTCATTAGGAAAGTTTTGCTAAGCTTTATTTTTCATATAAGTATAGACAGTCTCTGTTTCCTTCTTCAGTTACACCCTCTGCTTTCTGCATGTTATGAGTAAAAAAAGAGTTACCCATTTTTTTAAGAAAAGGGTTGTAGAGTTTAAAGTTAAGCTGGGAACTGATCGCTGGCTAAGACAGTTCTTTTGTTTGTTAAATGCTGTAATGACCTGTTGAGTATCGAGTCGTTAACCCTCTATTGTGGAGAATTCGTTTTTCAGTACCACTCTTGCCTGCTGCCAAGAGGATGCCGAGCCTCCCCCACGACGGTGGGAAGGGAGGAGACCTCAGGAGACATGCAAATTTATCTCAACCCAGACTGCCACTGGACGGGACCCCCACCAAATCCGGGAAAATACCCCAAAAGAAACGGGCCAAAACAGAATTAAGAGATCAAAGTAGTGTCTGGACAGCAGGGGCGAGGTCCGAATCCGGCAGAGACACTGAAAACCTCGGTCACCCCTCGCACTGGCAACAATGAAGTCAGTCGGACCTAGGGACCACTAGACCACCTTCCCACACTACTGTTGGGATATATCTAAAAGGGCTGAAGGAACTTTTGGCATTGTTCCCTAGGGGTCTGAGCTGCGTTCTTGTTCTTCTCTGCATCATTTAGTGATGGAGAACCATGGATCTTCCAGCCTCCCCCCCCTGCTGCCCCCCCCACTCCTGGGCTGGTCACTTTTAATAAAGTCAGAACGCAGGAAGATCTTCTGTCCTGTTTATTTCACTTCGTCCGTCACCTTTGTGCTTTGTGACGCTCATTTGCTCTGGAAGAAGCCTTTGATTAAGGGCTGTTGCCCTCACTTCCTGTTGAATCCTCCCTGAAACCTATGAGTTGTGCCATGAGGAATATAATTCCAATTTCCAAGGCCATGCCTGCCTTGTTATGTGTTTGTTGTTATTGCCTGTTTATTTTATGAACATACCTTTTGCCTTTGTGCACTTACAACATTACCTGAAATCTGACAACACCCCATCACTTATCTGATGTAGGCACATCTAGGGTAGAAGTGACAGGGCTGTACCAATCTAAGTGCAGTGTCGACATAAACAGGTGGAAGGAATTTCAGTCAAAGAGTTGCAGGATTAAACCCTACTCTTCCAGAAATCTATCAGGGATTTTTAGTGTTCCATAGAAAGGAAATAAGATACTTTCAAAAACCTTCCTTAGAAAACCAGACATTGTGGAAATCAGTGGGCAGGGTTCTTTTGTAAGACCATTTGAAAATGACATCACAGAATTCCCCACCACAAGGGCAGTCACTGCCAAACACAGCAGTGTCATAGAGGGTATTGCGGTTTGGAAGGAGCTAGAGGCTGCTGTGCTGTAAGTATTCACGCTTTTTGTCATAATCCTGTGGATTTTGACAGATAGAATATAGTTAGATATATTAATTTCCCTCACTGCCTGTCTTCCTTCTCCTCATGGTGGGTTTGATTTAGAAGTTCTTCTGTATTCATTAAAAAAAAAATCCAAACTTGTAAAATACACAGACCTCAAGCAGGAAGACTTAATAAGAAGCTCAAGGAACGGCTAAGTTCCTTGAAAATACCAAAGCTGGTAAGTTTTAAACATGAATGGATAATAATGTTTTCTGTTTTGTTTCCAAACTTCAATACTAAGCAATCATATACTTATAAAGCCACTCCACTCAATCCAAATCCTCTTAAGAACAAAGAGAGCTGTTTATTTTTATAGCTTGGAATTAATCTGCCCTTTATATACTAGGCATAAGGCCCATGGGCATTTCAAGGTTTCCAAGAACTATTTACTTTTCTCTGCTGGAAAGACTTTAATAATTCAATAATAAGGCCATGAAGGATGTTTGAGCAACTCAAGGAGTATAAACTACAGGTATTAGCTGAACTCTGTAGTAAGTGCTGAAATCTAAAGAGCACTGAAAGTACACTGAGTTAGAGAAGTGAAGATAGTACAAAAGACAACTGGAAAACAAACCAATAAAAGTACTGCACTTGCCAGAAGAATCAAGAAAAATTGTAATCAATGTGTATTCTATATTTTGTAGTACTGTGGTATCCTGTAAGCTTGAAAGACTAATTTTCAAAGCTTCCATGTTCACAATTACAGCAACAGTCAGTAAAAGCTGTGGATAGACGACAATTTTGAAAAGCCGATCCTAAATGGTCCTGTGAATCTAAAGATTAAACCCCTGAGTTCCAGGCTAGTGTCCTAACACAAGAAACACCCTTCATTCCTTTCTTGATTTGCACAACTTATGCATAGAAGCGCATAACTTTTTGTGAAGCTAATCACATTCCATGGCAGTACTGAATAGTACTTCCTCCAACAGGCATAGCCTTAATAGAATGACATGAGAATGCTTATTAAAGGGTAGTTTTCTGGCTTAATCATAAATTAAATTTTATGCTAGTCTCAGCCCTGTGTAATGTCACTGAATTATTTGGCTTGCACTTCAATCCAAGTGATGATCACAATGATCATCACTTGAGCTCCAGCAGGAGTATTATGACTAACAAACTTAGTATTTGTAGGTAGTCTTAAAATACCTTTGGCAAAATGGTGTTGAATGTTATTTTTATTCAGTATTTTAGAATTCGCTTCATCCTTGTTCGTTACACCAAGGTTGAACTCTATGTTACTATTGTACCTTGGCAGGCAAAGAACACTGTCACCATTTTTAAAGCACTGACTGTGTCAGCACAGCAATTACAGAACTATGCAGAGGGCTATAATTTTGGGAGATGAACTTTCAGCAGTTGTCAGTTTTTTCTTTGTCATGCTCTCTACTTCTGGCCTTTGCTCTGGACAGCAGCACCCAAAGAACTGATCAAACCCGGTTGAAAGCACTGCCCAAACACTTCTGAACAAGGATTTTTTAACTTGGCCTATGCTAAGCTGTAATATTTATAGGATAATCTCACACAGGGTTGCATCAGGACAGTTGTTCCCACCAGAAGTGGGAAACAAAAAAGGGGAGGCCTAGAAACATGTGTTCTGCTTCCAAAATTCCCATTACAATGAGGAGTGGTCTAGGGGTGTAATAATCTTTGCATCAAAGACTCTCAGAGTCAGCCAATAACATCTTTTACTATTACACCTGAGCAAGAATTACATTCCTAAAATGAAGCTATAGTTGGGACAAAACACATCTTACATTACTTTTACAATACAATAAAATATTAATGTATGGTAACAAATCATAATGGCTCTACATGGATCTTTTTTTAAACATGAAAACCTGCAAGCAGTTTGAAAGCTGTGTAATTAAAATACAATTCTGTCCAAAGACAGATGTTTAACTCACTTTTGGTTCAATTCACATTTGGTTCAGATGATTTTTGCATCTCTTCTCGAAAGTGAGAGCACTTCCCAAGGGTTTTGCCAGAGTATATAGTATGTTGTTTTGCTCTCACACAAGGTAAACTGAAACAGCTATAAAAAAACAAACTAAATGAAAACAAAAAAGGAAGGAAACATATGTGATTGGTAATTTTTGAATTTTTTCAGACTTTTTTGGAATGAACTTTCTGAATTTCTAATTTTCTGAAAATTGCTGTCACAAAACTTAATTGGGAATCAAATGAGTACAGGAGGCTTTCATCTCATGAATGTTGAATAGTCAGAACGATTTCTCTCAAGGGTTTTCATCTATCTCTAATGCTTGTTCTTGCCTGCCATTAAAACAGATGAAAGGTGAAGAAGAAAAGCTTAAGAGAAAGATGATGATGCATATAATCCAAACCAGATAAAACAGGGGTTTAGTTTTTAGATGTTGCTGAACAGCTTCTGCCAGCTGAATTTGAGTAGATTATTGGAATGAGCAATGAAGTGCGCCAATAGGGATAATTAAATTTAAAAATTATAAGATATAGGATATATTATGTACTTGATCTCCCTTGGTGGGGTCTCTTTTCAAGATTCACATAATACATATACAAATACATATACATATACATATACATATACATATACATATACATATACATATACATATACATATACATATCATCTATCATATACATTTTTCTTCCAGAAAATTTCTGCCAAAATTTTTCCCCCATCAAAATTTTAGGTATTCTTTCCAGAAAATTTGATCTGAATCTCAATGACAGTCAACATGACTTCACTTTCTGAGGCCAAACTACAGGTTTATGGCATAGGAATCTTTTGTGAGTCTAGCTAAGTAACATTTCTAATGATAGAAATTTTTTACTAGTACAGTTTTACATACCAGTTTGCCTAAGAAGGTGAAATAGTACATAAAAGGTGCAGATTTTCAGGCATAGGTTGCACTACAACAACATTACTTAGCCTTTTCTCAGTGTCAACTACCAGTGTGCTTGTACAAGACTTAAGGAACTATAAACTTCTTCCAGGCACTTTTTGCCTCCGAGTTGAAGTATTTCCTAGTCAAAGCATGCAAAGATCTTATGGGTCATCAATCTTTCATTTGTAAATCTTTCATTTGCACAATGTGTAACTGTCCCCTCCAGTCCTGAACTTTCCTTTGAAAACTATAGAGGAAACCTTTTCACACAAATCTATAATTCATGGCTGAGTGTGTAATTTTTGTTTCATAGGTTTGGAGGGCTGATTACAGAAGTACTCAATACTTTGCTGGGAAAAAGAAGTTTATCTTTCAAAGAAAATCAAGATGCATTTGATATCAGTGTATATGTCTTGGAAATACAGAAGACTTTATCTATCAAAAAACTCTGTTTTGAGCTGTTACAGTTTAGTAATGAAACCTAAATAAATGAGCTTATATCAACTAACTTGCCTTGAAATTTTAGTAGCCTAGAAATTTAGTAGATAATATCCTTCTGTCTTTGACTTCAGAAAGGTATTTCAATGTGCCAGCAAGGTAATTTCTATAGTTATTTTATGCTATGGTCACCAGATATTAATCTGTACACTTTGGCATAATAAAAAAAAATTAATGGAAGAAAAGGAAAGAAATTGTTCTGAATAGAGACTGACTTGAAAAAACCTCCAAACACGTGTTTGGAATGTTTGCAGCCTTTTTAACTAAGAAAAGGGTGAGCTAACAGATATATTCTCTCTAGTACAAAAGCGTTTTAACACCATAAATTTTGTTATTCTTTTAAGGTGTCCACTCAAAGAGATGGATGTAGTCTATAGACCATATTATAGTTACTGTTTTTCTTACTTTTAAATCTAGGTATAGAATTCTCTGATGGTCTTTAAAATATTTTCTTCATTTGATTAGAGAACAAACTATTATTTTCTCCTGTGACACAGAACAAATAGAGGAAAGAGGACAGGACTATAGGGCATGTTTTTTGAGGAGACAGCTGTGACACAGTGCTCTGCCCACAGTGCCAGCAGTCATGTCCTACTGAAGAATTCCTCCATATTCCAGCCCTATTCAAGTGTGACAATGATTGTTCTTGATGGCACCTGAGGGTCTTGTCCCCATCTTACCCTTTGTGCCATCTCCACAGATTACCCCTAGCAACAATTTTTGTGCAATTTAAAGGGCTTTCTATCACACCAAATGATGATACCTCCTTGTTGAAAATTGGCTGTTGCTATTTCTTGAGAACAGTAGTAATGAATATTCAATTTTTGCCAGGATGAGTGCCAGAGTCTGTCCATTTACATCTGTTTTCCCCCCACCAAGAGTCAGTGAACAGAGTACATTCAGTACAGTGTTTTGGTTGCAAGTGTGTGCATCTGGCATAAATTGTGTGCAACTTTTCCAGTTTACTTTGCAGAGAACCACTTTTGTTTCTTGCTTTGTGCCTGATGTTCTTGTGGTGAAATTGTTTTGAAGTGGATCAATACTGTGTTTTCTTTTCTTGTGCGTCAACCATTGAGGCATTCTGAGTGGGGAGAGTTAAAGTAGGATACCATTGTTTAGATAACAAAGCTGACTGGAAGAATTCTGCTTTGAGCAGGTTCAGGTAAGAGAATCTTCTGTGTATGGTTATAGTTTTGCTTAGTAAACTCTACTGAAGCTGTCAGGCTCTCTGGTTAGGTCAGCGAGAGGCTTCCTAGCTCTATCAAGAAGGCAAGCCAGTTTGCCTGTACAAAGATATATTGCTTTGGATCCTGAAGGGACATCCAGAGAAAGGTGTTTCAAGCCTCTTAGGCTGTTTCTTGTGCTGCACTACTCATGGTCTTGATCCCTTACATCCATCTATTAAGGTATATTAAGGTATAATTACTCCTCATATCCAGACCAGTAAATCTGATTTGTCTCTAGCAGCTGAATTGATGGAGTGTTCCACTCTATGCAGCATCCAAACTCTTAAACAGAGACAAGTTACCAATAAGCAGTGCTGTCCACAAGAAAACTGCTTTCTATCTCACTAGTAAACAGTGTATAAAATCAGCAGGCTTGGGAAAAAAATCACTTGTTTTCTGAAAAGTCAAGACTAACATGGATTGTAATGCTAGAAATACCCAAACAACATTCTGCAGTATACTGGCTCTTCCTTTGGAAAAAAAAGTAATCCCAAAATTGTGAAATTTTTGTGAAAACCTTTGGTTGGAGGTGGCTGCTGTGAAGAGTGAAATGTTGATGGGGCAAGGAGAACACAAATCCTCATCATAGCATGTTCTGCTGAGAGTTTATGATTCTGATCCTGATTATTAACAACTGCCCTGTAAGAGAGTCTTTTTAATATTTTAATATACAGACAATCACAGGCAGAAAAATCTCAGCTATGGGTGGTGATTCCAAATGGTTCTACATTCCTGGAAGTTTTGGTGTTACTGTATAAAAATATGTGTTTTTCTGTGCTGATTGGGCTTTTTGTTTGTTTTTTTTTTTGTTTTTCTTTTTTGTTTTTTTGGGTTGTTTTGGGTTTTTTTCATAAATTGGATTTTTTAAAAAGCCTCACTGACTGACTTTTTACACCTCATGGTGAAAGAATGTGCTGATCTGGGCAGGGGAAGAGTTAATTTTCTTCACAGTGGCTAGTATGGAGCCATGTTTTGGATTTGTGCCGGAAACAATGTTGAGATGTTTTTGTTAATACTGACAGCCAAGGCCTGGTGAGAACACTGGGAATGCCTGGGAAGCTGGGACGAGACAGAGCCAGGACAGCTAACCCCAGCTCAGTATATAAACTGGGGGGAAGAAGCAGGAAGTGGAAGGACATTTGGAATGGTGGTGTTTATCTTCCCAGGTAACCAATATGCACAACAGGGCCCTGCTTTCCTGAGGATGACTGAATATGGGAAATTGTGAATTAATTTCTTGTTTTGCTTTATTTGCACATGCAGCTTTTGCTTTACCTATTAAACTTCTTTTATCTAAACCCATGAGTTTTCTAGCTTTTTCCATTCTGATTCTCCTCCCAGTCCTGCTGGTGGGGGAATGAGCAAGAGACTTTGTGGTGCTCAGTTGCCACCTGGGGTTAAACCACAAGCATAAAAGAGAGTTTTGAAGCACTCTTTAATTTTGTCCTGCTTGCAATGTGTTTTGTTTTTTCAGTGACTTTCTCTGGAATTCTATGTTAAATCCATCATGCCAATCATCCTCTTCATATCTTGCTGTGGTTCAAGTTACTAGAAAGATTGTCTCACTTCTCCTTATGGTATGACATGAAAGCTACTTCCCACTTCATTATTAAAAATATCAGCTGTGTGAGGCAGATAGACTGTTCATGCTGCCAAGCAAATTAATTTGCCCCTTTAGAGTAGTGTAAAAGCAAGCCTTGATGTCTTCTGAGCCAAATACATGGTAACCTCCTTCTACACAGGCTTCCCACTCCTTTGCTAACAAAATAATTTTAAATCTACTAAGTAAAGCCCAGCTGTTAGTGACATGACTGGCAACAATCACACACATTTTTCATTCTGCCGGCATAATTCAGGGAGGTACATTGCAATCAGAAACTGGAAGCTATTCCTCTAAACAAATCTATTGAATGCCAGTGATGATAATTATTAGTGATTACTCACCGATTGCAAATGTGTTCTAGATTTAGACATTCTAAAATAGGGACAGCATGGCAGTTTTTCACATGGATATGAAGGTTAATTTTTTTATTTTAACTTCTAACAATGACTCTTTGTTAGGAAAAAAGTAGTGTTTAGTAGCTGAAATCTGGAGTGCCTAAGATTTATACTGTTTTACATTTATTTCAAGGGCACATAGCATTTCAAGCTGAAAAAAAAATTGAACTCAAGGTGGCAGAGGAGGAAGTGTTGCCCTAAAGTCTGTTAAAATAAAGAATGTCAGATGAAAAACAGTAGAAGAGATTTAGACTAGGTCAAAGGAAAAAGGGAAGTTGTTATAATTCATCTTTACCCTGGAAGCTATGTTGCATGACATTTTTGGAAGAAATCAGATCTTTTGTGAGACCAGATGGCACAGCTGGAACCTGAAATGGCAGTCCATTTGAAACATTTGAAAACGGTTTTTAATTCCTGCGGATTTTGTTGCTGTTGTTGTTGCATTCTTTTTATCTGGAACATGGAGCTCATCTTACTGTGTGATCAGAGCAGCACTATTGTCAATTAAAGGAAGAGAAGAGGAATGCATAAAAAGGAGGAATGCAGTTTTCAATCACTGTTAGGCCTCAAGGGAGGCCTAATTAGGCAAAGAATTCAAGGAGAGCAATCTCTGTTCCCCTCTTTTCACTGATCATGCAGGTAAGTTTTGTAGATGTTACAGAAAATTTTGAACATTGAATAGTGTCTTGAAAAGTTGCTTCTTCACTTTCTTACCAATGATGATTTGGAGACTTATGTGATGCTTCAATTAATAAGATTTTCTCCAACTAATACAATTTAATAACTATCTCTCATTGTTGTGCTAACAAATATGCATTCTGCTAAAGGAACAGTTTCAACTGATTGAATTCTTTGAGAGTTGCTGTATATAACTGGACACTGAGATAAGCAGTATGAACAGGAGCATGGTTGCATATGGCTTGTGCCCTCAAAGAATGACTCTAATTTGGGCCTCAAAAGAGTACTCTCCCTGGCTGCATTTGTACTGCCACTTCTGTGGTTCCCAGGATGTCTGCTCTCCACATTCCCTGCCACAACATAGCCTCTGGACAGCAGCTGGCTGAGCCTGGCTCTCTGTCATACAGGATTTCTTAACTGATGGTGCTCTCCACATCCTCCTCTGAGCCATGGACCAACCTAGCCATGCAAGGGAAAGGAACAAATAAACCACCACTGTTTGGTCCACTGCTTCCCAACACTCTCCTGTGTTTTCCATTATGGAAAAAAACAATTTTGTGCTGAGGAAACCTCAGATGATGGCATCTTATTTTTGTAGCCAGGACAAGTAAAAATGAATTGCTGCTGTCTCAGCTGTCCTACATGATTATGGTATCCCAATATCAGAAACATTAACTTAAACCACACCTTGTAAGTTAAGTTTAACTAAAACACAGGTTTACATACTACTGCTGCTCACTAGGAGTCATTTGGTTATTATTTGCTGGTAAGGCTGCAGCTGTGGTTTGACTGACCCAGGGAAAAACTGTCAGTAGAACAAAAGTCTCTGTGATCTCCTCACTTCCCAGTGAGAGGAATATGTAGTTATAGGCCAAGACTAATCTGGAGATAAGCCCATTGACCTTTGGAGGTTGTGCTATCTGTACACAGACCTATTATAGGCAGGTTGTGTATATATATATATTCTAGGTAATTATATGGTCTTATGTGGTTATGCAAATACCTGTGACAGTATCAAACCTAATGACACCCTGCTTATGCAAGTTAGTCTTATAATCCAATGTTATAGTGCTGTGGCAGGAAAGCCTGGGCAGCTAGCATAAGGTCATCCAGTCAGTATGTACCTGGACAGGCAGTGGAACTAGTTACCCAGGCTTCATACTAGTTCTCTGTCTTCTGTCTGTCCATTCTATCCATCCGCCTTTTCATGTGGCTGCGTTCTAGTGCTTCTACCTTGTTTTCCATTATAGATTTCCTTGCATATTGGCTCAAGCAGACATACAACCTTGCGAATACTTGAGACGTGACATTGCATTTCCTATTCCATCTTTACAGGAAAATTTCAAAACCTAAATATGCAGGCCTTGTTTGCAGTCAGTAAAGAAAACACAATCAGACATGCCATTCTTAAGTTTCAACTTGCTGGATCTATAATTTACTTTAATTCAAAACTGTCTAATCAAAAAGATTTTATTTTAAGGACTACAAATATATGCCCTTCTGCTGAGTAATCATTGCTTCAGTGGGGAATAAAAAGCCTGCAAATATATGCTTGGCTTCTCAGCATGACCTAGGGTGGTTCACAGCCATCTGTGTTTACAGTAAGACATCACCCACACGCATTAGTCTGTAAACAGTATCAAACCCCAGAGTTTTTCTTTTTTTCTCCTTCACTCTCCATATATACTCTCCTCTTCAGTGTGTCTTCATATAGGAGACATAAGTGTCTGCAAAAACACCTTTTTTTTGAGGTCTAGGCAATCTAACAGTTCTCTGAGCTAGTACTTGAAAGATGCCTTTACAATATTAGTAAACAAAAGAATTGCTAGTCAGTTGTTGGTAATACTAGGGGAGCATTTATTAGCCGCCTAAAACCTTACCTGGTCCTGTAGCAGTGGATATTCATTCTCAAAATGCCAGTGAGAAAAACTCATGAGTTTCCCAAATGTGTGAGAGGTGTTGGGATGTTGGACTCTGTTTGGGTTTTGGAAGCCCTCTATTTCTCCATGTCCATTGACTTCAGACTGTCAGCAAACTGTCTTTCAAATCAGCGCAGGTGCCAGGAACAGCCGCAAAATTTATTTTTTAACTCTGTTGTGCTTCTGCTAGCCTACATAAATATTTGTGAATATGATTATGAAAAAGGCCTAAAATCCAAGATTTAACTTCACAGATGTCATTGGCAAAGAATGGAATTCAGATCAAACTAGGACTCAGTATTTTTTATAAGGTGTAAAGAGATCACCCACATTTCAGGTATCATACAGGAACACATTTGTGGAATATGTAAAGCACAGGTATTAACATATTATGACCTTAACATATTATGACCTTCAGGACAAGGAAATACTCTTGGGCTTATCCCTGTTCATAAAAGACACATTGTCCACATCTAGCAAAAGAAAATTGACTCAACAGGGAAGGAAGTTCCATGGTTTTTGAAAAGATGAAGAAATTCCAGCATATTCTTACATCACAGAATTAATGGCCATGCGCAGCTCCTGAAGCAGTCTTGGGATCATCCTGCATTCTTATTCACTGCACAACCACTCCTAGTGACAGAAGGTGAATTGCTGCTGCCATGGAAGAAGACAAGGCATTTGGTGAGAGGGAATCTGAACGCAAAACATCTCCATGACAAGTCTTTGTAAATGCATATTATGCATGGTGGCATGGGAAGCAACTCACCGATTGCTGTCAGCCAAATTTTCCCTTTTTTTTTATCAAGTCTTTTGTGACCTCCAGGCATTGACTGATCTGATTTGAAAGGTCAAGGTTTTGGATGGCACTGCAGAGTCTGTTGACTGCTTTCCCCCTGCTTCATTTTTGGCTTCCTTGAACTGATAAGAATCATATAACTGCCCTGCTTAAGCCTTAACTATTTCTTGTCCCCCAAGTGTATTGAGAATAAAGCACTGTGAATCTAGTGAAATATGAGAACTGCTTAAGAATTACCTTAAACACATGGTTAAATAAAACAAATATGCCATAAATCTTGGGCAGATAGAAGAGCATGTGATAGACAGACAGACATGCCTGATCTCAATGCCTGGCAAGGTTATGGAGCAATTCACCTTGAGAGTGATCACATGGAACATACAGGACAACCAAGGGATCATACCCAGACAGAATGGACAAAGGCAGGTCCAGCCTTACCAGTCTGATCTCCTTTTATGACCAGCTGACCTGCCTGGTGGATGAGGGGAAGGCTTTGTCTACCATGACTTCAGCAGGGCCTTTGACACCATTTCCCACAGCCCTGTCCTGTAAAAGCTGACAGCCCACGGCTTGGACAGGAGTGCCCTTCACTGGGGTCAGAACTGGCTGATGCCAGTGAGGCCCAGGGAGTGGAGGGGAATGGAGCTGCATCCAGCTGGTGGCTGCTCACTAGTGGTGTCCCCCAGGGATCAGTGTTGGGCCCAGTCCTGCTAAATATCTTTATTGATGGTCTGGATGAGGGGATTGAGTCTACCATTACCAAATTTGCAAATGACACCAAGTTGGGTTGGAGTATCCATTTGCTGTAGGGTGGGAAGGCTCTGCAGAGGGAGCTGGAATGGCTGGAGAGATGGGCCAAGACCAGCACCATGACATTCAACAAGGCCAAGAGCTGAGTTCTGCTCTTTGGCCACAACAACCCCAGGCAGCGCCACAGGCTGGGGCAGAGTGACTGGGAAGTGGCCGAGCAGAAAAGGACCTGAGGGTGCTGGTGGCAGTGGTTGAACATGAGCCAGCGGTGCCCAGGTGGCCAAGAAGGACAATGGCATCCTGGCCTATGCCAGTAAGTGTGGCCAGCAGGAGCAGGGCAGGGTTTGTGCCCTGAATTTGGCAATAGTGAGGCCACACCTCCAATCATGTGTCCAGTTCTGTGCCTCTCAATTCAGGAAGGACATTGAGGTGCTGGAACATGTCCAGAGAAGGTCAACAAGAAGTCCAAGTCCTGTGAGGAGCAGCTGAGGGAGCTGAGTTTGTTCAGCCTGGAGAGGAGGAGGCTCCGGGGTGACCTTATCACTCTTTCTGACTGACTGCCTGAAAGGAGGCTGTAGCCAGCGGGGGGTTGATCTCTTCTCATGGGCAACCAGCACTAGGACAAGAGAACACAGGCTTAAGTTGTGCCAGGAGAGGTTTTAAGTTGGGCATTAGGAAGAAATTCTTCATAGGAAGGGTGATTAGATATTGGAATAGGCTGCCCATGGAGATTGTGGAGTCACTGTCCCTGGAGGTCTTTAAGGAAAAACTGGATGTGGCACTTGGGGCCATGGTCTAGCTGACATGAGAATAGGTGTTCAGTGTTAGGTCAGATCCAATGAAAACAGAGATATTTTCCAATCTAATTGATTGTGTGATTCTGTGATAGACCAACAAACAGGATAGAGAAAAGGACACATCAAACAAATGTAAGAAAATTACAGTAAAGAAATCTGTGATGATTTACAATATTTTAGGTAACAAGAACTCATGCAATGGAGAATGAGACGTTGTTTATCCTACTAATCTTCAGCAGCTGGTGAAGCAATTGCCAGCAGTTTCAACAAGTCTAAGTGTCTGGATGGGTAGTCCTATAATAACTAACTCACTTTGCATTCGTATCTCACAGTATCTTGTTAGTGCACCCCTATTCTGAGGATGAGTTGACGCTTCATGTACTGGAGTTGAAAAGGCCTGCCCTGGCTCAGTCACGTGATGCTGAATTATTTCTCAGAGTGACCACCCTGAAGAAATACTGAACTGTAAAAATCCAAAATCAGGGCTTTTAAAAGTGGGAAATGAGATTGAATCACTTAATGAAAAGCATTGGAGCACTCTAAACTTTGCCTTCTAAGTGAAATGAAAAGAGAAAATGTTTCATCTTCTTAATAAATATTATGTTCTTCAGTTAAAAATTAATTTTGAAAGCTTTTTTAGCTTATCAATATAGAAACTAGAAATGGGCAAAATATTATCTGGTCTATTCATGCCTTTCATTCTGCTGCAACACAGAAAACCAATCTATTCTGTCCTAGTAGAAAATCTCCTTGTTCAATAAAAGTAGTTTTGTGGTTTTGAATGGAAACAGTAAATACTATGAAAAGTCTGAGCTATCTCTTTATCAGTATAAGCCTTAATTTTCTTACCAAAAAACTGTTCTCTGCATAATTGATATAAATACAAATCACCTTGTCTCCCAAAAGATTACATATCTTGCCACAAGAACACAATATTTTTTTTGGTCAGACTACCTCTGTGCCCAGCCAGTTTATTGCTCAGATGAAATCTTCTCCTCTTATCTGCCTGTAAACCAAACTTGGAACACTGAGAAAACATTCTCTTTAGAGCTTGTATATTAATCCCTGACTACATGCTCTTCAATATCTGGTATTTTGATGATGCATGAACAGAAAATTTCTTTAGGTTATATATGGCCAGTAAACGAAATGCTCATTTTGGAAATATCTACCCTCTGTTTGATGTTTTGACATCTCCAGGGCTTGTGCCACACAAGGACATTATTCAAGCCAGAGTTTGTTGAGAGAATCTATCTTCATCGCAGACAGAAGCATCCATATGAATTCCATCCATCCATGAGAATTTTTAATGGTTTCATGGCTTTTCAGATCAAAGTAAATGCACAGCAATAATACACTGATTTCCCCATCAGGGTCTACATGTAACCTCTAGTTGGCATATGGCTAAACCAAGTACTTTCACAAAGAGCATAGGTACAGGAAGGGTTCCTACAAGATATATTAGATGATTTGTCTCAGAAGCCCAAAATTAGCTATAAAAAGACTGTAAGTTCACCAGATGCTTTCTTTTTCTCCATAGTCCTCCCCTCCACAAGTCTACTTATCCCCAGATCCCTCTGGGAAATATTTATCTTCATTTCTTTCAGATAGTTTGCCAAATCAGTGGATGAGTGAGCTCCCACAAAGTACTATGTTAACATTTTGATACAGAATGCATACTTTCAGCCCTAATGGAGGAACAGAGGAAAACTGCTGCACAAAAGAGTGGCTTGGAAGCATATTAGTTTGGGCACAGCACTATCCCAACATGCCTACTGGGCTCTTGATTAGAGCCAGACCAGATACAACCAACATAAAATGTGGACAAGGCAGGCTCGGATTAATCTATAACTTTATCCATACTCTAAATCTATTAATAAATTCTAACTAAATAAGTAAATAAAACATTTTAAAGAAATTTGTTACACTAGTCTTGCATTTTTAGGACTTTAAAATAACCGGTGGTTTGAATGAGTTAATTAAATCATGGACGCAGTTAAAATTCAAAGTAAACTTAAAAACAAAGTACTTGAAACCTACAGTACTTGTATTTAAGTGACTAATAGATACTGTTCACTCTAATAAATATTAGTAAGAGAATACATGAATTCACATGGTTCTTAATATGTGCCCCTTTCTCCATTGGCTAATGTAGAATTCTGAAGCCAGAACATTTATATTTAACCTTCAAGAGCTCTTACTAATATACTAGCCAGACACTGTTATGTACAGAAAAAGGTTTATGTTCTCAGATGAGACACCTTAGGCTTTTCTCAGCTAAAAGTATGCATTTGGCTGCAAAATACAGAGACAGTTCTTAGCCAAGCAGCAACAAAATCTCTTCACTGAAGACGGACCAGACCTAGCATTACAGTAGAAGCTTCTGAACATGGTAGCCTACATGACAAGAGGAAGGAATGTCTGTTTTGTAGGTCTGTACAGGCATCTATAACATGGATAATCTGTCAATTAAAGGAGTTAAAATACAAGTATGTAAATAAATCAATCAATAAATATATTTTCCAACAGTGTGAAGGGAAGGCCTTTGAATACAATTTAACAACATGCTCTCTTAGTGAGGATCCTTTTCCTTTGTAGGAAGAACATTGATTTGTGTATGTGGCCTTTTGGGTTTTGTCTCAGTGATTTTATTTTGGTGGGGGAAAAGAAGGGGTTGCTTTCAGGCATTTCCAATCCCTGTTGACTTGGACATGTAGCAACCATCTGTTCAGCTGGTTCAATCCTGAACATGCTGTCTTTAGAGCAATGAAAGAACAACAAAATGAATAGACAAAAGATGTGACATATTTTCTGGCAAGTATATATTTGAAAACTTTTGTTATTAAGGCAAAGAACATTTCTGTAAGGTGCAGTTACAGCTTTTTCCATTGTTTTTCAAATAGTACAGTGTGTGATGAAAAAACACATGAAAAGGACTCAGCTACATAAGTAATATAATTTCAAAGATGTTATTGTCTCCAGTTATTGCAGGATTTACAGGAAATCTGCTCCATTTCATGAAGCTAATAAAAGTATCAAATGACAAAGCACAGTTTAGATTGTTAATAGGACCAAAGGTTTCAAAGGGGAAAAAAGAGCCAGTTAAACATTAACCTTGGTGCAGCAGCACAGGCGGAGGGGAGGGGAGGGGAGGGGAGGGGTAGGGATGGAGGTGAGGGGTGGAGGGGCAGGGAGTGAGGGGAGGGGCAGGGGAGGGGAGGGAGGGGAGGGGAGGGTGGGTAGGGCGAGGGGAGGGGAGGAGGGGAGGCGGAGGGGAGTGGGAGGGGAGGGGAGGGTGAGGGGAGGGGAGAGGGGAGGGGAGGGGAGGGGCTAGGGGAGGGGAAGAAAACTGCAGTGAGATGAGATACACATACGAACGATAACTTCCATCAGGTCTAGGAAAGGAAAGGATAATCATCTGTCTTGATGTAAGGAGTTATAGGGGAGGACTCTTACTAAAAAATGCTTTTTGTTGGATAAATGAGCAGAAGAGGAGAAAAACAGAAAAGAAAACATACAAAAACTTAGAAAAGCAAAGGAAACTTCTCATTTTAGTTTTGGGTGGCGAGAAAGGGAACGTGCTGGAATGCAATAGAATGAAATAGAATGGAATGTCAGAGAGTGGGAGTGGGGTGGAAAAGGATAAGAATGTTGAGAAGAGAATGTTGACCAGTAAAGTTAGGAGGCATGTAGGTGATGGGATGCCTACCTGTGCTTTGAAATGTAGTGAAATGCCTGGTAGATCTTTGGCTTAGTTGTCTAAAATCACAGAAAACAGAGCGACTTTTAAGCCTTCTAAAAGATAACAATGCTTTGGTGTTTTGTTATGTGGTTTTGTTTGTTTGTTTGTTTTTTGTTTATGGGTATTCTGCATGGCTTATCAATTTCCTCATTTATCATCCTGTTGAGTCTGACCTAGTACTCTGAGGTTTTGCTTGGAGGTCTGTACTGACATGGTGTATTAGTTGTTCATAAAGTGTGTGTCTAGTGCAACCTTCTCTAACTTTGAACTTGGCTGTACATTCAGCAGAGGGGGGGATCAGATATACTCAGTGACTTACACTGCTGTGAAAAGCTGTGCATTAGCTATGGATAAATCCATTTTAAATGGTGTCAGCCTAAGAACAGCTTGAGTCCCCCTGGAGCAGGAGAAATGTTGTATGTAAATGTTGGGGGTATTTTTTGTTTCTAGGGCTAGAAAGTTAAAGTAGTCTTTCTTAGTGGCATCTTTCATGGTTCTCCCTTAAGAAACTTATAAGGACATACAAAAAGTAATCCAAATATAGTCTGTAAGTTAGAGATAGCACCTGCAGAAATGTTGATAGGAACTAGTATGCAAACAATGTCTGTGTAGATACATTGGTAAAAGAACCAGAGGCTGCCTGAAATCTGTGTGAGTTAATTGCATTATGCTTTCACTGAGGATCACTTATACAACCTAGCTTAGATATACAGAAACAAATCACATGGTAACCAAGGTAAACCTCTGTACCGTATCCAAAGTTCACTGGTGTCCTTATACTGGCTTTGTGAAAGAGGCAGGGCTTCCCTGAACAGAGGAGACTTCCTCATATATCTTGTTCAAGATCCTGTTTGTACTGAAATGCCTGATCATTCTCTCGCAATCTCAGGGTTTTGTATGTCTTTCCACCTCTATGACATTTACTTCATGCTAGTATGGTGAGTGAAGGCAAATATGTCTGTTGGACAAAAAAAGGAGGCTTTACTTCAAGAGAGCCACCACTTTTAAGTATGGAAGCAACATCTGGGAGTTTGAAACCACTCTGTTTCTCTAAAAGAATGCCTAGCAGAGTATGAAAATCTAAGTATTCAAATAAAATCTCTGCATATTTATATTTGTGAAAGAAATAACACTGAGGTTCTTCACTTCTGAATAAAGTTCTTGAGAGGTCTAACAAACAGGATTTAGACGAAGCAGCTTACTGCGGGTAGAACACTTTCACTCCTAAGTGTAACAACTCAGTACCTTAAGCTTTGCTTGATGTCCGTATCTGTAAATCTAGAGAACACGAGTGCTCTAGGCTGCCTCCATCCATGCCAGGTGTTTTGGAAAGCCAGCTTTCTTCTATGTATTTCATAAAAATTGTGTTTTGGTGTGTTGATTCAGGTCCTTGGTTCAGCCCTTTTGGGGTTTTGTTGGGGCTCAAGGCCAGACCGTGTGTTTTGAGCATACTGACTTGCTTTATTCTAGTGCCTGTAATTGTTGCACTTACTTAGCTAGGTGGGCTGCTTTGTGTCTTTCTACACCTTCCTTTCAGTTGGATGTGGGAAAATGGGTGATGGGACTGAGAGTGAATATTCCTCCTAGAGCTTAGGATAAAACTTGTTGCAGGATTGGGTAGTGTGTATGTGTATGTGCAGGAATTAAATTTATCTTTGAATCTACCTTAGCCTACTCATACCACTACACATATACATCAATGCACTCTCATGTGTTTTAATTCTAAAGGGATTACTGCTGTTGCTATAGTAATGACTGAAACACTGTTTGTGTCAAGGAGTAGCTCAGCTTATGGAAAGAGATAATATTTTCATACTGGTTCCCATCAAGAAGAGGTGTTGCTTCACCTCAATTGGCAAAATAAATGCTGGTTAAAAACCCCCTAATTGCCTAGAGTTTATGGCATGGCAGTTATAATCCAAACACACTGTCAGCAATTTTTTGCTCTTGGCTGTTACATCTTGCTTTTCTTTATTTTATTTTTTTTTTATTTTTATTTTTTTACCAAATAGTATCTCTGACACGTTGCTTCAAATATATATGTCTGTGGTTTGCCTTTTTTTTTTTTTTTTTTTTTTTTTTGCCAGCAGTAAGTGCAGTAGTTAGAAATTTCATTTCATTCTCTTGATCTTGAAAGGTGTTCCTCAAATATGGTGATTCTGACTCTCTCAAAAATATTTCACAAGGTGTTTTTGTGGGTAGAGTCACATACATACTGCTCAGAGTACTCACTGTTCTAATAGGTAGGTTATGAAACAGAACTTCTGGAACAAGGCGGGAGCCGGTTTCTGCCCTGCTTACTTGCCCTAGCTCCATCAGGGAACCTGATAATTGTTTAAGGAGTGTTATTTACAGCTTTGCTATTTGTTTGAGTCTAAGAGTAACCCTACTGGAAAGTAGCCGTAGGACTGCTAGGGCAATTTCCTAGGCTTCTTTTACAGAGAGCTTATTCTCATGTATTATTTTCTAGTCCTGAAGAGAAATTGTATCAGTACCAAGTGTTTATACTGAGGTGGATTTTATTCCTCTATATTATCTAATCATAAGGGGCAGATTAGGGCTCTTCATCCTTGAAAGATCTGTATTTAATTGCTTAAGCTCAAAAAATAGAAAAAGAAAGATACTTCTTTTTCCAAATTGTCCCATTAATTCTTGTAATGAGGTAAATTCAGAGTAAATTGCTATACTGTGAAAGGATACACTAGAAAAGTTATCAAACGTTCAAACATTGTTAACACACAGAAGCATGCAAGTTATGGCTGTGAAAATGGGGAAGATGTAGGCAGGCTTTTTCTGTGTGGGAATTCTATCCAGCTATACCTGACAGAGGAGAAAAGACTCTCAAGGTCTTGCCTTCTCTGTCAGATCACAGTAAAATCCTTTCAACACATCCACTGGAATGTTCCCTGAATACTCTCTGAAAGATTAGTAATCAACTCATAATCTTAGTTCTTGCTGCAAGACACCTACAGTCAAATGGATAGAAACTAGAGCTGCCTGAGAACTGCTGCAGGCTTCTCAGAGGATTAAGACCTATTATTCTTGCTCATATTAATTCAGAAATGGTGGGTAAGAGGAATTTACAAGGATTTTCTTTAATGCTTACATTTCAGATGAGAAGGGGAGGAATTATTAAACTCTATTAAAGCCAACTGGGGTGTGGTTTTGAGATGTCTTTTTTGACTATTTGACTATTATTACATCATGAAATTACTTTAGTAAAAGCAAGCACTGTAGAAGCTTCTAAAAGACCAAGCAAAACTCAAGAATGGCTCTGCCATTCCCAGGACTTGTATTCATACTTCAGTAGCAATTTTCATGCCTTAATTACCTTGATCAGATACAATTTGATGCAGTCATCTCCTCCACAATTATTTTAGTACACATCTTTGTTCTGACTGGAGAAAGGCCATTGATATATATCACCCTTAATCTGCCCAAGAGTGTAAATGAACTAAAGGACTTGGTGGGGAGGAGAGAATACAGTAATATAAATGAAATCTATCATGAGCTAATTTTGACAAAATGGTGATGTAGTCCTTGTACTTGAGCTTGCTGAGTACATTAATTGAACCTCTGTCTTCCACAAACAGTAACCACCCATGCCTTAACACTCTACACTAGGATTTCCCCAGCCTAAGTTTAGAAATGTTGGTGCTATAGTACATTAACAGTTTCTACAAGAACTTAAGTGATTATGTTCATGCTAAGTTTTTATTCTCTGTTGCTAGTGCATAACTGCTTAGATGCGTGGCTTTTACTGAATGGCAAAACTAGTTCTCATCCAGACCTTATTAGCTGTTATCCTACACATATAACACATATCCCACAGTATTCTGTTAAATAATAACAGTGGTTATAAACTGGGTTTGAAATGGAGATAGTATGCTAAAGGATACCTCAAAGGGATTGCCTCTGAAGTTGAAAAACAGAAAGAGAATCGTGTCTTCAAAAGAGAATGATAACTTGCAGAATAATTCTTGTGAACAGCATAAAAAAGGTTTCAGGTGGAGCTGACATGTGGGTAGACATGACTGTGCTGTGAGTCAAATACAAAGCATGTATGAGCCCGTCTTCTGCTTTTGCATGACTGGTATCTCATGTTCAATGCTGGAAAATATTAATATCACTGCAGTACCTTCCAACAAGTTGCCAGTAAAGAAAGTCATTCAATGCAACATGAGAATGGGAGAACAGTGTGTCTGTGGTACCCTAGCTGAATTTTTCAGGAAAGATGAACATATTTATGCTAGGTTCCCCTCCCCTTTTTACTTAGCTGAGCTGGGTAAAAATAGCAAATACAGCAGAGCAGTCTATGTAAGATTAGTAGGGACACTTCAGTTGTCAGTCTACATTGAAAGCCTGTACTTCTGCCTGTTCTTAGATTTAAGGACCTATCTAGACTATATTCCCAAGTCTTGCAAAAAGCTCTATACTGTATCTTCCTCCTAGTTAGCTGAATCTGTTAAATTCTCTTTCTCTGTTAATCTCTCTCTGGTTCTAATGGAAGCCAGACTATCGAAACTATATATATTTTTTAACAAGGGCTGTGACAGAGAACTAACCAGTAGCAAGTGGGCATCATGTGTTTTGCAGAGAAAATTAAAAACTTTGTGCTTAATTAACTGTTTTATTAATGTAAGATCTATCTCAATAGGAGTAGGTGATAGTCTGCGGTACATTGTGTAATTGGTTTTAACTAACTGGTCGGATGTCACTGGGGCTAAGTACGAAAAATTACACTCGGTAATTTAACAAAATTACAAATACAAAAGTTAGAATGATTTCTGCTAGACAAAATAACATCATTGTTATCAATCTTTACAGTAGCACAAGCAGTTCTTAGGCACACACAACTTTTACTAATATATACGAGTACAGTTTTTTGATCAGTGATTGGATGAATTTCAAAGTGGCAAATACTTTGTTCAGTGTCTGGACACACATCTTGGGCATTAATAGTATTGCTTTCGCAGATGAATCTCAGCTATTCTCTAGTAATGCAGGACTCTAAGTTTACTGTTTGCCATTTTTCATTTACTTTTCGTGCCTACACTCTATGTTCTGAAGGGTAGAGTACTGTTTTTTCATGATTTATTCTTAATGCAATGATGGGGTGAATAATGTAAACAGTAGCATTACGTATGGTCAGTACAAAGGCAGTAGCTACGTTAGAAGTAGGATCATAGGTGAAATTTACTGTAGTCTACTAGGATTGAAACTTCTTTTCAAAATCAATCGCATTATTTCAGACAACTTTCTGAATTTCAGCGGGAAAATTCCAAAGCACTTTGGAACTTGGAAAATTTTTACTTTGTCTCACATGCTACCTGGCTCTTAGCTGGCATTAACCTCACCTGGCAGAATACAGAAAAGAGGAAATTGGTAGATTTTGAGCAAAGAGCATTATGATACTGTGAACTAAAGACAAGACAAGGCGAGGCGAGGTGGGGGACTCTAAGAGTTCTCAGAGAGCTGGCTGCTTTGTGAGCTTTCTTTCCAAGTGACAGCCATCATGGTGATGAAGCCGTTCTTCCCCAGAGCCCGGCCACTGGGAACTGAAGGACTGTAAATCCAAGTTCCTTCCGGACATCAGACAGTGAATACCAGCAGCTCACTGACAACATCGGAGTGGCAGGGTCTCGACGCAGTGCTACCCGAGGCCCCTCCGCACACGAGCACAGCCCGCGCTGCCCTTCCCTGGAGCAGCTGGCCGGGCGGCGCGGCAGATCCCGCCTGTCCGCCACCGGTGGTTCAGGTGTGCTGAACCGGCCCGGGCTAACGCTCAGGTAAGCCAGGCACTGGAAAGGACATCGCGGGAACGACTGCGAGGAGCTTCGCGGCACCTCGGTCAGTGAAGCCGGTCGCGGTGGCGCGAAGCCGCAGCGTGGCTGGAGGTGGGGCTGTAGGACGGGGGAAGGACGGGGGCTTCGGCACGAGTTTGGGACGACGCTCCGCTTGCTCTGACCCGTCCAGCTGCACGCTCTGACCCGTCCAGCTGCACTCTCCGACCGCCCCCGGCTCCGGCGGCCCCGGGACATCCCATGCCGCTCCAGCCGAGAGGCAGCGCGGGCCGTGCGGCGGGGGCGGACGCCGAGGGCCAGCGGGGCGCGACCGGCGGGGGCGGATCCTGCCATGCAAACGAGGGGGCGCGGCCGCCGGAGCCGCGGGGCGGCCGGGGCGGGAGGAGGCGGTGAGCGCGGCCCCGGACGGGCCGGGCGGGAGCAGCGGGGCCGGGCCAGACCGGGCCGGATCGAGCGGGGGCGGCCGGGAAGGGCGTGGGGCGGCACCGCCTCTAGACTGTGAGCAGTGGACGGCGCGCGGCGGGCGCCGAGATCTCTGGCGGCGGGCAGCGGAGAGGGAACATGGCGAGCGTAGGAAACGGCACGGAGGAGAGCGGTGGCGGCGGCGAGGAGGTAAACGGAGGGCGACTGCCGAAGGGGCTCCGGGCGTGCGGGCAGCGAGCGACCGTTCCCGTCGGCCCGGCTGCGGCGGGGGAGATGTGGGCAGGGGCTTCTCTGCACCGGCCGTCCCGGTCGCCCACCTGCTCCGCGGTGGGGGCTGGCGGGAGGGCGGCTGGACAGGATAGGGGCAGGCCTGACTGCCGGTCTAGGGGCGAGTCTGTCGCCTGGAGTTGGGGTGAGTTGTCCCGGCAGGGGGGCCGCAAGCGGCCCCTTGCCGCATCCGCGTCATTTGCTTTTTGCCTTTTCCAATTGTCCTTTTTTTTTTTTTTTCCTTTTTTTAAAAAATTTTTCCCTTAACCCCAGCTCCCGCTCTGCTCCGTGCGAGCGTGCCGCGCCGCCGCTCCGGTGTGCGTCCCTCCCGGCGGGGCGGGCGGGCGCGAGCGAGCCGAGGGACAGGTGTGCGGGCGGGGGCGAGCCCCGGCTGCGCGCGCTGGCCGAGGCCTCGCTGTGGGGCCGTCCCAAAGGGCCCCGTGTGCCCGGGGTCTGCCGTGAGCACGTTCTCTGCCTGGGAAATGCAGCTGGTCAGAGCTGCAGTGTACGTAAGATGCGTTTATAATTCCGCCGTTGCTTTATTAAAGGTCCTTCAGACAGCCCAGACAGAAATCCCTTCAAACGGTCGCTTGAACTTGAAGATTGTCCTTGTTACACTGCCAGTCTGGGAGAACACGGTAGCTGGATTCCTTGACAGCACCTCTCGGAAACTGGTGATTGGAAAGTGTTGTCCTCGATGAGCTTTTGCGAATGGTACTGCTAAACTAAGGCAGTTTTAACTGGAGTGTGCTTTTAAACACAGATACCCAGATACACGCAGCCCTGGCAGGCGCGTGTGGGAATATAGACTTGATTTTTGACTGCACAGTCTAGAATGAACGATTTTAGTGTTGTGTGCATCCAGCTGCTTCTTTAGGAAGGCTGGCAAGGCAAATCTGCCCAAATTTTGCTGAAGATGCTTTATGAATGAATACTTAATAGATTTGGGTTTTTTTCAGTATGCAGTGTTTGAGGTGTGGCACTGTTTTGTACGATGTGGCAAGTGACTAATGTCTACGTAGGACTTGCTGTGCTGTGTAGTTCAGTGGAACTAGCTTGTTCTTGGCTAGGGAATGGCAGTATATGTTAGCCTGTATTTCAGAGCATGCTGTGAAAGTTTCTTTTTCCTAAGGTTATATGTGGCAGGAGTGAAGAGGATGTGAAATGCTTGAATTTCATTGTATATCAGAGTGAATCACTGCAAAATGATAAAGTCATCTCTGTGAAGCTGAGATTTTTTTCCAGAGTAGGGAGAAAAAGAGTTATTAACTAGCTCTTGCAGCTCTCTCAATAAGCAAATAGTTGAAATTCACAGCTGTTGAAACAGGTATTCAGCAACTTTGTTGAAGCCCAGCTGTTCTGTATGAACAGTAGTAAAGAACATACTTCATTGAGTTTGGTGTTAAATGTTAATGCTTTTTCAGAGGAAAAGAAACTGCCATGAAAAAAAAAAAAAAGGTAGGCATAAAAGACCATGAAAGAGGTGTTATTTGAGCAATACCTTGTAAAAAGTGTAAAGTTTCCTCAATATAAGCCTAAAAGACTTCATGCTCTTTGCATGTACCTGATTTGCTTAGTGCTTGATTCTTTGGAATCTGAAACAGACCTGTAGTGGTAATGCAGAAAATACTTAGATATTTCCTGGTCATATTCCAGAGTTGAGGAGGAGAGGGCACATGATTAATTTGGGGATGGTCACTGCTTTTGTTACAAAAGTTGTCTAGACCACTGTAGACTGTGTTTGCCCAGTCAGTATGTCAGTATATGTTCAGTATAGTCTGTTTACTTATAAGCTTGTTGTGATTTTATGCACATGGTAATTGTTCTTAAGTCTTAGCTTTTTTTTTTTTGGTGTGTTTTGCAGTGGCTGTGGTATGGAGATACAGAGGTAGCAGAACCACTCTATAAGCAATTTTTTTTTATGAGCTACATGCATCTAAATAGTATTGTTAACATAGAACACAGCAGATGGGATCTCTGCTTCCTGATTTAAGTGTGTATGCTTAGTACTATATGAACATAGCTTTTAGCATAGAATTTTGCTTTGCAGGGACTTGTGAATGCTTCTTCAACCCTGAAGCTTTGAAGAGGAATATGTTAAGCTAAATCTTGAAGTTGGTTCCTACTTAACAGGACATAGATCAGCAAGAACCCTTCTTCTAAAGTCCAAGCATAAGGTACCAGGTAGCTGCCTCCTGTTACAGTCTGCCCCTGAATAAAATTTATGCTTTTCCTGATGCTTCTTGCAGCTCAGGGAAGTGCCAGATACCATGGGGTTTTTGTTTGTTTGGAGTTTTTTCTTTTTGTTTGTTTGGGGTTTTTTTGGGTTTTTGCTTTGTTTTGTTTTTTTTTTTTTTTTTCCTGATTTATGTCTCATTGGCTGCAGCAGTGGCTTTCCGGTGGGAACAGCGAGAAAATGGCATGAAGTGTAAATAAATCTTTGGATTTTCTTTTTAAGTAACATAAGTGTATTAGTCCATTGGTGTTTTTTAATTAAAGGAAAAGAAACCCACCAAGAGGAACCAGAGACCTAAGACTAAGAGGCTGTATAAATGAGATAGTGTTGTGGGTATGCCTTCTAGGAAAACAAATAGCTCTTAAACTCAGAATTTTCCTGAGTGCAGTGTTGCTTCTTTGGTGTTGAAGTGTGTTTATTGTCATTCTCTACTGGGAAGCAGTTTCCTGATTCCCTAAGCAGGATCAAAGTGTTCACCTGTGGTGCGGCTAGTTTGTGAACTCAAACCTGATATACCATCAACACTTAAACCACTATATGACACTGAATTCACCCCCTAAAAGAATTCACACTGGTATTCCTTTGGAATGAGCTGGAAATCTAGGACAGATATACTTAATGTTAAGGGCAAAGTAGCACTCCCAGCCACTGGAAAGTCTTCAAGCAAAACTTTAATTCTTCTCCCCATCCACCCTTTTCCCATCCCCCCTCACTGTCTAAAGATTACTTAAAATAGCGGACCAGATCTGCTTCCCATTAGGTTCACTCTTTGATGCCCTGGTTTTTCAAAGTCTTAAAGCCAGCTTAATTGGTTACTTGGGGATTCCCTATCAATTAAAAAAAATTAACCCACAGACCCAGTTGAGGTCCTTGTGCATCTGAGGGCTGTGGCTAGACAGAAGGGTTTATGATTGAGAAGCATCTAGATGATAAAAGAACTTTTTGCTTGGCCAAAGGGAGCTGGACTAAGGATTATTTACAGACCTGAAGGTGATTTGGTGCTCTTGTGGTAAACTCTAGGGTTTTGTCCTGACTTTGGCTGGGCTAGCGATAATTGGTGTAATGCTTTGTTTTGGATTTAGTATGAGTATCCTTCGAATAACAGTGATTTCTAGTTGTTGTTATGTAGTGCTTACCCTAAACCAAAACTTTTCTCAGTGTGCTGCCAGCAGCCAGATGCACAAGAAGGTGTGAGGGACCATGGCCAGGACAGGTGGCCTGTATATTCTATACCCTTGACCATCATAAACTGAGGAGAGTTGGCTGGAAGGGGCCAATCACTGCCTGCCTGGAGACAGTCTGGGTATCAGTCAGCAAGAGTGATCCACAATCTCAGTGAGAGATTGTATAGTGGATCACTTCTTCCTCTTGGGTTTTATTCCTTTCTCCTTCCCCCTTTCTCTACTGTTATTAATAATTTTACTTTATTTCAGTTATTAAACTGTCTTTATCTCAACCCATGGATTTTACCTTTTCCACCCAGTCTTATTCTCATCTCACTGGCAAGAGAGCAAATGAGTGGCTGTGTGATACTTGGTTGCTGACTGGTGTTAAACCAGGACAGTCTTGTGCCAAATAGGAGTTCAGGTAATAACAAATCTGACTAGAACATGTTAGAATTTTTTTTTTAAACCATTCATTATTATATATTATATGTATTAGTGACATGGGAGGAATACAGAGATGCTGTTCCCCATTGTAAGGAGCAAATTTGTACATTCAAAGCTCAGCTGGAGTTGAAGATGGCCAGGACTGTCAGAACAATAAAAAAAAAAGGTTTTGTCTTTTGATATGTTATTAGCAAACTGCAGTGCAAAAATAACGTTGGCCCATTACAGGATGAGGACGATCACTTCACAAACAAGGACATAAACAAGGCAGAGATGTTTAGTGCTTTCTTTGCCTCTCTTGTCAATACTGAAAGTGGGCTAAGAGTGTCCTAGCACCCTGAGCTGGAGGATCATGCCTATGAGAATAAAAAAGTAGCTGGGTCCCCCGAAGTCTGTGGGGCCTGATGGGATTCAGCCAAGAGTACTCAAAAGAGCTGATGATGTCATTCATCACAAGATGTCTTTAAATGAATTTGGAATGGTCTTGGGAATCTGGAGAGGTCCCAGTCACTTGCAATCTGGCTAACATTTTCTGAAGAGAAGGGACTGCAGATGTGATCCTGGAAACTACAGGCCTGTCAGTCTCACTTCAGTGACCAGTAAAAGTGTGGAGAAGACTATTTTGGGAATGACTGAAAAACATCCAAATACAATGTAGGTATCAGAGCCAGTATGGCTTCATGAAGGGAAAGTCCTGATCAGTACCATCAGAAGAAGAGAAGGTCTTTAAATATGTCAAGAAGGTGACAGGCTCTAACTCCATTGGTGGGCACTGCAGGTGGAGCAACTCATACAGGTATCATTCACGTAAACAAGAAGAAATGGACACAGAAGTCAGCTCATAGTAAAGTAGGATGAAGCAGGGCTATTGGAAGAGTTCAAGAGAGAGGATGTAGAGGGTAGACAGAGTGGGTTGCTTTATGTTTTTATCTGAGGGATCATAGAGTGGACGTGAGAAAATGGGATAGAAAACCTGCCTTCAGCCCTAGAGGCACTGATACCTGAGTTGTAGGGAAAAACAATCCCAAGTGTTTCTTTTTAGCCGGAAAGTTGTTCTTCCAGTCTCCAGTGGGCAGTTTACCAGAGTGGAAGGTCTTATCTTACTCTTAATTTTTTGGAAAGAAATTCTAATCTCATTTTCTTTAAATGAGGTAAGTGAACAGTCCAGTGACCAGGAGTGAAGGGGCCCTGTTCCAGCCAGGTGGAGGAGAGGGGCAGCCATCTTTATTAGACTCTGTGGATCCGATGACCTAGCATGTCAGACCCATGTGTGTATATGGCCCTAGTAGACACCAGTGCAGAGTCAAGTTATAAGAACTCATTTGTAGTTTTGGAGTGACAAGGGCATCCCAGTAGCTGACTGTTGGAGTCTGAAGTGAGCTTGACTGGGAATGAGTGACAAAAGCACCTTACTGTGGTGGCCCCAGAGGCCCTGTACATCCTTGGCAGAGGCTATCTCCGGAGAGTACATTTCAAGGGCCTAAAGGGTACCAGTGGTGCTTTGGTGTCTCTGCCTAGCACTAGCAGAGCCCATGATTCTCACCCAGAAGCTGATCAGTCAACTCCAGAGCCAAGAAGTGATCAGCAGGACTCACTTACCCGGTCAAGTCCAAGGGAGAGTGGAACTAAGGGACAGGAGAACTCTTGTGGCCTGACTGAAGTCATGCCACCTCTGCGTGTTGCTGTAGTGGACGTGCTGGGACTTCAATAACAACTGGACTCAAAGGCAGCCGAGTGGTGCCACAACTGATAATGTTAGTGCATTTTTCTCAATGCCTTTGGCAGCAGAGTTTAGGCCACAGTTCACTTTCACTTGGAGAGGTGTCAAGTACACCTGGAACTGAGTGCCTCAGGGTTGAACCACAGCCCTGCCGGGGGTATGGGGTGGGGAATGTGAGGTGTGATGGGGTGAGAGAGCATCTGTGTGGTATTTAGTTGCTGGCTTAGTTGTAGGTACAAGACATGACTTGTATTAAGGACAGCTTGGCCAATTCAGCTAATCTGTGCTTTATGTCTAAACTAAGCTATTAAGGAAAATTTAGGTAATGAAGGACTTATGATGCATGTTGTACTCTCTTGAACTGCCCAAGCAGGGATAAACACTGTATAGGCTGGCTTTACCAGCCTGGACAGTTTATCTTCAGAGCTAATTTCAAATGAAACCGGCATAGTCTTTAATTCAAAAGCCGGTTAGTACTTGGTTTAAGTACTCAAGAGTTTCATCCACTGCTGCAGCAGCTGTTGCACTTATGATTAAAGAACTTCCTAGTGGTATGCTTCTTTACATCCGTATTAATGCACTTTATAATAAATTATAGAATGTGCAGCACTGGCTATTTTCTCGCTGATGTTTATGCTGAGGATTCTTCAGCAGTCTCAGTGGTAGGAGCCAGTGGTAGCTGCATTTTCACAGAGACATTGAGAAACTGGAAGCAAGGTACTGTGGTGCCTTTTTCACCTTAAAACTAGAATGTGTTGAAAATATGGAATTGGGAAGCACTAGCGGGGGTACTTTGTCTCTTGAAGGGTAATTTTTTTTTAAACATCCTCATCTGACTTGTATGATTTTGTTTCCTTGAGAAGTACACTTTAGTCAGCTGAAGAATTTAAAATTTGTACTCCTCTTGCCTGATTTCTCCAAAGTGTTGTGTTTTGGCATGTGGCTCATCTATTTTTCCTGGTTCTGTGTTGGTTCTGTCCTACTGTCAGAGCACATCTGCATCTAAGATAAGGGCCATTCTATTTCAGCAGCACAAATGGAAAACTAAACATGATTAGTAATTTCTTTTTTATTAAACAAAATTAGGTTGTCTGTCCTTCCAAGATTCTGAAGTTCTTAAGTTCAAATAAAAATTTGCTATACTTATAGGTGTACCTGTTGAGAGGTACTGTGTTTCCTTGTGACTAATATTCAAAATAAGGACGTGTACTCCAATTTTATACTACCTGTGTTGTTCTGAGATGACTTACTTTCTTTTTTTTTAGCTTTTCCATTTCTTACTTGCTTACTAGAGTCATGCATTTTCATTCGTTGGTTGACTGCAACCAAATCTGAAAGCTGATTAGGTAAAAAACCCTGCGTCTTTATTGATTTGCTGGAGAGAAAAAGGAGTATGGAGTATTCCAATTAAATTTTCTTAATTTATATAATAGTATAGATATATAATAATATTGAATATTATTATATATAAATATATATTAATATTCACTGTTATTAACCTGTGAGCTGTTTCTCTTCAGAGCGAGAGGTAAAAGGTACAGAAGATATGGGAAAAGGTGGGGTCACTGCAGAAAGTACCATGTGCCTTTTAGGGAGGCAGAGCTGATGTAAATGGGGAAAGCTATGTACCTATGATGTGAATTTTTAAAGGGAAGTAAATTTTGCTTTTACTTATTTTCTGAGGTTTGGTTTAGTTTTGGGGTTGTTTTTGTTTGTTTGAAGTTTTTTGGTTTTAGTTTGTTTTTTTTTTTCCTTGGAGGAGGGGTATGACGTGGTGATACTTGAATGCTTACTTGTATATGAATGGAAAACAGTATAACCAAAAGGAAGAATTAGCTTTTTTCTTAAAGTTTTGGGTAGTCTTTGTATATTGAACTGGTGCTATTCTGGTGTGGGAAGTAGCATCCAATATCTTTTAATGTAGCCTTTTCTTGGAGCATTGGAAGTTACTGTCACTACAACTGTAAATTGTACAGTTGCCTTGGTAATTGTAGGAAAAAATTTGCCAGCCACTGTGGAATCACAGAATATTAAGGGATTGAATGGACATGAAATATCATTTAGACCCAACCCTCCCACCCAGGGCAGGGACGGCTCCCACTAAGACTAGGTTGCTTAAGGTGTTGTCCATCCTAGCCTTGAGCACCGCCAAGGCTGAGCTATCCACAACTCAAGATTAAGACAGTTCTGAACTGTTTCTTCCACAGCCTGCATGGAAAGACAGTTCTGTTTCATATATAAGCTTAAAGGGGGATGGCTTTCTTGTACTTCCAGTCAATCTGTGTGAGAGCTATGACTTTGTGGAAACACATTTTGTTCTGCAAATGTTTGTTCTTTTTTTGCTGACATATTGGTGCTGATACGCTTTGAAAAACCTGTAGACCTGATGAGCTTGTTGAAACTGCCAAGTTGATGCCATGGCTTGGATAAAGGTTCTTGCTGGGCCCCTCTCTTGGCAAAGTGGTTGTGTGTTGAAAGAGAAAAGGAACTTAGTTGCTTCTTGGCAGACTATACATTATTTAGCAGCATGGACCAGGATGACTCAACATAGGAGTAAGTGATAGACATGCCTGATCTTGTGCCTCCCGTCTTAAGTAAATCTCCCATAGCTTGCCTGGCCATAAGGACATATTCGAAACTTTCCTTGCTGTTGCAACTAGTACAGCTTTCTTTAAACTTTCCTTGCTATTGCAACTAGTATGGCTTTCTTTTCCCGTGTGACACCAGCATAGGAGGTAGAGATAAGATCACAGCTGTAGGTGGCAGGCTGGCAGGAATACAGCAGGGCACACTATGCCCATCTGGTGGGCAGTAATTTTAACAGATACTGTTTCTTCTGGATTAATAGAAACAGTATTAGAGGGAACAAAAATGGTGGATCACTGCTCTTGTTTTGAAAAGGGAGCAAAACTGCATGGCTAAAGACTTGAGAAGTAGTCTAAGAGTTGGGCACATGTTGCTGTTAGTATGTGTTCTGATTCTAGCCTGGATATGGCCAAGACCTGTGTGCCACAGTTAGTCAAGTGTCCACTTAAATAGTCAGAAATGGGAGAATTTGTGAGAGCTGAAAATTCTTTCTGCTTTTCTAAGCCCTTCAGGTTCAAAAAAAAGGTTTCTGCTCAGTCAACAGTAAGTAAATATCACAGACGTGTGGACTTATGCCCAAATACCAAGTGCTAATGGTAAAGTTTTCTTATCAAGCGAGTAAAGACTTCCTTGTCATCTTATTCTGGAGTAAGGAGGTAATGCTGTTACCACATACATATCTTAGTAGCAATGGTATTTTTTGTTGTGATGCAGTGAATGTATCATGCTTTTATTCCAGTTCTCTTATGCATTCACTTTGCAATAGAGTGGTGTATAAACTTCTGCAAGCCAGCGTTTGGGTGTGCAGCACTTCCCTGATTTCTTGTCATCCCCAGAAGTCAACCTCACACGCACTCCTGCTCTCCAGAAATCCTCTTATTGGAGGGTGAACGAGGACACTCTGTCATCCAAACAGAGAGGAGGTTAGTGGAAAACCTGTTTCTGAGAGTGATTGTGTGTCTGTCAACTCTTGGCAGCACTGGTTCTTCTAAAAAGTATAATGTTGGGTAGGTGAGTAGGAATACTTGTCTGTAACTGGTAGTAGACCAGAGGAAAGAAAAAATATTTCTATTAGTTTTAGTTGAGCTAAGTGGGATTATAGTGATGATAGAGTATATCACACTGGCTTTTATTTTCACCAAGAAATAATGGACTAAGATGAAGATCTTTTATCTGGATTCTCTCCCTTAAGACTGTTGTTACTAAATGCAGTGAGGCAGCTGGTTAAACTTAATGGCTTTGTGGCTCTGTCTTTTTGGTTTTTGTTTTTTTGGTTTTAGTGGCTCTTTGTTTGTATGTGGTTTGATTTGGTGGTGATTTTTTGTTGTTTTTGGAGTTTTATTGCTATTTTTTGTTTTGTTTTTTTTGGGTTTTTTTTCCCTTTTCTGCAAACTTACCGTTACCAGGGCTAGAGAATATTTAATATTTTTCTTTTTTTTTTTCCTCCCTCCTCTTTAGCATGTATAGTTATTTCAGTTTAAACAGCTACTCTAAGGTCCTGTGGCAAAACCTGAGCTTGCCACTGGAAATATGGTGGAGTGATGGAATTACCAGTTGTGGATATGGTAGATCCATCACTTTTTAGGTGTATATTATGGTTTAAGCCCAGCTGACAGCTCACACAGCTGTTTGCTAACTACCCCACCTGTGGGATTGGGGAAAAAATCAGAAGGGTAAAAGGTAAAGAACTCATGGGTTGAGATAAAGGCAGTTTAATAGGGAAAGCAAAAGCAGTGCACAAAAGCAAAGCAAATCAAGGAATTAATTAATTGCTTCCCTGGACAGGCAGGTGTCCAGCCATTGCCAGGTGAGCAGAGCTCCATCACAGGTGACAGTGACTTGGGAAGACAAACATCATCACTCCACAGACTGCCCTGCTGTCGTCTTCTTCCTCCCCTTTATGTACTGAGCATGATGCCACATGATCTGGAATATCCCTTTAGTTCATTTGGGTCACCTGCCCCTCCTGTGTCCCTTCCCAACCGCACATGCACCCCCAACTTCCTTCCCAAACTGGAATACAGAAAGCAGAAAACAAAAAGCCTGTGGGTAAGTCCCTCTCAGCAGTAGCAGAAACATCTCTATAGTATCAACTCTTGTGCTCAGCACAAATCCAAAACACAGCCCTGTACTGGCCACTGTGAAGAAAATTTAACTCTAACCCAGCCAAAACCAGCAGAGTGAGGCATCTTACACAGATGTTCAAGGTTCTTCTAGCTCAGCTGGAAGGAGCTGAACAAACATGCAAAAACTGAAGGAGTCCTCATTTTTGACAAAACCCTCCCACCTTAATTTGGGAAATCGGTAATTTTTTACAAAAACAATTTAATAACTTTGAGAAAAGTAATATATAATATGAGATGTGAAACTTAAGTACTTTTGGACTTTTTTGATAAACTGTAGCATAACTGAACACTTCATGAAGTACAGCTTTTTTGGCTCTTCCCTGTAAGAAAAGTATTTTGAAAAGTAATTTTGTTAACTGAATTGAGGGAGAACAGCAGCGTTTGAGCCATTTTAATCTAAATATTATATTATTGTTAATAGATGACGAAGGTGTTATTTAATATGTTCCTTTTCAAGAGAAGTGTGAAAATCTTAAGAACTAAACTTTGGAGACAAAGCAGTCTGCCTAAATTTAAGTGTGTGGTTTGGACCAGAGAAAGAATTTTAAGGTAAGACTTGGTGGTGTAAGAATATTTAAATCTGTGCCATGTCCAGAAGGAGAATCTTAGCAGGAAAAACATATGCAGCTCTGAGAAATCCAGTTAAATATACCTGCCTGTGTAGTCCTGCTTGACACCACTGAAGTACCTGGCTTTGTTAAGGGGTGGTCTACTGAGCTTAAGCAAAGTTTTCTTAAAACATTGGAAAGCGACATTCAGTAGCAGCTCAGTGTCTGTTTTTTAATGTCATTTGGACTAAAGTGCCACACATGGTTATAGCTCTGGAAAATATGGGGTAGCTCATGGCCATTCACTTCTAGAAGATGGCATACTTGGTTTGATGCTCTGCCAAAGTGCTGTATCTTCTGCTAAATGTGAACTATGTAATTTGAAATCATGCCAAGATGAAGGGGTGGCCAAAGTTGTATTGTTGTATAAGCTTCAGAGTGAGCATTTTTCTCAGCAAGTGACACCAAAGGAGTCTTAAAATCCAAGTTAAAAAAGAAAAAAAAAAAGAAGGTTGTTTAAAAGTCCTTTAAACTTATTTGAATGGAAGGATTTTTAGCTGCTGAGTTCATTAGGTTGTGTTTGGACTGGAAGTGCAGGCTAAATGCAGCTTTTTTTTTTCCCAGCTTTTTTCTTTTTTGTGAACTGGAAACAGAAATATAGGGTCATGTCAGTGTCAGAAATCAGGTCCCACATGGGAGGGTCTCCCTGGAAATAATTATCTGTATTTATTCTCTTCTGCAGTTCAGAGTTCCCCTGTGAAAGACTCCTCCTAACTGCTTTCTTGGTTAGTGCTTGTTGTGAATTTGCATGCTGGAGCACTGAAAAAGTGCTTGTAATTTTAAATAGTAATGTGTGTGAGTGAAGAGGAGGATATTCAGGTTTGTAAGGGAAAGTAGGCAAGAAGTTACTGGATACATGTTTAAGTTACTGGTTTCATGCTGAATCCGCCAGGGTGTTCATCTTAGAGTTGTGTTATCACAGGTAGCTGTGCATGGGTGCAACTGAAGGAATTGTAAAGAAAACATAATGGGGACAAAGACTAGAGATTACATAGTAGAAGTGGTTTATGTGCTTTTTCTGAATAGTTTGAGTTGCTACATGGAACACAGTTTGTGGGCATGTGTTACCTAGTTTCTCTACAAAAAGCAGCTTGTCTTGGCCAATGGGATTTGTACAGTTGCGCTGAATTCCTGTCATTGTTTCTGTATCGGTCTGTTCTGGTCTGTTCCTAGAGAAAGGAAGTCACCTGACATCACTGAAGAAGCGGAAGTCCAGTGTGGTTAATATTTTGGCTTAGTTTCTTTTTAGTTTTTAAACCCTCATAACATGTTGCTTTGTCTTTGTTTGTGGAAGTCCTCTGGTGTTAGGAGGACATATGGAGAGCAAGAAGGGGAAGCTGAGGTTGTATCTTGTGATGACAGCCAAGGATATAGGGCTTGCCTTTGCAATTGTCTCTGAAACATGCTCCTCTTGTCCTTGACTGAAAGTTTTGTGTCAGATCCTTTTTCTTTCTTTTGGGTCTGGTCTTTGATATAGATGAGATAAAGCAGTTTTATGCTGAGAAGGTAAACTCTATATCAGTTTTGTGGCTTGTATCTTTGTAGATCATACCGTAGCACTTGGTCTCTTCAGTTTATGTATGTGAGGTCTGGTAGCTATTGACCCTAGAATTCTTAATTGCAGAATTTGGCCTAAATGGTATCTTTCTAACATTAAAAAATACTCACCTTTAAGTGTTTGTGTGGTCTGAATAAGTAATTTAAAAATCCATGTGAAATTTCAAAAACTTTTGCAACAGCATCCACGAGTTGATAAAAACTTTCTAGTATATAATGAATGGGCTAAAGTGAAAATGGATAAGGATACGAGCAATAGGTAGAGATCAGCTATGACTTAAGTAGTTTCCTGGCAGCCTAGAAAAATTTTCTGTCTGATACTTCCCTTTCCATAATTTAAAAGAAATTCTCTACACCTCATGTAACATTTTTGGCTTTTTTCTGTTCTGTGTCTCTGAGTGCTGGTGGAAGGAAGAAGGGTGCAAGGGAAGGTTGAGTGCTTTGGATTGAACCATCTTGTGGTCGCGCAGGATTTCCTTTGGCAAGATATGAGTCATGAGAGCCAGAGGCAGTTGCTGCTGTGTAGGCTTGCTGTAGAGGGACCAGTGCTCTCGTTGTCCACGAGTACTCAGGAGCAGGAGGAGGAGGGAGTGTGTGTGCATGAATAGCTGACGTACTGTAAACTTACTTTTGTGGTAAAGTGACCCTTTGGGTAGAAGGAGTGACAAATCTGGTAACAAATGTGCATTAATCCTCTCCTTGTTATTACATGCCAGCTAGAATTTTCAAAGGCTATAAATTCCCCATGACATCAGTAAGCTGTAATGGGGGCTGTGCATGCTGGGGAATGGAACTACAACTGTCTGTCAAATGTTACAACTTCTGACTGTGAAACACATGCTGGTTTCAGTGCACCTGTGTAGTCCATTTGGTGTCTCTATTCTGGATCCTGCAGCTGTCCTTCAATACCTGAAGAAATACCATGCTCTCCTTGGGGATGGACTGGATGAAGAATTGACATTGGAGCAGTCATGACAGAAGTAGTAAAGTTGTAGACTTACATTGACACTTGGCACATTACCAAAATTTAGGGGGACATTAATAGGCTAACTATTACTTTATGTTAATGAAATATTTGTGTTACTTGTAGGGTTTTTCTGTTTTATTTTCTTGTAAGAATTACTGTAACTTCAAATGAGAATGTGTTCTTTTTGTGTTTGCCTGTAAGTAGTCCAGGAAGAACTAGCCCTTTAGCTTACTGGCTGGTTAAGTCAAGATCTGATTCTGCTTAGTGTAATTTAATGTGACATTTGGTCTGAATGTGACGCTGCATTTCTGTGTTAGGTGTTTGTCTGGCTTTTTTTTCTGGTGGAAAGAACAAACTTCCTAGAATGCATATAAGGCAGTTAATAGTTAGTTAATTTTATACTGGTAATGAAGTTATACTGCCACAACCTTTAGACAATGCTTTTCTGTTAATGAAAAATATATAAAGCAGCTTTCAGAAGAGGTGGAAGCTGATCTTGCACTGAGAGAACAAGCTGTGGTCTGCTTTCATCTTGTATTACTTTTAACTCTAGATAATGTTGGTTTCTAAAGGTCTCTTCTGTTACTGCAGTTAGTACTGCTAATGGATCAGAAGATATAGAGACTTTGAAGTTCTTAATCAAAAATAGGGTTGTTTGAATTACTGCTACTGCAGCGAGATCTTTTAAAGGAAATGAACCAGTTAAGAAAAATAACTTAAATTGCTTTTCACTGTAAAATAGAACCTTGTGGTGCTAAATATGCAGCAACTGCTGTTACAATTCGCATTTTTTACAAATGAGTGATCAGCTGTATAGTCTAGCAGATACTTAACCTGAGGAAGACAGAAGGTTAAAACCTGATACTCATTTTAATCCCCCTTTCATCTTTTTTTATTAGTTACAGGCAAAGCTAGCCTTTATTAGTTACAGGGAGATTGTTTTTAATATGAGGTAAACCTGTTCTGTTTCCCAGCTTGGGGTCATCTCTGGAATGTATTAATATTACCAGTGGCAAGGTAGTGTGTCTTTAACGAGATTTAATATAGGATTGTTGATTGCATTGTAGTGTATAAGCATTCTGGAATACCGTCAAAATAGCCCTCTAGGGAAGCTGTAATTTGATTTTGTCTGCATAGTCTATATTAAGTGCATGGTGAACCATAATTAGGGTTTTTCCAGGTAGCTTTAGAAATCTGTTGGATGTGGTAAGTATCAAGCATCTTTGTATGAAATTGCTTAGTAAAGTCCAGGACAACACAATGTGCTCTTCTTCTAGCTATCTATATTTTACTGTAGTGGGAAGTAGACTTCACAGTGTCTGTTTCTTATGTTGAGTCAAGAACATTGTAATTGCAGCTTGACTTTCACTATGTGTTTGATCCATCCTGATATGTGTGAGCTATGTGCAAGTAAAAACTGTCAGATTCTGCCTCGCCAGTGACACCACAAACACTGAAGTATGGGAATGAAGGTGGAAACGTTAGATGAAACTGCTAAATAGACATACCCTTGTGAGACAGGAAGCACGATACTCCACCTCCGAGAAGAGCTCTGTTTTCTGGTGTTTGTTAAATGGATCTCCTTATCATATTTTTCTTTCCTCTTCACATAACTTTTATTTTATTTGGTAGGTTGTATTGACTCAAGTGAGGGCAAAAAGTATCTTGGCTTCTTATCCACAGATACCCTATCTCTTGAAGAGATAACATTTTGTTATCAGCAAACTGTCTAGTGATCCTTTCACTAAACTGAGCTGAAGTTTCTGTGAATGTTACTGAGTCATGGAAAGTTAAACTTAATGAGAGAGCCAGTTCTGAACTAGAATAGGTGATAAGTCACTGGCTAGGAAATACTAACCTTGCCAGATTGGGAAAGACCAAACTTTTTGGTTTAAATTGCAGTATGGCTAGTGACTTTCAAGTTGCTCATGCCTTGACTACCTATGTTAAGAGAGTTAACATTTGCTCTGTTTTCTGCTGCTCTACCTTCAGTTAGTGTCTGAAAGTACTCTCTGCTTGTGTCTCTGAAATTACTTTGTGTCCACCTCTTTTATCAAATGAAAAATAATGATGGAATAGTCTTATTTGGAAGCCAACAGAAGTTTAGTGAAAGTTTATTGTTAAGCTGTGTGGCTGAAAGTAGGAAAAGCTCTATCAGATTGGTCTTTCAGCAGCGGTATCTCATCCATGTTTGTGTCCAGTGTTCTGGAAAACACAGCTGTAACAAGTACTTACTGGTTATAGTGTTGGAATTATTAGGACTAGAAAGATATAGTAGAACTCTTGCTAACTTTATAAACATAATAAATAGCATCCTAAAATTCTTTTTGATTTCAGTGGTGTTATATGCAATTTCTGTGCAATGACTGAATGATGGTACAAGATTTTACAAAAACTGATGAGCTTGATACAAAGTTCTTGCAATACTTAGAGGGCTTGTCTGCTGCAAGAAGACTTATTTGATTGAATAATCTTTCTTATGTCTAGAAAGGACAAGCTTAGTGATTTCCCTTGTGTAGTATCTGTTTTGAGAAGAATGCTTGTGTACGCTTTCTGTCTTCTCAGGCTCCTTAGTTGCCTTTGCATTCTTCTCAAATCTCTCTTCCTACAGTGGGAAAAATAAGATGTATCCAGACAAGGTGGTTGTTTGTATTTGCCTTTCAGTTTAGGATTGCTTGGCAATCAGTTTTGTGTAATGAAGTTGACCAAGAATAGAATCATATGCAATATTTGTAGAGATTTTCTATGAGGACTGTACTTCGGTGCAAATGTATCGAATGTTGAACTCCTGATTGAGTATGTGGTTTGTGTGTTTTGTTTGTTTTTTTCTGGTACCTCTTTCAAACAGAAGCTACATGACACTCCTTTGGTCTTGGGGGTGCCCGAGGAGGTTTGTGTGAGACAGACAGAAATGGTGATCAGCTAGGAAGATCAAAGCTTTATTGCAGCAGTGAAGTTCTATGCTCTTCAAAGTGCTTCCTTTGTAGAAACAATTGCAGGTTGAATAGCAAGAAGGTGCCACTGTAAACAGTAAGTAAAGTTGTCTTGGTGATTAGCCAACTTTTACCTGAAACTCTGTTCTACTTTCTTGTACAGCATGTTGGATATGAATCTGATCATGGATAACTGTTGACAGCAGCCATTTGTATGTCAATTAAAATAAAGTAGTTATAATGCTTTACTTGGTGAGTGTGTAACTGAATCTGCTGATTTCCACTTTTCAGTCATAAGGGAACGCTTTTAAACTGTTTAAAACAGTAGAAGCTCATCCAGTTGTTCACAGCAGATGAGAGTGATACAAGTTTATTAAAATGTGACTGCCTGGTTCCCCATCTTTACAAGCAGGTTCAGAAAAACCTTCATCTTGGGGCTGCCTCTGGTATGCAGCCAGCCTGACTAGCATGTCTGACTGCGATTCCTTTGGTTGAGGTTTGTTGTTGGTCCTGCCCTTGTTTATACAGTATGGCTGTCTAAGAATCATCTGGCTGCATGCAGCTGAAGGCAGAGTAGGAACTGTCCACTTTCTGTAACATGTTGATTAGCTGTTCCTAATTATAACAATTGTTTCCATTGCAAATGTCTGTTCAGTGTAAAGCATGGAGGGTAGATTTTTTTTTAAGACTCAATTTTCTTGTTTCTTCTGGAAATTTCTGGGTGACCAGCAGCACCAAAAGGCCACTGCTTTCCAGACTGTAATGGAGAAACCTTTATTGTGGTTACTGATATCTAATTTTTGAGCTAAGTGACACCAAAATTTGTTTTAATTTCTAATTGTTTGTCAGCTCTTTAGTTAGCCTAACTTCTAGCAAAAGTGAGTTTTACCTTAGCAGTTCCTCATTTCTTCTTGGTATGTGGGTATGTTTCTGGCATTGTAATATTTGGTCTCGTTTTGTTTTTATGGTTTGGTTTTAGTTTGTTTTTTTTTTGTTAAAGCATGACTCCCTCCCTTGAATGAGGCATGTTCTATTTAGATGAGAGTGAATAAGTAAGTCTGAATTACCAAGTCTGATCTTTGGCTTCTGACTACTGAAGCTCTTCATCTGCAGTGGAAAACACAGCTTCTCCAAAACAACCACCTTTGTCTGTCCACTCAGCTCTCTGGAAAGAAGCTCTTATTTTAGGCAAATAATATTGAGAGTTTTTAAAAAGCAGATGAGTTATGTTTATAGTTCAAACCAGTAAATCTGAAATAATATGTAACCATAAAAATATGTGCATTTTTTCTTTTAGAGAAATTAATTTCACTTTTTACTTTTCATATGAAAATTTGTTGTGCTGTGTAGAGCAGAACTTGTGCATTTTCATTCCATTCTTGCTGCCTCAAGGCTATTTCTGTCTCTGGCAAAGGGAAATAATTTTCCTGTTTTGTAACAGCTTCATCATCTCCTTCCCCTTTGAACTGAGTGTTATTCATTTGTTTCTCTTCCTAGACTATTAATTGTTAATACCAGGATCTGGTGTCAAAGTGTCAAATAAAGCATGTGTAGGTGACAGAGATGAAGAGTTGGAGATATCTTTCCCTTCATCTGCTCTCCCAAGTTGTTTCTCTGCCAAGACAGCATTAAAATGATGATTTTCTCCTGTATTTGGGGGTCTTTTTGCCTGAAAACATAAAGATGGAGTTTAACTTCCATTTTATTTTCTTCTGGTTTGTAGAGTAGACTGCTCTTTTCTGTAAGAAATTGCTATGAAGTTTAATGAAGCAGTAGCTAAAAATTAGGATTTTTAAGCCCTTTATAATGCAGAGTATTGTCAGTTCTACAGAAATATTAGGAAATGAAATGCATCTTAAATTTCTGAGATGAAACCTAAATTTGTCTCATCAAAGTACTTATTCTTTACATCACTACTTTATAAATTAGCTGAAGATGTGTGACAGATTAGCTTTTGGGTCCTGCTGTAATGCTGGGTATTTTGTTTCCTAACGTATGGGAAAATACGCAGTTCTGAATTGGGTTTTCTCATGCAACTGCCCATTTAAGCAACAGTTATTCTCTCCACTGCCATTCGATTTTTATGGACACCTTTCCTGCATATTTTAACAGCTTATGTTTCATAAGTCAGGTTCTCAGAACTACTTTTCTTTTTGTAGTTCATGCATGTACTGTCTGCAGTTTGTAGATGTGTGTAGCTTTGTTACCCTACTTCTCTTAATTGCAGATGAATCAAACCCAATTTTCATGGCTGACTATTTATTTTGGACTGAGCTGTCTTACGAGCTAAATTTTTGTAATTTAAGACTGATGAGTTGCTCTGTTGTTCACCTCCATCCTTTTTTGTGAAGTACTGATTTCTGATATTTGATGCCTTTGACTGTTGTCCAAAAAAATCAGATTTGTCAACTGATGTGCAACAAGCTAATAATTCCACAAGAGAGACATTGATTATTTATTTATTTCAGAGTTGCACAAGCTTGGGTGTTCAGTGGCATTCCACAAGTCAAGCATGCCCTTCCAGGCTTCCCGTTCCATTATTTAGACACAGAGTTCAGTGTTAGCAACCTCCCAAGTACAGCCCCTCTCTTTAGTTAGTGATTTCCATACAAGTTACATAATCACAGAGATGGGTCTTCACCTGAGCAAGGGTCTTCTTGACTGGGAGTTTTGTCAGTCGTGTTGTTGTTCTTTGTTATTTTCCAGCTTTAATAGCAGTTCTCAGTTCAGTCAAGTCAGCTGAGTGGAAAGATAGCATGCTGTTGTTTGGTACTCTGGAGTAATATTCTAAGGAGCTTTCACATTGCTATAATGTTTGAAAACTTTAAATGCGCAGTGATTTTAAGTTATCACTTCTGTGGACCTGTAAAATTCTTAGCTACCAGTTTCTTTGAATAATTTTTAATGTAGTCCTGGCTAAGGCTAAGGAGAAAAAAACACTCACAAAATTTCATAACAAAAAAGGAGGGGAAAAAAGTGTACATATTTATATTCTATTCCATTTGATAATCAGAGTGTGTGGTGACTGCTGGCTTAGAGAAGCTGTTTGGAAACTGGTTTCCTTGTTGAAATTTTGAGAAATGACCCTCACTTTTAAAATTTTCAAAGGTTTTGAAAAGAGAGAGGACTATGGGAGGACATATTACAATTACATCACTATACATTTTAACATCCACATAATATCTATCTCTTCATTGTGAGAGCCAACTATAACATTACTCATCTATAACAAAATGAAGACCATATAGAAGGTCTTCTGTAGTCTCTGTTCATAGTATAAGCATTGTAGGTCAGTTTCCTCTTATATCTCACCCATTGTCTTCCCATGGTTGCATGTTTTTCCTGTGTTCAGTATTACCGAGGGAAAAGAGGTTTAATGCATACTCCCACATGCAATGTATATGCTAGTGCTGTTTCGGCTGAGTCTGCCAACTTTTCACCAGGGTCAATAGGAAGCCTCTCCTGTAATTTTAGAAAGCTGCTTATTAGCTTGTCAGCCAAGTTTTATTTAAAATGTCTTAAGTCCTGTGGGATGAATCCACACACAGAATGATAATTTTAATGTGAACACAGTGAAAGGTGTGTTATCCTTTCTTTTCGGTTGAGAAAATTTAGACTTCTCAGTGAAACCTTTTTCTCTTCACATCGAATTCAGTGACTGACTTCCAAACTGGTTGGTAACAGAGCTTTCCATGGGTAGCTGCAGGCAGTGAGTATGTAGGGCTGCATGTCTGAGGCCAGAGACTGGGTTTCCTGTGCATCACTTTCACCTAGCTTTGATGTCTTTTTTGAGAAGAAAGATGGTGTGAGACTGAATTACAAAAGACAAAAGAGTAAAAAAGTAGTTAGATGTATGCATACTTGAACAGAAGTTTTGACAAAAGCATCTTGAAGAGCAGGTGCTTGCTAAATACGCAACTGTCTTCATAGATTCCCATGCTTTGCAATATCTTAATATGTGGGTTTCCCAAGGAGGGTATTACAGATAAAATTACTTGGTTTTTCAAGTAATTTTAAAACTATTCTTTATTTAATACTGACAAAATAAAGGACAAGTAATGTGGTAGAGCAACTGTATTAAATGCTGGGTAGGAATTCATTATTATTTTGTGATCTCATTTATCTGTTGAATCATTAAGGACCTTATTCATGGTATGTTTATATTTTTGAGATAACGCCTTTAGTGGAGCTTTGTTTCCTTTGCCCAGTCAGTTGGACTCCAAATTGTGGCTGCTGTATCTAGATTCTATTGGATTTAGTTTTTTGAAGTAATTTTGTTTTCAGCGAGGAGAACCTAGATGCTTCATACCCTACTTGGTAGTCATATCTTATCATAAATCTGAATTTTAAAGGAATAGTTTAGGTTGATCAGATTGGCCTGCTTCGCTTGGAAAAGAGCAGTGTTTAAATGCTTAGCTTGATAAAACATTTAGTGAACTTAAAACAGCAGTTTAGGAGTCACAGGATGTATTCTGAAATTTCCTTAGAGTTGATTTATGATGAATGTGGAAGAAAGTAGGGTTCACATTTGATGCTAGGATCTCTAATGAGCAAGGCAAGAAGTTATTTCTCCTTTCTTCCAGTGCATTAGAGCAAAAGTGTGGGTAGATGTTCTTATATTAGTTGAAGAACCTTCCTTACGTGGTACTTTTGTAAAGCTTGAGAGTGAAGTGTCTGCTGTGAGTGGTTTCTGCTGTCATTGCTAGAGTGCAGGAACTCTCCCCTTTTTCTCCATTAGTACACTGTGTCCATTTATGTTTCTGTTTTCTTCATAAAACATGTTAGTATCTCTGAGTTATGTACACTTAATTGTTTTTAAGCCTGCTTGCATCTTGAAAAGGATGCATCATAAAGATTTAAAGAAATAATGCAATTATCAAACAAAAAAAAAACCAAAAGACTGTACAATTCAAGAAACATGATTTTGATACAGCTTTATTTTGCTAAATCTTGTGCTAATGATTTTCAGGTATCTGCGGAGTCTGAGTCATGCCATCTAGTGGCAGTTTTGCATATATTTGTGTTTTAAATTCTTGGATGGATGTATACTCTAGAAAAAGTGCACGAAAAATCTATGGATTGCAGCATTAACCAGCATTGTATTAAGCAAGATAGTTGTCAGACTGTTTCTCTTGGTGCTAGTTTACGTGCTCATGTATTTCTTTTTCTGAGTAGAATGTCTGAAAAAAGGCTTTGTTGTCCTTTTTGAGGATTTAACCACAGTTCATATTTTCTGGATATTTCTGCTGTATGTTTGTCCTGTGGACAGGACACCATTATAACAAGGACATACTAGAGTAGGAACTTTGGGACCTGCTGCCAGACAAACCTGGATGAGGTGAAGGAAATGATTGAAGGATTGTATCCACCTCAGTCTCTTCAGCCATGGAAATGGTGTTCTATGCTTAAGTGTGGAGGTCACATTCAGTCTTGAAGGAACGCCGTGGCCAATGCCTGAAAGTGGCCTTTGTTTGTGCTAAGTAAAAACACATCCCTTGCATTAAATAGCCTGCTTTGCTGTAGACTAAAATGAACAAGCAACTCTGGAAACTTTTGGGGCTTCTCAGCTGTGTCAGGTGCAACTTGCAGTGCTGCAATGAGCACTTGAAAATAGAAACTTTACCAGGCTTTAATTGAAGGCACAAGAATGTGTCTGTCCATGTTTTTGGTCTCCTTCTGTACTCTGAAGAGTAGACAAACTTTATCAATCACTAGAGTTTTTGTGTTGACATATGCGTACATGTACACATTTGTTAAATACAGCCTTAGGCCTTTAAGATGCGGTGTATTTTATGTAACACTTCACTCAATTTTTTTGTTGAACGGACTTAATTTACAAGTAGATTTTAACAGACTACTGGGGAAAAAGTGAATATGTTCTGAGTACTTATTAAATCATTTGTTTTGTGGTAGGAATGGGATCACTCCTAGAATTTGATAAGCGAGGAGTTATTCTGGTTACCTCTGTTTCAGTCCTTTTCTTTACACCTTAGGATGATGTCACTTTTTGATTGTAATGGGCATGAAATGGAGTAGAAAATGGCTGGGCTTCTCTTCCACTGCTCCCAGCTGTTTTCTGAGAGTCTGTAGAGTCAACTGCAAAATTGTGTAAGTCTGTGGAAATGGGACCAAGATATCAATTTGAGTACTTTCTAATAACCATTTTGCATGCAGTGGGAATAGGAAGACATGGGAAACTTCAGAAAAAACCTATGGATTGTGGTTTTGGTATTTTGTTGTTCTGCTGTTTCTTTTTTTTTTTTAACATAGAAGCTGCCTTTAGTGATGTTGTTTTTAGCACCTTTGAGGAGTCTCTTGAAAGTCTGTGATTGTTCCCTATGCCTTGGTGTTTGGGGAAAAACACTAAGGTTGTACTTCATCCTTTTAAATGTTTGGACAGCCATTTGAACAGTGTGAATGGCAGGAATCAAAACTCAGAAGCCACTAGGCAAAGGAGGCATTTAGCAAGACAGAATGCAAATTTTCTCTCTGTTTCTTCCTGTATGTAGGTGCTGCCCTTGTATGAAGGTTTGAAAGAGCCTGCAAAAGGCTTACATCACAGAGATTTTTTTCATGTGAATTTCCAGTCATTACTATTCTTTATTAAGTACTTGACAGTTAAAAGTATATTGACTTTTGCTTTTCACGTTTGTTCTCCTAGGAGAAATGGAATTGTGCTCAAAAAGCTATAAGTGTGTTTTATTGTTTATTCTGCTGAGTTTCTTCTTTTGACTCCAGAAATGTCTAAAGGAGGCAACTAGTATTTGGTGAAGGAGTTTATTAGAAGACTGGTGACTTCTATCAGGGTCTGGGGTGAGACAGGGATAACAGAATTTCTGTTCATGATGTTCCTGTTGGTTTCTGTTCAGCTTTTTGAAACTTGGGTTCTCCACAGATCAGGAGGATCATTTAATTGGCTTTTTCTGAGTTTTTTTAAGTTCTCCCTATACTTGGCTCTGGTGAGGCCACTCTTGAAATTCTGTGTTCTGCTTTAGTCCCCTCATTCCAAGACAGACAGTGAAGTGCTGTGGCATGTATAAAGAAGGACATGGAACTGGTGAAAGGTCTGGAGCATAAATCCTGTGAGCTGAGGGATCTTAAAGGGAGGGAGCTGAGGGTGTTTAGCCTGGAGAAAAGAAGGCTCCAGAGAGATCTTAGAGAGACTCTCTACAGCTAACTGAAAAAGGTTGTATAGAAATGGAGGTTAGTCTCCTCTAGGTATCTTCCTAGAATATATTAAAAATCTGTTCCATCATGCTTCCAGTTTTTCTTAAGGGAAGAGCAGAATGAACAGCTACAGGTAGGAAGTAGTTTTTGATTGAAGAGTGACTGAGCAAAGTAGCAGTCTTTGGCTCAGAAGAGGGATGAGTTGGATGATGTAACAAAAGTTTTCAAAATTTAAGTGTCAAGGAAAGAGTAAGGACAAATAGTTTAACAATTCCTAGTTTTATTTATTCAAAAACAGTAAAGAATCCAAGGTAGCTGGAGCCAGGTTCAAGTATAAATTCTTATTTTGCACAAAACGGGTGTCAGGCTCATGGAATTCGTTACTAATGTTATGATTCATGAATAAAACCAAGTCTACGTGGGATTGGGGAAACTGGTATTTGGAACAGAGATCTATTGAAAATCACAAGAGGGTCAGACTGTATTTAGGCCTTGAATACCTGGAGTTGCCAGAGGCTGGAAAGTGTGAATTTGAGTGTGAGGGAGTGCTGCAGCCCATTCGTCCCTGCTACACACTTCTAAAGCCCAATTTTGGAAACTGGATACAGAAGTAAATGATCTTTGAGCTAAGCTGTTCTGCTCATTTTCACATTTGTGCATTTCTTCCTTTATTTCAATTTGAAATTTGAACCTAGGTTGAAAGACCTTTGAATCCAGGTGGAAAGAAACAACTTCTAGATTTCTGGACTAAGCTGTTCACATAACAGCTTTTAATGTGGAAGCTGGCTGTATGTGCATGCTGCATTCCAGACCTCTTGTATGTACTCTGGCCAACCTGCATATCAGGTATATGCAGCTTTTGTTTCTAGTGTAGTTTATACTGTTCAGCTAATGCATCCTGAATATGCCACATGTGCTGCATAGACTCCTGAGGCATAAGCCTGCATTGTCTTCGGTGATTTACATGGTGGAAGCCTAGAATCTAAAAAGGAAAAGATTTTAGTTTAATTCAGCTGTAGTCTGATGTAGTAGGTCCATAGGAAATCTCTCTGTGTAATAATTTGCAGTGAAAGCTTAGCAAACAGTCAGTAGACTGTGACTGTCCCTATGATTACTGTCTGTTACAGAAGTAAGTGCTATCTGGTAATGGTAAATTTCTGCTGTGTTACAAAACATATACACATTAGATTGAAACTTCTTTTTTTCTTCTGCAGGAAAACTTTGAAGATGCCTATGAAAACATCCCTGTGTAAGTAGAATTTTTAAAAATGTGTGTTTGTTGAAACTCTCTATACAAAAATAGAATACTGTGTGCACACCATTCCAGGGAAACATAATTTTATATGCACTTACTACATTCACATTTTTCAGAACATTTAAAGTCCTCAAGAGTTGAGAAATAGAAGTATGATTAGGTTGATATATGTGATGAAGTATTTGTCAACAAATGGGAAAATTGTAAGGAATTAAACCAGGAAATCTAGTAACTGATTTACATACTGACAGCTCTAGACATTTTTGCGTGGTGAAAAAATATAGTTACTTAACATTATTGGGAAAATCACATGCTATGCAAGACCATCTAGGAAGATTTTCAAATGGCAGTTTCTCTGTCTTTTAATATACTACTACACAGATGTTTTTCCCTAATGAAGTGAGATAGTCACTTCTCTGGTGTATGATCTCATGCCAGAGTAACACCTAACTTAAACTGACTATGATGAAAACACATTATGCTGTTTTTAAGTGGTTTTAGTTTTTCTCCAGGATTTTATTGCATTTTTATGCCATGAAACACATGAGGACAGGTACTTCTGATATTCTCAGATTGCTAAAACACTTCTAGACTCAACAGTAGGTTTGGACTGAACTTTATGGTCAAAACATCCATGGTCTTGGCAAATTGTATTTTACAGATTGCCATACCCTCTGTTTGTATCTTATCTAGAATACTAATGTCTGATGTTTTGAACTGAGAAAAATTAAACTTTGTTTCTTGACAGTCAGAAGGAAACAAGAACTTGATATGTTCAAGTTGAGAATTCTTCATGTTAAAGATTGCTTATTCTTCCTTGTCTGCCTTGCAGTTTGTCTGTGGTTGGGTAACTTATCTCTTCAGCTGCTGTTTTTCCCTGGGACAGGGATGAGTGTAACTTTGAAATACTGCATGAGAATATTTATCCAATATTCATTTGTTCTATGACAAAGTGATTTTGTTGTTTTCTGTTGATGTCTGAGCTGGGCATGGTTGTTTATTTTTGGCATGCAGAGCTTTGATTTGTTCTTCCTGAATGTCTCTTCTGTGTTCATAGCTGTTTTACAGGTACACTTTTCATAACAGAAGTTAGGATGTCAGTTTATTCTGGCTGGCATTGCTTCCATCTGCAATAAGCATTGTATAGAAGAGTCAATGGAAGATGATAGAGAGAATATTAATGGGACAAAAAATTTTGTTGTTACTTAACATGACATTGAACATAGCGAATGTGTATATTCTTTTGTATCTGGGCAGGATTGTTCACTGAATTAGACTCCCCTTTCTCAAATTCTTTCAGAGATATGGCTATTTAAAAACGTGTGCCTAAGGAACTGAAAAAAAATCTTGGAATGTTTTATGAAAGTCTTCCGTCTCATCTTTCTTAAGATGTTTTGATTGTAGTTTTCAAATGATGCTAGTAGTTTGCCTGAGGGAAAGCCTTTTGTAAATCTAATGCCATACTGTTTTTTCCTGACTTTATCTATGAACAGAGAATTAATTGAATTTTTTCATTACTATATTGAAGCAATGAATGGCTCAAGGTTTAAGCTTCTGGGAAGCTGTGTCTGGTTTTTTTTTTTTATTTTGCTGTTGTTAATACTCACTTTCATAATTTTTCTGTGTCAGTGTTTCATTCTCCCTTATTTTGGATTGGAAGGTGGCATTGTTATAGCTCTGTGGTGAGATGCCTGGCATTGATTTGAGTGCTTTGTTGCAGTAAGTTATATCCTATTGAATTTACCTAAAATGGACCTTTTTTATAGGGAGTGGGTCAACAAAAGCTCACATTTACTTTTGAGATCAGTTTTGGTTCAGATTCTGTCAGAACATCATGGTGGTTTAGGAAAGAATGTTTAACAACCAGATCTTCATAGTATTTCACACACCACTCTGCAGTTCTTAGTGTAAAATATGTATAGAGTAACACAGCTCTGTATTTGCACCAGTAGATGCTAGTGAATAGTTTTGGTAATCCAACTTGACTTCAGCTGGCTTTATTCTTTAAATATTGCTGCTTACCAATAGATATCAGATTGTGCAGGTTAAATGTTGAAAGGGCAGTAAGTTACCTTAATATGGTAAAGTCCTTTCTTAAATCTCATGTGCTGGCTGTCATGTCTGAGGACAGGCCCAGGAGGAAATCAGTCTTTGCTCCAGTGGTTTAAACATATTAGATTATCTGTCTAGACTCTTTTGTCATCTTCTACTCATGGTAGCTATTGTAGATATAAACAACAACTTCAAAACATGTGGTCACAAAATACTTGCTTTGTAGAAACATGAAGAAACCTTTAAACAGAGTTATTTACTGTAAATTTTGTTCACTGGTACTGAAGGTGAAGAAAGACTATTACAGTAGGTCACTCTGCTATTTTACTTAAAGCAAGCACTAGCATTTAGTATCTTCTTTGCCAACAAAAGTAACTGAGTTTTCAAAGTACTGGTTTGACAGTAACACTTGATAGACCATCCTCAACCTTCTAAAGATAATAGATGGAATATATGTCAAAGTAAATTCACCATTAACTGTTTGTGTTAACTCAGAGCGAGTTTGATTGGTGTATTCTGTTTTTAAAAGGAACTGAGTAACTAGAGACAACTGTGATTTCTGTTGTGGAAAGTGAGGTCTCTGACAAGAAGTTTTGTGGTGGTAGGCTGCTTTTTACCATTTTTGCACTGAAGTGTCTGCTTCTAAGTTTTGGGCTGGGTAGATACATTTGACTAAGTTGCCTAGTGCCTGCCAAGCATCTACAGGTATAAAAACATAGATATACATAGATGGAACAGATTTGTGTGTGGTTTATTCTTTTATTTAATGCTTGCTAAAAATGCCTCATCAATACCTAAATCTTACTGTGGAAGAACTGCAACTTCAATTTCAGTCTTACTAAACAAGATAATTCTCTACTTCTTTGATTTTTTTTTTCAAAATATTTCTGCTACCTTAAGTTTTACTCAAATAATTCTGAAAAGATCTTTGTAGATTGCAGATATTAATGTTTTCTGTTGCCAAAGTGTTATTTTCTAAATTATATTGTCTTTGGCTTTGCAACTAGATTGAAAGCGGGTTGAGTTCTCAACAGTTTTTAACCATCACTGTAGTATGCTTAGCATGTACTGACCTTGCCACTGCTGTTTTAATTTCTGTATCTATTTTATCCTCTGAAGTTCTCAATTTGTTTAGAACATATATGAAATATTAATTCTGTTGGTATTTTTGTCCATCTCATTTTACTTACTGTTCCTTTAAATGTCATCTGTATGTAAAAGGAATAAGTAGCCATCAAGTTATGTTTGTCCATGCAATCTTTCTTAGATTGCCATGCAGTCTTTGTCTTTGAGATGAAGGAAAAGACAGTGCCTTTATTTACTAACCCAATATCAGAGGCTTATGTAAATGAATAGCAGCATTTAGAGCAACTGTATTTTGATAGCTGTGTGAGTATGAAGATGCACTGTCATAGTCCTTGGGAAGAAACACAGTTTCTTCTGCCTGACAGTTCAAGCAGCTCATGTGCAGAGGAAGTCTTCATGTTGTGCTATTTTTATAGAAATTTCAGACACCAGACCCTGTGTTATGTCATCAGTGGAAAGATAGTGAGATCTCATTTAAATATGTTTAAAACATAAGTATTGGAAAAGTGGGAGCTTTTTGATAAGCAAAGCAGACAGACGATTTTTGATCAAGAATGGAACTCCTTGGATTTTTCATCTTTATAAATTTCAGCAAAAAGAGACATAGTTCATTGATTCTCTTTTGCATTTTCTTTGCCTACCCGAAGCTGTGTACTGTTAATCCTTGATCCTGCCAAAGCAGCTCTGTGTGGTATTACTGGGGTGATAGATTAAGGGCCAGAAGTGTTTAAGGAAGTTAGAGCAGGTTATCCTTGTAATCTTAGATGTGTAGTTAAGATTTCAGTTACACCTGCACATGTGAGTGTTTTGTCAGTGAATGAAATTCAACAGTTAAGGAAATTGCTCTAAATTCAAGTTTAAATTCAGGGAGCCAACAACTTTTAGGAACAGTTCCTGTCTTCATAACTTTAAACTCACTTTTTGGCATTGTCTTTAGATGGCGAGAAGCAGCTGTGACAATTTAAATGATCAAATTTTTATTCTCTTATGTTTGACCCTCAAGGTTAGTGGAAAAAAGTTCCAGTAAAGGCAGTTTTTGTGTCTAGAAGATAATATTTTCTGCATAAATATAAAAGTATTTATATTTTTATATATAAATACACACTAGCTACTTTTTATTGTGAATTTCAAGATATGAAAGAGTAGTAATGATACAGCAGCCTTACCTCTCTAATCTTTCCCCACCCCAAACAGTTCTAAGATTATAGATTTTTAAATTTGGAGAGGTTTCCATTGGTTACGCATTTTCATGGTTACACATTTTCATGTGTAAATACCTGTTTATTCCCACTACACCTTTTGCCTGTGCCGTAATATTTCTTTGTGCTTGTATTTCAGTAGTAGACTTCAGGCCACATTGTGCTATTGTTTGTATTGGGATCTTCTGTTCACTTGGAAATCTGTGTTTCCACTTGTGTTCGTAGCTCCTTAGAAAGTGAGGAGAGGAAAAACCCAAAGATAAAAATACCATTTCAGAGACATTGTACACAGAATTGCCCAAAACTCTGCATGTTTTCCACACCCTGTTATTCTTTTGCAAGCCTTTGCTGAAAAGCTGGTGCATAAAAAGATACCACAGCATGTTTTTCTGTTTTCCCATGTTCACCAAAAGAAATCTCTCTTAATTGAGCGTAAATATTTCTTTGCTGTTCTGTGGCTTTTTCTTTCATTACAAATCAATTAATGCTGTGGCTTTAAATTCACAAAATTTTTAGAGTGAGACTTTCTGGAGAATTCTGGAGTTTAAGTGTTGTGTTGGAATCTTGATATTATGCTGGAATATGTTTTCATATCTGTGTTTTCTTTCTTTAAAGGTCTTTCAGGAAAGTAATGATTGTTCTTTACTTTAATAAAGACTGCATAGCACTGTTAGTAGCCCTGCAGCTCAGGAATTGCCTTCTCTGAATAACTGCTGAGACTTGGAAAGTGATGTAGACTTTTGACCATTAAGATGTAAGTGCTTTAGATAAGAAAATGGAAAGATGGGTTTTAACTCATCAATGAAGAAAAAGAATAAATCGGTCAGAATTTGTTAATAAGTAGGATTGCTTTTAAGGAAAACAGACTGAAACACAGATTTGCCTGTTTGTTTATTTTAAGATATCAAGCAAAAAAAATTCCTGGTTTTTAATAGTGTTGCTTTGGTTGTTTGATTTGGTTATGTCATGTCCACCTCCTCCTTTCCTTCCCGAATGATTAAATGCTGTCACAGAATGTTTTGGGAATCAATCTGTGTGAAAGGTTTAGTGTATGTGTATTAGTTGATTTTCCTTTAAGTCAGTCCAGGGGAAAACGTTTGAGCATGGGCTGATATTTGCAGACAGAAAGTTTGTTTTTGTCAGCTTTGTGCAAATGTTCTCCTGACTCACTCAACTTTTTCTAGAAAGTAGTTTCTGAGCCATCAAATGTGGACTGTCTGAAACTTATGCTGTGTTAAAAACAGAACACTGTATGTTTTGTGGGGAAATTGTGTTGACTTCTTTGTGACTGGGCAACCTCGACCGAAACTTGTCTATTCTTCATGTGTAGAAAAGGTCACAGAAGTCCTGGCACTTTTACTTTCCCTGCCCCTAATATTGTCAGTATATTAACTGACAATATGCATAAGCACTACTTCAAATGACATGGTGGAGAACTTGGATATGTATTTCTGAACTCCTTGGTCTTTAACACTGCTGAGTCAGGTTTTATGGGAAAGGTAGGATGTCCTGATTTTAAAGATGCTGTTGTCCTTCAATTGCAGGTGTCAATCTCATCTCTTTGAAAGATTTACAAAATTTATGAAACCTTTTTCACCTGATCATAGTCCTTGGTTCCCACAGGCGTTCTTGAAAATACTGTGCAATTCTTTCCCAGTATGTTACAAATAAGAATGTTTTAACAAAAGTAAAATGTTTAAAGAAATTGGTTTGAAGTATTACTGCTGATACCTATTTTGCATGCACCTGAAATAAGTAAATGCAAACCTATGGTTTCCTGCATTTTGCTTTAGAAGATTTGTTTGGGCTATTTTTTGTGAGTAAATCTCAGTTCATAACAGTAAGCATAGCTAGAATTAGGTACTATTAGTTCAGTTGGTACAGCTTTAAAGAATACCTTTTGAAGGTAATAGTGGAGGACGTAGTTTAATTTTCTGCTGCTTAGCTCCCATTTACTGAGCTTTCATCATATCTCATCTAGAGGGATTAGACCAAGGAGGATAAAACTATCTGTGTTATAGCTGTTTTGCTTTTGATTCCTGCTTTCTCCTGTTGCAGCTGATATTCATGAAGAGAATTGTTTTTTAACAGCTCTCTGTGTTAATGATTTGTTTTGGTCATAGAACTCTAGCTAAAAATTTGGATTTCTAGGAGAAAGAACGTTGAAGGGTTAATTAAAAAAAAGGGATGTTTGAGTGCTGTCAAATAAAGAAAATCAAGCATGAGCTAGTTATTTTTCTTCAGTGTTCCTTGCTATGAACTCTCATATATTTGATCTAGTTTTCCTCCAGTTGCTTTAATATACTTTACTGCAGTTTCATTAGCATACTTTTCCTTTTCTGACTTCGTTTTTTTGTTTTGTTTTTTTTTTTTTTTAATTCAGGAAATACAAAGGTGACTCCTTTTTTGTCTTTAAATATAAATTACTTTGCATTCCTCATGTCTCCGTTTTCCTGTTGCAGTTAGGAGTGATGGATTAGAATTAGGCTGCAGCACAGATTGGTAGAATCTCCCAGCATCCTCTTCCTGCAGAGGCATCAGCTTCCAGCATTGACTGTAGCTGCTGCCACTCTCACTGACATTTCTTTTGAATTCGGCTATGGAGAGTGCCTCTGTTGCCAGCTGCTGGCATGGAAACTTTTATTCTTTTTGCTTGATAACTCATTAATGAAACCTCATGGATATTGAGAAATAAAACAGAATCACTTTTCTATTTATGCTTTTCTTTGTCTTTTTGCCTTTTTTTTTTGGGGTGTGTGTGTGTGCGCACGGTGGAAAAGAGTGAAAGAAGCAGCACTTATTTTTACACAAGGACTATATTTACATACCTGAAGTTAACTGTATAAATCCTGTAAGTATATTATCTCTGGCTAATAGTTCTTAAAATCATGAATATGGTAGTAAGATTTATGGGATTTTATCTATGAAAATTTGCTTTAGAATGTATGTCAAAATACAACATTGTTTTTTTAATATAGATTTCCTTGAAGATAAAGGAAAAAGTATAGTGTCACAATAGGATTATAAAATAATTGCTTCTCCTCTGCACTTTGCTGTGGTGAACAATGCTTTTAGAGAGCAGAAGCTTCTCTGCTGATGTCAGTGCTTAATCAGCTCAGATACTGTAGGTTGTAGAATACTGCAAGGTGTGTATTTTGGGATGCCATTCTTTAAAATGTGGTAGTTTAAGGACAGTATCAGACTTAGAGCTACTTTTTCCATTTATAGACTGTCTTCTGCTCCTGGTAGCTGTGCTGGTTTAACCATTTGAGGTTATATAATTTTTTACTTAAACATAAATAATTTATTTCATGGGATGCAATGCAGTACTTTCAAAGTATTACATGTTAAGTATAATGCAGTGTGCTTTTAGAGACTTTAGTTATTTCAGAATACCTCCAGCATAGGCTGTAAGTTAACTATGTAATAAATTCAAGTAAATTGGTTTGAAGTTTAGGAATAGTGTCTTGCTAGGATCATGATGTCCTAATTGTCTCTTTGGATCTGGGCCAGTATTTGTGTGACGCAGTGTCAGTCCCATAAACATCTGGCCTGATCTGATGTCCTACTTGCAGCATGATTTCTTTTTTTTCCCATAGAAAGATAAGTGAAATTTTTATTCATTTAATGTAAAACTGCTAGTGAGCTGTCATTATTTTCATATATGCTAGCTCTTCAAGGAGGAGGTTCCTTCTCAACCTATTTTCTAGTCAGCATACCTTATTTGGACCTATTTTCTAGCAGAAATGTTGAACAGATAAAATTATGTTTTTTTTTATGGTGAACATCTACTTGTCTGTATCTACATGCTATATATTAAGTGTGGCAGTATCACTCTCTGCCATATTCACGTGGTCATTTTTGTACACCATATTGCATGCATTGACCTCAGCTTGATTATTTGATACAAACTATTAGTCTGATAAGGAGTATGCAAACATAGTAAATTTTCAGTTTGCCTGCAAAGATCTCATGTTAAAACTTAAATCTAAAAATACTGTCTAACCACTGAGTCCTATTAAATGAATCTGATAATCTTTTATACTGCTGTGTATTTCCATTAGTCTTGAACTGAATAGAAATTTAGAATAGAAATAGGAAATCGGGTTTTTCTTCTACCTGCAAACCAATGACACTTACTTGATTTTTCTTACTGACACTTACTTGATTTTTCTGCCTTCTCAGGCAGACTGTGGTCAATTCTGAATGCCTGTGATCTGATTGTTTTGTTGGCAGTTCTTAAGCTTTCATATATTTAGGGTCAAATTCATGCTGGACTGGCTTGATAGAGTTAAATAGGATTATTTTGTAATCATTTTAGTGATCAGATGAACTGTGTATGTATATTCAGGTGGGTAAACAGTAACCTAAGGAGTTGGCATGTCTTGCTTTCACAATATGGCTGAGTCCTAATTGAGAATTTGGGTCTCTTCCTGTCCATATGCAGTGCAATCTGCTGTTGAACTTAAGAACTTGTTGTCATATTAAGCTGCTGATGTTTCTCAGATGATAAAAAAATCACCTGACTTGAAGTAAATTGATTATTGGTTTACTGTATCTGGATAATGATCAGTCAAAAACTGGAACATTTGGCTATGTTCGTGTTTTTTTTTATAAATACAAATAAGATAAAGTGGCTTGAACTGTAGCCTGTGTTATTTTCAGAGTAGTAGACTCTGTTGGCAATGGTGAGTTGATGGTGAGCCAGCAAGATGAGCTTCATCTTGGCACTATATCCTGTGGCACCTGAGATTCAAGCAGATGGTCAATTTTGCCTAGATTTTCTTCCTTCATGCTTATTCTGTTGCTTTGTTGCCTTGCAGAGTAGTATGTGAGGATACACCAATCAGTATTTTCTTGTGATGTTCAGACGCTGCATTGGTAGAGATATGTAGATAAGCAAAATCCATGTTTTTAATAAGATAGATGACCAGGAAAGTTCCTTGTCTCATCATCCGTCCCTGCCCCCTCAGTCATTGAAATATTTGGAAGCTAAGCCTCTTGATCACTTTCTTGTAGTCAATTGTTAGATTCCCATGAGGCAGCATTGTGGGTGCTGGCCTGCTTTCTGGCTGGAAGGCAGGCCAGCGCATGCCTTCTTAAGTTGGAGATTGCCAACAAAACTTACATGCAGAATGTAAAGCAAATAACACAGGGTGATCTGATACTTAAATTTTAAGATCAGATGATACTTCTAAGGAGAAATTTTTGTTTGTGTAGAAAGGTTTTTTTTTTGTTTGGTGGTCTTTTAATGCATTTCATTTGTAAGACAGCATTACAAATGCAGCAGCATTACTGCTACTGTGAGCAGTAATAAGTCCTAAAATACAACACTGTCACTTGTAGGTAAATCTGTTTAGTTTAGAAGAGCGAAGACTGAGACTTCTAGTTCTAAAAAGAAAGAGAGGAAAAACACTTTTCCTAAATACTAGCCGGTTTCCCCTATGCCCAGCTTCTGGTCTGTAAGACGGAGCTGTATCTGCCATCCTTGCCCTTGCCTTGTTACATTACATGTAACATTATATCTGTTAATGTAGCAATGTATTAACTAAAATCCTCTCTTAGTGAAATTCCAGTCCCTTTGAAAAGCTATCAGCCTCACCTTTTTTTGACAATGCTAAGGCATCGATAAAAACTGTGAAGTCATTCTCAGCTAATTTTGGTGCATATTATTTTAATAATAGTTGGTTTTCAATTGGAGCAGCTATCTCCTTTTTTTCTCCCCTCAGTTGCCTCTTCCCTTCTCACTGTTTTTTTTTTGAGAGCTCCAACTCCTTTTCCGTAGCTGTTTGTTTTTGAAAAATAGTTTTCAGTGCTTTCTCTTTATGTATACAAATGTGTAATATCATCTAGGTACTGTTTCTTTTTGCTCTCAGTCATCTTTTTTGCCACAACTGTAAGAGGAGGGAGAATAAATAATTTAAGAAATCCTAACCCAACAGTAAACAAAACCCCAAAACAATGAAACAAAACCCCCAGTACTATTAAAGGAAGGAAAATGACCTAGTGGTGAGTTGGCTTGATCATTCAAAGAATTGTATAGGCAAGTCCATTGGTATTGCAGCGATGATCCAGAAATTTACTGATAATGATATAACCAGCTAACTAAATGCTGCCATCTCATAGTCAGGTAGTGTTGAGGAGGGAGGTGCAACAACACTGAATTGCTTTCTAACATGGTGTTTGCATCATGTGCATATTACCAGCTCTGTGGGTGGATAGTTGTCTCCAAAAATTCAAATGGAAGGTAGCACCAAGGAAGGGCTTGGGTAATGACAATAATGTATATCTCTCGCTGCTATGGAATAAGATTTCAAATACAGTGTAAGGAAGTCCTAAGGGAGAAATAAGTGAAAATAAGTGTGTTACCCTGATGGTTTTGCTTGAATACCAAGCTACATTACCTAATGTAATTTAAACTAAATGATTGTTTAGGGGGTGTTTTGTTGTCAGTTGTGTGTTTTCTGGTGGGGTTTTTTATTATTTTTGTTTCTTTCTTTTCAAATTTGCCGAATGTTGGATACATTTTATTATACTGAGCTTTTAAAGTAATTTCTGCCTGTTTGCAAATTTGGCTAGCACAGTTGTGCATAGTTTTGCTTCCAGTTGGGTTTTTTAAATGAATGTTCAGCATACAGAATATTGCATGCATTGATGAAGTTCTGGAACAGTGAAGACAGTGAGCCTTCAAAGGAATAAAGAGTGCCTTGCATCGGCAAGAAATTTTTTTTTCAGTGCTTACCATAAATATTTTATTTACCTAAAATTCATGGTTCTCATAAGAAGGGGTGGATCCATCATGAATGCAGAATTTGCTATGGAAGTATGGCTAATGGATGGGTAAAATTAGGTACTGTTTATTATACTGACTAGTTGACTGAAGTTTTCAGACTTTTTGTATTAGCCTAGGATAGGAAATGCTTTATATAAATTGCAAATCATTTCATATGCCTAGCAGTATACCTTAAAGCATTTTTCTTAGGGCATTTAGCCATTTTTCTGTTATGTGATTATAAGTGGTGTTGAACACTGAGTTTTAGATTAAATGGTGAAAGAGCTCACAGCAATTTTTCTTTTCATTAAAAAATATTGATCATGTGATCTTATATTTCTCCAGGATTATTTTAAACTAATGCAAAAGATTTAAGAATCATTTTTGTTCATAAACTGATATGATTGGCTGCTTAAAAATATTGTGATCCCTTTAATGTCAAGGATGTAATATGCTTTAATATCTTTGCAGCAAGAAATGTTCCGCTGTGAGAAAGGTTACTCAGTTTGATTCTGCATTTCTGAATTATTCTCTGGGTGAAAGGTATGCATGGCATGCCTGTAGGCGAAAGAAGAAAATTTCAGCTTCATGAGGCTTGCCTAATGGCCCTTCAGAGGCTGAGTCCTGTACCTGTCCAACAAGATACTGAAAGACAGGTACTGAAAGCCAGCTCTAGCATAGTGTGGGATTGAGGTGTGTGTGCAGTTTCTTGCGTGTGTCCCTCAGAATAATGCACGTTCATGAGAATTCCTTAGTTTCAGACTTGATTCAGGAATTGTTCATAAAGGTTGTGCATGATTGTATTTGTTTAAAACTAAGTCATACAGAAGTTTCTCACTTGTGAGATACGAGAGTAATCCCTTGTATAAGAAAATCCAAAACAACTAAAAAGGTATTTGCTTTTTTTGAACATTTCTTGTGTGTGTCCGTGGATTGTTTTACCTTCAGCCATCCTTCAACAATGTAGAATATAAAACGTAGACCTAAAGGAATATCTCAGCAGGATTTTGCAACAAGTTATTTTGCTTCATTTCATCATGTTCTTGCTGCGCATTTGCCATGAGAACTAGTGCAACCCACTTCTCTGTGGTAGGTAGGTAGTACTCCTTCAAGTATGTCACCTTATGTTTGATGGCTTGTGTTGCAACTTTGTCTGTGCAAATGGCTAATAGAAGTGATAGCAGCTAACACTGTCTCTTAAGAAGGGTTGGAAACTAAATTTTGGCACAGCACTGAACAGGAAACTGGAATACTACTATTGTCTCGTATATGAGTGATGCATGAGAGGGATAAGATGCAAAAGCCATTTTTCTTTTCAAATTACAAACTTAGCGGTGAGAAGTCCAATGCTTTTGAAACACGAAGAAAGTTATTTGAAGAAATAGTTCCAGATAGCAGAAGTAATATCTGAGTTGCCTGTATAACTGCTCAGGTACAGCGAATACACATGGACCTATGCTAGTCTTTTTGTGAAAGTAGTTCCTGTTGGACATTTCAAATCTTTGCAGTTGCTTGATGTCCATATAAAAACATCAAATGCAGCCTTAAAATAGGTATTTCAGGGACAAAGCATCAGAAAAAAATGTTCACAAGGAGATAAGCAATCCTGTAAGCTTTTCAGACATAGCAAACTGCCCTCTATTTGGATGAGTATTAAATAGGTACTAAGAACCATACTTCACTGGTGTTTCCTTAAATAAACACAGTAGTAATGTTTCCTATTACCCACAGATACACAGTTTGAACATTTTCTACTTAAAGTTTTTTCAAAGAATGTGAAACCTTACAGAAGAAAAGGTGTTGAATCACAAGAGGAATTGACACATGTTGGTGGAAGACAAAATAGTCAAAGAAAATAAAAGATATAGGGTTTGTATCGTATTTCACAGAGCTAGGGAGAAATAAAGTGTCCCTGCCACAGTAAAGGATGACTCTTTCCACTTCACTGAGACTGAAGTAACAATAGATTATAAAAGGATTTCCAGTGTTTGAATGTTTGAGGACTGACAGAAATCAACAATAAAGAACCTGTTCCTTAACAATTTCCTTTTCCTTAATGTATGATTTTTAAATGTTGCAGAATTAAGGATGTTAGTTTTCTTGTCCTAGTGACATGCTTCTAATCTGAAGCATTGTTTAAAATTAAAACACAGCAAAAAGAATTATGCCAGCAACAAACTTTTGCTGCAGTAATACAAGGTGTCTGGGTCATTTCAGTCTGAAAAAAGAGTAGTAATATGGTGGTGACAGTTTTCCAAATGTTTTGGATTTTTCCTATACTAAAACCAGGCAAGAGGACATCTAGTGCATTTTGGCAATGTAAAGTTATGCAAGACATGAACATGAAGTGACGATTCAGTATGTCTGTGACCTGTAAACTGTGACCTTTGATACTGTAGTTTTAGTACAGCTTTTGATGTTGGCTGGGAGGAAGTCTTCCAAGGAGACTGGGAGTGAAGCGGAGTGCTTCAGCGGGCTCTTCTGAGAGCGACCACCGCTTTCGGGGTCCAGAGCACACTTGCTACCATGGCTGACGAAAGAGTGGAAGGATGGGTCTTTGTTTGGAGATCCAAAAGCTGATTATTGCTTTGGAGAGGGTCCAGGGACAAAGACGAACTTGGGCTGGGTGGCACAGGCTTTTACATGGGGAAAAAGGAAAGGGGGTAGATCTGAAGGTCAATGACCAATGGGAACAGGTGAAAGTGGTGCAGAGGAGGGACAGACAACCAGGGGGACCAGTAGGGTAACAAGAGTGGAACACTGCAGCAAAGTGGGACCAATGGGTTTCAGGAGAGGGGAGAACATTCTACGGAATATACAAATATGGTGAACTAGGGCTGAACTGGGGTGGAACAACTGTACAAACCAATAGAACTTAAGACATTAACACGTGCCTGCAAAAGCCTATGGGAGGGAGGCAGTTCTCGCCCTAATCTTAGAGGGGTGTTTCTCTTTGCCTGCTTTGGCGTCTCTAGGGCTAGAGCATTACAGCCCTAGTAGCAGGCCCTTGGACCTCTACATGGGAGAGCTGGATTTGAGTTTATTTTATGCTAGGTAGGCATGGAAGTACACAGCACAGGGTCAGGTGTGTGGGAAAAGCACAGTGTGGTCTGCACATAGTTCCCTTGGTATGTGGAGGGAAGAGGGATCCTATCAAGTAAAAAGCTTTAAAATGACCACTTGAACATTCCAAAGGATCAGTAAAGTTCAAGTAGAGCAGTGTACAAAAATAGAGCCTTCTAGCTAAGAAAATGGAGCTATGAGGTAGATTCTACTGAGGATCAACTGTTATTTCCCGTTAAGAAGTCATGTTGTGGCTGTTTAAGATTGACAACGAGATAGTTACTCTTTTTGATATGATAAAACATAAGTGGTTCAATATTGAGTTTTCTTGAACCAATTCATTGCTGCAAAGGAAAAGATCTACTTCAGAAAGAATATAAACATTCTATGTAGTGAAAGTATCAGATTTTGACAGCATATTATGACTATTTGACTTAACAATCTTCCTGCAGAAGACAAGCACCAACTGAGAGCAATACATTTTAAAGCTGTTTTGTCATCGTTAGTTTGGCAGTAAATACTCCAGCAGATGCTTGCATAAATGTTGTTCAAGAAGAGTACTGCATATGGTAGCTTCTTGCTGCCTTTACCTGTTGATACTGTAGTTCACACATGAGGTGATATTTATTTAAGTTTACAAAAGTAAATGTCTCTAAAATACTTTCCTTCTGATTAAGCTTCACTAAATGTTAAGGGTCACTTGTTTGCTAAAGTATTTATGTTCTGGGAAAATTATCTCTTAATTGTAATGCATCTTGTTTTCTTGATACTTGTACTCAAAATAGCATTTTCTCCATATTCCCTGCATTTTTAGAAGACATTATTTTTCCCCCTTTAGTTTGTGTCAGATTTGCATCTGATTATGATTATCTTAAAGTCGTTATTAGTAGTTTCACTTTTTTGTGGTCTTTATTACTTACAATTTTGCTTTATTCCAACTTATCATTACAAACATTTTCAGTAACTGTAGTGAGACTTCCTTTGATAAGAACAGCTGAACAAAACAAATTTGCTGACAATTCAATGTTATTTGAATTGTCAGGTAAGGCTGATTATTTTAGCTGTGTTGTAAAAAGAGACAACAAAATGTTTTAGAAGTTTAAGAACTAAATTCTTCGATCCCTATTCATGCTAAGCGTTGCTTGAACATTTGAATCTAGCTAATGTTAATAAGGTGATGTGGGACTGAGTCCTAAATATTTAATATAAAAGGTGGAAAGCATTGGTAGATTAGAGGTAATTTTTTTTTCTGCGGTTCTCACATTTCTAGCTCCTGAATCCCCTTCCAAGAGAAGAGTTGGTAAATCACTGCACCTGGGGTGATTGTTAAAAGCTTACTAAATCTTCAGCAAATACAAAGACAGCCGCCTATACCAAGTTAATGTTTAACTTTAGCTTTATAATGGCTTTTCAGGAATACTCTTACACTAATCCCTGATGCTGTGACATAGATGTCATTGCCTAACTCATTACTGGTATTTACATAACTTTTAAATACTAACACACTGACTTTTCCTTTGTTTTAGGCTAGTAGTTATGCTCCCTTTTTCTATTAATCTATAGAGGGGGGAAAAAGGAAAGGTCTTTAGGCTGTAAACTTTTTGACATTTTAAATTAAAAATGTTCTTGTTCTGTGTTCATCTTGAGAACTGTTATCCTAATAAGTGAGTATTCCGATATGTCTGGGGGTTTTCAGTTTGTATTGTTATGCTTTGTTTTTGTTGTGGTCTCAAGTACTTTGTTCAAAGAACCTTCTTAAAGTTGCTAATAATTAATTTGCTTATGGACAGTATATCCCAACTGAGTTGGAATAATTCCATTAGTTTAATACCAAGCTCAAGGTATACAAACTATTGCTGGAATTCACAACCTCTTTTTTTTCCTAGAAGAAGTTTGAAATAGTAGTGAGAGGAAAACCTAAAAACTTACATGTGTTGGGGAAAAAAATATCCCTGAAGTGTCAGGACTGTAACACAGTAGCATTTTATTCTGCTTGTAATATAATATTATTATCTTGCTGTAACATTCAATGTAGCATATTTTTCTGTTCCTTTTTATTTCATTTTGAAGTGAATGAGATTATACTGGTTTTGGCTGAGGTAGCATTAACTTTCTTCACAGTGGCTGGTATGGGGCTGTGTTTTGGGTTTGTGCTGAACATTGGTTGATAAACAGAGATGCTTTTGTAACCAGTGAGCAGGGCTTGCACACAGCCAAGGCCTTTTCTGCTTTCTGTAATGCTGCCTTGGTGAGGAGGCTGGGAGTGCATAGGAGGTGCTGGGAGGCACATAAGAAGGACAGCCGGCATGTATTTCAGAGGTGCAGGTCCTGCCTTACCAACCTGGTCTTTTTTTATGATCAGATAAACCAGCTGGTGGATGCAGGAAAGGCTGTGGTGTTGTCTATCATGACTTCAGCAGGGCCTTTGACACCATTTCCCACAGCCCTGTCCTGTAAAAGCTGACAGCCCACGGCTTGGACAGGAGTGCCTTTCACTGGGTTCAGAACTGGCTGATGCCAGTGAGGCCCAGGGAGTGGAGGGGAATGGAGCTGCATCCAGCTGGTGGCTGCTCACTAGTGGTGTCCCCCAGGGATCAGTGTTGGGCCCAGTCTTGCTAAATATCTTTATTGATGGTCTGGATGGGGAGATGAAATATGTCTGCAGTAAATTCACAGATCCCACCAAATTGGGAGCAAGTATCAATGAGCTGTAGGGAGGGTAAGAGGGCTCTGCAGAGGGACCTGGACAGGCTGGATCAATGGGCTGAGTGCAGCAAAATGAGGTTTAACAAGGTCAAGTACCAGGTCCTGCACTTTAGCCTCAACAGCCAGTGCCCCATGCAGCACTACAGGATGGGGCAGAGTGGCTGGACAGTGGCCAGGCAGAAATGGACCTCAGGGAAGTGACTGACAGCAGCTGAACACGAGTCAGCTCTGCCTGGCTGGCCAAGAAGGCCAATGGCATCCTGGCCTGTATCAGCAACACTGTTGCCAGCAGGTCCAGGGGAGGGCTTGTCCCCCTGTATTTGGCACTGGTGAGGACACACTTCGAGTGCTGTGTCCAGTGCTGGCACCCTCAATTTAGGAAGAATGTTGAGATCCTGGAGTGTGTTAGGAGAAGGGCAGTGGAGTTGATGAAAGGTCTGGAGCCCAAATGCTGTCAGGTGTGGTTTAGGGAGCTGGGATTGTTTAGCCTGAGAAAGGGGTGACCTTATCATTCTCTACAACTGCATGAAAGGAGGCTGTAGCCAGGTGGGGATCAGTATCTTTTCACAGGCAACCAGTGACACGACAAGAGGACATAGTCTTAGGTTACATGAGGGGAGGTCCAGGCTGGTCATTAGGAAAAATTTCTTCACAGAAGGAATGACTCTGCGTTGGAGTGGGCCACCCAGGAAGGTGGAGGAGTCACCACCCTTGAAGGTGTTAAGAATCAAGACTGAGTGTGGCTTTTAGTGCCATGGCCTAGCTGACACAGTGGTGTTTGCTCATAGATTGGACTTGATCTCAAAGGCCTTTTCCAACCTAGTTAATTCTATGTGATTTTGTGGTTCAGGTGACCCAAACTGACCAAAGAGATATTGCAGACCATATGACATCATGGTCAGTATATAAAGTGGGGGGAAGAAGGAAGAAGGGGAGGACATTCAGAGTGACAGTATTTCTTTCCATGTCATCGTTATGTGTGATGGGGCCCTACTTTCCTGGAGATGGCTGAACACCTGTCTGCCCCTGGGAAGCAGTGAGTTGTTCCTTGTTTTGCTTTGCTTCTTTGTACAGCTTTTGTTTTCCCAATTGAATTGTCTTTATCTCAGCCCACAAGTTTTCTAGCTTTTACCCTTCCAATTCCTTCCCACCAGTGTGATAGTAAGTGAGCAGCTGCATGGGGCTTGGCTGTCAGCTGGGGTTAAACCACATGAGTCTTTTTTGGTGCCCAGTGTGGGGCACAAAGGGTTGAGATCAGGAGATATCTGAATAGAGTGTGATAAAATAAAATAAAATTGTTATAAACATTCATTGTATTGGTTTAATAGTTGCTGGTTACAAATTACTTATTTGATCTCATACTTGTGGTATTTTGTCTGTATTATAGAAATAATTCTTTACTTGCAGTACATGTTCTGTGTGGTGTATTTTATGCAACAGGCTTATCATGTGATGGTGTTGCTGGTCACCAGTCTGGTGTGTCTGTATTCATGATTGCAGGCACCTTTGTGCTTTGGGAGTCACCTACTGAGAGCAACTAATAATTACATTTTTGTTTTATTTGGTTCCTCAGAGGAACAGCCTATGAGGGAAACACCTTCCTATATCTTTTTCTCCTTTTTTTTCCTTCCTTGTCTTCCAGGCTGGTAGTCAAGATTTTAAAGATTTTTGAATATCCTTTGGCTGCCCTTGCAACCAGCCTGGGTTTTTTTGCTAGGAGCCAACATGTTGTTGCATATGGTTCAGGTGTTGTTTAAGGTCAGACTAATAACATGAGATCTGCCCAAAAGCTGGATAATTCAGAATGGCAGCGTGTTTGGGGTTGAATGGGCCAGTACCTAGGGCAGTGAGCACCTTCAGTGTCCTTGTACCTTTACTCCTGAACAAGTGTACAATCCAGAAGAACTAGCAAAATATTGAAAAAAGTTGCTCTGTCACGATGTTGAACACTGCTTAGTACCTGCAGGAGGAAAAGAAGGTCTCTAAATATGACAGTGAGATGATAACAGGCCCTGCAGCTGCTCCAGCCACCTGAAAGACACTGTGACTGCACCACTCCCACTGACTGTGGCAATGAAACCACTGAAACAGAGAATCAGATTGGGCTGTTGTCAGTGGAACTTGCACAGAAGGAGGAGAAATGTGCATGAAAATTGCCCAGTCAAAATGCTTTTGCAAAAAACAGTCAATGACAAGGAGAGTGAAGATGATGTAGCAGAGCCATCACAAGTGTGATTTTTCAGAGCCATTATCAAGGCCATCACAGGAACCAGAAAAGGAGACAGAAGAAACATGACTTTATCCCTATCCCTGAGTGAGCTGTGGGAGACACAAAAAGATTTCAGCAGTCATCCATGAGTGTATTACTGCCTGGCTAGTGTGCTGGTGGGACAATGGAGCCAACAGTGTGGAATGAGAGGCTAAGAAGCCAGGCTGAGATCACTTGCTAAGGACCCAGACTCTGACAAAGCAATGGGCAAAAAGACAGGTCTTTAGTCTCTGGAGGTTATTCTTATCAAGTATGAGGGGGAAAGGTATCCCCATAAAGATGATATTCCATGTAATTTAGGAAGATGGACTGCAGTAGAGAAAGTGACTCACTTCCTAAGGGAATTAGCTGTTCAAGAAATGAAGTATTTTGATGTGGACAGTGCCCAGATCCCCACAGAACAAAATCTTGTGTAAATTACTCATGTTGCAGAAATTTCTACAGAGTGCAGCAAGGGCACATAAAACCTCTTGACAGCTGTAATTTGGAAAGATGATGTACCACCAACAGCAACTGATGCAATTTGGCAGCTTGGGTAATATGAAGACAGTATTCCTTCCTCCGTCATAGCATTTGTGGAGAAGTTAACCAATGAACTGATTTAAGAGCTCCAGCAATTCAGAGGGAATATGTCATACTCCCCATCTGTGTGAACCTGTGTTTCAGTAACTGACAGCAGGTATCCTCTTCCTTCAAGAAGGATATGCACACCATGGGGTACCCTACGGTTTTACCTGCAGGACCATGGAGATGATACAAGGAAGTAGGATGGATGGGAATACCTTGATTGTAGATGAACTGGTGAGGGAATTGCAGGGAAAAACAACCATATCTCAAAGTTGCTGCTCCAGTCTCCAGTGAACAGTTTTTCAGGCAGATTGAAAGGTTTGATCATACTACTAACTGTATGGATTTAAAATTGACCAAAGGCCCTGGCCTTTGCGGGGCCTGATCCAGCTAGCTCTGGACCCCCAGGCCCTTCACAATCTCACAAGAGCAAAAAGTGAAAGACTGGAGATTCTCTTTCCCCTCAGGACGAACATCCCATGTTTATTGTGGAATAACTCCAGGAGGTCCAGGAGAGAGAAAAAGAGACTGAGGGTCTTGTTGTGGGAGATTTTAAACCCAGGGGAAGGGGGGCAGAGCAGAGGGGCCACAGCCAATGGGATACAAGTGATGGGAGGGGAGAGGAGAGGAATAACCTGGGGAGAGACCACCACCCCAGAGGCTTTGAGGGAGAGTGGGGAAAACGGAACAAACCATGTGATACCAATATACTATTCAGTGCAAAATACCAAACCCAGTGCAAAACAACAACTGAATAAACTATTTAATGCAATACAACATATGGAGAGAAGTACAAGTCCATTTCTGCAAGATATTAGTGGGGAACATTGTGACCAGTATTGGAGGGGCCCTGCTTCCACCTAGGGGGAGAAGAGAAATAACCAGGTTAATTGGACTGTGTGGGTTTGATGGCCTGGCATAGGAGCCCCACAGGAGTACAAGGCTTCAGATGGAATTCATAGATTCCATCCCTATGCAGCTTGATGACATTGACTACACTGGTGGTCAATGTCATCAAGCTGCATAGGGATAGAATCAATTTGGATTTCTGGGGTGTAGGGAGGGATCCAAACCACTGACTGTATTGGAAACTGAGGCTAGCCTGACTGGCATGAGTGGCAGAAATACCCTATCTTGATGGGAGCAGAGGCTCCATTCATCCTTGGCATAGACTCTCTCAGGAGAGGGTATGTCAAGGATTCAAAACGCTGTTGATGGGCTTTTGGTATACCTGCCCTGTAGACTGAGGAACTTTCAGACATCCCTTTTGTTCTGGGACTGAAGAACAGCAGCTGCTAGTTGCCACCACAACAGTGCCCTAGAAGCAGTGTCTCACAATCTACACTCTGTAATTCCCATTTATAAACTAATTTGTCACCTAGAGAGCCAAGGAGTGGTCAGCAAGACTTGCTTACGTTTAACAGCCCTGTATTGACAGTATGAAAGTCCAGTGGAGAGTGGAGGCTGACAGTAAACTGTGGCTTGAATGAAGTTGTACCACCTCTAAGTCCTGGTCTACTGGATATACTGGAACTTCCGTATGAGCTGGAATCAAAGGAAGCCACGTGGTGCCACAATTGATACTGCTATTGTGTTTTTGTCAGTCCCTTTGGGAGTTGAGTGCAGGCCACAGTTTGCTTTTGTTTGGAGCTGTGTCCACAGTACCTGGAATCTACTGCCAGTCAGAAGGAAACACAACTGTATCATCTGCCACAGACTGGTGAAGACTGGAACAAGGTGAAGCTCTGGAACACCTGCTGTGTGTTAGTGATACCATTTTGTGAGAAAGTACAGCAGAAGAAATTTTTGAGAAAACGAAGCAAGTAATCCAGTCCTTTTAGAAGCTGGTTTTGCCATAAAACAGAATAAGGTAAAGGGACCTACCTACTACAGAGATCCAGCTTTTAGGAATCAAATGTCAAGATGGACATTGTCAGATCCCAGTGGTATTTATTAAGATAACAGTGATGTTTCCAGCAACTAGCAAGAAAAAGAAACAAGACTTTTTAGGTGTTGATTTTGTAGAATGCACATTCCGACTTGAAGTCTGATTGTAGCCCTCTATCAAGTGACCTGGAAAAAAAAATATTTCAAATAGCCCTCTGAGCAGCAACAAGCCATTGAACAAGTCCAGTAGGAAATAGTTAATGCTGTAGCCCTTGGGCCAGTCTGAACAGGGCCAGTCTAAACATATGTAAAAATATGCTTTTTATTGTAGCTGGAGAGAATGGACCTACCTGGAGTCTCTGGCAGAAAGCACCAGGGGAATTTTGAGGTTGTCCTCTAGGTTTTTGGAGCTGAGCATGCAGAGGATCTGAAGTAAGCCCACTATACTCTTAACTGAAAAGGAGATACTGGCAGCTTTCAGAGATGATTGGTACTGACACACACAGCTTCTGGCACCACAGGTACCTGCATTGAGTTGGATGTTCAAAGGGAGCAAAGGAGTTGCATTGATCACATAGAGTTTGGATAGGAAACCCTTGTCATCCAGGAAATTTAGAATTTATCATGGACTGGCCAGAAGGCAAAGATTTTTGGAATGTCACCAGGCTTGTGCTGAAGAGGCCCCAGTATATAAACTCCCAGAAACTGAGAAGCAATATGCCTTGTCAGTACTGATAAATCCTTCTGTCTTGTGGGAAAGCAGCTGTATGGAGTCCCTAATGACAAGTCACAGAAATTGCTGGAGGAGGACATGAATTGAGTAAATAAGCAGAGTTGAAAGCTGTTATAAATGATCAGCAAGAAAGCCAAATTAATAATAATAGCGAAAGAGGACCTTGATAGCCACGTCAAAGAGACAGCATCGAGCCCGGGATTGGCACTGGGTGAACACTGATTCAACCTCTATTACATCGGATCCCCTCTGTTCACAAATGCCGTCCTTTTTGGGGCTGGTTTTATACAGATTTTTCTGCCTGAGGCAGAGGTGCACCTATTCTTTTGTTGCTCCGCATATGCATGAAGTCTCTTTTCTCTGTGCAGGGCTGGACAATGCTGTTTCTGGGAGGTGGTGGGCGTTGATGTTGAGTTATGGGAATCAGGTATTCAGATGAATGTTTCTGACTGAAGATACTTATCAAGTGTTCATCACTCTTGGGTGTTCTCCAGATAGTCCTGGGAAAGGCCCATCTCCACACCGGCCACGTCCTTTTGCTTGCTAATTAGGCTTTCTTTCCTTACTGCCATCTGGAGTTTCACAATTTCAGTCTGGCAGTCTGTCTCCTGAGTGTCAGGAGATTTTGGATTTTTGTTACATACAGAATTTTTTTTACAACTTTATTTCATATATATTTCATATAAGCATGAATTATCTCACACCGCATACTACAAAAGCTATCCAGCTGGCCTTAGACATTGCTGAAGGAGAGAAATGGCAAATGCTCTTTTTTTTTTTTTTTACCTCTGTACTGGTTCATGGGTGATGGCCCTATGGGAGTGGTGGCAGCAGTGGAAGCAGAGTAACTGGCAGCACAGGGGTAAACCCATCTGGGCTGCTAAGTTGTAGCAAAACATCTCTGCCTGGTTGTCTCGGTTTGAAAAGACAGGTATCTACTAAGGAAGGCAGGAACCTCTCTTGAAATGGAAAATGTAAACCCCCTCCTTCTGAATTTTTATGGTTTTGATATTAAGGGGCTCTTAGGCAAAGATATGGGAGTAGGAATAACAGTTCTTTATTAGGAAAAATAAAAAAACCACAAAAATAAAAATGCAGTAATATAAAACAGCACTGACAGAGTCAGAATACAAACTGACACCCTGTTGGTCAGGGTCTTGGTAGCAATCTCGTTAAGTGGTGGCTGCAGTCCTCCTGGAGTGACAGATGTGATCCTGTAGGAGGGTATAGGTTTCCTCTGAAGGTCCAGTGGCAGTGTAGATGGGCCTGGTCTTCCTGTGGGAATCCAGTGGGAAGAGACTGCCTGTGGTATTCCAAATCAGGTAGGAATAATTGGCTCCTCCCCCTGGGCAGAACATCTCCCAGTGGGAGATGATGTAACTTTATCAGTCATGCAGTGACACTCAATGGCCCATTAACAGAAGATATCATCCTGGAGTAGAGATGGATTGTGGAAAAGATAAAGAAAACTGCCCCACCTGTTTTTGACAAGAGGCCCAATTAACAGAAGATAGCTGCCCCACTTCTAACAGCTGGCAATAGAATACACACCCCGGCCACTTCTTGTGTTTGCAACTTAAGACAAAAGGCTGTTTCCAAAGGTGAAGGACGAAGCTAGAGACTTCATGGATTCAATAATTTTTTTTTTTTGTGGACATTTCATGAACATTTAACAACATCCACAGACTAGGGGAATGATGTCTGCCTCTGTATCTATCAAAACAGCTAAATAGGGAAGGTGTTGGGATATTGGGAAGTGTGACACTTGGTGTGACATGAAGGGTATGGAGTAAGGGGTGGATAAGTGTTAGTTTTGGCTGGGTAGAGTTAACCTTTTTCACAGTGGCAGGTATGGGATTGGATTTGTGCTGAACATAGTGTTGATAGTATGGAGATATTTTTGTTATTGCTGATCAGGGCTTACCCACAGCCAAGGCCTTTTCTCCTTTTCATTTAGTGACGCTGGCAAGGACACTGCATGTATGTGGGAGATTGGAAAGAGACACAGCAGGGGCAGGTGACCCAAATTGGGCCCCAAAGGGATATTCTATACCATATGACATCATGCTCAGTATATAAAGTTGGGGGAAGAAGGAGGGAGGGTGGACATTAGTAGTCATGGTGTTTGTCTTCTCAAGTCACTGTTATCTGTGATAGGGCCCCCTGCTATCCTGGAGATGTCTGAATACCTGCCTGCCCATGGAAAGCTCTAAATTACTTCCTTGTTTTGCTTTGCTTGTGTGTGTAGCTTTTGCTTTCCCTATTAAACTGTCTTAATCTCAGCCCATGAGTTTTCTAGCTTTTACCCTTCCAGTTCTCTCCCTGATCCCACTGCTGGGGGAGTGAGTAAGCTGTTGCATGGGGCTTGACTGTCAGCTGGGTTAAACCATGACATCAGCTGTAAAATCCATAGTAATATCTCTAGATGTAAAATCCATAATATCACTGAAGCAGTGTTAGCTTACATCTGCTCTAGGGTAAATTAAAGAATATTTTCATCTAATGTGCGAAAATGTAGTAAATTTCTGTCCATTCCAGGAAAACTATGTGGAGATAGGGGAAAAAATAAGATAAAAGGAAAACAACATGAGTTGGAAAGAGAGTGTGAGTCAGCATTACTGACTGAACTGTTTGCCAGTCTGGTAATTGCAGTAGAAATTGGTTTGTAATGATTCGGGAGTGGGAGAGGAAATATGTTTATTCTGAGCCTCTGCATAGAAATGCCAGCAAAGATAACCAAGTTGATTCTGAGTCAGTGTGCTCCTTTCTTCTGACTATTCTGCTATCAAGCTATGAATCTGAGTTGAAACAAATCCTTCTGGTTATGTTCTTCTGCTGCAGCATGTAGGAAAGCATTAGAAAATATATGTGAAGAATAATGAAACAGGAATGAGGAATTTTCTGGTAGAGAATGTGATTCACTTACCAGAAATAACAGTTTGAGAAAACTAGCTTCCCAAGTTTTATGTCTGAAGTGGCAGAGTAACTCCATAAGCATGCTTGATGCTGGGAACATTAAATACATATCTTAAGGAATACTGTTTGCATTATTTGCAGACTTTGGTTACATCTAGGCGGCATCAGGGGAACTAGTCTGTAATAGAGGGAAAAAATGTGATAGCCAGGTGCTGGAGAGATATGCTGCTTAGCCATTTAATTGGGAAAATATGGTTTTGTTGTGATGCCAAGTTGTGCAAGGACCCTGGTTTATGGGATCAGTTAGCAAATACTGATATATACTGTGGTGGTGCTCGAGCTGGTGGTGTAATGGGATTTGGGAGCCCGATAGCAAACCATCCACACCTGCAGCTAAAATGCTGTCATGTCCATGGGTGTGTTAAATTAAAGAAAGATTGGATTTTCTGTCCAGTGGAAGTTCCAGCAGTTTCTGATTGCAGAGTTGGAAGTGTGCAGATTTACAACTTAAAAGTAGAGAGAACATATTTCTGTTCACTAGGATGAGGCTTAGTAAAGCATAGTAAAGCAGTTTTGAAAACAAAATGTAGATCTTGGTAATTGCCTTTGGAGAAGTGCTACAGTGGTGGAGTACTATGATATTATTTCTCTGCTGATGCTTCTTATGTGATATGCATGGTGTTTTGAGGCTGAACACCAGTACTTTGCAACTTAGTGTTTAAGGCGGTCATCAGTTAGTTGTTAAATTACCTGTAGTTACCAGTGGTCTGCCTTTCTTCAGATTGTTTTATGAACTGTATGGTTATACATACATTGCCGTTCTCTTCCCTCTCTTGACTTCAGATCACTGTTTGTATTCTCCACGGCCTGTGAAGCAGAAAATTGCCTCACGTGGCGTTTTTCTGTTCCCATAGTTGACAGAACTCTTGGCCCACTGCAAAGTTAGTAACTGTGCCTGTAAGGAGGAGAGGACCAAAAGGGCCATTTGTCTGCTGTAATTTTGAAGATTCCACACACTTTAGTACTGACCCTGGCATTTGTTTGGGAAGAGACCTGCAACAGGCCACTGCTTCAGTGCTATTCACAAAAGAATTGTAGTGTGCAAGTATGAAAAAATAAAAACTCATTCTTGGTGTCTAGTAGATATGAGCTTCAGTTAGTGATGTGGTAGTATTTTTTTTTATTTTGCCACTAAAGACAACCAGTGTCAATTTAAGGGAGGGAAAAATTCCCTCACCAACTCTCCTCCCACCAGTTTTTTTTAATCTTGTAAAACTTTTGGAAGCAACTAACCCCTTCTACCTAGCAGGAAAGGCAGAGCAAATGGATTGAGTAATCTAAATAGGCATGGACCAAGTGAAAGAGTTTCATTAGACACAAATGTGAAAAGAAGATATAAAAGTGTGGGAATACACAGGGGGTAGGGATGATGTGTTATTAAGGGACTAAGTCAGGTCCTTTCTTGTGTACTAGGAAAAAAAATCAGCCTTTAAATCTAGTTAAAAAACACTTATTTGGAATGTTTTTGCTAGCAGATGGTATTCCTGGAGCTAGTTAATAAAATAGAATGGTTTAAAAAAATTTTGGTCTTTATAAGCAAAAATTGTGGCCTTTATAAGCCATTTTAGCACTGTTCTTTGAAGGGCTTTTTTTCCCCCTGTCCAGTCATATTTTCCTGTCCACCCCACTCTTTGTTTTGTGTGTGTGTGTTACTATTAGACTTAGAGCAGCTGTGCTCCTCTGTTGTTCTCTTCTTAAATTCCTCCTTTAGAGTTCTTCACTTCTGGTCAGTACTTAAATATTTATCTCATTGACATGATCTGTTGCTTACCACTGCTTAACCGTACTTGGAGAAAGCCCATTATCTAGTTTAAACCTGTTGTTTTAAAGCTGTAGAGAGATTATCTTTTCCAGATCCATCTGTGCACATTGATGGCTGTGTAGCTTCTAGCTGTATGTTAATATCATGATTGTCACTTTTTCCCAGGTCTGGCCCACAGAATAATTTGTGGGTGCTCCTGAGTATTTCAGGCAGAACTGGCCGAAGCATGGGTTTGTTGAGATGGCTTCTGCTTAAGCAAGTGCAAGTGCTTTTACTTGAAGTGAATTAGGACAAACAAAAGCTGTTGGCATAGCTATAGGTTTCTGTCAGGATTGTTTGTCCTGTATACCTGTTTGCTGAATGAGTGTCTGTTTACTGCTTTTTCTGATGAAAATATTATCTTGTGACCTCTTTTGAGAGTCTGATATGAATAGAGAGTCTGAAACAGCATGTTTCAGACATGAAACAGCAGGTTGTACTGATGGGAAAGATTGAGAGCTTGGACACTATGATAAATTTTGAGAATTTCTCTGGTAAGATTAGGAACACAAAGCTATAAACATCGCTTAAATAAGCAGAGGGTGCACCTGTGTTACACAGATAAAGTGTTAAGCATATGCTTTGGTTTTGAAAAATTAAACTTTGAAAATGAAATCACTACAAAAGACCTTCTGTGTTACATAAGAAAAGAAATTTTTAAATTTTTGTTGATGTTTACTGTTTGAATAAACTAAGAATCTGTTTTTTAGGGCATCCAAGATGGATCTCAAGTGTGCTCTGGAAGAATGTTCAATGGCACTGAACTTATTTCTAAACAATAAATTCTCTGAAGCGCTGGAACTACTTCGTCCATGGTGAGATTCAGTTATTTCCCAAAGTTGTTGTAAACAGACAGTGCTTTGTACCTGAAGATTAATTTAAAGCATCTGAAGATAGTAGTTTTAATTTATTATCTTTTTTCCAAAAGCATTATCCATATTTGTGGGGTTTTTTTTAATTTTTTTTTTGGGTCATTAAAACAATCTCAAAAACTGTGTATGAAGCACTGCACTGTTATGTTAGAGTTGATCGCTCAAGCTGTCTTTACTCACACAGAGGGAAGAGGCTGGGGAGCAAGACCTTATTCAATGCATCTTTGATCAAATAATTTGTACAAGGAAACTGCTTTTGACAATACAGAAAAGCTGGAACAAAGCTCCAGAATAGTCTTTTGGTTATGTTTTATATTATGTTTGAGTCTGGTGCTTATTTTTAAGCTTATCTTTTTATGTTCTGACTATTTTCCTTGGTCCTCTGTTGCCTTTCCTCCCCTGAGAAGAAAAGCATGGCAGTGCAGATGTAGGGAATTAAAGAATATGGAGAAGTTCACAGGTGAAACCTGTCTTATCTGTGACTTCATGGGGAGGCAGTCTGAGTGGCTGATCTTCAGGAGTGGGATCTGAATCCCATCCATTTTTCTCTTGTCTGTGTCTGAAAGGAGCAGGTGGTATTGAGGGATGTGTTGGCAAGAGGGATATGTAGCTCATGTTAATAGACTGGAGTAATGTTCTCCCTCTGCAGTTTGTTGCTAGTAAGAGTGGAATAAGAGTGATGTGTTGGTGATGTGTTGTATGAACAAGCTCAAGGATAGCTTTAAATGAAACATCAAAAGGATGACACAGCTATCAAGTGTTTGCTTTTAGTGCTCTGGAGAGCTCATGTGAGGAAGGTAGTAGGCCAGGGATATTATCTCTTAGAATTAGCTGTAGTTAAGCTCATTGGAAGATGATATTACTGTTGGAATACCAGGATCTTTCTTGCTCCAAGGTCAGGGAGAATAAAACTCAGGACAGGTTGTTTTTGAAGTCTCACTCAGAAGTTTATTATCCTTATCTAATACAAACTCACAAGATGTGAGCTCTCTCTAACAAGTTGAGAAAGTGAGCTAAAATGGTGTCTGTTCAAGGCTATTTAAGTCCCAGTTATTCAATAAACAGTTATAGGTTATATTCTCAGATCTGTTACTTTCCTGCTTAATTCTTTTGTCTTTTCACAAATTAATACAAGTGCCTCTGCATTTAATTTTGTTTTACAATGTAAAGTGTTGCTTAAATGCACAAGATTCGTGTCTTCCCTAGGTCCAAAGATAGTATGTACCACGCACTTGGATACAGCACTATTTTAGTTATGCAAGCTGCAATGACCTTTGAACAACAGGATATACAAATGGGAATTTCTACAATGAAGGATGCTTTGCAAACCTGCCAAAGGTAAGCCCAAGTAATCCCAACCGCTATGAGATACTAAATCCAAAAAGTCTTATTTGTGAAATACCCCAGTTCTCTGTACATTTTAAAAACAGACTCTTGTCTGTATGAGAGTGGTCTTACTTTGTAAAGGTGGAGTAAGTCCCACTACACAGTTATTACTGATGAGGGTATTTTTCTACATGGTGTTGTGGCAACAACAGGCTTGTCCTGTGAGGGTATTAATAGCCACTACAGTTAGTTAAATGGTTCTTTCACTGTGTAGACCTGCACATAAGCTGACATTTTGAACTCTCTGAGCCAGTGACAGCTGTGACTTCTTGTTTTTCCAAAAGTTTAAAGGCCTATATTTTGAATTTTCCCCTCTTAGCATGAGAACAGTCTTCTTTAAAATGTTGTTTCCAAAGGTTGAACCAATAGTCTAATACAATTAAGTTTGTACTAAGGTTTCTGCTGAAAACCAATTAAGATTTTTTTGTTGTTGTTACAAATGTGTTTAGCTTACCTTAAAATTAACGATTTTAAGAGCAATTTCTGTTGCTCACATCAGAAATTATATGGACTGAACATTTTGCTTCTGGTCTTCCTTTTTTTACAGAAAAAAAAACCTTTAGAAAATGGGTTGTGAAAGCTAAAGTTTAAACAAACCTCTGACAAAAATAGAAATTATTTCTGCTTTGCTGGTTCTTCATCATATTGGGTAGTCTACATTTTATCACAATGATCTCCCAAAAAATGACTGCCAAATATTAGTTTAGACATTTAACATCATTGTCTTAGCCATGGCAAAAAAGAAAAGAAATGAAAAAACATTATCAGATGCTATCTGAAGAAGAGAAGGGGTCAGCAGTTTCTGCATCTTTTTTGGGTGTGCTATCACTTTGCAGTTTCATCTGAACTATGTTGTTTAGTGTCTCTGAAGATTAGATGTCCCTCTAGTCTAGACAGCTGCAGTACAGGATGTCATCTCTGCAGGATGTAAACTTTAATTCATGAGAACTCTGGTCTAGTCTGTTGCAAAACTTGTAAAAATGCAAGAGAAAGGCAATTAAATGTTCAAAGTTGAAGGATTACCATAACTACATGTACTTTAATTGACTCTTTTCTTGTATACATTATGTTAATCTGTATCTGCATAATATTCTTCTCAGGATCCCACAATTGTCAATGTGTAGTGTAAACAAAAATAATAAGCTAATGCTTAGTATTTATAATCAGTGACTCCCTGAGTCACTCCATAGAGTGTATTCATTTTCTGAATATAGAATTGTTTCTCAAGCTTCTTCATAAAGTTGAGTTGTTTGTAATTTTTTGTCAAAAATTAATTTTTGGAATTAAAATGTGCTGTTGAGATCTCTTGGAAGTAGTGTGTGATTGTTTTGACATTTTATCTGGCATAAACCACCATAAAATACTGAAGCATTTTTGTTGGAAACAGAGCTCCTTTTCATTTTTTTATTCTAATTCTGAGTGCAAGTTTAAGAAAAAGAAAAAAGCAATTCATAAAACTTTGAAGTTGAACTTGAAGTGTCTTGCCCAGCATCAGAGACACCTCTGTGGCTGGTGAGTGGCAGTGGGTTTGAAGCTGTTGTACATTAACACAGATTAATTTAAGTTACAAGCACGCATTTAATATTGGATAGGCTCTTTATGCTAGAGGCATACAAGTCTTTAGACTACTGAAAGAATTGAAACTGTTGACAAATGAGATCATTTTGCTAAGAATCTCTGTAAATTTTGGTTGGAAATTTTTAATAATTCCAGTTATTAAATTCAGGTTTGTGTTGAAATATATGGCTTTCTTTTCTTCCATGCGCAACCTATTTAGATTCAGGAAAAGAAGCACAGTGGTGGAATCTTTGTCCAATCTAGTTTCTAAACAGACAGTGGATCAGTTGAGTGAAGGTAAGTAGTTAAATAATACAGTTAAAATAAAAAAATGAAAAAATCTCAAAACTACCCCTACCAATGTGTACAAATATGCTTAACTCTGTGACTTTACTAGTGTCTTACAGTAATAAACATACAAACCATGTATATAATCTTTTCTAATTTGAATGCAAAGCTTCAGTGGAGAATTCAGGCTAATTTTTTTTTGTCTCTGAGCATGCGTGAATTAAGAAAGGAATGCCTTTCACAACACATTATAGTACTGAAGGGAAGTTTCCTTTTTTTTGATTTAAGAGAGCTCCCAAAAGTTTAAGAACCATTGATGTGGAGGAGTACGTCCTTGTCATTAGTTGCATTGGAATCTGAATATATTAACAAGTTTTATGCTTGTCTGTTTTGCCTTAAGGTGTTTTGGGAAATGGTATCAGTACATTGTTCATGGCTCTGAAAATGCTGATCTCCTATTTCTGATTCAGGCAGAGTCAAGTATGCATTTTTTTCTAACCTGGCACAAGAATCCTCTTTAATACTTGGACACATCAAACTCACCACGTATGCACTGTACATACAGCAGCCTTGTGCATGTGGCTGGTCTTGCAGCATGGGTGCAGAGCAACTTGTGTCATGTGTGCTAAATCAAATGTACTTTAGTGGTGCATGAAGACAGAGAGTCTGCCTGGGGCTTTCAGTATGTTAAGCATGACTTGGTGAAAACCTGTTCATAATGTCTCAATGGATGTAGGAAAAGCCTGAACCTCCATGAGGGTTACTATTCATTTACAGAAATTTCTTGTAAGACATGGAAGGAGGCCTGAAAGACTGAGTTGCTGTGGGCTGTTAAGCTTAGAATCAATGAAAAGTATAGGAGACCATCTACCAGAATGTCAAGTAGCTTTTGCCATAGACTGAGGTCAGGTCTGACAATGTCTTGTCTAAGAAGGGAAATAGAAGAATTCTGTTGGGATTTGTGTGTTACAGCTATTACTCAGTAGTTACTGAAATGGCAACAGCAGAATTTTGCTTTTTTTCTTTTTCTTTCTTTCTTTTTCTTTCTTTTTCTTTTCTTTCTTTTTCTTTCTTGTCTTGGCAGCATTTTGTTTGTCCCATTGACCCCAAGAAGACAGTATTGACAATGACATTGCTGATACTAAATAACTTTTCTTTCTTATATAGAGGAAATGCATGCTGAAATCTGCTATGCTGAATGCTTATTACAGAAAGCAGCTCTCACCTTCGTACAGGTAAAGTCACTTTCTCATTTTGTGTGACAGTGTAATGGAAAGAGATTAGTACTTATAAAACATCATTCCAACAATAGATGTGATGTTTAAACCAAAATTTTTTTGCTAGTGAATGTTGTTTCATGGCAGTGGTTGAAAGTATGGTAAATCTTATGCTGCTCAGCAAAGTTCTCTCTTTGTTTGTATGAATAACCAAAGATGATATTCAGATACCAAGGTATTACCCTAAGGTATAAACATACCATCTTTTAAACATACCTCCTGTATACAAGTGGTATGTTTAAATGATTTGCATCACATTGGACAATGTCCAGTGCCTGCATAAAAATATTTTCAAGTATAAGTAAGTGTGTTGTTTGAAAGTGCAAGTTATTTTTGCATGAATGAGTAGAATGTTTTCCAGCTAATAAAACTTCAGCTGCTACACACGTGTAATTTCCAATTCAGTCTTGGTCTCTGTGCACATGGTGTCAGAAATAATACAGTAATGAATGCTTATAAAATGGGCATGCTTAGCATTGCTGAGGTAACAATTCAGCTCACAGAAAGATCTGGTATTTTATACTGTGTGGTGCTAATGACTTAGGTTGTGGTTCAAGGACTTCATGCTACAGAGTTTTCAAATTGAATTTGAGACTTGATTCCTGAAAACAGGAGTTGTTTGTCATACTTTTTCAAGGTATGTGAGTGTTTAACAAGTGTTTATTGATTATATTTTAGATAATCTTTTCCAGTATAAATTATGATAGACAAGCGAGGCACATAGGATACTAAGGTCAGATTAAGTTCCTTTGGTGAATGCTTGTGAACTACTTGATTTGGCTAGAAGTGTCAGGAATTGCTATTAATGGAATGCTAGTCTTTCCTGAAACTGGCTTGCTCCTTTACTAACCATATGGAAGCAACCCTCTTTATTTTTATTGGGTGGGTGGTGTCTGTTTTAACCATGAAAAGAATTTTGAAACAGGTGTTGAAGGAGGTGAGTTAGGACTGTATAAAATAATTTAAAAATCCGTAGATGTATATTTTCTCTGAAACACCACATCTCTATTGCTGTTGACTGTAATACCCCACTTTTCTGATTGCTGTGCTGCCCCATATTTTTCATCTTCACTGACTATATTTGATGTTAGGATGATGATGATAACAAAAATGTAAACACTCAGAGGGAAATAGAATTGTTGTACTGAAACACTTGCATCTGGGTGTCCAGACTTGGAGACAAGAGAGATGAGGAGTTTTAAAATGGTAATCTTTTTATGGAAGCCAGTATTTCCTTTGGTTGATCTTTCGGAGACCTTTTTTTGTTGGTTTTTCATTTTCCACATTGTGTATACTATTTTAACTATTTAAATTTGCATTTCTGAAATGCCAGCACATTTCCCTTTTATGTGAATTCTGTGAGAAAAAAATTCATCCTGTTGAATGATGTCTTGCTTTTCAGGAATTTAGTTTTGATGGCAAGTACATTGTGGCTTTGTTTTGGTTTTTCTAGAGGTTAGTAAGCACATAAATTGAGAACACAGGTAGTTACTTCTGATCAGCAATGGAATTTCATCTGTTCAGGGGATTTTTAATTTTGTCTTCTGCCAGTTTCTGTACGCATCCTTGTGTATGTCAGAATCGCCATTTCCAAATATTTGAAACAGTTCCTGCAGCACCATCTGGTGGAGAGCTTTCTTGGTTCATTTGTATACCTTGCAAATTTGTGCTATAACTAGCACTTTGACTTTCTTTTTCACCTCTCTCTTCAGTTTACAAATTTGTTATGTGCACCAAAGAAATGTTTCCCTGACAACTTAGAGCAAGTGTTAACGTCAGTCTTAGAGACACATCTAGTGACTGAAAAATATTTTCAGTGTTTCCTATAACATTAACTTATAAATAAATGTAAATGTAGTTGGAGGATTTTTATGTGTGTGTTATGTGTAATATGAATGTACCATATTTTACAGTTTGATCTTTTTCTTCCAGGATGAAAATATGATCAACTTCATCAAAGGTGGCCTGAAAATCAGGACAAGTTACCAAATATACAAGTAAGCTATTAGAAAACACTTGGCTTCAACATTAATATAAGCAGTTGGAGTGGCATTAATGCCCCCAAAATACAAAGGAATATTTTTTTATCTATCATAGTCATCAATCATAGTAATTTCTATGTTGTGTTTCCCCTTCCCTCCTTTTTCCATCACAAGGGAATGTCATCAGGTGCTACAGACGACTCAGGGGAACAAAAGCAAAAATGAAACATACTACCAGTTTGAAGGAGGAGTAAACCTTGGAATTGGAGCATTCAACTTGGTATGACTTCTTCCTCTGCAGTAAGGCCATTGGGTTATTCTATAGGACTGTCTTTCTTTGTATTTACGGTACTGTAACTGGTTTAACATTTACACATTTGTAAAATAGAGATGTAGGGTTTGGAGGTTTTAATGCAATATGAAACCAGCATTAACTTCTGACATGCATGCTTTCTGGGATGTTTCTATTAGTTTATTCTGAACTGTTTAGTTCTCTGGGAATAACTAATGTATGTATTTCTGAAGTGAAAAAGGAGCTGCATGTACCTGTGTGTAGCAGGATTTGTAAAGATGCTTAGGCTGTGGTTACAAAATGCCTCGAGTGACTGTTTAATTTGAACTCCCCCATGTATCTCATTCTTTTACTTCAGTGACACACTGTAGAGTCACATAGATAATTATAGTTATAAGAATAAACAGTAGTTTACTGAGTTTGTGCAAAAGAAAATTTGCTTTTCTTTACAATTTGCTGCAGTTACCTTTTCACATCTGTCATGGCGATGGTGAAAGTTGATTTCTGCCAGTGTGTTAATTTCTGTATCATTCTAGATTGGAGATGGCCAATTTTAAGTATGGTCAGAAGAACTCAGGTTTATCTGCACCAGACTTTAAAGATCACGCAACTGTGTTCATAAGTGCTCTGGCCTCTCCTATTCTTCTTGGAATCCTCTCAGTAGGAGGCTTAACAGAAAAAGTGTCCAATGGGCAAAATGTAGTAGGGTGAATGGAGCTTTCTAAAAACTCAAGTTGATCTGCTTCTTAATGCTCATTGAAAAGGTGGTTATGATGTTTGTACATTTTCTGTTGTGTAGGATGTGGAGGATGCAGTTACAGAGGGGACAAAAATGCTTATAATAGAGGGCTAAAGGATGATAGCAACAGCTAGTATTTCTAAAAACACTGATCTGCTGATTCAGTGCTCCCACAGGAGCAACAAGTAGAGCCTCTGTGAGACTCCCAATAAAATGAAATAATGGTATAGGAAGATGACAGTTGCAGGTTTCAAGTCATACTAAAATAGGTAAGACTTTAATTCCAAAAGACCCACAATTTTCGAGCAATTCTGATCAGCTGAAGATAGAAACATCTGTCATTATATATAGAAGCACAGCTGGATTATGTCTCTTTTCATGCTGGATGGTCATCAGAATTCTGAGCATGCATGTTTACTTTCAAGTTCTTTCATGTTTTAATTTTTTACTAATGTGTAATAGCATTTAACATAGTAGCTGCCCTTTTTGGTTCATGTTTATAGCAATGTAACTTTTTTTTTGAAATGTAGATGTTTTTAATAATTTTTTTATTTTAAAATGTATTTCAGATGCTGTCACTTTTACCAGGAAGGATTCTCCGACTTTTAGAATTCATTGGATTTTCTGGCAATAGGGTATTCAATTTGATACTTGTTTTTCAAAATAATTTTTTCTCAGATTAAAGACTGGATTAATTTAATGCCATATATTCCATACTAGAAGTATGATATTGACTGTTTATCAGTATTTTAGTGTTGTTAAAAAGATAAATGGGTTAGATGACGCAGGCATAAAAGCACATATGGTGGTACTCCAGTCTTTAACATCCATGGGAAATTACCAGTTTATTAAAGAGGAGATTTTGCCAATGCAATTTCCTTTCCTTTTGCTGACCCTTAAGTAGAGGATATCAGCTCTCTTTTCTAGTTATGTAGCCAGAAATTGACACTGCTCACCAGTAACCGAGGGAAGAATCATATTTCTACATTTTTCCACCCCAAATCCCAACCCATTTCTTTGGGAAAAAAAAATTTGAATATCATGTGTCACCCTGGAATCTAAGTACATCTTTCTCTCATAGACAACAAAGATATTTGTAACTTATTTTGTAAGTATTTTTCAACTCTTTGAAACTTTTTGATGCCCATAAGGAATGAAAAACCCCAAAAAACTCAAGTAAAATACTGTAATAAAGTAATCCACAGAACTGTACACAATTGAACTACAAATTATTACTCCTGCATTCACCATATGGTCTTATTGCTGTTAGATTGTCCACAATATGGTTCTCTTACTGTAAAATTAGACTTCAGTAGAGACCAGTTCATTCAGTTTCTTCCTCTGAAAAACCTGGCTCTTGCTGAAGCTCTTCCAAAATACACATTTTTCCCTGACTAAAAATGCAATAGAGGCTGAAAGAAAAAGAATGATTTTGAAATATCCTCACAATTTTTTTTGTGTGGTGCTTGAATTCTCCTATAATTCATCAAGTTGCTATGCAATAAAAGTGATCTGTTACTATTTGTTTTGAGGCAAAATTATGTTTCTGGGGAGTTACTGCTTTTCATCATGGAAGCTTTGAGCTCAACACCCCTCAAACAGTCAAGCTGTTAATTAATGGGTCTAAACAGAAATGTAAGGGGAGTCTTGTGTTAAATCTGCATAAGGCTCCATGAATCTGCATCTGTCTTTAGACATCAGTGTATCAGCAGAGGTAATATTTTGGTCAGAGCCTCAAAGTAGTGGCTGACTTGATGGAAGAGAATTGAGGATAATCGGGGTTTTCAGTGAAGGAAGACTCACGCCAACAAGTAGCACTGGAACAATTGGGAGAGTTTCCCTCCGAACATAGGTTGAAGGATGTTATTCTGAAAGGCTCGTAGTCAGAACACAATGGGGAAGGGTTGTAGGCCTGTGTGTCTGCATGGTTCATGTGGTGTTCCCATTTCACAAGAGGACTGAAATGCATGATTTTATGAAGAGTTAGATTAGTCTTCTCCTTCCTGAGTGCTATTAGCTGTGACAGAAGCGTTTTGAGGATTGTGTTGGATTTGAGATAAGTACTGAATTATAAATACTTACATCTGAAAGGAAAACTGAATTTTTAACCAGAAAAAATTGATAGTAACTCTGTATACTTATAGTTAATTCTGCATGTGTTTGTGATATTTCTTAGGAGTTGGGCCTCTGCCAACTACGGGAAGGCGCATCTGGCAGCAGTTTGAGGGCCATTCTGTGTACTTTCACCCTGTTGGTTTATCATACTTACGTCTCCTTAATCCTTGGTGAGACCCACTGTGTAGCTTTTCAGTCATGCTACACCTTATGATAGATATTGTGATTTATTTTTATAACAGAATTTCAAAATTGTGGCCAAATAGGAGTTTGCTGTATACTTAATTATGATGTAAAATTAATATCCGTGACAAAGCTGTGTCTGCAGAAACAGTGAGGATAGACAGCATGATACCAAAATCTTGCTCTGTTTGCAGGGCTGTCTCAACAGCAAAATATTGCAAAACATTATTAAGTTCAGAAAAGTCATTATCCATAAATTAACATCAGATATTGTGAAAACTATCTCCATAAAAAAGTATGCAACCAGAATTAATTGCTTTTGCCATTTAGAGCTGGAAGTCATAATTAATTCTATATTCTTCTTTACCATATATTTTTACATTCTTTAATATTTAAGTATTTTAGTACTTGTCCCTCAGGCTCATCAGGAAATTAAGGAGAACTTCATTTCTTCCAGTATCACTTGTATTTCATTACTGAGTTCAAAATTAGGAGTGGAAGCAGCTGAGGAATGTTTTCCTATCTTGCTAAAGCAATTAAAGGGATTAAAAAATATAACTAGGATCAGTAATGGAACAGTCTCAAAAATATTCCTGTATTGTATCTAACTTGTTTCTACTCAGAGACAGTATTTTTAAATCACTTAGTATCTTAGGACAAGAATTTAGTTTTATAGAAACACAATATGATTAAAAAATTCTGCTTTCACATAAAGCAATCATCCATTGATCTGTCAAATACGATGTGAAAACAAAACCTTAGTCTATGAAACTTGGATTCTTTTAAGTACATTGAGGTTGGTTTGTTACATTTTCCAGGTACAGGGGAAGCCAACCTTCAGGAAGCAGACAGTCTCCTTGAACCCTACCTCCTGAAATTTCCAAATGTGCGTATTTCTAATAAATTTTATAACAGAAATGTATTTCCCTATGCTCAAACTCTAACTGGTTATTTTTCTCATCTGTTTTCAAGGGTTCCATTATTCTATTTTATGCTGCCAGAATAGATATACTGAAAGGAAATTTTGAAAAGGTAAATCATATTTTCTTTCTAAGATTTTTGTTTAGTGTTTAGTTTGAGGAGGAAAAATTATTAATTCATCTGTGTATCAGTTGGACTGATAACTATGCTGTTATCCCTGTTCACATCCACTGGCAATGTTGATTCTAGCCCTCTCTCTAAGTGATACTGAAAGGGAAGTTTATCTCATTTTACTTGTCAGGTGTTTTCCACCTAGGTGCTAGGTAAGAACTTGTCCTGTAATTAGACATGCTCTCACATGGAGCTGTAATTGAGCCAGTTTTCATAATTCTTACTTAACTACTCACTCATAGGCACAATTGGGGTTCCAAGACTGCATAGCAGCCCAGCAAGAGTGGAAACAGATTCATCATCTCTGTTACTGGGAACTGATGTGGTGCTACACCTTCCAGCAGGACTGGCTTCAAGCATATCGGTATGCAGACCTGCTCAGCAAAGAGAGCAGGTGGTCTAAGGTAAATGGGCAGTAGTATATTCAATATGAAGTGCAAGTGTCTTTAATAGAATTATGGATTTTTTTTCCTGCAAAGCCCAGTTTCCTTGAATGAGTACCCAGATACTTCCTTCTGTTTTTTTCAAGCATGTCTCTACATGTAATAGATCATATAATAACAGTAATGACTTTAGAACAGTTAAGTCAATTAACCTCATCTCTTTGACAGTGGTTTGAATAATAAATTCTCCTGTTCTTTGCAGGAGATACCTTAAACTTTCTGACTAATATAAAAATATAAATACATTAAAAATAAACTTACAGCATAAATTCTGTGACAAAGGGAATACTAAAGTTTTATAATATATCTGCCTGAGAATTATGGGAATACTTTGCTGCAGCAATTGGGTGAGAGATTTGAGTCTTTAATTTATTGATTAAACACAGAAAATTAGAAGTGGTAATCTGTTGCTGTTTCTTTTTCAAATAGGCAATATATGTATTTCAGAAGGCAGCAATTCTGTGTATGTTTCCAGAGGATGATTTGAAGAGGACTGGTGAGGACATAGTGTCTTTATTTAGGTAAACGTTGATTAAGCAGCTGAATGTGCACTCTTTCTCTCCCCATGTCTTTATCTTGTGTGACTTGCTTTGTACTTATAACCATAAATTTTCCAGTTTTTTATCTTTGCCTTTCACATTAAAACTGCTTCGATCAGCGAAGATACATCCTACAGTTCTGATCTCCATGGTGTAAAACACTTATAAGATATTATATTACAGCGGGAAACAGTAAATATTTCTAACTGAAATGAGATTAAAAAAACCCCAAAAAATAAACAACTTTTTTTTTCCATTTTCCCTTCTTGTAGACAAGTGGATGGTCTAAAACAGAGAATTGCAGGAAAATCTATCCCGACTGAGAAGTTTGCAGTAAGGAAAGCTCGACGCTATGCGTGTCCTCAACCAGTGAAGCTGATATTACCTGCCTTGGTATTTGTTCTTGCTTTGTTTTCATCCTTTTCAAAGAGAAAAGAAATCAGAATAGTTCATTATTCAGGGAAGGAATAATATTGTCAGGTATTCTATGTCTGCATTTTAAATTTTAAGAAGTACTGCATTAATGCAATGTGATTTTGGTGAAAAGTATTAGGGACTGGATCATACTACCAACTAAGCAGCAATATGAAACAAGTGCCATACTTTTCATGTGAAAAGTATGGCACTTGTTTCATATTTCATACTTTTCATATCACTTTCAACATACAGAAAACTGCATTAGTGTTCTTTAGGTTGGTAGGATTTTAGTCCTGGTCTTCTAGACTCATTAGAAAGTCAAAGAGTACTTCAGTACTTTCTGTTTTTCTTATGAAAATGTAGAGTTATGGTTGGTTTTTGTTGGTTTTTTTATTCCCCTTGTCTTGAGTCTGATTAAAACAAGCAGAAGTTAAAGTAACTTCATGAATGCTATTCTAATTTCCCGTATTTTAACATCAGTCATTAGTATTGCACAGTCTGTTTCTATGTTCACAACAGTGATACTTTTCATATGTGTATGCTACAATCTTTGTACATGCATAATTTACCAACAACTGTACATGAAAACCCCAATTTGAGAAGAAATTTCTGATGTTAAAGCTCATTGATCTAAAAAGAAAGGAGTCGAAAGAAAATTATTGCATTGGTTCTGAAATTCATTCTATATTAAATTGCATGTAGAGGACTAAGTAAAATCTGCCTTGGGCTTGTACAGCAGTGCTTGTAAGTTGCGAGTATATATATTTGGTCTTGCTGTCAAATAAAGCATTCTGTTTTAATTTAGGAATTTTTTCATCATGGACTAAGCATAACCAACATAGTTTATGGTTTATTTCAGTAAGTATAATTTAGAAAGGGCTACAGAACTGAAATAAGTCCAGCATGCTGTAGTTGATGATAATAACACTGTGTCAGAATTTCATACGACCAGATTTTTTTCTCTATCTGAAAATGTACATATTTACAGTAAAAATGCAAGCGGAAATATTTTACCAATGTATTCTCTCAGCTTCAGAATGACATTAGGCTTCATATTTCAGAGGTGTAATTTCAGTTATGGTAGAACAAATGATATTCTAGTTTACTCTAGTAGTGACTGAGTAAAGATGTTGGCAAAGCTCCTTGTTGGTTAGCATTAACCCTCATTCTCCTCAAGTTTTACAAAGTGTTAGTGTATCAAAACAAGCTTACTGCTTACTGTTGTACTGAGGCATCTGGGAAGATATGTTTCCAGGATTTGCCTTGGTTTTTTTTCCAACAAAATTTTGTAGAAATTAAAGTACAATCATATGTTGGATGTGCCTACTGGAATTGCATTTTTATCCAGAAAGTTGTATCTACCTCCAGCTCTGAATGGGAGGTAATTGTTGATTAGAGCAGCATATATATATAAAACACAAGAGAGTGCTTTTGGGTTTGGGTGCATACTTACATTAAGTATACTGTATATACAAGCACAAACTCAAATGCACTCGAAATTTACCTATTATCCTTTAGAAAGAAAGTACTTTTAATTCCTTCTTTAGTTTGGGTGGCAGGGACCACAAGTTGAATCTAAAGCATCCAGTTTTGCTGATGTGGTATGTGGATGATGGTAAACTGTCCTGATAAAATCTGTTCAGTTTATTTTCTGAAGATCTGTGAAAATACATGGCAGTAGGCATCAAAACATTCAAATCTTAGGAAACCCAGGTTAACTTTGTCAACGCATGTTCAATGTAATTTTTCCTTTCCTATTCATAGATGTGTTGTACCAAAACAAGCTTTGGTAGTATTTTTATGTACTCAAAAATGTTCCATAACAGGCTTTTCAGAGGCACTCTTTAGTTAAATATTTATGCAATTCCATGAGTTTTTCTCACCTTTTTCTTTTGTTTGGTTGTTTGGTTTTTTTTTTTTTTAATCAGGAAATGATGTATGTCTGGAATGGATTTGCAATTGTGGGCAAAAGAGCAGACCTCACTGAAAGCTTACTGGTAACAATTGAAAAAGAAGAAGCTGCTCTACAAAATGAAACTAGTAAGTGATCAATTAAGGTGGAATTAATAATCTTATAAGAAATGCTGAAATTTTTCCATGCTTTTGTCTTCTGATATTCTGCAGAGTGAATGTTGTCTTTGACAATGTTCTAATTTAAGTCCAAATATGGAAGTTTTGGAGCCTCATGAAAGTTAGGAGTGGTTCTTCAATGTGTTCTTCATGCAGTATGATTGATGCTGCAGACGAATACAGAAAACTCAGGGACATGAGGTTATTAGTTACAGAACATTACTGGTCTAGCTTAGTTTTTCTTGTCTTTGAGAGTGTTCTTGGACCATAATCTGCTATGTCTTAAATGTATGAAAAATACTTTTTCTAAACCAATTTATATCACACTTTATTACATAGGACACATGCTGCATAGAATATGACAAAGTATAAATGGTACGATGAAGTGCTATGCATGAATGAGTCTGGTTTTTTGTTTTGCTTTCTGGCAAAATAAAACACATTTGCTAGTTGTAAAATTAAGCATATTTAACAAATAAACTTTGACCATGGTTTTACATTTTGGAGAAAAGTTTAGGCAATCAGCCCATAATTTACTCCTAAAAGAACTTAAATTCATTTATTACAACTGGTTTACTGCACAAGTACTTGATTTTTGTCAGATTTTATCAGGACGGTTTTTCTACCTGTCATGTGAATTTTTGGGGAGAATTCTCTTTTGAGCTTTTCTAGAATAAATATTACCATTTTGCATGTGAATCTTTTAAAATGATAATTCACTAAAATAATTTCTGTTGAACCCAGATTCTAGTCACACTTATGAACAATTTAGCAGTTTAGTGGTTATGAACACCACTAAACCATAAGTCACACTTATGAACAATTTAGTGGTTAAAACAGCAATTCTGAAATGTAAGATATATATAAGTCTGATTTACACTGTAAATTGAGGTAATGCATAAGACATTATACAGGGACATGCAAGAAATTTATAATGGTCAAATCTGGATGATATAATAAACCAAATGAGAGTAATCTGCATGGCCATGTTTGAATGGGGTTCCTTGATTTTCTGTGTTGCCTTTCATGTTTCTGCAGAATCAATAGTGTGCCTCTTAAATCTCAAGCCTTTTCCTTTTTTCTTCTTGTAATATTAAAACAAAAGTGTAGCGATATGCAAGATACTTGCAAATAAAGTAATTCCCATGAGCTCCACATGGATGGTTCTGGCAGAACCTGTTGGAAATCCAGTGCTATATTGTGCAGAGATTTGTCCTAGAAGTGCTCATCAATTGTAACAGCAAAGTAAATTTTCCTATTCAATCCCTGAGTAAAGACTTACAAGGTACCAAATTAAAGCAACGGAGATAAAGTCATGGTGGTTTTTCTTATGGAAATTCACTGTTTGCAAATAGTATATACACTTCCAGACAATATCCTTTCTGTGTTTTTTTTGTTTAGTAATAACTTCAGTCAGATGTAATTTTATTCTGGACTTCACATATGTGAACTTGATCTGCTTTTAAAGATATGGATTCAGTGAAAATAAAGACTCTGATTATCAGAGTTGCTACTGAATCCCTAAAAAAAAAAAAAAAAAAAAAAAAAGAGAATAAGGCTCCCAGCAGAGTATGACAAAGCTACAATATAATTTTAATAGACAGTTTTTAGTGGTAGTAATACTAAAGGATTGCTCAGGTGCTGTGAAAAAAGGGTGTTGATTATACACAAAGGTCACATAGGGATTGAGACTTCATAGAACTGTTTTTGCTTAATTTGCTTCACATGAACAGGCACAGCATGGAATCTCTCAAGGACTGAAAGAAATTTTATGTTGTATAGAGATGGTAGAAGGAACAAATGGGAGGATATTAGAGATGGGGTTCTTATTATTTTTTCCATAGGATTTCTGGGAATCTTTTTTCATTTCCAGTATATAAAAAGAGAATATTTAACTTCAAGAAAAAAATAATTTTTTGCTTGTTTTTTTTTCTGGTAATGATACTTCCTTTGGTGTAGACCACTGCAGCTGCAAAGATGGTTCTCCCACATTTATTGTAAGGTTATCTGTGTTAAATTGGCCTGTGCATTTGTTGTTTTTGTTAACGTTTTAGCTTCTGTTCTTTTGGGCAATAAGAGTACTGTTTGGAGTTCTTAAAGACTGGTGAGCCCTTGCTGACATCAGTGCGTGGCCCCAGTAATTTCAATGAGTGAGTTCTTCAGGAGACAGTCACAGAATCCAACACCTTAGCCTAGCAAAAAAAAGGCTAGAGAGAAGGCAAAGTACTCATGCGCTGCACTTCTGCTATCACTAAAAGCGCAGTCTGGCAGTTACAATCTATCAAGACTTTCTGGGTTCAAACACAGACAGAAATAAGGCTGAACATGGTGGCAAAGCACTTCGTGGAATCCTAAAATGTGTTAGTCTTGCATGTTTCAGAACTGTTTATGTAGGATTTCTTTGGCAGATTGTTAAGGAAAAAATTAATGTGACCTTAGAGAGCTGGTAATTAGTTGTAAACAACATGATCTGAAGGGAGAGTGTTTTGCTTCCTGAATTGTTAATGTATGTGGAGCCATCTGTCTATCCATATGTGTATTCTTTCCTTTCTTTTCCTTCCTTGTACCCAGCAAATGCTTCAAACCAAGGAAACTAAGAAGGATCACACTTGTTAAGTAAATTTTGAATTGATTCAAACACCCTCTTTCATCTGGTATTTTTGGTCCTATTGAACATAAGACTTTCAATAAAGTTTTTCAAATATTATATGCTATTACTTATTTTCAAATATTTTTCAATTATACACTGCTACTGAGGCTTCTCAACCATTAGAGATGTTCAAAATACTAGTAACACACGGTTTCTTGAATTTGTACTGCAAAATGATGCTTCTGAAGAGTTCTGTAAGAGAGTCATGGTGTAGTTTTACATGTTTTTTTATGCTACTGATGCTACTGGCGGTCTGCCAGTGCTCTGTTTTAGGGGAAGCTGTTAAGATAATATGATGGTTTCTGTCTCACTGTAGTTTTAGCTATGGCAAGTAAGAAATCTTTAATTTATGTAATGTAATGTATTTAATTAATGACTGTTTAATCTTCAGTTAATGAAGTTTATGCCTATTTGTTGGATGTTTCAATTTCTTATTTCTTCTTTGCCTGTCTTTTAAGAGAAAGATATGGATGTCGTGGACACATCTTCTTTAGTAAACAGTATTTTAAATTATACATGAAGGTTATGTGCATTTTGAGGTGTAGAACATGAGAAATAACATCCTGCATCTGAATACATATTCCCTATTGAAAATCTAATTTTCCTTTTCATGATGTCTTCAAATTGTTTGACATATTTCACTTTTACTATTAGATCACAATGAATACTATGTGGATGATGTGTGCATGTTGCAGCTGCTGAAAGGCCTCTGTCTGAAACACTTGGGAAGACTCATGCAAGCTGAATTATGTTTCAGTAAAGTAATTCAAAGGTAAAAAAAGAACAGAAATAGATTTTCTAGCTTTTGGTGACATTTCTGATACTCTAGTTGCAGCTGTCATGTTAGAATTTTGAATAATTAAACATCATATTAAGGACCTGGAATTAAAATACGTCTGAAAGTACAGAAAACCAGAAAACTTTGCATGTATTTTTCTGTAGCAATTTAACACTTACTATAGTTTTGTATATGTGGTGTTTGAGGCAAAGTAAGTCAAACTGCCAGGTAACATACCCAAATACATTTGGAATTGTATTTGCAGAGCTGTAAGGACAATACAGTTAGGTTTATTGTTTGTTTGTTTGTTTGTTTTTTTTAATTCAGTATTTAGTACTTCAGTAGTTAATGCTTCCCCATGTAGATGAGAAGTTTTTGTTACATGTTTCACTTGAAGACTGGCTTCTGCTGTGCTATGGATTTTCAGGTGTCAGCTCCATACCAGCTGTAATAGCTTTTCTATATAAAATATGAGTCAGGTTGTAGTTGAAAACTTCTTGTAAGTTTTTAGGTGGTTGGGTTGAAGAAGAATGTTTACATGTGCAATGTTTCTAACAAATTATTTAGAAAAATTAATAATAGAATTTGTTATTGAGAATTATGTGTGTTTCAGTTCTCTTGCCATCTTGTTTTCTCTTACTCTAAGGTACCTTGTGAGTTTAGTCAAGCACACTGCACGTTACAGGGCAGAGGGGTTTGATTGGTTGCAAGTTAAAGGAACACTATTTCTGAAACATATATTTCCAAAGGGAGCTGGCAGTGGGCAGGCTTTTATAAGTGAGGTATTTAAAAAAATCTAAAGATAGCAGTTCTTCACAAAGTGTATGTTTTGCATGGATGAGGGTAAAAGTTTGCCGGTGCAGGGAGTACCTACATTTTGTTCAACTTTATTTTCCACATATTTAGGGCTGCTATGCTGCTTTAAGACTGTTTAGCAATGTGTACAGAATTAATCAGTAAAAAAGGCTTCAGAATGTTTTTCTGGCTATGTGCTGTTACAGGCAGTGATTGCTTTTAAACTTAACTGGTCACTCAAGACAGGGTTGTAAGTAACCATTTCTGTATTTTTCTCATTTTCTAGTGAGAAGCAAATAAAATATGACAGTTACTTGGTGCCGTTCACACTGTATGAATTGGGTCTTCTGTGCAAACAGCAGGATGAGACAGAAAAAGCAATAAGATACATAGAAACTGCAAAGTAAGTGGATTTTTTTAATCACCCTGTAAATTAAGAATAACTCTGTATTTGCAGCATTAAGGACACTTGTTTTTTCTTCCTGGCAGCTTCCTTGCAAAATCCAAGTAATTATAAATCTCTGTTCTTGATTTGCAGGACTTGTCCAGTATAGTTGAATGTTGCAGTTTCATAAACTGTCCTTCAGACACAGTGGAGTAGACAGATTCAAATAAGACACAGTAGGAAGGGAAAATGTTTACTTCTTGTATGGGCTTCTGAGATGCTGAGGGTCCACTGCATGCATGGGAGGAAGCTGGAGAGTCCAGGGAAGGGATATATGTACCATTCTGTCCCAGAGGGTAGCTGTGGCAATTAAATCAGTTCCACTAAAGGTGTTCATAGGAGAAGGTCAAAAGCCAGTATGCCTGTCTGACCGCACCCCTTTTTCCTTTCACATGGTGTTGCAGACCAGTTGATTTACTGTAGAGCAGCATATTTGCATCATCTGCAGATTGTAGTATAAGATGGAATGTCCCTCATGTTTACAGAGAAATAGCCCAGTCTTGTCATAGTGTTCCCCCATGGGGTTTTGTTTGTTTGTTTGTTTTGGGGGGATGGGATTTACAGAATACTATTTCTGTACATACGATGTTTATTACCTACTGGCTGAATTGTGTTCTTAGTTGAAGCATACATTTTCTGCTAACACCCCTTTCTGTAGTATTTTGTCTTTTTACAGCAAATTTCAGTAATTGGGAGGGCTGTTAAAATGATCAAAATAAGTGAAAGAGATGCTAAGACATGAGTTCAGTTTATCAGGATATTTAATTTTAGTATTGGCCTAAGTTTGCTTCGCTCAATTTGTGGATGTAATTTTAAATGTCTCATAACTCATCTGTGTGTCATTCTCCACTTCCTATTAAAGGAATAAAGACCATTAACTTACAAGCATATGAAATATAAACAATTCAATCCAAACATCTTTTTCTTAAAGTAACTTGTCTGTTTTGCAGAAACAACTACAAGGAATACTCTATGGAGTCCAGGTTGCACTTCAGAATTCATGCAGCACTTGACAGCTTGAAGGTGTCGCCTGCTTCAACACCTTAAATGAGGAGGGATGCTTTTCATGCATACAATAAATAGCCTACACAATCTTTTTTTAATCATAGAGAAGAACATAATGATTGTTTTCTGTCACTTCTGATTTGATGTCATTCTTTTAGACTTTTCTGTATAGCACCTATACTGTATCTACATGCTGTTAAAGAAGACCTTATATTTTGTTGATAAAATAATTTAATATTTGACTTGAATGGGGGATATTTTTAAAAAAAAGGTGATGGTGCAATAAAGTTTAATGAAAATATTTTTTTAATATAAGAACAGATGCAGGTTATGCAGTGAAACTGTTGATAATTTCTGCATTTTTTGAAAGTTTTATTTTCTGCAGTGCACTTGAGACTTTTTTTCCCTCTGGACAAAAATGCAATGTCTGCAGATAACCTTACCCACATTTTTTGGCGTACCATATTATGAAATTTGTGTTCCAGAGGAAAGAATTAGTAATTTGACTTAATTGACTTAAGTCAATTGACTTAATTTTATTTTGGGAACAAAATTAAACTATGTGAAGTGCAATATTTTTACTCTGTCAGATGAAGCTGAGGAGGGCTTCAGATGAAGCTAAGCAAGGCTACAGTTGTAGTGTCTTTACAGGTCTGTTTCAGTCAGAAGAAATGCATATAGGGGATATTTTTCACTTGTAGAAAAGCAGAGCTACAAAGGACATTATGTCCTTGTTCTAAAGTAGAATTCAGCAGTCTTAAGTTGATCCTGACAGATTTATTTCACCTGTATAACAAATTAAAAAAAAAAAAAAAAAGGCACTGAGAACAGTCATTTGGAGCTTACACAGGATGTCTTTCCCAGTGAGAAAAGACTGGGAAATTTTGTCTGATGTCTACCCCAAATAGTTCTTGACACAACTGAACTGATTGTTTCCTATCTTGCCTATCATGGATCTGGAGAAAAGATTGTTCTTTCCCTTTTTTAAGCAATTGTTAGGATTTGTAGACTAGCACTCTAGTTGGTATCCTCTGGTTTTGGATCCCAACCAAAGTAAATAAAATATCAGTGGATTTACGTATTTTCCTAATAATGAATTAGAATTCATATTAACAGAAGTTGATTGTGCATCAAGAAGTGCATCCACTTTTAAACTTGGCATTAAGAAAATGTCCATATTCTAGTCTAATTTCTACCAAAAATGTGCAGTAAAATTGAGATACTTATAAGTGTATTTTTCTTTTCATGCTACTATGCAAACAGAAGTATCAAATTGAATTTCCTATTTATTTAAATAAACAGATTCCAGCTGTCTGTTCTTAAAAAATACATTTTATTTTTATTTAAGTATACACCAAATAACTCTTCTTTCACTAGCTATTGCAAAACTTACCACTTCCATATTTTAACCATGTCTGGTATGTTTACTTCTGCACAGTAAATTCATAGTACCTGTGTATGTGATTTGCTGCTCTTAACTACCACCCAAGCAAAATCAGGATGAAATAAATAGGTGAAAAATGTGCCCTCAGTAAATCAGTAACTGGAGTTTCTAATTAAATAGTCAATATGATCTAAATGCTATAGCAGTTCTTCTCAGATTACTGAGAACACAGCTTTCCTCTATGACTTATAAATAACGGGGTCATTTAATTGCTTATAATTCTATAATAGAGTGGTATATTTACGGGAGAATTAACAGTTTAAAAATATTAGCTAAATAAACATAATGGGTCTTTCAAAATGGAAACCTGATCCAAAGTCCTTCTTTGTTGGTTTGAATTTGTGCCTATTGTAAATGTGTAACTTAAGTTATTGTGTAAAATTATACACATGTAAGTTTGAAGCTTAAATTCCCAAGACTGAATGACTGATAAAGTATGCATATTTATTTTCAAATATATTCAGTTGACTGTAGCTAAACCTCAAAATAGAGATTAGCATATGCTATCAAATGACTTCTCTAAAGATTTACCCATTTATATATATCTGATTGTAAACTGTAGTGAGCATAAGCTCACTCAAAATTTTCAGAAAATACTTTTGATGCATCTGTGGGCATTAAATGTTCAGTTTAGGATTATTTTGTTTTAATCTGATTATTGGATTAGGGTCTGCTTCATTTTTCTGTAGAAGGTGTTGGGAACAATTGCCAGTAAAATTTCTGTAATTTGTGTTCCAAACAATACTTCACTTCAGAAGAGTTATAACTGGGACTACAGACTCTCAGGGCAGAGCATGATGTAGTCTCTGATCTCTTGTTTTTGTGGGGAGTGTCTTGCAGCTAATATTTTAGGGGTGATTTGAGATAGAAATCAAAACTAACAAAAAATGAACAATGATTTCCTTAGAAACTGATTTTTTCAAAGTTTAGTACAAAGCTTCAAGAAGCAGTGTACTTTTTCCATGGGTGATGTTACTGACTAAAGAGAGATTAAAAAGAAATATTTTCTTCAGTTCAGCCTTCCAAAGGTAATATTAGTTCCCTGTGTGTGTTATACTGTGTTTCTTTAGGGATCAGCCTTTTTGCACTCCTGCAGAGGACAGGCTCATCCACAAAAATTTCCAGTACCCTCTGTAGTGTTTTGAGAACCCAATAGTAAGTGCTATTTAGAGCTTGCCTCCTTTCTGTGCTGCTGTTCCAGACTTTGCTAGAAATATTGACTGATCAGAATTCTTACTCTAAGCTTTATTCTGAACATTTTTTTTCCAAGTTGTTAACAGTGGATGTATAAATGTGTGAGAGTGAGTTATAACCCTTCAGTAAAGGTGGATCTCCACAGAGCTGCAAGAGACGCTTAGTTTTCCAAATGCTGCAGAAAAGTGCATGTCTCCTTGACAGAATGCATCTATGATGCAGTATTATTTAGGACATTATGCCCGAGTTAAGTGATTTCTGTCTAAAAGTTCAGACAAAAGATTTGTGGCTTCTTAATTTTTTTTTTTAATCTGCTGTATTCTGTACTGGGCCTTAAATACAGCTCTGATTTAGTCTTAACTGCTGTTTATAACGTTCACTGCACATGCTCTTCCTCCACGGGAACTTTGAATATTGTGCTGAGACTTAACTAAGCAAAGCTGATCATTTACCTATGATGCTATAGCCTCTCTTGATAATAGTAGGAATTATAATATATACGAGAACAAATTTAACTTGTTAGTTTAAGCAAGAAAGGCTGAGCTTATAGTTAGATTATGACAAAAGGTTATTTAGTTCTTTCTGATAATAGGTGTATTTTTTTTAAGGTAAGCAATAATAAATTAGCCTGGTTATAGGACAAAGCTTCTCTTTGATTAAGAATTGCCTGCCTAGAAACTACTACAAAAAACTTCATATCTGTGCATATCAATCAAATGTTACTCTGTTGAAAGATCATTGTACTACAGTTTGTAAGTCTTTATTCATCACAGTAAAGAATAAATTTCTGTTTTTAAAAGAAATTGAAAGCAAATATATGTTAAAAGATAGCTTATGCAAGATTGTTATATATCTGTTCTAATACACAAGGGGTAGCAGCTGAATGTAGCACTTTATGGCCAGATAAATGTATAATACTCAGATCTTGTTATGTTTCTTAAAATACCTTGCAAAGTAATGTGTAAAACAAGTAATTTGTTGTAACAAATTCAACTTAGACTTTGCAGTTATTTTATTACTAATCCTAACGTTTTGTGTCTTTTGTTTCTGTATATTCTTACACTGCCTAGTGCAACAAAGAATGTTTATATTTGCCCTGGTGCTGCAGTCTCTTTGCTTCTAATCTACTGAGGTTTGCACATGTTATCTGGTACTTGATGAGTAAACAATGAGGGAAGAAAAACAAAAAATGAGGAATGAAGTATCTTCTGGTTTAAAGAGCAGGTAGAAATGTTCATTATGATGGACTGGAATGGATTTTCACTGCAGAGGAATAAATCACATATGCTTGTGCTACTGAGTGCTGAATTTGGCACTGTATTCTAGCTGTACATCAAGAACCTCCAGATGAGATTTACCAAAGCATTATCATCAAAAAAGGCCTGATCCCTAGTTTATAAATGCTACCTTACACATTGAGCTCTAATACAACCTGTCCAGACTGAGAGGTTGTACAAAGCTGTCAAGGTCTGTTGAGTGAATAAAGGGTATTTTGAATGTAAATAGCAAATATAAAATAGGCTGCGGGGTTTCTTGGCTTTTTGGGGTTTTTTTTTGTGGTGCTACTCATGTTTTGGGATGTTTTTAAAATTGTGGTTTGAGTTTTGATTTGTTTTTTTTCCCCATAATCTGGTAATAAATGCTATAGGACAGCTTCATAAAGAAACAGTGTGGCTCTTAACTTTGCAATTGTAGAAGATTACCTTCTGGAAAAAAAAGTCAAGAGTTCATGGTTAGCATAATAAATGTAATGCTTAGTGATTGCAAGATTAAGTACTTTCCTTTTTGTAGTGGCCTAAGCATGTACTTCCAGTCTGTAGAGAAGCACATGTCAGCTAGTATTCCCAGGTAGGAGCACCTTCTTAGATTTAGTCACTTACCTAAAGAGAGAACTTCTTCAAACACATAAGCAATAGGATATGTGTCTGTTTTCTGTTGGGTCTTCTGTTCCATGAAAGTTACAGTGATTGAGATTCATTATCTCTGCCTTTGAAGCATGGAAAATACTTGGTGTTCATTTCTTGTGACTCTGGGAAAAGTTAAGGTTTTACTAAAATCCTGCCTGAGAGGTTAATGGTCTTACCTGCTGAAGCCTGTAAATGTGGAACTCAAAACTTAATATTCATACAGTGGATATAACAGTATGTAAGGATAATTTTACTGATACACTTAAAAGACATGTTACTTCAGTATTTACAGTCAGGGTGGAAGAATATGTAAATTAGGTTAATGCTACTTATATAGTTTATGTGGCTTAACTTGTTCCAGGGCATTAGGTTATCTTCAGAATTAAACTTCATTGTAGAAAAGAGGGCAGTAGGAATTTAAATATGATTTAATTTTTATTACAGGTTTGCTCATAGTCATGGAACTTACATCCACGCAAAACACATTGCCTACATATACTCAGGTACAGATAATAAAACTTTCATTTGTAACGCCCCACCCACCTTGATTAGATTGTTTCTCTTTTAAGAGAGGTTCTGTATTTATATAAGCAATATTCTACAAAGGAATCTAGCTGTAGTTAAAAGTTTCATATGGTGTAGAATATGCATGCTCAAGCTTTACTTGGAAAAGGTGCATGGCTCAAATCTCGAAATTGTAGTCATACCAGTAAAGTTGCTTCATATCCCATCTGTATTAGTTTTTACGTAGGAACATTGAAAACTTGTTGACAATTAAAGAATGTCAGATGTTTCTTCACCTACTACTAAATGGTTTTTTATTTTGAAGAAAGTTTATACTTTTTTCTTCTATATTATGCATAAATTCAAGATCAGTTTCTTTTCACAACCCAAATGGAAAGTACTCCTGTAGTTTACATTAATTTCATTAGACTATTCATATACTGTGGAAGCAACTTACTTCATTTATTGCAAGCAATAATGCTAATAATACTGTAATCATTGTGTCTGCTTCATAATGAATCTTTGGAGTGGAAGCTGCTTTAAATCAGATTTTTGTGAGTTGAAAGAAAAGGAAAAAAGGTGAAAGTGAAATGTGTTGTGGGGAGTTCTGAGTGGCCATAGAAGATGAACAGTTCCATCAGGATGTTACTTTAAATGCAGTGTACTCTGGAGGCCTATGAGAATACATCTAATGAATATAAAATTACAGGCTGTTTTCCTACAATCTAAGATTTTAATAGTTGAGGAAAAAAAAAAAAAGCCTTGCCTGAAAAATAAAACCTGCAACCCAAAATATTGTATGCTGTTGAGTAATAACAGTTCTTCTTACTGAACAAGTCAGTCTTTTGAGGAAATCTGTGAAAGATTGAGATAAGCTAACTTAAGATGTTGGTATGTGCTGTTTGTGAAAAGTTACTTATAGAATGTTACTTGTTGGAAAGGACCTTAAAGATCATCTGGTCCCAGCCCCACCCCCTGCCATGGGGAGGGGCACCTCGTCCTAAACCAGGGTGCTCAAGGCTTTTTCCAGCCAGGCCTTCAGCACTACCAGCGGTGGGCATCCACAGCTTCTCTGGACAACCTGTTCCAGTGCCTCAACACTGTCTCAGTGAAGAATTTATTCCTCATCTCTAACCTAAAGTTCCCTTCCTTCAATTAGTACTCATTCCTCCTTGTTCTGTCACTACAGGTACTGAATCCCTTCCTTCCCCTGCTGGCCAGGCAGCTTTTTTTGATGCAGCCCAGGGTTGGTTTGCTTTCTGGGCTACAAGTACATATTGCCAGTTCATGCTAAGTTATTCATCAACCATCCCCCTCACATCTTTCTCCCTAGGAGATCTCTCTCTCCATTGGTACCTTTGGGAGTTGGAAGTCAGACAATCTATTTAAAATCAAGTTATATATTTTCTTGTCGAAACACTTCTGGTTTTCAGTGCTACTTGGTAAATTGGTGGGCCTTACATTATGAGTATTCTGTTTTCTATCTTTTTTCTTTTTGTTACTAATTTTTATTAAAGCTGCTCTGTTTATTTGATATGTTACCCAAATAACATGTTGCAATAAAGATACCAGTTTTGGTACTGCAGAATTGAATTCAAATTTTACTGATTGACATTGGCAGGACAAAAAACAGAATTCTGGTTTCTGAAACGAGCAAGTTTCCTTAACTTCAGGAATCTTACCTATGCTAAATGAGATTAGGTCCACCAATCTGAATATCCTCTAATGTGTCATTTGGATATTTTGTCTTGATGGACTTTGGAAACTGTTACATGCCCAGTGTTTCTGGTGTATAAAACCCCAGTGAGAATTTGTCAGCATCTGTTTTCCTTTTGGAGAATTCTGCAGCTGAAAAAGAAGCTTTCCTTCAAGTTTTTTTCCTTGAATTTTTTACTGCTTTCCTAGGACAGCAAAGTTGGATTCGTATTCTCACCTCTTTGCTAGACTGTCTGAAATCTGTAGGAGTCTTTAAAGAAAAATCTTTTCTTTTTCATGAGTGTCTAGCTCCATGTTTCCCTAGATTAATGTGCAGCTGAGATACCTGGTTGTCTTTGCAGGCTGTGGCAGTTGCCCCCACTCAGATGGAAAAGAGGATAGCCACTAGGAAAGAGAGAAGATGAAAGGGAAATTTATGTATGAAGGATAAGTAGGAATATGTTGGGTAGGAGTTTCTGTGGCACATGAACAATTGACGTCATCTTAGACTATGGCACCAAATAGAATAATATGAAAAGATGAAGAATCATTCTATCACAAGGATTGACAGAAGGATGTCTAGGAAGAGAAATTGTAGTGCAGAGTACTCACTTGCTAACTAAATGGAGGCAATGTAATCCAGATGTGGTGGTGTCCTAAACAAACAAAAATTTTAAAAAAGAAAACCACAAACAAAAACCAAAAAGAAAACCACACCAACCAACCAACAAAAAACCCCCAGACTGCTCACTTTGGAACAAGGAGAACCTGCAGGGGTGTTACACAATTTCTGTGTGACTAATTTCAGAAATAGCTCTTCCGTCTGGAAGTTCTTAAGGTATAATGTAGTTTTTGTAGTATGGCTCTGACAATAGATGAAAATCTATAGCAATTGTATTGTTAGCTATTATAATCAAAAGCATTGCTTGTCAGTAAATAGATCAGTGTAGTTGTAGGCTCTGTCTCCCAGCTATTTCTTAGGGAACATTTAAGGAGCACGTAAACTGTCCTAACGAAATATTGGCAGCTGCTGCCCAAATTGCTTGGTAGTAGCCTGGGCCAGTAGCCCTGTTGGATTTCACAGAAAAGACTCTACACTGTAACTTCTAGTCTGTATGTGGCAAACAATCCCCCATTATCTACACAGTGTGTCCTTATGGATTTCAGTGTGCTTGGTGCAGCCTGTCTGATCCTATTAACTGGTCTTCTGTGACCAGCTGTACTATATCTGGGCAAAACACACATGTGCTTTTGGTTACTGAAGAGGCCTTGGAAGTATCTTGCAATGTCTTGTGAAGAGGCCAGGAGCTTCCATAGCAGTGCTGGTATCATATGGAGTTCCAGAGTGCCCTGCCATGCCATTTAGCAGTTTGTTGGTGTAGGATTTTTTTCTCCTCCCTTAGTAGCCTGCTGTCAGTCAGGCCCTGGGAAACGATACACCATCAGCAAAAGGTTGCTTATATTGGATTGATTCCAACAGTGTTTGTGGAAAACAGCTGTTTATTAACTATCATGAGACTATGTCTGAGCTTTTTCAGGGCCAAATTAGGACTCTTAAGGACCAAATTCAAGTCTCAGCTATATGCATTTCAGTTCCTTCAAAACCACTAAAATTGGCTCTTCTAGATGCATGAAAGGCATGTATATTCTAAACAAAATAAGATAAAACAGCAGTGGAAATAGTGTTCATTGCTTCTTTCTTATTTATGATGTGAAGCTACCTTAGTTATAGCTGACCATGAACACATGCCACATAAAATCACTTATTTTTGAGACTTGAGGCTGAAGTTTGAGCACTATGCAATTCAATCCAACCAGAATGCATGGAGGATAGAAGTATTTGGCAGGAAAATAATTGTTGCAGAACAAAACCTTGTTTATTCAGTCTTGTTTTGTAGGCATCTTCTGTAGCAGACAATGGGCCCTTCATCACTTGTAGATTTCACCTTCCTTTTGTGACTGGTGCCTTTTAAGGATCTTCAGGGTTCAGATCTGGAAAAGGGAACTGGGAGGGGTGGTAGTCTTGGTCAAAGAAAATTTCCTGCTCCCCTGCTCTACTGTCTTTGACCACCCTTAGCGGGACATAGTTTATCTTCTCTCTCTTCTCCCAACTCCATGAAGACTCAAGGCTTCATCAGCTGGCTTCCTTCTGCCTAGCTTTCCCTCTTTGCCAGGCGAATGAGGGGAGCAGACAGAGTGGCACAGTCCAGCAGCTTGCAGTGCAGTGAAATGGTGTATTGAAGACAGATGCACCAGGGGTACCCTGCAGAGCCAGGGGAGCAGCCCATATCCTGGGCACCTAGCATTGCCTGCTATTGGCTCACATCACCTTTGGCTTTGGCATCACCTTTGGCTTGGCTATGTATGGAAGTGAACCCTGGTTAATGGCAGCCGTATGTGGTGAACATGAACAGGGACGAGTGAAAAGACAAAGATGCCAAACCCTGCAAGGTGCCTTTGTAAAAGAAAAAAACCCAGCAAACAAGAACCCTGTGTTCTCCATCACAGATCTCTTGTGAGCAACACATGTCCAAGAGACTGGAGACTCACCAGGCCTTGGGCTGATCTGTCAGGGAGGTTGCTGCAAACCTTAGAGTGGAGTGAGCCTTCTAGCAGCTGGGGGATTACAGTCACTTCTGCTGGCCAAAAAGTGCGCCTTGGGAACTGGGCTAAGGAGTTTCTATGGGGAAACTTTCCTCTAAGCAGGGCACCCCAGGCTAGCAGTCTCTCCAGTGTTGAACCTCTGTATTGGCACCTGTCTGAAGGTGAGGTGCATCACATAAGCCATTTCTCACAAACAGAGCATTTAAAATGAGAATGCAGTAGTAAGAAATGATGCTGTGAACTTGCTTAAAGCATGAGATACAGGATGGCCAGAATCATAGGTCAACAGAGAAAAGCAGCTTTCCTGCTGAATGTGAGACAAGCCACCATCAGTGAGAATAACCTAGTCACAGACCCCCAGCTCTGTGTCCAGGACAGTGACACACATTGAGGATGCTGAAACTGGAATGTCCCAGTTTCAGCATCCTCAATGAAAAAATGTTCATCCTTGCTTATCCCTGCTCACAAATTGCAGGTGAGCTGGTTGTAATCAGAATATTTACTGATGGTCATGTGAAAGTAATGAGCACATTCATGTGCGTACAAAACAGAGCCTTGATCTTGAGATGTTCCAGACCTCTACACATGCTGCTCAAAATGAGTACAGCAGAAACTGCAAGCTTATTGTCCTGCCCCAGATTACAGTGACTGGGCGGACACTCTGGAATAACACCTGTCATGGGATCTTTCAGCCTTTTGATTTTTCTTTCCCTCTACTACCTTTATATTCTTCCAAGAAAATAACTTAAATGAGCAGATCCGCGCTTCTTGGAAGGGAAAGACTCTATTCCTCAGGGAGGGCTTGTCAGGGAGCCAGAAGCTAACCTCACCCTTGACAACACAAACAACAAAGGATTCTGAAATTACACAAAAAAAAGGTTTGCTCTTTACAGGAGCTAATTGAAATTGGGCATACAAAATGCTGTGGGAGTTATTTTCCAGGATATGAAAGAAATAGCTGTAGCTGTAATAAGATTAGCAGAAGCTGAGAAATGTGTGCAGTGTTACTGAGGACAATGTTCTAATTGCTGGAGAATCAGTTGGAGGACGAATACAGATATCTGAAGGGTATTGAGAAAGGTTACTCACAGACGAAACAGTAGTCTCAAAGGCAGAAAGCAAAATTTGGAAACTGAAAAAATGCTATTGGTATCGCCAAGGTAAAACTGCTTTAAAAACTAATGTCATGGTTTTGGGGTTCCAGAAATTAGTAAATTGGTCATTGCCCAGACTGGCTCCCGTTTGGGGCAGAATACTTAACCCTGACAAAGCTTACCTACTTGGCCTGGAACCTGGTCAAAAGATACAAACAATGCAAAGTCTTTGTGGTGAGCTACTGGAGGTGCCAGTAATTTTTGGTATTAAATATCCTAAAAGCCCTACTCAGCTTTCTATCTTCGAACCCTTTGAAGTAAGGTTTGACAGAAAAGATGCTAAACTGATCTGAAGGCATATGTTCCATAACCAAATCCTTTATGGTATAAAAGTCCAGCATAATTTCATTCACTTAGATTCTTCCATGTGAAGTATACGGAGTTTCTTCCATGGATTGGGATGCCTCTTCATGGTTTCTTCCCAGAGATTTATATAAAGAGGAAGAAGTATTCGATGGAAAGAACTGTGATGAGATACATCATCAAAACTTTTACCTAAAGTTTCTTTTGCTGGCTTTAATAAATAGTTGCTTTAATATAGTGCATTTTTCCATTTTATGTCATAGATGACTAGTTTTTTTAGCTTTTGTACTGTAAGTAATTCTGATACACATCTTCTGTCTGTTAATTTATTTAATAAATAACTCATCTTTTATAGATATATCTGATTTGCCATCTTTAAAACTTGTGGGACATAGTTACAAAAAAAACCTGTTGACAGTCTGAGGCTAAAATGAGGTCCAGCTGCCTCAAGATTCCTCTCCCTGATGTGGAGTTAAGAAAGCGGGGGGTTTTCTTGGCACCTTGTGACTCAGCAGCAGGGCTTCTTTAACAGACTTTGTCTGAAGTTCCCACTTCACCCACAGCAGTCACCTATGAGCAGCCAGGGCCAATCATTTATGCTCCAACAGAAGGCAGATGAAATTTACTGTGGAGCTGTTGCTCTCTGCTGTGCTAGGCAGCAAACTCATCTATTAGCAGGGAGGTAATATTTTGATGAGGCTTTATTTGTACCCTCATGACCACGTGCTAAGGAAAACTAAGATGGACTCTGAGTCTTCTGCACCTTTTATGTTCTGATTTTTATTTTCTCCATGGCTCCATTAAGGTTATTAATGGTATTTTTGTGTTTGTATGTATTTTACCTAAGTGAATGTGAAATGAAAGCAGACCTGTCTCCACATCCCGTATGAGAACCCTCTGCCTTGCTCCAGGGCCATGTTACATTCCATGTGTTTCACACTAAAGCAAGCTGAGAGATCTTTGCAAACCACAACAGATCTTTCTGGACTTCTTATTAACAGGCAGCATTTCTCAATGCTCCTGCTGTAAAGGCAGACTCTTAGTTTCTTAAAAGTACTTCTAATGGGCCTGTGAGGTAAATATAAATGACTGATATAATTCTGGAAATGGCTACAGCATGACTTTTTATTACCTAGCAGTTTGTGACTTAGGACAACTCAACACCTCAGATTGCTGAGAAATTGTGTTACTTGCTGAAGCTGTAATTTCTAGGTTGGTAAGGCAAGATCTAGGACTGATTCAGGGTAAACTACTGCCTTTAAAGCTTTATGTATTAAGGAGGAGAAGTATTTCTGTTGTTTATTTGGTCCTTTATAGAGGTATTGAGGTATAGAGGTATTGAGAAGCCTTTACAAATAGTCTATGAGGGCAAATATGCCTATAACATCTAATAGCTTCAGCACAATTAAAACATTTTTTTTCACCTTATTTTTTCTGGTATTGCTGTGCTGTGCTTTCCTCAGTAGGTGGCAAACTTCACAAGCTGTAGGCCTTTAACCTCAGATAAAATAACATGTGCTGAGAAAGCTTTTCTTGGACCTCATCCAAATAATATTTGCCTTCTTTCACTTGCCAAAAAGGAGCCATTATTGCTCCTAATTTAAACATTTTCTTTTCTGAACTGATCTGTGAAAAATCATATAGCTGCTGCAATGGAGTATTTACTCTCTGTGTGTACTGCTTTTTGAGATTAGTGAATAAGCAACTGCAAAAATGTCCTCTTTTTGCTATTTAAAAGGAAAACCAATCTTTCCATGAAACACAGGGCTGGTTTGTTGATTTGTTGATATGACAGATCAAGCATTAGTTAAAATAGGAAAAAAGCACTGCCTTTTTTTTGAATAATAAGGATCCTCTGTTGCTACCATTTTTTTTAGTATCATTAAGTGTGAGGGAGCACATGGTATTCTTCATATTACAGAAACAAGGATCATCTTCAAGAAACTTATGAGGTCTCTCTGGCATATAACAAAAATGGCTCCTGTGTTTCAGGAACTGTGGAATCCAATTCAAGCAGTGACACCGAGTCAGTAGGCAGGGGAAATAGACGGCAGGATATGCCTTGGGATGGACCAGTGACATTTCTTCTAGCCATCCATGGTCTTTGCAGAAGAACTTACATCCCAGGAGCATTTGGAAGTATAAAAAAGTGTATCTGATGCACAGGGGCGCTAAGAAAGGAGTTGAAAGCATAAGGGGCTGTTACCTGGCTCTTTTCAAACACCCTGTAAATATTTGTGATCGCATTCACAGTATAAGACATTGTGCATTGTGCATGTAAAGTGCAAATTTTTTCCGTGGATATTTTTTCTCTGGTGTTTCTTCACTAGGAAGAGGTAGTGAAGAAAACTATGGAAAGAAACAATCAGCAATAGAGATGTTTTAATGAAGATCTGAAAAGAGCCAGGGAGGTTCAGTCCCTGGAATGACTGTTTGGTTGAAACTGTTGTTGCAGCTGTTCGGCTTGTTTTTAACGACATTGAATTTAGTCAAAGAACAAAGGCCCTCTATTCCTCTGCAAGCAAGTCCTCTGTGGGAATGTTTCTGGGTCTGTGAAAAGAGATTGCTTCCTCATTAGCAAGAATGAAGTGTGTTGGGGGGGAAAAACTGAAAACAGTCAGATTGAACTGGAATTTGCTCTTCTGAATGGTAATGATGACAAACCATGCATCCAGTGGCAGATAATTTCATTACTCTGTGCATGTTTATTTCTGTTTCCAAGAAATATTTCTGTTTTCAAGATCATGAGACCTTGAAGCAATGATGGGAGTTTTTTTTAAACCTAACATCTGCTTTTTGAACTGGAGGACCCAAACTTACAGCATCCATTTAAACTGAGGAAAGCATATATGCTTGCTGTGGGAGAACTCTGTTAGTACTTTTCTCTCTGTTAGTACTCTTCTTTGCAGCCCTCTCCTGCCCCCTCCTTCTCCCCTGCCATGTATTTCTTCATGTTTTAACCAGCAGGCTCAGTAGATCTATTAACATAATCACCTGGAGTGATCATATCCACAATAAAATACCCTCTTTTCTATCTCTTCATTTGTGCTCTCTCTATACAGTGCATATTCCCCACATAACCTCTTGATCCTGTCCAAATTTGTGTTCATCTTAATCATGTTATCTCCCAAGGTTTGAAGTAAGATTTTTCTCTCCATATTCTAGCCCTATTGTTTCCTCCTCCTTTTCCCCATGTACTTTCTGCATGCAACTAACTCCTCATTTTTTTCACCTATGCTCTCAGTTTAGGACGTGGCAGTTACATGTCCTGGGGGAAAACCAGCCCCTAACAAAGCAAAGCAAAACAGTAGGAGCTCATAACCTTCCTGAGGAGGTACGGGGATCTGTGCCTCCACACTAGCTCTGCTGGAACTAAAATGGAAGACTAAGAATTGTATGTGAAATACAAGTGTAGGATACTACTGCAAGGAAATTGTTCCTTTCCTAATCAGTAAGAGACTCTCCAATCAAAGTGCAGAAATGGGGAAAGGTTCTGCAATCATGGTCCTGAAGGTCTGCCTCTGACTGTTGTTGTAAGAAGAATGACAAAGCTTGAACTTTATAACTCAGCATCTGGGGAAAGAGTGGAAAGCAGAGATGATGACTGGATATCAAGGCTTGACATGTCCACAAGCTTCTGGAACAGCAAGCCTTGTGTCCTTTCAGGGCAATCCCTTGCAGCCAGCTTTAGAAGAAGAAAGAAGGGGGGTCATCTGGCTCCAACTTAGCTCATGCAGTCAGTTTGTCAGGCAAGCCGAAGCAGATGCCTAGAGGCATGAGGAAAATGGGCATCAAAGCCAAAGAGTTTGGAAAAATGTTTGGGGTAGATTTCAGGAGAGGGTGGAAGAAGATTGAGGTACGTGTGTCAAACTGAATGTTGAGAAAGACGATGGTGAGGAGGAACATCCATGGTGGAGCTCATGCTGAAGAGAACCATGTCCGATGGGAAGCCCAGCTGTGAGTGTCTTGGGAAATACAATGTGATTTATAGGGTTTAAGGAGATGGTGGGGACCATGGGAGGTAGAGAATATTTTCCTGAGGATTTAGCTGAAGGGTACTCAACTGCCCATTGGTGTCCAGCCAAAAGTAATTGGTTTCTTTCCCTCTCTGGTCCCTTCAGGCACAACCCAAGGTCCCTCAGATGGCTGGGCTGAGGACTGTGCTGGCTAGAGGTTAACCCAAGCTCAGCCACCATCACCACAAGTGCCTACACTGAGCTGCACACAGGCCAGCTGTGGGGCAGTGGTGGGAGCAAGTGGAGGCGCACAGTGCCGAGGCTGTAGCCCCAGCTCCTCATGGCATAGTCCTGGGACTACAGGAGCCATCAGCCAACCCAGACTGCATCAGAATTGAAGACCCATGTTCCCTGCTGTATGAGAAGCCGTATCAGGCTTCAAGGGTCTAGGTATGTCTCATGTCACACTGACCATGATCTGCTCTACTGGTCAAGACAACCAGAGCTTCACAAAGGGCTGGCTTGACTGGGTCTCCCTTTGGGCTGGTTTTTACAGCTGACATCAACAGTGTGGTTCCTGCAACCTGTGCCTGTTGAAGGAAGAAATTGAAGCAATATACACTGCTCTCACAGGCCAGGATCCCCTTCCTCTGCATGCTGTCCTGGTGAAGCCAATGTGCTTACTGAGGGAAGGAATGTTTGAGAAATGCTGATGGGTGTTTACCGACATCCTGTGCAATCTGACAGGGTCCTTGCTGCAGAAAGGGAATGCTTAGCCCTGGTTCCATGGGTGTTGAACACACAAAATGGAAATAACAGCACAGTGAGGAGTTTTTCTGCCTTTTTGTGGCCATGTGATTGGCAGTATGTAATGACACACACAGCTGAATGAATGTTGACTTTGATGCAAATAGTCTTTTCACGTATGTCTCAGTGGGATCCCAGGTATTTAAGTCTTCTTTTCCACTCTGTGTGTTACTGTATGAGAGAAACAGTGGAAATTAATAAGTTCATATACCTGTGACTTCCTTTTACCATCTAAGATGTTTGTTCAAATATATTTCAAACTAGTATTTTAAATTATTTCAGGAGCTCTGATATATTTTGTCTGGCTTATTGTGTTTGGTGTTATCTGTTTAATAGATAATCCTCATCCTTCAGTTTATCTATTAGCTGTGCAGTATCTGCAAACTCAGAGTAGCAAGTAGCTGATTGCCAATTTTCCTCATGAATATCAAGCATGCCTCCTGTCCTTTGCTGTGGCATTCTTGGGGTTTCATGATCCTGTTTCCTCTCCCACTTGGAAATCTGATCTGGCGACATTGTTGGAATTTAAAGCATGAAAGCACAATCGCAAATAACTTATTGCTAGTCTGGTCGTAATTTCTCTCGTGGGTTGTATTTTTTATCCATGGCTCAATTGACTGCTCTTCATTCATTAGTGATAGAGATGCACCATTCAAGTAATGAAACTATTCAAAAGGCACCTGTCTGGTTATTTATAAGATAGAAGGCTCGTAAGCAACATTCTCAGCTGCCTGTGGGATGTCATAATTTCATTCGCTCATACAAAGACCAGAAAAAGTCACTTTGCAGAAAATCTGCACAGGAATTAGGAATTTCATGTAAATTCAGGAAGAACATAATTAAATGTCTTTCCATGAATACCAATAATTTCTTCACTGGGAAGAGATGTTCTAGCAACTTAATTTCTCTGGAATGGCTTTGTTCAGCACACATTTGGTAAAAAGCTACAGTTTTCTGCTGTGTTGCACTCTTTGCTGTAAACCTCTGTGCAAATTCTCAGCATCAGTTCTTGTGACCCTCCCTAGGATTATTTAGATTATTTGAAAAAATTATTTTATAATTGGTAATTATTCAGATTAGTAGTTATTCAGTATATGCAGGCTTGAATGGAAAGGCCTGGGGAATAGAGTCAATGCTATAACTAGAGGTGTCTCAGGGGTGAAGTATATCAGGGATCACTACTCAAGAGGCAGACTTGTACAGGGACTCTTAAGGAAAAAATGCTAAACTAGTGTTGGTGCACTATGGTATTAATTTGATTGGCCTAGCTACACTTACAGTTTGGGAAGTTACTGCAAGAAATAACTTCAAAATCATAGTTTCACAAATTAACACTCAATATATGAACACTTTTTTTGGAGCTTTTAACCTGTGCACCTTGGTGAGATAAAATGTTTCAGTGTTATTCATCTTTCTGATTCTGAACAGTGTATTTTACTTGAAATTTGCTGTGAAGAAAAAACATGCACCCAGTTTGCCATAGCAAAAAGCAGGATAATGACTTTGTAAGGTTTGACTGCTTATAGTTTTCTGACCTCCTGCTATTGTGTGTACCTTAACACTGATATGAAGACAAAATTTATACCCAACAAGCCTCGTGTTTGCCAGAGTTCAACTTGTTTACCTGTAAGTCTTTCATTCCTTTTAATCAGAATTCCATTTGCTGTTAAGCAGTCAAGCTCAGTCATCCAGGAAGACTGGCGATGTAATTTTGCAGCTTTTACTCCCTCAGCTCCCACTGGCTGGAGGTCTGGTTGATTAGCTAATAAAGTGGTTTCTGGTCTGCAGAGTGCAGGAGGAGGAAGTCTTGTTGGTATTGTTCTTTCATTACAAACTGGAGATGTTATTCTCTCACACATTTTCCCAGTTCCAGGGTAAGATGGGAATCACTGCCCTCTCTGTGGGAGTTCTCGCTTTGTTCACTCCATGCCTCTAGGAAATGCTGCAAATGCACCATAATTTTGTTTGGATTTGCTCATCAGTTAATGAGATCTGTGCTATATAGTGAGCTTATCTCTCCAATGAGGTGCTTTACAGAAGTTATTGGGCCTACCAAAATTTATGGTATCAAGTAAAACACATTCATTCCAAGGTCTGTCACCAATGGTTGGTTGCAACTTCTTTTTTAATGGCAGATATTTCACTGTTCACTTATGACTTTGGAAGATAAAGTGGCAACTGGAGTTTTCATGCAGAAATTTTCAGGACAACAAGATTTTTCAGTGGCAATTTCTTAGTTGTCTCTGAGCAAGCTTGAGATTGGAGTTTTCAAGGTATTTGCTTAATACCTCTTGTTCAGAACATGGCCAATGATACCCATCTGGAAAAGCTGAGAAATACTTAAGGCAAAAACATCGAATCTTTTCATATACATGGGGGTTATTCAAACCTATTACAGTAAAAATGTTACCCTGAAACTAGTACTGGAATCTATTTGCCGCTGGGTCTGGCTGTCCATAAAACAGAGAGCAAGAGTGGTGGGGTGGGGTTGAGATTCCAATCTTCTCTCGCATTGCTTCCTGCATCCTTCATGTTTAGGAGCAATTTCAGTCAAATGTAGCCAGCTCTGGCAAATGTACATATCCTCACAATGTTCAAATAATGGTGAGAGACAAGGAATGGTACTCAGGTTGCCATGTAAAAGTGTACTTTTTTGTAGTTACAGTTTAGTGATTTTCTGTCAGTTTGATTTCACTTGTGATTACTCTCAATAGATAATTTTTGAAATGAAATAGGGCTTGGAAAATGGAGGCAAGTAAATTAACAAGAAATTCAGAGAAAAAATTGTTTTTTTCTAAAAGCATCTTAAAAATAGGCATAATCACTTAAACACTGCCAAGAGTAGTGTTTTAAATAACTCAATTGCAATTTACTTGAGTTGTGAGGGTTTTTTTTTTGGTAATGTTGGTTTTTTCAGGGTTTTTTAAGGGTTTTTTTAACTGTTTGTTAGTTTGGGTTTGTCTGTTTGTTTAGTTTTTGTTTTATTCCATATGTTTGTTTGCTTAAAATATTTTTGTTTCAGAGAGCAAAAAAGTTTCTAAGTTCTGTATTGGATAACTACTGCAACTGGACAATGTTTATGTGACTTTGCAGCTACATCTCCAGATGTAAAATATCTCCATAAAAATGAGAAGACTTATTCAGAAAAGGCACAGGCTGAAGTTCCTCTTTCTACAACAGAACAGACACTGACTCTAATACAAAAAGGAACTGAATTGTTGTTATTAATGTTGTTATTGGGAGCTATTTTTATTCTCATTCTTATCTTAAATGTGTATTTTGCAGAAGATTGAAAAAATATATGATGAATCTGCACTGGATCTGTGAAGGATTTCAACCTCAGCTGCACTTCCCACAATGCCAAAAGCGGGTGCTGTGGAAAAAGGGTAGAAAAGAGAGGCAATTGTACATATCAGCCTTTTTTGTTCCCCTTTCTGCCCTCTCTTCTGTCCAAGCTTTCCATGGACAATTGACAACTGCAAATTCTTTCTTATATTTAGCAGCTCCCAAAGACCGTGTGGCCATATACTTTTGCTCAACAGATGATCATTTTATACCTGGGTTCACCAGGTTGGGAAGGTGTGAAAACCCACGACAGGGTTAGAGGTTTTTTTCTGCCAACTCTATGACTCTTGGAAGCATTTTTCCCTGTGTGGGAATGTATGGCCCACTGCAATAACACTTTATTTCCATTATCTGTAATTTTCAGTTTCCAGATCTAGTAAGAATTTCTGGTGTTTTTTTTAGCTCTTGCCAGCTAAGATACTGCACTTCCCTCCCTTTGCCCTTCACCAAATGTAGCTGCTTGAGGTTCAATATTCCCTTCTCTGAGATGTTTTTTAAGAAACTTTTTTTTATGTCTGAAAGCCATATGTTCCTTATCACACAGAAAATCATTAACCAGGCCAAACCTTTTGCCAAGTGCCCTGGGGTCTGTGAGATACTGTGACTCTGGAGATGCTTTCCTTTTTCATCTTTTCAGTATCTCTTTGCCTTTTGCAGGGATCTGGCTGTAATTTATAGCTGGTTTAACTAAGAGAATGTAACACAGCTGGAATTTTTTCTTCAGCTGCTCTAGGAATAAATCACATCCTAGGCTCCCTTATCAGCCATGAACGCTGTTACTGACACAGAACAAATTGCTTTACCACTGCACCAGACAAGTTATGGGCAGAGATGTCAACCTGATATGCTTTTATACAGTCCATGTTTGAAATATCTCATGCATGGATGTAGATTCACATTAAAAGGGATGGAAAGATAACTGCCTTAGACAATTCAATACTCTTACCTTTGGTTCACTCTTGTATTCCTAAGGGGTTTTTCAATTATAAATTTGAATGAAAGATAAGCAAATGCATCAGTTTACAGGATTTATTTAGTGGCCTCCAGGATCATTAAACATAGAATGTGGTAGGAGCTTACTCAGGATTTTTTCTCAAGATTTTTTATTATTAATGAGAAGGCTGTGTAAACTTTTTTTTTGTTTGTTTGGTTTTTTTTTTTTATTTGTTTGGTTTTTTTTGGTTTTTTTTTTTTTTTTTTTTTTTTGTAACAGTGCTGCATTTTAGTATTAGAATGGATAGTATTTCTTATCATCCATTGTAGAAGAAAGTAATTTTGAGTCAGAATGAACTGGACTACTAAAACTGGCAACGCTCCATCTAATTTCTTTAAAGAAAAGTTGAATTTCTGATCAAGCATAAACTCTGTGAAAAATCTATGCAGCACTACATAATTCACTTGAATAGGAGATCCAATGAAGACACTGAGATTCCACATGAGCAAAGTAGACAACAGCTTTTGATGGCAGAACATAGCCCTTGTGCCTGCCCCTGTGTGGTGATCTCCTCAGGGCAGGAACATAGCAGCTCCTTAAAAGCCCAGCTCAGGTACTGGTGTAGCCATATTTTATAAATGCATTCCCCAATGATAAATAAGTGGTTTCTGTTGTATTCCTTTCCTCCCCTTTAAAGCTTTAATGGACTAAAAATCTCATATTGGAGGTAAATACAAATCTTTGCACATGAATAGATTTCTCTGTTGGCATGGAAAGCTGCTGTTTCCTCTGGAACTGACGTGAAGCTCCCAAGGACAGAATCCCTGTTCAGCTTCCTGAGTTCTGCCCTGTAAGTCAAAGATTACTGGAGACCACAGGAACTTTGCATTTCTCCATGAGCTTTGCATTTCTTCAGATCTGAACTCCATGACTTGGACCTGCCATTAGCCTCTGCCACTTCTACGGGAGCAAAGTCCTAAGAGCTCAAAAGTAATCCAGCATGCTAAAAATTCTACTGTTTCAGGAAGAGAATAGCAATAATTTTGTAGAAAACCCACCAACCATACTTGTGTTTAGCCACAAGAGAGGATTGGGAAGAGAGACAATTGCTCCTGTAGGCTAATGAAGGATTCTCTTCCTGAGCATGTCTGAGCACTGATATGATCACACTGTGTATTGCAGAGTACTTGTATTGGCTGGCAGCTTCTGCCAACTTCAGGGTTGCAACATTGTCTCTGTGTTACCTGTGTATTACTCTTAATAGATAATTTTTTACACAGGTATGTGTTCTATATTAGAGTACACGTGTGCCTAATTGTCTTCTGTAAGTCTGCCAAATGTTAATTTGTAATAATTTTATTGGCTGTTGGCTTTTTCTTTCTTTCAGTACTTCATTATATAGGATTAAAGTTCAAACTAATTCTACCTGATTAATGTTTAGATGGGAATACAGTTTGTGGTTTATTTTCATTTGTGTTGGGCCTTATTTTAGCTTTTATTTTCTGTATGCACAAAGATGTGAACAAATACTGTTAAGTCTTAGAGAATGTGGAATATTTTTTCAGCATGCTGAAAGGCTTGCCTGGGACAAACGATTATTAATAAAATGCAATGCATTGAAAAGGAGTAAAGGAGCCTTTACTTGTTGTGTTTTCTGGCCATCTTGGGAATTTTAGTATCTGTCAGAAGAAACAAAGGATCTGAACCTTTTTTCACTCCCTTCAGACTCAGCATGCCGAGTTACCCCAGAAGTCATAACAGTGTTTCTTTGTCACTCCTACATGCACATGCCTTCGCCTCTACCTGTGGAGAGAATGGTGAAGGAGCGCTGTGTTAAAAACAATGCAGGGATGTCGTATGTGCTCAGTCACACTGAGAAAGCAGCCAGCTTTGACTAAAACAACTGAAGTAGATTAATGTATGGTCTAAGGAGGATGTGCTTGATACTTCATGGTTATCTGTATTTCATGGATTTGTCTGGGAAACACTAAAATGATGCTTGACTGGCTGCCTATTGTGAGAGCAAGTCCCAGTGCAGTTGTTTTGACTCCAGCTGTCTCTGGCTGTGCTAATCACAGACAAGTTTTAGCAGCTTGGGGTGACTTTTCACAGTTTCATCTTTGGGCAAGGTAAGTCATGGTGTACACTGAGACTTCTAAAACTTGCTAATACTTTCTAGGAAGACATTTCCCTAGATATGGATATTGCAAGCAGTACAACGTCCTGAGGGACAACCATGGACCTGGGGAGGACCAGCTACATCCATCACACAAACTGGGCAGGATTTAAAAAATGGGAGGAGTCTTTTTCTTCAACAGGAACTGAAATTTCCAGTCACAGGAAAGTGAATCACCATGAAACATTTAATAGCATTGCTGGAAGTGAAATACAAGTGTTTGTGCCACCTAGGTTTGTCTTCCTATTTGTATTTTGGTCAAACTTTTGGGGTTACTATAGAAATAATTAATTGAACATGATGACTCCTTCAACCTACTAATGGTTTTGGAAAAAGAAACACATGGACCATGCAGGTACAACACTTAAACTGGATATCTTATTAACAAGTGTTCTGTGGGTTTTTTGGTGTGAGGTGGGTTTTTTTTTTTTTTTTGTTTGGGTTTTTTGTTGTTGTTGTTGTTTTCTTTTCTTTCCACTTCAAGAGGGTACACTACACATTTGTGTTGAATTAACAGCACCACTGTTCCCATTATATGGGAGAAGAGATCCATCCGCTGTTCAGGAACACAAAGGAGATATGTTTACTTTATCATGCCATGTTATCAACATGTCGCTTTATCAACCTGCATTCTTCTTGCTGCAAAATAAGCATCTTTCAGTCAAGGGAATTTTTGTGTGTTTAAACACAAAATGCACTGAAATGAATCCATACAGTGAAATCTGACTAGTAAATATTTAATTGTTTTGAACAGGAAACAAAACGTTTGACATTACAATTATATTATTTTGTGACAGACCAAAATATAACCCATAAAAGAGCTTTCAAATCTGCTTTTTTGACATTTCTAGCTGTTAGAAAGAGCTGGCCTTTTCTACTCAGCATTAAAATCTCAGATTTTAAGAATAGTCTTTTTGCTTGTTTTCTTTCCTGATAAGCATCAGAAATAGCTGTTCTGCTCGGTGCTGGTTCAGATGAAGGATGTCCTAACACAGAAGAAGGCTCACTTCTGTTTTCTGTGTGTATTCTTTGACTGATGGGAAGATATTTCAAAGTGTTAGCCAAACCACTATAAAAATCAGGATTAAAAGCTGTGAACAAAAGCTTAGAAAAACCCCAATGTTAGAGTTTCCTCACACTTTCCAAATCTTTTGCCTTCAATTTCTTGACTTCAGAGAGAGCACAGTTTTCCCAGTTTCCCCTGTATCTTATATTTGAAGTGATCAAGATTTAATGTTCTGACCTAAGTAGAACAGAGTTTCTGCTGCAATAGACTTACTTCTCTCTTGTATACTTGCTTCTTTGCAGTATTAGTTAAAAGATATCCAAAAACTCTTTTTTTTTTTTTTAACTTCCTATGTTTTTTCAACATTCCCCCCAAAGAAAATTTGAGTGAAAAGATGAAAACAAAGAGACAGGGAAAATAAGGTTGTAAGCTAGCAGGCAAAATACTACTTGGCTTTTCCTACAAAAATATTCTGGATGGGCCCCTGACCCCTGAGCTCCCTCTGCTCACAGAAAAAGTTATAGGAAACACTTTTCTCATGGGGAAGGAGCAAATTTCTTCCAAAGTAAGAAAATGCTTCAGCAATGTAGCCAGCAGGAGGTTTTAAAGCAGCATTAGCAAAGAAATGTGTTTGCAGTGAGTAGCATCGTGTTTAATTTCCTAAACAAACAGTTCCTTTTGTTGTTAAACTGTAAATGCTGTAACAGGTGTCAACTATGTTGACTCTTGCCATTATTAACAACCTGTTATTTTTGGGAACATTCCTGTCCAGCTCCTCCCTCCTGCCATCTTTCAGAAATATGCTTTTCATTATCCTAGTATCCTGTTTCAGCAAGGCTGAGAATGGCATGCTGAGAAGTCATATGGATGTAAGACAGACCTCCTGATTTTAAGAATATTTGTTATAGGTAGTGAAGAGAGAGTGTTCTCATTACAAAATGAAATCATATACTGCAAAGCCAGTATGAATAGTAACTCTGGCATTTACTTTCTTTATGAAGGGTGATATACTTGCTCCATATCCTGTTGTCTCCAGTACTTGGCAGTGTTCTCAGCAAGAACTGGTTTGGCTAATACAGCAGAACACAAGCTTGGGGCCCCCTACTCTGGATATTCAAGAAGTCATGGTCTTGGTTTCAGAGAGGAATGCTGAAATAGCAGTAGTCCCTCTAAATAAATTTAAAGACATTTCTTATGTGCAATTTACTTCTGTTTACATGAGATGTTATCTAGAGGATGCTAAGAATTTAAACATCATTCTTCATTTGTGCTTACCAGGAAAAGCTGATTGTAACCAGCTGTTGTAAAACAAACTCAGAGAGGAATGACCTTTCCAGTTTCAAGTTACTGCCTCGCAGAGCTCAGCCTAGCAAAATGAGAGCAGTGAATACACAGTTGCATTGCTGGGACCTGGCTGAGCGCTAGGTGAGATAGAAGGGATCCTTCAACCCTCTGTGAAAGTAGATGTTTCTGTTTTACAGTGCTCTGTGGTTGCATCCAATTTTTAAATGCAATCCACAATCCATTTGGCAGGGGTTTTGGCACTGGCAGTATTTCTGCTTTGTTTGCTACAGTACTTCTACTGAATTGTTGATAAATGATGAATTTTGGATCCCCTGATAAACTCTGAATCAGGAGAACAAGATTATTTCAGTGAGGCTCCGTGGGAGCTCAAAGATCCACCTAGACAATGATAATTCATTGTAGGATCACAGGTTGGATACTTGGCCTGCAGGGTAAGCAGCTTTTTGACTAGTGCTTAAAATCAAGATAACTGAGGTTTCCTGGTTTTGTAGCACATTGATAGAATATGGTTGAAATTAATATACTACAGTTAGAAATACTACATCTGATCTTACTGCCAGGCCTCTGATGGTGTGCTGTTGTCACCTGAAATCCTTAACAGCTGGCACCAGCAAGGGGGGATGCCAGATGCTCAGCACCTCTGCAGATCAGTGTACTGCAGGAGGACATCCAAACACAGGGCAGCCAATTGCCACCTACATGGGAATTTCCTGGCCCTGTCTGGTGCTGACACAACTGAGGGGGATTCACTGTGACAGACTCCTGCAAAGAGGAAGATGTTAAATATTATCAGGACACAGCTTCAGGATTGAGAGGAATGAGGCTCCAGAGGGTTTCACCCATGACTTGAATGAATATTGGAAAGGAGAAAACATGTGCTGAACACATTGATACAGAAGAAAGAGGTCATCAATTTGGATTAAGAATTGTTTATTTTTTTTAAATTATAACTTCAGTAAGACCTTCCCCTTCTCTTTTTCATTTGAAATACAGTGACTTTCTGGTTTTGGTACAACATGTTTGGTCTACTCAAATAAATACTTTAAAAATAGAGGTCTAAAATGAGTTTTGGCTAAGACTGTTGGCTTATATAAGGACTTTAAAAACATTGGTTAAGGTTAAAAGTATTTTTTTTCTATTTGCATTATTATCTTCTCAATGCTCAATAATAATCTGTGGCTCCCAAGGAGTAAATCCTTACTCCTGGTCCTAAAGGAAAAATAACTCATATAATTATCAGGTCTTACTGATTTTAGCAAAGATGGTCTTTCATCTCAAAGCTGACCAGGATTCTGTGTTTCTGTGGCTTTCCTGCACCCCTGTTTAAAACAGTCCTGATAAGGTCAGCTTTGGGAATAAAGGCACAGTGTTAGAGGCAAGATAATGTTTTCTCTCAGATGGACAATTCCTCGAGGGGTATCTGCTGGCCAACAGTAACTTACTTTGAATATTGGAGTCAATATATAGTTTACATTAAACACTGAGGTCTGGTCAAGAACTTGCCCTTAAACTTCAAGAACTGCCCTTAAACATTGCTTATAAATGTAATTGGCTATACTTCCTTGAAGGCTAGAAAAGCTTGACTAAGCAATTCCCTGCTTCTGCAAATCCCTCTCTTGGGGGGGAAAGTCAACTATATTAGGAAGATGCAGTAGTAGAGAGAAATTAAAGATGTAAAGAATAAATTTTGGTTAAAAAGATGGAAACTCTCCAAAATTTGCTAATGTACAGTAATTGCCAGTTTATCAATGCATCCCTCAGTTGTAGTAATGACCCTCCTCTCCATCCAGGAATTTTGGTATTTGGTTCTAAATACCATGCTGTTTTACACTATCTTTTTCAGACCATAGCACAGGCTGGTTAACAGCATATGTAAGTCATTGTCTTCTTTGGCCACAAGCAAAATATAACTTTATGGCTTGTACATCTGAGCTAAGTGTTGTAGGATGAAGTTGCTCTGATGCCTCAGTTTTCTGTAGAAGTGCTGTATTGTGAATGGAGAGAATAGGCTTGGTGAAAGGAAAGAAATGTGCACTGTCGGTTGTTTCCTCATACTACTCTCATCCTGCCAGTTCACAAGAGATTGGTTTCCTGTCACTGGGGAGTCAGAGCAGCCCAAGCTGTGTCTGAGGAAGGAATGCTGTTTGCAGTCACTCACAGGAGCTAGGTTTGCCACAGCTGGGATTTCTGCTAGCATCCTGCTCCTCCACCTTGAGCTCCCCCAGGTCCTACCTAGCCGGCACCATGTCCGTATTTATCACGAGGCTCCAGCTCTCTCTGTGCCCAAGCAGGTGAACACAGAGGTAGAGAATTTCCCACTTTGGTCTGGAGCCAATGTAGCACGTGTGGGAAGGTAGTTCTGTCTGATTTGCCCGAAGTGTTTCCCTAGCAGCCCATGTTCTGGGCTTTCCCAGGATATAAGCAGTGCACAAAATGTGTTCCAAAGGTAGGACCCAACAGTGCTGCTTCCCTGTGAAGTCAGTGTTGGAGCATGCACACCATGGATGCACTCCTGTGGTCTAGACAGTCATTAAGAGAAGGATAAGTGCAAAACAGTGTTTGCATGGATTTTTCCTGTAAACTTGAACAGTGTATGCATGGCCATGCAAGTGGCTTCAACTGAGGAATCCCCTCACTTGTGCATATACTTCTGCTCTCCTCAACATAGCAGCCAGGCTCAAATTTCTCATGTTGCATTAATGGAGAGAGCATGTTTGCTTCTTTATTTAAAAAATAGGGCAAACTTCTCTTATGTTATGCTTTCAAACCCTTTTACATCAACAAGTCTTTTTGAAACCATTCTTTCTACTTTTCCTTAGGATGAAAGAGCAATTAGCAGAATACAATAGCCTCAACATGGTGATATTCATTAAAGACCATGAGTTAAGATCATATCTGTCACCACAGGTAAGAAGTCTTTGATACTGCCTGTATAATTCCCTTCTGTGTGATTAGAGATGTGACCTGAGTACATGACTTAAAAGGATCAAGCTACAGTTTTTGGCTAAGTTCTTACAGGGTTTTTGTTATGTGTGCATTGGCTTGTTATAATAAAGCTGTTTGCTGCAAGACACTGGTGAGTCTTTTGGCTTGTCCTGGTTTAAACTTTGAACATAGTGAAGAGGAGTTGGTACACTTTTTAATGGTGATCATATGACACACATTTCAATATGTCTGTTTACAATTTAAAATTGTGTAATTGTCCCAGAAAATTTGAACTGCAGACTATACATTTGTGACATTAAAACTTTCTTTTTTAACCAAGTTGTATTTTAAAAAATGTCTTTTTCAGGTTTTGAAGTCTCCTCAAGTATCCAGTAATGTTGCTGCAGGTAGTGATGGGCTAAACTGCTAGGAAGTACATCTCCAGAAGACTGGAATATCTCTCCTCAAAATCTATAAAAAAAATTCAGTTCAGAAGTTCCATCTCTCTTAGAAAAATAACCTATATTCACCCAATTAAAAACTCTGTATATACTCAAAATACAACTTTTTTTTTTGGTAGAAGTTGGATCAGAATCAGCCCAAAACCCAGTTTTTGTAGATTCAAGTAGAGTTGCCTGCTTTGAATAAAAGCTTAATTCATGTTGTTTTGCATCTCTAAACCCTCAGCTGGTGGCTGAAAACAGTCTGGTGGCTATATCAGTTCTTGCACTGAAGCTGCTGAGGAGCTCTGAGGCCATCTCCTCTGTTGACCCTGCTTCAGGGCCGGTGAGCTCTGGATGAATATAATTACAATCCACTGGAGCTGGGGTCAAACAGACGTCCCTGAAGCTCTCCTGAGAGTTAGTGTAGTGCCTTAGCTCAGCACTGCTACATCCTCCAGGACAAAGGTCCATGTCGACTAGGCTACACATCAGAGATGCAAAGTGAACGCCTTCTGCACCAGCAGAGTTTGCTCAGCGTGGTGTTGGCCCACAGGATAAGCTTCCTTTGGGATTGCGGTCACACATGTCTTCAAAGAACTTAGTCTTCTTGAATTTAAGGTAGATTATTTTTGCAGATCATTCAATGTGACATTTAATTCATTCTGGAAAATGCCATTTTCCAAAACTGTGAGCAACTGAGACATGCAATCCAAATACAGGTGCAAGCATCTCTTATTTTCCTAATTACAGCCATGCACTCTGTAATGCTGCTAAGGCTGAGTAGGTTTCTAATCACTCTGCCCAGGCTGTCTTTGGCTTTCTAGTCTCTCTGCACTAATAAAGTTGTTGTATATTTCAGTTTAACAGCACTTGAGATGTGCCCCACTCCATCCTATGAGATGAGGTTTAATGAGACTTTGAGCAACCTGATCTTGTAAAAGACACTTCTGTCCATGGCAGGGGGTTTTAGATAGGTGATCTATAAGGTCCCTTCTGAACCAGAACACTCTGTCATTCTACAATTCCATGAGGCTTGTTGGTGGCCTGGCAATTCTGCAGCTGGTTCAATATATATGCTTTAGTACTTTCACAGTCTGGATCTAACCTGGGGTACCTTTGGCTTGGGAAAGTCAGAAAATGGGACAGCTTTCTTTGTCCCTCATTCATATTTCTGTTATTTCACAATATCCCAGCTCTTTCTGAGAGCATCTGCTTTTCTGGCCAGCACCCTACACTCCTCAAGAGACTTTGTGCTTTTTCACTCAGACCTAGGCTGGCTAAATTAAAATTCTCTTTGGACAAACTGCCAAGAGAAAAGACACCTCACATGTTACTCTGTAAAGAACCTCAGGTGGAAAGAGGTTTTAAATGAAGTATATTTAATTCTTCCAGTTTTTTTTTTATTGGGCTCGACCTCTGACCAGTGCAGGAAGGATGGTTCAAGCAAGAAACAGACACTGTGAATAAAAACTTGGCACTTCCAGGTGAAACTGAAATGGAGCTATATTTGGTCATCTGAAGACTTAGAAAAGAAAGACTGCAAAAAATAGTGCAAATAGTGAAAGAGGAAGAGAGGATAGAATTGACTTTTTTTTTTAAAGAAAAGAATCTTCCAACTACCAGTGACTTGGTGCTGAATTTTTAGAAACTCTTTGTTCTTCATAGCATGTCTAGGTGTTTTGTGATGTCTTTTGTCATTTCCTTTTTCAGAAAGCTCATGACGTTAATACATCTCAAAACACCTATTCTTTCTCAGACATTTAGAAGTTCTTAATTAAGAATTTTCTCCTACTCTTTATATTAGCTACTGTAATCCTGAGTTCTTTAAAAGATAAGGAAAATCTGATTCCTTGCTTCCAGTGACCAAACTTAATTGCATTACTTGCACAATTCCTTATAAAATTCTTGCTGAGTTGTATCTGCTTGTACACATAAAGATACTGATCTATGTCAGGATGGGGAAGCATTTCTTGGGTCTCAGCAGATCACGTCTTAACACTAGTGTGCTGTTGAGTGAGAATGTTGATACAAAGTGAGATGAAGCTGTTATAGCTGGTGTCTGGGTTTCTCCTTTCTTAGCCAGTCTTTGTTCTGCCCTCCTCATCTTTTCTTTTTGGCTTTGTCTCTCAAACCTCCCATGCTGCCTATTCTGTTCTATGTTCCTTAGGTCTGCATCTGCCCAGCTAACAGTGGGTACTGCAGAAAGATGGCAGGAATACCCACATGTGCAGTGGGCATATTCTGGAGGAGTCTCCATTTTTCCCATTGCTATGTTTCATTCATTACATGCAAGAATCTGATCTGGTGCTGTTAGAATTAAAATAACACATCTTCCTAGAATTCCCTAAGCTGTCCTCAGCAGATGCAAACGAGCGCAGTTTCTTTTCTTCTTCTATCTCAGAAGGCTCCTTCAATTTTCTTTAATTAACCTCTCATCTTAATAATACCTTAGCTGAATGCCAAGCAATGAAAATTCTTCAGAAGTAATCTTTTTAGAGGATTATTGCAGCTTAAAGCACTATTCTGTGCTTAAAGACTTCTGCATACCTTCGGAACAGTTAGGGATTGCAGTGGTTTTGGGAATATGTTGTCACACTCAAAGCACTGCTGTAGGATGAAAGAAAACATGGGCTCCAGAGGCAAGGGAGGCTCATTATGAGGATCAGCCTTCCTGGTTTTTAGCCTGCATGCTCTGCACAGGATGTGCAAGGATAAGCATAGAATGATTTCAATATTCTAAAAAGTATGGGGTTTTTAGAACTACTGCTTAAGGTCAGGAGCAGTATCTGCTATGTGTTAGACCTACCATATTATGCTTCTGAGATGTATTCTGCATTTGCAGAACTTACACCCTTCTGTAGAATATAAAAATAAAATCTGTGACATTGTTTGGAAAACTCTTTTTGCAGATCTTTCATAGTGACAGAGTGAGCTAAATAAGGAAGTCAGTGAAAAGTTAGAAACATGAACTGAGACAAAAATCCATTAGTAAGAGCTGTGGTCTAAATCCAAATGTGGTTTAAGGCCAAGATAAAGGCCCTGCCCCACAAAAGGCTCAATTTTCAAAGACTGGATAAAAATCTCCAGAGTCTCATTAAATTTACTGTGATTGATCTCAATTAAAACAACTAAGGAACCTTTCCTGAGCACAAATTACTTTAATAGCAATAAGGTAATGTTCCTAAAAATCTTTCAATTTGAAGTAAATTGCAATTGGAACAATCCCCCCTTTGCATTAATGAGGACACACGGTCTGTGAGTTTTGGTGGAATGACTGGACATGTAACAACAGACTTTAAAGAAAGAGAGGGAAAACATGGACATTTTTAACCTGTGTTTTGAAGCCCAGATGTGAGCACTGTTATATAAGTGGGCAGACTGCCAGCATGAACCAATCCTTCACGTGTTTTGGGATTATTTTTAGCCTTTTTTTAGCTTACATTTTGAGCACATAGTGTTCACCCTTTCCCTCCTATGCTTCTTGATACGTGAAAAAATGCTTTTTCTATCCCTTGTAAGGTACATTTAAGAACAGGCCAGCTCTTTGCTAGTGTGAATATAATTATTTTCTCTACCACAGGGGCATTGCCATTCCTCCAAGGTCTTCGTTAAGTGCCGCTCTCCAATGGTGCCAAATTAAATATTTTCATGGTGCTCAACCTGTCTAGGATCTCTGTGACCAGGAAGAGGTAGGAAAGGGTTTGTTGTGACCTCACGTGTGACATTTGTGTGACAGACCAGACCCCAGCCATCCTCAAAAGCTAAAAATGCTGATGGTCGTCTTAGCTGCTGCCACCAATTTCATACCATGTTACCTGAAGGTTTGAAAAGCCTAACCTTTAACTTTTTGCTGCAGATGAGAAGGGTATGGCAGCAGCTTTGAAGACAAAGAATTAATACTGTTAGAGGTGCTGGGAGCACAAGCACAAATAGTCTTGATTTCTAGAATTGAAATTCTGTGATGAAGCTTACAAACACAAACACGTCTTCTAATGATGCAGAATGGTGGTAGCTGAGTTTCTCTTCCTACAAAATTGCTATGTGTCTCAACTATCCTAGTCCACTGCAGGACAAGGACTGCAGTCATCTGTTTTCTCTCTGGTTGTAGGATTGTATGGTTGTGTGATTGTATCATACTACACATAGTCCCACAACTCCAGTGGCCATGCATGCTGCACTGAGGCTGGCCTGGAGGGCAGGGAGGGAGGACTTGGCTGCTTTCTATCCATCTATGCCTAGTCTCTCTTACATCTCTGAAAAGAACACCACAGCCTTGAAGAGGTGTTTTTATGATTTACAGCATGTATGCTAATCCCTAGGGATGCATAATTTGAAGAAGCTTTACAAGTGGTGGTGTGCTCTAGGTACATTCAGGCAAAGGACTGCAGGGGTTGCCAAGATGCCAAAGTCTTTGAAGATGTCCCTTCACTGTCCTCTGCAACATCTGTGGGTCTAGCCCAAGATCCAAAGCCTTCTGGGAAAATATCAAAGTCTTTAAAATTAGAGAAAGTAGAACTAAATATGGATTTCTCAAAGCCACTCATTATGCTGGAAATGCCACTAATGTTTGTCTCAGACATTCAGGCAACATTCTGATCTTTTGATCAGCTCAACACAAACCAAATACTTTTGTGCTGCCTTGTATTTTCCATAATGCCATTCTCTATGCCTAATGCCCCTTCTTCAGTCAAGAATTTGAATAACTTGTCTTTGGTCAAGAAGTTTACCATTATAGATTCTCTGCATGTATTTGCCAGTGAAGCAGCTGGCAATGACCCAGGGCACTCAATCTTCTGACAGCTGTGCTCCATGTAAGACATTGATGCATTAGAATATATTCTTTTAAAGTTGTATGAAGAATCAGCTGCTGCTATCAGGTGTTGTTGCTCACACAATAAAATTTATGTCATGTAGTAAATACCTAGAAAATAATTGTATTTTCTCCCTCGCAATGCAGCAGATCTCCTTCTTGTACAGACTTCAGATTAAGACAGGAACAATTCTTTTTTGTTCATTGGGGAACCTCATCCTTCTTACAGGAGTGTTGACTCAATGTGCAGATATCAGACAATGTGGGTTTAGGCCTTTGCTTATCAATGTAAGTCAAAATGAAAGAACAGAGATGGATCTGTGTGTGAGGTGTCTCCTCTGTGTGTGTGTGTGTACTCTGGCTTACTTTGTGCCTCAAGGATGGTTTTTTTTTTTCAGTTTTTCAAATAAAAGCCTGTAAAGAAAGTGACTGATTTTGACTATATCTTGTTAACAAAAGCTTGCAGAAAACTTTTAACTTATTACCTTCATATCAACAATCTGGACTGCATGATTTTACTAATAATTGATAAAAAATATTTATTGTGCATAAGTTTCATCTATGGGAAACAGAATTACTTTCTTTCCTGTGTGGGCAAACATTGAAATGGAAAGACTGAGTGTTGTACAAAAGGCTTGTCTTCTCTTCAGTGCTCTGGCATTTATCATGAGAAGCTTGGGTAATTTTGTTCCATCCTTTACATACTGTGACCTTGATAGATTGCAAAAATTAATTGAAGTTTAGGAGGACAATAAGAATGGAATGCTAAGTTCATTGCTGCAGTAATAAAACCGGTTTGAAGACAGTTTCTGCAATGATGTTATTGATTAATGTGTCACAGACTTTAAAATAAGCTGCCACTGTGTTAACCAGCCTGTAAGGAAGTTATGCTGGTGCTCCTAATCAGACCACTGTACAACACAGACAGGCCATTCATCACAGTGAATGAGAAGCTACGATTCAGCAAGCAAAACCAGAAACACACAGCCTAACCCACAGCCATCCACACAACGCAGAGGAGACAAATATTTATTGCACGTTTTTCTGAAACCTGATAAAATGTGTGGTCTGAAATCCAGGACAGTACATTACTCTAATAAGAGCAATGTACCTCAAGGAATTTTTTTGGCATGGTGTTTTTTCCCTAGGGAAATATAGGCCAGATCGTATCATATTACACATTGTGTAGCTTTGAGTTCATTTTAATTTTTAACAGTCATCTGTTTTCTTCATCTACATAAGTAACGCCACAGGAACATCTGCTGGTTCTTTTCTTTCTTCCTATTGACTTCAGTTTTGCATTTTTATATTGTGGTTTTGTTTCCATATGAGGGTCACAGTCAGCTTGCTTACTCAAAAAAGGACAAGGGGAGAGACAAAGTTACAGCACTACAGCTGTGCTGGATTTGGCTCCTGTTTACACAAGCAACCTGGAAGTCAGTAGTTCTTCCCCGTGCTGTCCCTCTTGCCCTTGTCACCATGCCCTGTTGCTGGGCTGAAAACGTTTTTGTCCTGTATACTTAAAAAACTCTCTAGGTCCCTGTGCTGAGGTGGATGTAGGGTAGTCTGTCCCTGCATTGGGACTTTGCAATGCAGTCCCTGTGCTCTGAAAATTAGGGATATCAGGTTTACTCCTCAGGGTGCATCCATGACCCACTGTATGACAGCAAATTTTACTTAGAATCCCATCAGCCAGTTAAGTCTGATGTGAATCTCATGACAGAAAGCTGGAGAGATATCTTGAATCCTATGAGATATTTAATACTTGGTAGGATTTTGCCTATACTCTTTGTCTTTCTTGCTATTCTGAATGGGAAAAAATAAAATTATAATTTGAATACTACAGTAGTGGTGTGTTTGTGTGTATTTCAAAGGAAATAAACTAGCAAAAGTGGAGACAAAAAAAAAAAAAAAACCAAAAACAAAAAACCCAAAAAATAAAAGAGAAAGAAAGAAAGAAAAAAAAAAAGAAAGAAAAAAAAGAAAGAAAAGAAGAGCAAACATTAATAACAGCAGCTTAGTTTCTGGTCCCAGCAGGCTCAACTAGCAGAAGGGGAAAAGAAGATCGGCTGGCTAGTAGAGAAACATTGCTGAGTGTGAGCACTACAAAGCAACTCAGTGCTTTTATCATACAGAGCCCAAAAGTATTTGTAGTTTGTGACTCTGCAATCAGGAGCAGTCTTGCAAGCAAGGAGTGCTTACTGTGGATTTTCAGTACAGAGAAAACTACAGCCAAGCTGACCAGAAAGACTGGAATTTCATCTATCTATCTCCCCTCCCCCTCTCTGCTCTCTCTCTGTCGCTCACTCATTGGATTTCTTTCTCTGCCAGCCTTTTAAAACAGAAATTACTGGGTCAGTGACATACATTTTTCCTCTTTTTCTAGTATGATCTCACGTTCAGCCTCCAGCAGAAACGCTGCTACCTGTAAGTATCTTATTCAAGTTTGTTGTACCCACTGAATGCTGCGGTGTTTGTGGTTGTAACTAGGGCTTAACAGATTGCAGAGTTCAGTTTGTTGCTGAATGTTGCAGCAGAGCAGCCAGACAGTAATTTTTGAGCTCGAGATGGATGAAAGCTCAGTTCTAACTTTGAGGAAAGCAGGCACTGGGTTTTGCCAGTGGTTTAGCAAAAGTTAACTTGAATGTTTGGATTCCAAAAAGCTTACTTTATCCTAATATTCAAGTTGAATTTCTTAACCTAGCTGGCTTTTTTTTTCATCAGATATAATGAAACTTCATGGCTTTAAAAACTTGGAAGATCTAATAAGATTTATTTGCTTAGAGTTGTCTTCTTGATGAGACATGCTAGAAGAAATGTGATAAAAAGCACTGAAACATATGCTAAAAACTTTTGCTAGCAGTAAGTCATTAAAAAGGATATATTTCATTTAGTTGGGATAACTTATTTTTTAAATGCATGTTTTAAAATTGTACACTTATTTTGCAATAGTTATCTGTCAGCATTTTTACATTTTCATGTTCATTCTGACAGCTGATTCACCTTAACTAGGCAGAGGTTTGTTAGTCAAATGCATGCATAAAAGTTTATGTGTGTCCCTTAACACATATGCTTACAAAAGCAATTTTCCCTGCTGATTTCTATTATTTGTCTGGAATCATCACCTTTTAAAAACAAGTTGCTTTTACTGTGTTTTTTGCTGAGATATTCCAACAAATTCTGCAGATAATTATACACTGTTTCTCAAATGGCTATTAAAGGGGATTTTTCAAGCTAGTTATTTTCTAGTTAAAGAATTCTTCTAGTCATAATCTCAGCTAACTCAGGTCTGCACTTTACCTTAGGCAAAATGCATCTCTGCTGTTGGCATGGGTCCAAGGTGTAACAACTTAAGAGGGTGTTATCTGCCATTCCTTAACTCAGCAAATACCTTGCCAAATACTTAGCTTCTTGGTGACCTGCAATTCTTGTTAGTTGTGCATGGAACAAAACCACTGAATAGAAAAAGTCCAAAGGGTATGTGTGTTAAGTGCACATTCTGAAATTGCAACCCCCTAATTTAATAGCTCATGATCCCTTCATTGCCCTGGGCTAGAATTTAATTGCTGTAATATTATTAATCTTGTTTTCTAGAAATTATGGAAAGCCCTTACTTGTTTATTTTTAAACTTGTCCTCAAAAAATTATGTGTGTTCTTTCTGTTTCTTGCAAACTTTTTCTGGTATTCATTAAAACAAATCAGTCCAACTTCCAACCCACAACAATCATTCTCCATTATCCCCTTCCAGCTTTGCAAAAGATTAGGGCAATTTTGATCCATCTGCTCAGGGAAATATCCCCAGCAACCAGAGATTTTGTCAAATACAGAGAAACTCTTGAAGTCTCATCCAAATCCCAATGAAGGCTTTGGGTGACATGGAGGCTTGGCTCCAACCCACTGGTGATTACAGGTATTTTAGTCAAATTTTATTTGTTAAAGCTGGTGCTGTTTCAGATTTTACTTTCAGTTGTTTTGTGATTGTAGATAGCTATCTAAATAATTAGTATTAATCTTTTACTTACATCAGTGTAGCTCTGCTCACAATCAGACTCCCTAGTTGTTATGTTTGTAATTAACCATCACATCATTTCTCACATGTGCACCAGCAGCCCTGAGGGAAAACCAGTTCTGGCACTTGCAGGAAATCTTTAACAGAAACCATCCTCTGCATTGTCCCTGGTTAGGAATGTCCCTCTGTCAGCTCTGCAGACTCACATTCGCTGCCTCTTCAGAGGCCCCTTCTCCCTCTGCCTTCCCCCCAGGCTCAGGGGCTGAGTGGGCAGGAGCTGCCAGCAGATGAGTAGCTCCTTAGAGCTCCCATTGCCAAGTGTCCCTTATTCAATGCCTTGGGCACATCTTTGGAACTCTTCTTCTAGGCTTCCAAATATCAGAGCCAGCTTGGCCAATTGCCTCTAATTGTGGGAAAGGAGATCTCCTTGCTTGTTGCCACATTTTTTGTACCAGTATGGCTTTATATTGGATCTCAGGGGAATTTCTGGATAGGTGGCAGAGTATAATGCTGTGTTTTGCAAAAATACACCAGGTTATTTATTTAGATCTTAGCAGTCAGATGGCTCTGCTTTTTCAGCTTAGACTCAGCACATGATTTAGGGTTAAAAGGACCTCTGCAGGCACTTACCTCTTTTTCCAAGAAAAGCCAGTTTTAAGGCAAATTTGGCTTCAAAGTTACATCAAGAAACTTGGGCCTTGATTGGTTGTTTATTAAATAAACTTTGCTATTTTAGTGGGTTTGTAGGTCTCTTCCTTGTGCTCCAGGCACTCTTCTGTTAGAAGTCTAAAAATAAGCAATAAGTCTTCTCTTCTTCAGGCTGAACAAATCCAGCTGTGTTGGCCCCTCCTTATAAATCATATGCTCCACCCCCACTGAGGAATAACAACTAGTATATGATATATCATGGAACTGACATGACTGTTGTGCTTCTGGGACCAAAGCTCGTAGCTTTCTATGAGCTTGTACTCACCCAGTGCACCTGGAGTTGTTCACTTGTTTCAGTTGTTTTGGCATAGAGACAGACCCTTTGAAAGTTGACGAGAAAACTGCTTAATTTCAGCTTAATTTCCTTCTATGTTGTTTGCCAATACCATTGTTTCATTAGGTCACTAAGTACATTTGAAATATTTTGGTGCATTTGGAATTCAACAGTCCCTTAGCTGTATGTCCATTTTGGAGTCACAGGTGATGTGGCAATCAGTAGCAGAGGAGAATCAGGTTCAGCTGTGATATTAAGGGCAGAGAAGTAAGGAGAAGTAAGGAGATTGTAAGGAAGTTCAAAGCAGCCACAAAATGTGACAGTGACATCACCAGCAGCTGTATATTTGCTGAAGAGCAGAACACTGTCAATCAGTATCAATACCATGTAGCAAACACATGAGTTCATTGAAGCAATGACCTTCTTCACAGGCAGGGGAGGATGTTGATACCTTGGCACTCACCCCAAAACCTCATTTTTATTGTCATTACGTGCAGAGAGAATCTCTTGCCATTTCATCTTGCTGTGATGGTATAAGTAATTGAGAAAGTGAGGTTGTACTTCCCAAGGTCTTCACTTGGCCACCTCAGGAGACAGTCCTACAGCATCCAAGTAAAGGCCAGTGGCTGCAAACATATGGGGCAAACATACATAGTGATACAGGAGCTCTATCTGCACCTTAAAGTAGTCAGAGCAAGACTGTGATACACAGTGAAAATAGGACCAAATTTGTAGCAGAGAATGTCTCATACATCCCCATAAAATTGATCAAAATGCTCCTGATTCCTCTTGTACACTTTCTTTCAGTTTTTGATGCAGGAAAGGGCAGCATAGGAACCACTGCCTGCACCCAGGGTTTAAAGCTGTATTCCATTTATGGGGCAGGCACCAGAAACAGATGTAGCAGAGTCAAGATGTCTCTGCATGACTGTAATTTTCAAACTGGTGATGAAGCTATCTCTCAACTTTGACATCGTTTTATGATAGTATCCACATTGGAGTGGAGAAAGTTAAAACTATCCAGGCTTTAGTTTCTAATTTCATATGAGGTGCTATGTAAGAAAATGCCTGTGAATAAAGCTCTTTTGTATCATATTTCTATGCCTCAGCCTGCTATTATGGAGCAGAGAGTTAGTGGCATTGTCATGAGAAGCAAACCACCAGGTCTATGTGTCAGAGTCATTAACTGCCTCTTAGCACTTTGCCAAGTCCTAGTCTGAAACTAAAATTTCCAATTGCTTTCTTATCTGAATTTTCTACCATGGATTTAATTATTTTTCCACTGGCTAGAATTCTACATTTTCTCTCAAATTTTGTTCAGGCTGGTATGGTTTCAATATTTTAAACCAAAATGGAAAGACTTTCAGATAAATACCAAGAAAACTAGAGTTAAAACTTCCATTCCAGACTACATAGTCAACATACATCTAACTTTTCATGTATGTGAGACTCATTACCTTCAATCTTAAACATGTGATGAAGTGAGTGGATCTGTCTTGTTTAACTTTTGGAAGTGAATAACTTTACAGAACTTCTGAACTGCCAGTTGTTTTCCAGTGAAATTTAAATCTGTGTGCATTCTGTTGCAGGCTGCTCAGAAAGTCACTCTGCCAGAAACAGTGGAGTAACACTTACCTATCAACAACAAAGAAAATAAAGACAAGAGAGATTTGGTTTTTAATTCACTTTCAGGCAACTTCACTGTTGGTTGTAAGGTTGTGGCAAATAATTAGTCAGGGCATTAAAAATTTACAAAATCTAAAGGAATGTTGACACTTTACTGTCTTTGAATTCTTATAATCATCTCAAATTTAATTAAATCATTATCACTTCCTATTCTTTGGGCTGTAATTCAGTTACTTGGAGGATTGTAGAAATTAGGCTTTTAAAATGATTTCAATAGTGCTTGTTTAATGCCAGAAAAAAAAAAAATTATAATTTTGAAAACATGAAAGATGGAAATTCACTGTAATTAGGGGCATGAGAAATTTGTGTAATTTATTTTCCATATTATCTTGTCTTCTTTATTTCTGTTGAATTTTTCTCAGACTTTGGAGTTGTCTGTTATTTTCTGATCAGGTGTGCACTGAGTGATATTGAAATGAAATGCATTTGTCATAAATGGGGGACGTATTTTGTATTTGTTAGTTGCTTTGTTTTTATCCCTATAGTTGCCTGATGCCTTATAGCAATTTTCTTTCTCTTGTTTTTTTTTTTCAGGATGAACAAACCTTGAGAGCACATTCATCGTTTTGTCAGGCTTGACCAATGAATTTTGTAAAAACTGAGGATATTTTGAAAATATCTGCCTAATAACAGCCAAAACTTCAGTCAAGGAGAGCCTATTAATAGAAAACATGTCATATATTTTTTATCTGTGACTAATAATGCCTTCATTACATGGTGAAAGTTTGCTGGTGGAGGAAGAGGACTCCTTCTGCTGAGAATTTTTTTCAGTGGTGAAAAAGGCTGGCACTCCCTTATAATATGAAGCCTTTTGAGAAAGGCTGGCTGCTTCTACTGCTGCCTGTCGCCTTAAGAGTTGTGTGCTCCTCCTTTATCAGTGTGAACCTTGGGGTGAAAGTGATGAAGGGACAGTCTGTCTTCCTGTCAGAAGAAGACCTCAACTTTTCCATCCCCAGAGAGAAAGATGCCTGCAAAGTAGAAGTGATCAATGAGCCAATAACACAGAGGGTTGGGGAACTTACTCCACAGGTATTTAGGCTCTCTTTTGCTGCCTTGAGTGTTTTATTGTGTGCAGGTCTCGGAGAAACTAAAAGGAGCTGCTTGATTGATTTTTGTTCTTCTTTTGGGTAGTGACTAAAAGGCATGGAACTGAATGGTGTGTGGGATTCAGCCTTTTGCTTAAGTAGACAGCTGGCAGAGAACTGCAACCCTGAAATCCAAAAGCTGAGCTCAGTAGCATGAGTGCAAAGAAGTGAGTCTGGTCAGAGTCTCCTTTCCCAAGTGAAGAGTGGGTATTTCAAAGTTTCCAGTTAGGATATATCCTCCAGTCTCTCAGCTGCTTATTTTTCTCCCATGAGGGTAACCAGTGCCCCTTGAATAATGCATAGCCCACTACAGTATTTTGAATTTTAGTCACGGAGCCATTACTTAAGGACCAATTAAGAAAAAATAATCACATACAATAAGCACATTGTGTGCAGTATTGTTTGCTCTGCTCTGCAACAGCCAAATTGTTAGCAGATGGCAAATACATTAAAACTCCCCTGTTTTCTGTTCAAATGTTGAGCTTGTAGGAATAATGAAATATATTTCACATATTACCATTCTGCTACTCATCTGCTTTACAAATTGCCCACCTGAGTTATAGCAGGAAGGAGCTGAACACAGTTGTCATGAAGATGTAATGTTATAGACAGAAGATAAATGGTTTTAATGGTTCGTAACCAAACAGGTTTTCAAGTTTGAAAAATTCTGGTTTGTGCCACAGCATACATTTAAGTGTGCTTGTATATGAATATAGTTTTTAACCTCCTTTCCAGGAGTGTTAGTGGCTGCTGGGAAGATAGGTGAAGGAGCACCAATCTCAATAGATTTTTCAAAACTTCTGGCTTGGTCATCAGTATTACTTTTGCAAACCACTGACAAGTGCTTCAGCTGAATCAGCACTCCTAAGGAGCAGAGGCACACCAGGGAAAACAGGAGGTGATGGAAAGGACAACGTGTGATCTTCTCTAGAGACTGCCTTAGGTAGTGTAGTGCATCTGCTGAAACTACCCAGGGCTTGTTTTCTGCCAGCCCAGGGACATGGACCATAGTCCCCCACCTCTACTTCCCCAGTACAGGCTGGTCCTGGACTCCTACAAACACAGAATCATTAAGGCTGGAAGGACCTTGAAGAACGTTGAGTACAACCATTAACCCAGCACTGCCAAGTGCACTACAGAACACAAGGCCTACCTATATATAATTTTTGAATGTTTCCAAGTATGGTGATTCTACCATTTCCTTGGAAAACCTGTTTTAATGCCTGACTGACCTTTCAGTAAAGAAATTTTTCATAATATACAACCTAAAGAAAAGGAGGAAAAGAGGGACTTACATGTGAAACCTAGAGTAAACCTCTTCTGTAGGCAATCTGTGTGGCTGAGGAGTAACTTTGCTTTTAATTTCTGCCTCAGCTTCTATGAAGACTAGGATCCAGGTATTTTGAAATATCCCCTTTGTCCTGTGTAACCCAACATGTTTCAAGCACATAGCTAGAGGCCCTTTTCAAGAGATGCCAGAAGATGTGCATTCGCTGCACCTTATTTTCCAAACGACCTCCCCTCTCCCAGCCCCACATCTGTTAAGCATCTGTTCTTTCATGGCCCTGAGTATCTGCCCAAGCAGGTGAGCGTGGAAGCTGCAGGCACACGAGCAGACGAAAAGCTCTGCTGGGCAGGTGGCCCTAGGGCACCAGGCTGGACAAAGACTGTGCCTGCTCGTGGTGCCTGAGATTTCACCATTCCTGAAAAAAGGTGCCAGAGTCCAGATCTCCTTGTGCCACTCATGATCTTTCTACAGGAAACTCTGAAGCCAGAAAATGTCTCTGGTATGATCTGGTTTACTTCCATTAAATTGGGTAATGTTCTAGGAATGTATGACAATTTAATTATAAATTGTAATTGAAAAGCAGTTGAAGTGGAAAAATACAAAGCTCAACAGTAATTAGGAAAATATTTAGATTTCCTTTGTCTTACCCAGTGAATTTATAGACAATTAGAGTTGCCTGTTCATACAAAAGGAAAACATACTAGGAAACATAAACCAGATGTTTCTTTTTGCAAAGCAGATTGTGTCTCAATACACATATAAACTGACTGTCAGTCAGTGGTAAGGAACCTTGGTGGAAAGGTTCAAAGTTTTCCAATCTCTTGTTACCAATTAAGATGTGGAACTAATGATGTCTTAAAAATAAGGCCATTAATTCTTTGATATGATTGGACCCAGTGAGATGCATCCCAGAGTCCTTAGGGAACTGGTTGGTGTAGCTGCAAAGCCACATTCCACAACATGTGAAAAGTCATGGCAGTCAGGCGAGGATGGCTACGGTGCCCATCCTATGAAAGGGTAGATCTTTCCTGGGAATTATTGACCTGTCAGCGTCTGCTCTGTGCCTAGGAAAATCACGGAACAGATCCTGCTGGAAGCTGTGCTAAGGCACATGGGAGACAAGGAGGTGATTCAAGACAGCTAGCATGGCTTCACCAAGGGCAGGTCCTGCCTGACCAACCTGCTGGCTTTCTGTGATGAAGTGGCTCCAGGGAAGGGAAGGACTCAGATGTCTTTTATCTGGACTTCCATAATCCCTCTGGCCTTACTCCCCACAACACCCTTATGTAACCAAAATCCTATTGACTTTGAGGGCTCTGCACTGATTTATGTCAGTGAAGAATCTTACTTTCAGTGGACAAGGTTAAACTTCTGAAATTACAGTATGAGTGGGTTTTGTATATAATATACTTATTTTTTTTTTAAGATAGCATACCACATAACTACTTAATTTTATTTTCCATTTTTGTTGACTTTCACATAAGATAGTTAAAAAAATTAAGTATCATTTTTAAGTAAGTAATAAATTAAGTATTTATTACTTAAATATCATGTTCCTGTATGTTCCTTTGTATTAGGAAAGAAAGGACATTAAGTAAGAAAAAGACATACTTTTTGGTTTTGTTTGAAAAAAAAAAGCAGAGCACATATTGCTACAGAATTTGAAAATAATGCACGACAGAACAGCCACAACATAGTCAGAACTTTCATCATATGAGAGTAATTTTGTTTTCCACATATTGTTCTTGTCTTTCCTTTCTAAGCAGTGCCAACAAATAAAACCAAGTGTACTTCCCATTACATCACAGATTATTCCAAGAGGTTAATCCATGTACGAATATGTATGAAAATCAACTACCTCATCGCTTTAAAAAAAACTCAAACAAACAACTAAAAAAAGGAAAGACTTTGTACAATGCACTTCTTGATGGAAGTTAAAAGCAGTCAATAAATTTTAAAATTGCTTGGAATATAGAAAAATTATCACATGGCTTGAGCACCTGAGAATGACTTCAGTGGAAGTAGACCCTTTCACTTATAATGAAAGCTGAGAAAATCTAACTATTCTTCCATTAGAGAAGGATGTAAGTTATATTCTGTGTAATGGTTAGAAAGAAACAAAGTTCAATAATTCTTAAATCTTTTAATGTAAATCCACAAGGTGGTCATGAAGTGCTTCGGTTAAGTACGTATTAAATTAGAATAAAATTAATATAGAATAAAATTAATTTAGAATAAAATTAATTTAGAATAAAATTATTACATAAACTTTACACTTACAGTCAGAGCATCCAAAGATTTTCTCTAAGAGTTACACTTTCAGTCAAAATTTTAGAACCTTACAAAAGTCTCTCAGCCATTTCACCATTGTCTGAAGTGGTTAGGGAAATGAAGACAATTCATGCAAGGCATTTGCATGAATTGGCACAAAAAAATAATTTTCATTATTCTTTTGTCATCTTCAAAAAGAACTGTCATTAAGAAATTACCTCTTCTTTTTTGACAAAAAAAGTGGCTAGTCAGTCAACCATATACATATATTAATTGCTATTAGTTATGGCCTTATTATGCCTGTTAGTGAGTGTTGAACAGTTTTCACTTTAGTCTGTGGAAATCCATATAACTATTTGTGAATACTGCTCCCAAAAAATGCCATGAAAACTATGTTTAGATTCACAGTGAAATGCTTAGGAAATGATGTGATTTGGGTTTCTTGCTGGCTAGAATATGCATTTTCTCTCTGTAGATATGAAAAATGAGCATCTTCCATTCCCCATGGACTGCGTAGGGATTCCCTTTATCACAAGGTTAACAAAATCTGTCAATGCTAGGAGCTTTCAGCTGATGTTTCAGTAAAGAAACAATACTGCATGGGAATTATAAATTGCCAGTCTTGCTAATTGCAGTATTTTAGAACATGGAAATTGTATTCCTCAGAATCCAAATCCCTTTTCCAAAGAATGGGTTTGTCAAAGCAATCTTTTTCCTGTGTGTGTCAGGCATGTTTCCTCATTGCCTTGCTTTCACTAGCCAACCAACCATTAAATAAATCAATTTGCCTTAGACGGTTCAACTGTGGCCAGGCAGACTCACAAATTTTGCCTGTATCAGGTATGTTGTAAGAATTAGTCTATTTCGAATTAGCTGGTAGGAAAACAGCTAATTTTGTGCTGTGGATTACACTGATTTTGGGGCTGGATATTTGTATGGCACAGAGATGATGTCTGATCTAGAAAAGAGCTACTGGTACAAAGTCAGTATCACAAAAACTGGGAACATCTCTAAGTTAGCGAAGTTTCTAACAGAAATTTCACTGGGCAATATTTCTGTGGTATAGTTGTAGAGGACATAAAGCAAGATTTACTATATAAGCAAGCTATTACTGTCATCAGCAACTTTAAAAGTCAATAAATCTCAAATTATAATGCTGGAACTTCTGGCTTTTCAGCACCACTGCAGCTGTATGTACTGCTGGATATATCTACACCCTTAACTCCACAGGCTGCAGTGGTAAAAAAGGTGGGGTCAAACTATTTGTTGTGCTGGGGAGGGACTTGGCAGCCTGAAACAATCACATACAACCTTTGCCCTTCCAATTGTGGAGTGCAGGCAGCCCCATGTGAAGTGGTTGCTCTGACTCTCACTGGGAGATTACAGAGCAGGTGGATACCCGTTCACAGAAATGAACTACACATTGAACGTTTTCTTAGTCTGATGTACTCCAGGTACTCAGAGAGAAGTGGAGCAGGGGCTGTGAAGTTAACATCTTTGGCAGTGTGGTGCCAGTCTATTCTTTCTCCTTCACAGGTTTTTGACTGTCACTTCCTTCCTAATGAGGTCAAATACACCCACAAAGGATGCCCGCTTTTAGATGAAGACGTGGTCATGCTTAAGCTGTACAGGTAAGCAGCAGCAGCAGGTCACACTTCACTGTTACCAGGAGCCCAGCTGGCCTTAGGAAGAACAAGCAGCCCGGTTTTTACAGCTGAAGCATGTTCTGCTGTGCATGTTGTAACTACTTAGATCCAGTAGCTGCATCATTAGTCAAGAAGTGACCATCTGCTTACAGAAACATTTCTCACCATGTATTGCAGATACGCTCATTTAACATGTCTTATGTATTGCTGGTTTATTACACAAAACCAGTGATCTTTCATTATGCTGTGGAAAGCGGCAACAGCACTTTCAGAGTACTGCTGTCCTGCTGTTCAGAGTACTGATGTTTTCTACTGTCCTGCTGACAGGGACAGACACTCTCATATACACACAGAGAGTAACCTCTTCACACACACACACCCTTATAAGTAGAGAAATTTGAGCAGCAGGATCTAGGTTATGTTGATTCAAGGCTTGAGCACACAAGAGAGGAATCAGTTCAAGTAATTTCATTTCAAAGATGAGGACAATACCCAAATCACAAAGCAACAGAAGATGGCATGAAGCATAACTAATTTTCTTCTGTCACTTGCAGGTTTACAGAAACGGAAACGTTTGTAGAAACATTCACCCTCCATGTGCAGTTACTTGAGCCAGACTGTAACATCATAAAAATGCGCTCCCATGCGTTGGAGGTCCCTGAATACTACGGCCTGTCTAGGGTGATTGACAAGAACGTCCTCACCTTTGATTACGACAGGAAGATAAACCTGGATTGCGCCATTTCCATAATCTCTTCGGAAACTCACCTGCCTGCCCATGGCCAGCTTATCTCCCGGAAAGTGCAGCAAGGGCAGTCCCGTGGAGATCAGCCATGGAGCCTCTCCCCTGGCACTAGTATGACGTGCTTTTCTTGCTTGCATTAGCACCTTCAAAGAGAAGCAGCAGATTAAGTCTGGAGCAGGGGGCTGTTTCAGACGTGCTGTGTAACAGTGGGTCGTGGGAAGTTTAATGAACAGCTTGAGTTATTGTGGGCATGAAAGGGACTCGAAGCTTTTGTGAGGCACCATGCAGATCACAGACCTGGGTCAATAATTCCTTGACTGGATTCTGTTTTTGGCCCATAGATATGTGGACCTATGTGACAGCTTTGTGTGTGCCAAGGGTCAGGAGAAACAGCACAGGTAATTGCTGGAGGCAGCACCTAACCAAAACACCAAGGTAGGATAGAGTTGGAAGACATCAAATGAAAACAAAATCCTGTAGGAGAAATTAAGGAAAGGAGCCCTGCTTCTCATCACACTGTCTCTCTCAGGGGTACTTTAGCTACATGGGCAGGTTCCCCATGGTGGTTTCTGCTCTGGTAACTTTCACTATTGCTTTTGGGTTACAGAGCCCAGCCTGGGACAACAGTGCAGAAACAGGAGCTGTGCACTGGGACTAGGAGACATGAGCAACAAAAAGATGAGTTGTGAAGAATTTCTGAGGATGGGAATTCAGTACAGACACCTTGACCCCCCCTCACCTGACATTGATTATATTCCTGTGAGGCTGGATCTCTCAGACAGCAGAAGCAAAACTCTGCACAAGGTAGGTTTTTATGCAAGTTTATAATGTCTGATTGTCATCCTGTGGTTTTTGTCGTTGTTGTTTCTTTTTTAATATTTTTTTTGCTCCTTGTCACATTTGAAGAGAGATAGACAGCCTTTAATTTTTTTCAGTTCTTAGAAATTTGCCAGCTAAGCTAATGAAGGTATTATCTCCATGCCTCTATGATTACACCATTATGGCTACAGAGAAACACCTCAGATTGATTACTGCCAGACATAAGTAGTTTATCCTGAGAGAAAAAATTAATTCTGGCATAATTCCACAATTTTGTACAGCATGATCTCTACTGACTTCAGCATACACAGTAATTATAAGTTAAGAGCTCTGCGAACATATTCAGTTAATAATAATTAATAGCTTGTGCATGTTTCTGTCAGATAAAGTTATTCATTAAACTCACATCAAATTAAGTAAGTCGTTCCAGCCCCAAATTAAGGACACAAATCAGAGTAGTGAACCTGAAAGTCATATTCATGATGTCTCAATATTTACTCTAGTCATTTTCTAATTAAAATATTTTAATTTTTCTTTTCAAAATAATTATTGCTTTAACATATACCCTGATTTGCTATGTGAAGCTAGAAGAAATTTGATTTATTTTTTCAATTTACATTGCCTTTTCAGTTGTTTCATTTTTTTCCTGTTGTAGACGGAGTATGCATGGCTCCCTGTTCAGATTAGAGGCGCTGTTCCCAACCAAATACCCAGAGCTGCCCCAATGGCAAAGTTCATCCTGGAAGTAGATCAATTCATTTTAACCCCTATTACAACCACAACCATTGATGCAGAAGACAATGAAACTCCAAAGTCCCTGCTTATATTCAACATTACCAAGCCACCTCCACGAGGCTTTATCACTCACCTCTCTGACCACACGAAACCTATTGGCTCCTTCACGTGGAAGGATCTCAGTGACACACTCATTGCTTATCAGCCTCCAAATAACAGCCACACAGAGAGGAGGAATTATGAGGTAACAGTGGGATGTCTGAACATATGCTGGTTTTCACCTCCTCACGATTAAGTAAAATGGAAATAAATGTAATTGTATGTAATGGATATTTTTCAGGGAAAAATGTTTTTAAAACTATATCCAGTACAGGAGCAGAGGCAAAATCTTTTACCACTTTCTCCTATGACACATCATCTTAACTAACACAAAATAGATGCTTATTGCTCACTGCATAAGAATTTCTTTGTACTGAAAACCTTTTATCTGATCTGACTGAGAAATACCTAAACAGGATTTTTTAGTAAGAGGAATAGTGAAATAACAGTGCTTGTACTTCTACCCAGGAGGCTTTGGAAAGATCAGTGGTGCCTTTTCCACACAACTTTTATCCCTGCATGATGCTACTGATCCCTGTGACCTGTGCAGAAGTGACATATTTAAAGTCATGAAAGATAGACCAGTTAAAGGCCAGGGTTGCTCTTTGGCCTTACAGCCTACCTGCTGTGATAATGGTGGTTTAGGGAGAACAAAAAAGGGCTCCCAACAGTTCCTGCTGGGAATAGTAAAATGTCACTAACACAGACAGCATGATGCAAATGATGAATCAGTTCAGGCTTCTGTCTGCAGGTTCTTGAGTAAGTTATGAAATAACTGTCTGATAAGTTACTTACGGAATTATCCAATCAAAGTAAAATGGTTGGTACTAAAGTAATAAAAGGGAATAAACAGGAAATCAGAGCAAGGCAAGCTGAGGAAATGGTTGCCTGGAAAGCAGAGCAACAGCAACAGTAACTGGCAATTGATGCTGACAAGGCTTGTCTCACTTTTTTTTCTTGGCTGTCACAGGAACCTCATTTGCCTGTTTCCTTAAAGTGAGGACCAGACACCCTACCAAAACATCTGCTCCTTAAGTGCCTCATCTATGTTCTGCTTTCAACATTGTCTGATTGCAGGTTCAAGAATTTGACAGTTCTGGAGTCTGAAAACTCAAGAGTTTGATTTTTTTTTTAAATTTTATTTTTTCTGTACTATTGCATACATTTTCTGTCATACCTACTTCTGGTCCTACACATCTTAAAAGGGCATGAAATGTCTCCCCCACTTTTATTACTACTGGTTAAAAAAAGCTCTATATTAATTGATGATTAAACCATACCCCCCAAAAAATGAAAATTACACACACTACAAATTTAGTTTCACAGAATTCACTGCTAAGAGGGCTCAGTTTTGTGCAGGACTTCCGTGGCTCTTTTTAGAAGCTAAATCAAGTTTTTTTATTAACTTATTATCAGGTGCCTGTAAGATCTCTCAATAGAGAATGCACTATATGTGTTTTGGAGTACATTTGGTTTCCAGTTTCCAATAAGCAGTTTATCTGTTTTCACAACAGGTGGAATTTGAGGTGCATGACTTCTACTTTGAAAGGAGTTTACCAGTCACTGTGCATCTTTCTATCAGAACAGCAGATACAAATGCCCCTCGGGTTTCGTGGAATACAGGTGAGATCTCTTATGCTAAGTTAATTTTGCTTGCAAATCAATAACATTTTGACACACGTATTTGACAAAGCTGTAAAAATCAGATTTTCACCTGGAGTCTAAGGATCATTAAACTGAAGGACCTATTTTCCCCTACATCCGTTTTGGAGGGAACATGTTACAACAACTTGAAAAGGATCTAATAACTGGAATGAAGAATAAAGAAAAAATGGAGTTAAAGGAAAACTGTGATTTATTTATACAGCATTTTCTTGATGAATGAACTGTTCATAAAAAAGTATGAATATTTAGGGCAAATATATGATGGAATAGGAAGAGTGGGGTAGCACATGGGAAAGACCGAGGCTTATTTGTGTTGTTTAAAGTGGAAGTGTGCAAAAATTAACAATTAGGAAAAAGGGCATGATATACCACCAGCATTTAAAGCCTGGAAACCTCACAGGGTTAGGTCTAATTTGAACAGATTTATAATGCCTGCTCTGGAAAGGGAACAGAGTCCCTCATCTAGAGTGCACTGATATTTAACCATCAAAAGGAAAATATATAATATCAAACACGTCTGGAAATTAACACCAGGGAAAGTGCAGTTTTCCTATGGTAGGAAAGGAAAGGAGCTGAGAAGAAGGTACCTCATGTCTTCCAGAGAAATCTCACCTGAAATGACTATCTAATTAAGAAGGAGCACCGTCCTCTGTCAGGAAGATCAACATATGTTTTTAACTGCAGACTCACTAAAGAATCTCAATGTCCAGTTTCAGACATTGTGAGATTTCCAGTGCAATGCTCCTGTCGGTGCAAATGCCCAGATATGTGCCTCATTAGATTATCAGATAATTAGAAGCCAGATGTCAAGGAAATTTCCTGCCTTACCTTTCAGATACCCTTCTCTGTGAGCCACAGTTGCACTACCCAAGACTTTCACTGCTGGGACTGAAGTCATTCACAGCATGTGGCTCCAGTGACCTGATGGCTGTCCTGCTTGACTTCCCACACTCACTGCACTCACACAAACACACAACTTTCTGTTACTGGCTCAGTCTGGGTTTCCCATGTCGGAATTCCAGCTGTCTGCTTCCTTTATGTAATTTAACTGTGGTGCTGCAGCACAAAAATTAGCTCAAACTGTGTGTCTCCACGGAGGGACCCTGAGCAAAGGAATCCCTGACTTTTATACCCCCACAATTTGTGTGTACTAGTTCCAGTGGTGATATTTGTTCTTGTTGAAGTCTCTGAGTGTCCAAATACACCCTGTGCCCTCTTTTAGACAAAGGTTCATGCCCATTGACGGTTCTTTGCCTGGGGCTTCAGATATTTCCCCCCACCCAGGACACAATCTGCAACTTGCACGTGAAGCTACCTGCACTAGGTGCATTCTGCAACATCAGAATTGGTTATTTCTCTGAAAAAGATTCCTTAAAGACAATGAAAAAATTCAAGTATGTCAGAAGCTGTTATCAGACTTTTAGGTGATAACAGCTTCGAATCGTAGTATTATAGAAGTGTTAAGATTGGAAAGAACCTGCAAATTTATCTTCATCTGAATATCACCATGCCCACTAAACTGTGTCATGAAGTGCCATGTCTGCTTGTTTTTTGAACACTTCCAGTGATGGTGACTCCGCTACTGCCCTGGGAGTAAGCTAAATTACTCTTTCAGTGTAGAAATTTTTCCTCATATCTAAACCCCCACTGGAATGCTTTTCACAAATAGATGTGCAGATAGAATTAAATATTCTGGGTTTTTGCTCTGGTTGGAAACACCTTTAGAAGCTTTAGAGGCTGACAGTGATGTAAATCTCTGCTTTTTGCAGGCCTCAGCCTCCTAGAGGGGCAATCCCGACCCATCACCTGGCAGCACTTCCAAGTTGTAGACAATGATGACATCCAAAATGTTCGCTTGGTCACAGCTGATGGCTTACAGCATGGGCGGCTGTCAGTCAGAGGTAGGTAATTTCAACTGCAGAGACTGGAAAAATCTCCTCTATGCTAAAACAACAGCTCTGCTCCCTCTGCTAACCACCTTCCCCTGCTACAACCATGGGTATTAAAACAGGAATGTTCAAAAAATTCAGTATTTAAACCTTTACTTTCCTAATGTATGTTTACACTCCAAAGGCAAAATTTTAAAGAAATCAGCTATGCTTTCATTGAGAAACATGATTTGGGATAAGCACAGTCAATACATTTTCAGTTCTTACATTTTTGCTTGCACATTTTAAGGAATGCCAAGTGATTTTGTTTTGTTGGCAAATACTAACATTTGGATATAATTGTTACTGGCAGCTTTAAGGTTTATTTCAAAGAGTTGAAATTAAATTCGACTTCTAACTCATTTGCCTTCTGCATTATCAATATCATTAGTTTTGCTTTCCAGCATATCAGTCACCACAGAGCTTGGGAAAAAGGTTATATAATGGAAATCACTCTGATCTTGGCAGGGTGGGAACATGCTGCCGCTATCAATGCTGAGTTTTTTTGATAGTTGTATGTATTCATGTAAAATGCATAACCTAAACACATAAAAAAACTATTTAAAGAAAAAGAAAGGCGGTATTTTGAATATAGCAGACATAGAAACTCTTCAGAAGTAAACTTAACTCCAGAAAACTCCTGACAAGTAGTCCAGTGTCTGCAATATCATCCTCCTGCAAAGCTACAGACAGGAACTGTGTTGTCAGCAGTGCTGGGTGGGTCCAGCCCCAGAGACAGTGCTGGGGAGACCGTGCAGCCAGCCAGGGCCCATCTCCTGGAGGCAGTCCTGCCTCTGCACACTGCATTTGAGGGCTGCTCAGCCTACCATGCACCAGCCAGAGCTGGGTACTCTGCCTCCAGGGACTATGCCTTATTCTTTTTTGTCTCTCCTCATACCAAGGAAAACATCACCACAATTTCTGGCAATTGTTCTTTTTTTTCTTTTTTTGTAAAACCTTAGAGGAATGCTTGGCTCTTTTCTTGGTGGCCTCTTTTCTTTTAGTGCCACTTACAGTTCTTGAATCCTTTAGCTTGCCTGATAACTGTCTTATTACAGGATCATAACCTCAATATACCAAAACCCCTACATCATTATATTTTACTTGAAAGTAAATCCTGATCTTTAATTATAAGTATATATTTTTTGATATATTCTTTGATGCTTAAAATGCCTGTAATATGCTCTGATAAAAAAGTAGAGGTTGAAATTAAAGGGGAAACAATCACAGTTAAAAATCCTTGATGTCTCCAGTTACCTTAAGTGACGTTTGGAGGATTTTCTCTGCTGTCACAGTTACAAATTTTGCATTCTTATTAGCTACTCTACTTCTACAACCTTTTTTTTGGTAGGTGAAGTTACATTTGATTTTTCGAGTTACCAACATGTTGTTCACCTCTCTACCTCAATAATCTTCATATTAGTGGAAAGATACTTTTCTGGGCTGAACCACACATTTTTGATGCGTTTTCTTCCACTGTTTTGACAGGAGGGAAAGGATTCATGTTCACTGTCTCTGACATTCAGGCTGGAGTTGTCCGCTACCATCATGATGACAGCGATTCTACTAAGGACTTTGTGGTATTTAGAATTTTTGATGGCTCCCACAGTATTCGCCACAAGTTTCCAATAAATATCCTCCCTAAAGATGATAGCCCTCCATTTCTGATCAGCAATGTGGTCATTGAAATTCAAGAGGGACAGACAATCCTGATTCAGCGCTCCATGCTTCATGCTTCGGACATGGATTCCAGTGATGACTACATACTGTTCAATATTACCAAGCTACCACAAGCTGGAGAAGTCTTGAAGAAACCTGGACCAAACATGATAGGTAAGGAAGCACATCCATGAAAGTACACTTTTCTTTGTCCCCTCCGTTTAAAAATACAGTAAATGTTACAGTCAGACACCTTATTTTGGCTCAGGACAAATAATGGCAAATTTGGACTTACGTAATTGTAGAGTAAAATCACTAATTGATGTTGGTCTCTGCACTTGCATAAGCATCCCTGTGCACACAATTTATCCTGTAATTTTTCCATTTTGAGCCCATTTTCCTACAGTACTTTACTCTGGAAAAAGTATTGGGCGAATCAGGAGTTAGTTTATATGCAAGGGTCTGTGACAAACTCAGAGCTAAAACATGATCCTAAATATGCTAAATGATGAGAAAACTTTTCTTCCATGTAACAACCCAGAAAGCTAAGCTGTAGAGGCTGCTAGTCCTGCAAATTCTCTTCTGACTTTTGAACACAGCTTTCAGCCTGTTTGCCTCATTTTTTTGAATGACCTTTAAATGACACAGAAAAGAAATTGATGGTGATCTTCAGAGAATGTGGAAGACAATGAGAGAACATTTTGAAGGACTGGCTCCAGTTAGGGTGAAAAAGAGGACATTATACTTCCCCAATTATTTGGACAGCTAATGCATAACTTTAATTAAAGTAGTATTAAAATAATGGAGTGTTCAATAGAAGATGAATTCTTCATTTCAACAGGGTATTCTGTCAACAGTTTTCTTCAGAGGGATCTATTTAATGGAATGATTTATTATCGTCATTTGGGAGGAGAAGTATTTGAAGATTCCCTTGAATTTGTGCTATGTGATAGCCATGACCCTCCAAATCTCTCAGAGCTACAGGTATGGAATGAAAGTATCTTTGCAGTCTCCTGAATTTTTTCTTCAAATGGCAGATATCTTACATGTTCTGACAGGCTTTCAAATAAAACTGGTATCTGATGGCCGTCATCACAGCAGTGTTCTTTAGGGCTGTTTCTTGCTCTTGCTTTCAGTGGGGTGGTTCTCTCCCTGGCCGAATAAAGTCAAGTTCATCAAAAAGACTTCTTCCTATGCTAAAAAACAACATGCTGAAAATAAATTGTATTTGGGGACAGTACAAACAAATTAAACAACCATCCTGAAGTCAACTGAAAATAGACTATTTTTTTAATGCAAGAGCCCAACATACTGAATTTAACTTTGCATTTAATTTAAAGGGGAAACCTCTAAGAGTCAAAAGCTTTGCCTTTAACTGTTATATACCTCCATTAATCATGTGTTGATGATATGGCATTAGAGCCACATCCTGGATCTCACAGTCCAGTGATCCACTTCTGTGTGCCTGCTGGCTAACAGCTGCTTGGGACACTCTTAGTGAGAGCAATGGCTGATGATTCTACTGTCTCCCCAATTGCAGGTGATGATGGTTCACATTATCCCTGTGGATGACCAGCTGCCCAGAGAAGCTCCGGGAGTGACCCGCCACCTGGTTGTTAAGGAGACTGAGATTTCTCACCTAACTAAGAAACATCTCCACTTCATAGATGTGGAAGAGCAAGACAGGGAGCTCACATATACCATAACCACTTCCCCATTTTTCTCTTGCACCCATGGGTAGGTGCAACCTGACATAGCTTTCAGATGGGACAAGGGAATAAACCATGTAAGAGCAACAGCCTCAGTAGCAGTAACATACTTGTGCCTCAAGTTCTTCCCCTGTTTGTTGAAAGTGCAGGTGCCAATAGTTGGATGCGGCTCTCCTGTTGATGATTAAGGGTAAGCTAGAGCCTGAAGCAACGGAGTAATACACAGAGTAATAAGAAATAGATAATTCACAGTTGAACAAGAAAAAAGAAGGAGTAAATCTTGTGAAATACTTACCTTTTGTTTGACATGAAATTTACGTTGACTTTTGGGGTTCTGGACAGCCTCAAGCACAAGTCACAGCACCTCTTCTAACTCTTAGAATGGGGCTGACCTGTGCCTGCCCCAGACTGAGACCAGGAGGTGCTGCAGCTGTTTAAAGGGGTATGTATCAGACACTCCCAATTGTGGACTAGGAAGATGTGGAACAGAAAACAGGCAAAACACATTGTGGGAGCAAGGGAGATATGGAATGAATGGGTGCAGAAGCAGTTTACATCCCTGGTGCTGTAATCTCACTACAACATCAGCAACAATTTGCTAAATGAAAAGTTTTAAATCCAGAAATTGCATGGTTTAAGCTGAAGATTAACACTTTCAATTTTGACCTCAGGCAGCAAAGGATCATTATACAGCTGGGGGAGAAGGCTGTTTCCAATCAGTCAAATAGCCACATGGTTATCCAGTTTGCTGGTTACTGCTGTTGGAAATCTGGGTTGCTGGAAACTGGTTAATTTCAGAGTTTATAGGGTGTATGAAACTAGAAATAATTAATTATTCCACTTAAAGATATATGCAGGTGTGCAAGTAATAATAATACTACTGTGATGGCCTAGACTTGCAGGTAGTGTAAATAGTATCTGGGGCATGTAGAGACACACTTGCAGTAATTCCAGAGCTTGCTTATGAGATGATATTTCATGATCATTCCTGAAAAGTATTTATTTTGGTCAGTTTTCTGTGGTAATGTTAAAATGGATAACAAGGATGGAAGAATGTTTTTCCTTTCAATGAAGCTGGAAGTGCGAAGCTAATTTGAAATGCCAGACTGAGTGAGCTACGTGGCTATTTTTCTTGTTCTTTGGTATTGCTAGCCAAGATGTGACACACATATTTTTTGTATAGCTACTCAGATGCTGGGAAGCTGTTTTTGGTGGACACCATCCCCAAACTGGTCAAGGATCCTACTGCTCTTGCATTGCAGTCATTTACTCAGGTTTGTTATGCTACCTGATACCATAATGAGTTCTAAACAATTTTAAAAAGTTACAAGTGTACAGCTTTTATTTGACAGGAAAACAAGAGGTGAAAACTGAGGAGCAGTACTATCACAATCTCTGCTTAAGAAGCTCAAAACTCTGCTATTCCAATACCAGATTTTAAAACAAATTTCTATCATGTTTCTGTTTTGCAATATGTAAACACAAATGTCCTAAAACCAGCAGGGGCTACAGTTGCTTGGATAGGCTGAATTTGGCTTCACATGACGAAAAAGGAATGGAAAAGTATGCAAAATGTGGAAATGAGATCTTGGACAGTTTCTTGTTTCATCTCAGTGTCTCCACCAGTAGATACCAGTAGTACAGGACAGAACAGGCTGGAACAGACTTCTCCAGGATTTTGTAATTCAGTTTTCATGCGTTTGTAGTCTGACAAATAAGTATTACTAAAGTGTCCTGTTTTATATCCTGTTGTAGGGTTAAAGTTGCATGATGATCATTGCAGAACCATAATGAGAGCTCTGACCCTACAGACCCTAAACTGTGTGCCTAATATGGGTATCTGAATGCAAGATTTTGATGTTCCTATCACTGGCCTGTCCTCACCATGAAACACAGGGCATGCAGTTACTATTCGTACTAATGAAGGAAAATTCAGCTGCTATGGGAGATGATAGCTTTTATGACTTGTTTATTTTAAAGTCCCAGTAAGAAAACGTCCTTGGGCCAGCATTTTGAAAGGGACCCATAGAGAAGTTCAGGCCATCACCTCAGCTATCACTTCTAAACCATATCTATATTTTTTGCTAGAGGTTTGAGTACTTGAGCCTATACTCACCTTATTTGTACCTAAAGATGCATTTAATCAAGGTATGGCTAGTAGCTAAAGTGTACATGCAAAATTTCTAAAATTTATTTTGATGGCTGGATAGCACCTAAACAGGGGATGATAAAGGTTCCTAATGTCATGGATTATTAACATCCCCATCATGTCCTCTTACATGCACCCTGCTTCTCTTTTTGTAGCATGCTGTGAACTATATGAAAGTTGCTTACATGCCACCACTGCAGGACATTGGACCCGAACCTCAGCAAGTCCAGTTTATTTTTTCTGTCAGCAATCAGCATGGAGGCACTTTGTATGGGATCTGCTTCAATATTACAATTCTTCCTGTGGACAATCAAGCCCCAGAGGTAGGGTGGTGTGTAGGGTAGGAAAGTGAGAAGGAAGGACTTAGATATTGCTTTGGGTAGAAACAAAATACAGAGAAATGTTCTGATTTACTGAGATACAAAATGAATTTTCCATGGGATCAGGGTTTCAGAGTCTTGCACACAGCTTGCATTGGGATAGAGGTACCTGGTGAATACTTCTCTGGTGAAGTCTGGAGAGTGTGCAATGTCATTTTTCATGACAAGCTGAGGGCTACCTTTGCCATCTATATATAGGTACAAAAACATATATGTTGCATCTTGGTTAGCAAAACTACATCCCTATATTTTGTGTTGCTTATTGCCTTAGGAGGTCAGAAGCCTCCAGAAATGGGATGAGAACTAGGATGCACATATTGTAGCCCACTGTTGGTAATTTCCTTAGCTTTTTCTAACACAGCAGAAAAGAGATATCCTTTGGCACACTTTTTTTTATTGTGTCACACATCCTTATAGCACAGCAAATGCCTTGCTATAAGGATGTGTGACATAAGAAAACGCTGTTTGGTGTGTGTTTAGAGGTGCTGGTGTTTAGAGCACAGACAGATCAGCATTTCTCCTCCCTGCAGGTTTTTACAACTCATTTGAGAGTGCAAGAAGGTGGCATGACCTCTATTACAGAGGGACACATTCTCATCTCTGATTCAGACACGAAACGAGAGCATCTCTTCCTGCTCCTGCGGAGGCAGCCGCAGCATGGGGTAGTGGAGCTGGATAACATTCCCATGAATGGAGGAGACAGGCTTTCCTGTGAGGACCTGCGTACCCTGGCAGTCAGGTTAGAAGAGTGGCGGCTGTCTTTTAGGGTAGCTGAGGCTCTCAGTTGAATGAGCCAAAGCCTGAAGTGGTGCAGAGCTCACCATAGCAATGTCCACCATAGCTCTGGCAGAGCTGCTCCTGGAGAAGATTGCTGGGTGAACCTCGGGATTGCAATGTCACCATGAAATGAGCTGTTGAGTGGCCAGGAAATGGGAGTCAGCATGCCTGCTGTAAATAGATTTCTCTGTAAAAGCTCTGCTCTATGCAGGTGAGGAGACAAATTCTGTACTCAGCCATGCCATTCCTGTGAAGAAGACACTGGTGCCAGCTGTTTTCTTTTAAGCTTGGTTCATTTACAAGAAAACTTTTGTTAACATTAATTAATGTAGAGGAGAAAATTTTGCTTTTTTATTTGTGGCAAAAGACATGACACATGCATGCAGAGCTAGAGATTCCTGGCTCTATTTCCATCTGTTAGAAAGTAGGCACTGACCACTGTCCTGAAAAACATGTTTAGTAAACACCTCACAACCAGCCAGGACATAGGTGACAAATCCTTAGGGAAACCTTTTTCCCAACTGATGAATGGTTTACTTTGGGAGTTTTCTTATTGTAGGAGAGCCCAAAAACCCTTTGGAGAAACTCTGATTCAGGATCAGCAGTATTAGGTGCACACCCTTACACAGGGAGCAGCTTTTTATACGGGGAGGGATACTCATTGTTAAGCATGACCAGAAATCATGGATTCTTTTTAGCTGTGAAAAATTTGTGTAGCTCTATAATTTCTTTTCCGCAGATATCGTCACGACGGCTCTGAGACTCTCACTGATGATGTTTTCTTTGCAGCCACAGATGGCATCCATTTTGTAGAGTTCATCCTGCAGGTCAAGGTCAGTGTGTGGTGTGTTTCTGAGAGCAATTTTCTGTGGGGAGGCAAATGGTACAAATCTTGACTCATGAAAGTCCTTGCATTACCACAGAAACTGGAAGATAATGGATATGTTAGGCTTCCATTTCAACTCTAGGTTTCAGGTTCACGTGGCAAATTTCAGAGAAGTTTGACTTGCACTTTGTACTTAAACTATAATTATCTAGTTTGGTCTTTTCTTCTTAATTCAGCTAGTTTCTTTTTGGTCATAGGGAAAGATCAGTGTACTCTGACAGTGGCATCAAGCTGCTAGTTTGAGCTGCAGAGCAATGCACTGAAACAACTGGCTTCCACTGAAACGAACAGTAAGGAAATCTTAAATTATTTTTCTGATTAGGTGCTGCCTGTGAATGATGAGCTACCTGTTATGCAAACAGGCCTTGTTCCCGTGCTCCACTGCCTGGAGGGTGAAGAAGTAGTCCTCTCCTCGGAGTACATTTACGCCACAGATGCGGACAGCGATGACATGGAACTGGTGTTCCTGCTGGCCCGCCAGCCCCACCACGGGGCAGTGAGGAAAGCTGGCATTGCCGTGGATCGCTTCTCCCAGGCTGATGTCATTGCTGGCTCAGTCACATACAGGCACACTAGTAAGTGAGCGAAGGACAGAATTAGAATGAAACAAGTATTAGTAAAAAAAAAAAAAAACAAAACTTAACCTGAATCCATGCCTTTGCAGAATTCCTGCAGGATCTTCTTAGGAACCATGTGTTGTGACTAGGGAAAAATAATAAACTGGCCTAAAAAAAAGAGTTGTCTGATAGACAACACACCACATGTGTTCTCCAAATCCCTGCTTGAACTGAAAATTATATTCAAACAAATATATGAAAGCACCATAATCCAGGAGGAACACTTTCACTGTTGCTGACAAAATAGCTTGGGCTTTTTTGACAAAATTATTATTAAGTACAAACTAGAGTATTTTGATGTGATTTATGACAGTAAAAAAAACAATTTCTACTTCTTGCTTGCCTCTCCAATCTAGAAGGCCATCTTCTTTGGACAATTCATAGTCTTTCTTTACCAGAAGATAAAGGAAGTTCTGAATTAATGAGAAAAAAAATGTTTAAAAGGCTTTATTTTGTGGTTTTATTGTCAGTAGCTTTTTTTTTTTTTTTAATTACTGGCAGAAATCAAGGGCTGGTTAACTTCCTTTCTTACTTAAATTTATCATTTCATGGGATTAAGGAGGTTCTCTTTCTAGATCTCTGAATAGCTTTGGTGGTTTTTCCCCCCCAAACATTCTGGTTTTCTGTTTAATTATTCTGTAATTCTGTGTTAGCATGGAGAATAGATGTGATATTTTCAAGCTTGGCACTGTCTAAAATGAACAGCTGGTATTTGAAAAGGAAGTACTCAATTGTGGCCACCAACAACAAACTTTTCTTCTGCCTTCTAAAGATATCACAAACTGTATTTCAATGACAATATTTTGCAGGGACATTAAAGTTTTACTTTCAAGGGTGTAGCATTTGTGGTTTTCATTTCTAAATTTCTAACATTAAATCTGCTCTCAGTAGGTATCACAAGAGAAGTCTGGGAGTCACTTCCCTTTGTTGGCTGCTTACTAATGGTGTCTTGCAGCAATGCATGACACGGGCTGCCAGAAATGCTGACAGCTGGAATACTCTGAGCCCACAGATGCTTCTTGCAAGGGATGGCAGCTCCCCAGTTCCGTATCAGCCCACATTTTAAATGTGATTGCATATAGGCATAATATACCCTACAGTAATAAAGTACAGCAATTAAGTACAGCCCTTGTTATAGTCCATTTTGTAAGGATAAGAAGCATATAGGAAGGCATGCATTACTTGCTACATTAAGAAGTTTTCTTTGAAAGAGCATGGATATTACCATTTGCCATAGAGGAACACATATGTAAAAGAACGATTTTCCTACATTCCTTGAGAAGGAGTGCAGGAAAAACACTTTTCCCACACATTATAAATTTTGTACATACATTAGTGCACGAAGAATCTTGATGAGTACTAGCTGTTTTATTACGATGTAACATAATATCACCACATTACAATTATAACATTATAATTAGTATAACAATACTAAAACTCTTTTCTACACCTTCTTATTATATCATAGAAGTGAGCTGGGTAAAATTAATTATTAACAACAAACCAAATCTCTAACCAAGTAGCACCCCACCAGTCAGAATTAAGAATTCCATTAATTTTGCTGGAATTTCTGAAATTTTGCTCTCTTTTTCTTCTGACTTGATATTAAAGACAGTCCCTGTAGGACAAAAATTAGTCTTCATGAAGTTTTGGTAAATAGTTTCTTCTAAATAATTTTTTGCAGGTGGTGAGATTGGCCTGACTCCTTGCATTGAGATCCTAACCTTGATTGTCTCTGACGGCGAGGCTGGCCCAGATGTGAAGGACTGCTGTTATGATGGGCCTCCTTCTCCCCCAGTTTCACGTGATGATCCATTCCCTGTCTACGACCTTAACATCACTGTGCTTCCAGTGGACAACCAGCCTCCATCAATTGTTACAGGTGAAAGCTACCTCCCACTATAACAGTACAAAGTGGGCCACCCAGGACAGTAATGGCCAAAGACCCAGAATGGCTCTTTTTGTTATTTGATTTTTAGCATTAGACGTAGTTAGCTGAGATCAGCATACAAAAGTTTTGTATCAGAATTTTGGTCAGTTTTATTTTCATTTCCTTGTACAGTGCAAACAGCCAATCCAGCTGCCAGTGCAGTATGAGCTTGCTGCTCTTCAGCTGCATGTTTAAAGCATGCAGTTAGAGATGGGAGCTCTCAGATCTGCTCCCCACCATGTCTACATGCTGACTGCTGCATATGTAAGCCATGTCTAGGTAAAAGTGATCTATATCTTGTCCCTGAACTGCACTCATGGCCCAACAGGTATGAGGTTTATACAGGGCAAAAGCATAAACATAAATAGAGACATTTATTTACCTTTGTGTGTAAAGCATAAAACAGAAATTTGGGACAGAATCATTATATTTAATCATTTTAGCAAATAAAGACAAAAGCTGTACATTAATAGATATGAAGCCACATTTTCACAAGTACTCTTCAGAATCTAAGAAGTTCAGTTAAAATGGAAATAGAGTTCATAACATACATCTAGTACAACTGCAGCCCATTATGTGAAATTTCCATCAATTTCCTGGGCTTTTTAGTGTAGTCTGTAGTATGCATATTAAAAGTATGTTTTCTATATTCTTTTGTCTTTTAATGTTATTTGTTTTTAAGTATCAGGTATATGTTATGTATCTCAGAGAATATTTAAGCATATGTATGAGTAGTTTTGTAATTTGCAGGCGCTCACCCAAGTAATGTTCTGGAAATGAAGCATTGTCCCAGCAGGGAAATTAAGCAGTGATGCATGAAAATTTGCTCATTATGAGCAATTCTTAACAGCTCTCATGTAATTAATGCTGTGACAGACAGAGGTAACAACTGTTTTTGCACAGTATATAAACCTTAGTTAATAACTTAACCAGTAATAATAATTTCATGATTCCCTTCTTCTCTACTTCCGTGATGGCAAAAGCAGAGATGTAGGTGATAGCAGAGAAGAAAACGTTAAAACAAAACCCCTTAGTAATTCAGTATTTTTTTGTATTTCCGCCCTTCGTTATTATTTCCATTCTTATTAACAAAAAAGCAACACTAAAATCAGCTCATGACCAGTAATGCTTAACATGTTTTTGTGCACAGGTGCAAGCTTTGTGGTGGAAGAGGGCTCTTCAGCAGCCCTCACTACCAAACATTTGTCTGCCACTGACCCTGACACCTCTGCAGATGACTTAGAGTTTGTGCTGGTTTCTCCTCCCCAGTTTGGTTACATTGAAAACGTACTGCCTTCTCCTGGGTTTGAGAAGAGCAACATGGGAATAAGCACAGGTAAGTCTTAATTTAGGACAATAAAGCAGATTAGATCTGGAGGGCTTGTGGAAAGCTCTGCAGTGGGCTCTGGTGGTGCAGATGCTGGTGTGGGCATTAACAGTGGGACTTTGTGCAGGAGTTCAAAGGGAGACTGAAGCAATGCAAATGTGAAGAATTGGCCCTTGAAGCAAACAAGGCAATCCTTGTTTTATGCATCCAACTGAGATCTATTAGAAGTCACGATATGAGATATTTATCTGCTCTCTCTGCCTTTCTCTTCAGTCCCCCATGAAAGACTCCAGTATCCCTCCACCTACACATCTGTCAAATAAACGCAGTAGCCTGAGTCCCACATTAGTTTCCAAGGCAAAGTTGCAAAAGTAATAGAGGTGGTGTTTGACTTAGATGGTGACTTCCCTTGTCCACTTTCAAACCGTGTAAGGCAGTTTCACCCTCAGCAGAACAGACTGTGACATGCTTTGTAACGCTCCCAGCTTTTACCAGCATCTTCAGCTGGAAACCTGTAATCGCTGCGTCTTTAGGTTCTCATTTTCGTGGTCTGTCAGTCAAAGTGTAATTAGAATAATATAATCACAGAATCATTTAGCTTGGAAAAAGCATCAAGTCCAGCAAGTAATCTAGCATTATCAATCTTGGACCTCACATATTTTCCTACCTGTCATTTGAGCTGGTTTTATATGGACTCAGTTTTAGAGTCTAAACTGAAAAGTGAGGAGCTTCAGAGTACCACCTGAAGCAAAATTTGCATTTTTCAGGGGGAAAGGGCTTGTGTCCTGCAGTAACATGTACAATGTAACTCTTACAGTCAAAAAATGACAAAGAACTTAAAAAAATCAAGTTATTTATTATTTGATAAAAGACATAGCTTCATTTTTTAAAATTATGTAGAAGACTAGAAGGCATGAAAGTATTGTGCTATCTCATTTTCTCTTTAAAATCTGTAGGTTCATTTCAGCTGAAGCACCTGAAAGCCATGAATATAAACTATGTTCAAGCCAGGCACGTGCGAATGGAGCCAACAGAGGACAAATTTGTACTTTATGTCACTGATGGGCTGCATCGCTCAGCAGAGACTCCATTTTTTGTGAGAATCAGCCCAACCAATGATGAAGTTCCAGAATTCATAGCCAGGAATATTACCGTAAGGAAATAAGCAAAATGTCTGTCATAGAACTACTTTAATCAGAATCCACTCTTTAATATAAATAAGAACATTGTCCTGATACCTGTTCCTCTGCATATTTCCTTTTGTGTAGTTCAGCCTACTTCAGGTAACAGCTCAGTGGAATCCCATGTAAACTTATAAGATAGAACTTCAGTGGGATAGGAGCAGTGCATAGATCTTGGAAATTTTACTTAAGTAAAAAGAAGGGATCAAATATTTAAACAAGTATGTGATCTAGAAAGCAGGGAGATCCTTAGTCTCCTTCTGCATTCCTAAGAGCTTTCACATTTTCAATAGAGTGGTTTTTTATATTTCTGGCATAGCTTCTCCCCTCTCTGTAGACTGTTTTTAATATAAATAACTCCATGAGTTGAGCGTAAACTTACTCTTGCTGTAAAGTAAAAAGTGGATGTATAAATTTATATGCATTCACATTTTTAGATATCTTTATATATTAAAAGGCTTTCTCCTTTATGCATTTCTGAGCAATAGATTTGGCATTGACTTACTTAACACATTTTCTATTAATCTGGGCAAACACAAACTTATTATCACAACTTCTCTTTTCATCATTGTAGCCACTTACTTTCTCTGTCTCTTAAACAAGTTGAAATCAGTAACTGATTAAAAAGCTACTGGGTAAGGGTGGATGAATCGAGAGATACAGTCGTACACAAAAATGCTCATGAAACCATGCTAGAATTCTATGATTTCTTTTAATGTAATAGAGTTGGACGTCTTTTCTTTCATGTTCAGGTTCAAGAAGGGGAGATGAAAGAGCTGGATCTGTCTGTTATCAATGCAGTTGATCTGGATGTGCCTAGAGACCCTCTGGTATTTGGGGTGGTGCAGAGGCCCTCCTACGGGTTCCTTATTAATGGTGTTCACAGCAGCGATGTTCAACACTATAAAGAGTTAATTAACCATGATCCCCACAGCCATGGGTTGCTTGTTCATGGCTTTTCCATGGAGCTACTGAGGAATGGTAGGTGCAGCATTCTTCTTACAATGGCCTTTCATTATTTTGATGAGGCAAGTGGCACACCAAAGAAATCTTCATCATTTATTTATTCGCTTGCCTTATGTTTATTTTCAAGACAATGTTTAGGAATGGAAATTGTCCTATTTAATGCTATTGTTATCTACTGATTTTAGGAACTGTCTATAAAATCATCCTGAGAGACCTCCGTATCAAAAAGGGTAGTAATATGAGTAGGAAAATCATCTGTCCTGAAAAAAATAAAGGGAGTAATATAACATAATGTAACATCATCAAATAGATTTGTAAATGTTTTACAACACCTAGACTAGAGAGACAACAAGACACATTAACACATTAAAAACACATTAACTGATCATGGGGTTAAGTTTTTTTTCAAATGATCACAGAATTGTAAAACATTTTAGGTTGCAAGGGACCTTTAGGGGTCAACAAGTCCGCTTCCCCTGCCATGGGCAGGCACAATTTGCGCTGGACCAAGTAGCCTGAAGCCACATTCAACCTGACCTTGAACACTTCCAGTGTTTCACAACCACTCTGGACAAACTATTCCAGCATCTCACCCCTCTCACTGTAAAACATTTTGTCCTTATGTCCAACCTAAACCTACTCCTGCCCCTTGTTATGTCACTATAGGCATTGGTAAAAAGTCTCGCTATCTCTCCTACAAACCTTCTTTAGACATTGAAAGGTTGCCATATACCATATGTCTAGCAATAAACATACAAGTTAGGACTCCAGAGCTTAGCATGAGCAGTCAGCCTGCTTTAAAGCAGCAAATCTCTTTCAAGTACATGTGATGAAAAAGTGTATTTTACAGTGCAAGGAATATGGTGGATCCCTCCTGACTGTGGCTATTCAGTAAAACATGGAATCTATCAGTATAAAGAGGAGCATGAATTCAATACTGTCACTCAAATTTCAGTTCAGCCCTCAAAAACTGAGGAAAGATTTTTTGTCTCTCTGCCTGTCTAATATGAACCTCCAGAAATATCGGGGGTCCACCCCAAATTCTTCTGCCTTCCTGAATCTTGGGTTTGACTTTCTTTCTTGGCTTTTTCCTGTTGTTATCCACAATAATGAACGAGCCATCTTTGGCCTAGAACTTCTGATTGTCCATGGTCATAGATACAAAGCCAGCTGTCCTTCCAAAGGCTTCTTCAAAGTTCCCTGAGGATTATTTTAAGCACAGGAAAGTATTGCCTGACAGTTTCATCCTCTCTATGGTTCCCATCAAAGTGATCTGGAATATGGAGAGGAGAAGAAATGTACCTTTTTTAGACTGACAGAGACTCCTCTTTTGGAGAGTCACTCCTTACTTAGGTCAGGCTGGTGACCTTGAATCAATAGTATGTTCCTAGATCACTGGGCAGCTGTGGCTCAACAAACTAATCTTCTGATAGCTAAGGCAAGTTTACTGTTACTCTAGCAGATGGGGAGGGGAGATGGAAGAAAGGTGATTGAAGCAGAGTGAAATGATGAGAGGGATTTTGCAGGAGTCACATTAAGCTGTTCTTTCCATTTCTCTCACTCATTCTCCCTCTCCATCTCTCTCTCTCTTATTTTTCCCCCTTCCTGCCTCATATAGGAATGAAGCTGATGTACATGCATGACAACTCTGAAAATCTCACTGACAGCTTTAAAATCCAGCTATCAGATGGAAAACATAAAGTCCTCAGAACAATTTCAGTAAAGGTCATTCCAGTTAATGATGAGAAGCCAGTGCTGAGCAAGTAAGTCATATGTTCCTGTTCTTGACAGTGGGATGTTTTTAGACAAAATGATGGAAAAGAGAACAGAACACCAAATCATAGAATCATACCATTGTTAAGGTTGAAAAAGGCCTTTAAGGTAATCAAATCCAACCATCAGAACAGTATCCCACCATGTTTACCATTAAACCATGTCTTTGGTGTCTGATGCAAAGAGGAAGCCATAACAAGCAACAGACTAATGTCAGTAAAAATGTTTCTATATAGGTCAGCTGGTTCTATCAGCCTGTCTAACAAAAATTTTTTACTGAAAGGAGACCTTTAGTGTTGCTCTACACTAAGCAAATAGAGGAAAAATAAAAGTGTGTGGGGAAAAACTTTCATAATTTGCTTCAAGTTGTTTGCCAGCTGTTGTACCTCTGCTGAACACTGACCACCATAGTACTGCTTTTTTCCCTAAGACAAAGACCTGCCTAAAATACCTCTCTGAAAGCAGCTCTGGATTTTGGGATGAGTGGATCCACAAGGCTGAAGCAGGGGAAGGGCTTTCTGATTATAATCCTCTTATTTTATATTCTAAAACTCTTTTCTCTGCCATAATTCAACTGCTGCAAAAGCACACACTAACTTCCTTTACACTTCAAAGCTAGGAGTCATAAAGGAAATAGACACAATCAGAAATTGCCTGGCAGACCTTTTATAGATAGGCAGCTGGCTGCAAGAGAGCCAAACCTCCTGGGCATTTTAAAAAGGAGCTCATCCCTTGGGATCTCCAGCTGATGACTTGTCAGAGCATCAGGACCTCCATACTTGTGACTGTTTTCCAGCCCCAGACTGACAGACAGGAAGCTAAGAGTCCAAAGGTTTTGTGGGCGCAGCTCTGAACCTCTAAAGTCTGCATTTCAGACTGACAACTGCCACTAAGGAGGGAATTTCTGATCCATCAGGGTATTTGGCTACTTTCAGATCAGAGTAATTATTATTTTTTTGCCAGGCAGAGCTTCCTGCAATAACGAATGTCAGTTTCTTAGTTTAAAGGTTTTAAATGACCACATAACACTAACATGAAAGAATATCAATTTTCAGTTAGAATAAAGAGTATAATTTATGTATGCATAAATTAGATAATTACTGATAATTGCCTATTTGTTCCTCACGTACTATAGCTTGATCTGCCATTTCCCACCCCCCTTCTGTGAAAGAAGAGGACGAAGTGCAAGAAGTGAAGTGCTTTTAGCTTTGCCCAACTAGATCCAGAAACTGTTGCTTCCTTGTCTGACAATGTTAGGTCTCACCACTTGCCATTCTTGTGGTGGACAATTTCATAGATTGAGACATTTACTCCCAAAATAGCTGTTCCTTTATAAGAAGTTACTGCCTCTTGCCTGTTACCCCTCCACTTAGATGGGATGTGCTGCCTGTATTTAAGCAGTAGTGCTCTAAGAAAATGTTCAGTTTGGCACTGGGGTGATTTAGCTGCCACATTCAGTCACTACATCTTCACTGTAGGGTACAGAGTTCCTTATGCTAGTGCAGTTTTACAGCTGAATATTGGGCAGTACTTGAAAGCTTTTCTTAACCTTTTGATCTTGGGGCACTTTCCACCCCAGGGATTTTCAGCTCTCATCTCCATTAGTTATGGTCAACAGACTGAAGAACCTGTAATGGGATGTTTTTGGCTGACAAACAGTGCCTCTTATTCAGAGTGATTGCCAAAACCTCAATCTGTCACCTCTTGGATTGCATCCTGTAGCAGAGAGTGCCCTTGGGGAATGTAAAGCCTTCACTCATTCCTCTTGAGAGCTTCTTCCCAAAATGAGATGTGGGTGCTAGAAGAAGCATAGAGAAGAAGCCAGTTAGATATGGTTGTGTCTCCTACAGATAAAGGTGAGCCTTGAGGACTAGTTGTTTGAAAGACAGTCATTTCCTAGACAAGCATCCAGTTCATTGGAGCCAGTATTGCTGGGCTCTATAATAGCAGTAATAATGCAATCTACTGGCTTATATTGTCTTATTCCTACAAATTACATGAAGGTAAACAGAATGGGGTAAAGAGAGGTGTTAAATCAGTTTGTTTTAGGTATCTTTGTTGATTCTTACCATCGTAAGGAGAAGCTTGTCTGCACTGCTTGCTTTTTTTACTCTTTTGAACTGAAATAGGCACCCTTCTTGTATTCTCTCTGAAACTGTGATTTCTGTCAGCATTTGGTTAATCCATATTTCTGGCAGAGAAATTACATGTTGAAAAGGTTCCTTTATTGCATCAATACATGACTTTTAATTTTTTCAGGAAGAATGATATAGAGGTGAACATAGGTGAAACTCATATAATTTCTAGCGCTGTTCTGTCAGCAGAAGATAAAGATACACCCAGGGAGAGAATTTACTACTTATTTGAAAGACTTCCAGAAAATGGTCAGCTTCAGCTCAAGGTTAGTCTTTGTACTTCAACAAAAAGCAGGCATGCAAAGAACTCTCTCCTTTTAGGGCAAAATGAAGTTCATTTTCCTTTTCTCCCAAATGCCTGTCATATTTTGAAGTAGACAGCTTGACCAGTTTAATTGTTGAAGGAGCAACAACAGTCATGCTGTCCCAGAGGCTTTGGCACTAAAACCCAGATCCTGAACAGGAGAAGATGGAAGGTGAAAAACATGGCAGATCATCTGAGGTGAAAATTGAGAGAGATTCTGGGATAATAATCCCACAAAGGGGGAAAATCAAGCTGGGGAGAATGGGGGAAAAGTCCTTTGTTAAAAAGAAACAACCTTTACTTCAGTTCCTTCAGGGTTCAGAAAGCATGGAAGGAGTTGCATGTTAAAGAGTGAGTAATAACCCCATCAACCAGGAAAAAATGCACAGGGGGAAAGAAGGGAAAAGGAAGATGATAGAAAGGATGTGTCAAGAGGAATCACAAAAATAAAGATTAGAAGTGGAAGGCGAGATGATAATCTGTTGACCTAGAATAAGAAAAAGGAACAAAGATTGGAAAAAAAAACCTCTTCAGAATAGCATGCATATGTGATAGAAATAAAATTCTGTATCTAAATCTTGTGAACTTGGAAAGCATTTTGATGTGGGATCTCAGCATCAATCTGTGGATTGCATGAAACTTGAACTTCACAGATCAGTTCAATTTAGGGTATTAGGCTATCTTCAGAAAGGCAAGAAATTTAATGGTGTAAGGGTTTTTTTGTTTTTGTTTTGGTTTTTGTTTTTGTTTTGTGGTTTTTTTATTTGCTTGGTTTTTTGTTGGGTTTTTCTGTTTGTTTGTTTGGGTTTTTTTGGTTTTTCTTTTTGCAGCTGAGGACCCCTGGGCTTAAAATTTCCATGCTTCCCTGAAGTTATTTCTGATACTGTTTTAGCTATGATTTCAGATAGAATCAAGAGTAGATTTGTGAAATTAAGAAATAGAAAACATAAGCTGGGTGAGGAACAATTTAATTTTCATCTTGGTGTCTTGACTGAGAAGTGCACATAAAATGATTTCCTAGAGTAAAAGTGGCTAAACTCCATATTACTCTATTTTATTAATGATCATTATAACTTTTCCAGCCTTATATCTGCTGGAAAAAAAAAAAACTCCACTTATTTGCTGCCCTTAAAAACATTTTATGAGGGAAGAGCCTATAGAAGGAAAGCCAGATAGCTGCCACTAACAGTCCATAAATTACAAAGAAACACAATAAACTGAGAAGGATGTATGGGTTATTATCAGTTAATGAAGGATGCTTGTGCTTTCTAGGTAGGACAAGGGTGGGTTACTCTCCTAACTGGAATGAAGTGCACTCAGGAAGAGCTGGATATGAACCTTGTGAGATATGTCCACACAGGAACTGCGGGGTCCAAGAAAAAAGACAGCTTCACGTTTTACCTCTGGGATGGATACAACAGATCCCCAGCTGTGGACTTCTACATAAATATCAAGGACTTGGAAAAGGGTAAAGATCCACTAAACTTGGTGTTTTACAGTGCCTGTTTCTGAAACCAAGATATTTGAGTACGTGTCCTGATCTGTTCCTTATATAGGCCCTGGCCAGTGTCCCTGCAGATCCTGTAAATTTAACTGCTTGGATTTCACTGTTGGCCAGGTCCTGGGATTTGAAAAGGCTCTGCTGAATAGAATGTGTTGCACCTTGCCTCCCAAGACTCCTGCTGCTTTGCAAATAGAGCTAAAAATATCTTTCTGGAACTAGCTTTATGTCTGAATCAGTCAGCACAGAAAGATGGCAAGAATATAAAAAGGTAGGCAAACGATTGCTCAGAAACAGCTCTGTCATCCAGGTTATTCTACAGTCTTATGGTCTGTCTTTTTCTATTTCCTCTCTATTAGAAACAAAAAAGGTTTACCTGACACTGCTATGATTGGAAGATGTGTCAAAAGAGGCTGCGGTCTCTTCATCCTTGGCCTCAAAAGGGTAATAGTTTTCAGGTTCCAACAGGATAAAGCCCCAAGCAATGTGGCTATGGCTGATCTCATGGCTTACCATGCTTTGAGCAGAAGGTCAGAATAAAGACATCCTGAAGTCCCTTCCATGCTAAATTTATCTATAGTTTTAAAGTCTTATAGTTTTTCTACCAGTGATGGCTTTCCTGTGGCTAAACAATGCCGAAGAGATCATCCAGTTCAAGATGAGTATTTTAGTGCTGTTTTGTCTATTCTGCAGGAGACATTGCTGTTTTTACAAAACTCCTCAGAGTGCCAAAAGGAGATCACAGCTACATTACAACCGATGTCCTCCTTGCACTGGATGGTTCTGACAAGCCAGAGGAGCTCCTTTATGTGATAACCTCCCCACCCCAGCATGGACAAATAGAGTATGTCAGCTATCCTGGCGTCCCCATTACGAGCTTCAGTCAAATGGATGTAGCGCGACGGATTGTCTGCTATGTTCACAAAGCCAAGGCAGTTGTTCGTGAAGATGCATTCAGGTAAGGGATGGCACCCCACCCCCCAAGCTCTTCCCCTTGAATTTCTGAGGTATTTAAAAAGCCTGCACTACGCAGCACCCAAAAAACACACCCAAACTCCCCCTAAAATAATTTATTAAAAGAGTCGGAGGCTCTGTGTGAATTCACAATGTTTATACAGCACATCTCTTTCTACTGCAATGAGTATAGTTGGGAATGCTTTGGTAATAAATGCGTTTTCGCATTGACTATGAAAACATAACCAGAGACACATTTACTCAACACTAGCTTCAACATTATTATAGCACCCAGACATACACAGCTGTTAAGATTTAAGTGAGAGAGAAGGACTGAGAACATACTTGGTGGAATTTTCCTTTGGTTTCTTGCTACAGCGGGATGTAGCAAAGCTGGTCTACTCAGGTATTAAATAACACCTTTCTTATTTGTTATAATTTATCATATTAATTTGATAATGGGTTTGATAATTTCTTTTCTAAGTATTCTGTAATATAACGAAAACCATTCCACTTAATCTATTTTGATATTACCATTGACACGCTATTTTGACACACTTGGAAATTCATGTAGGCACTTGAGATTTTGAGGTAAATCCATAGGTTTACCTACAGGCCCAGCCTAAACTGTAGGTTTACCTACAGTTCAGCAGCCTAGTTATAATTATATTTACCTGTTTCTGAAATTTTCCACTTAGAACAGTTTATGCTATCATTTTGTTCTTAAATGAACCTCTCTCGGTTATAAAGTATGCAATGAATTATCATCAGATAAAGAGCAGATGAACGGTGGACAGCTTTGTAAAAAAGGTCAAAATCAGGGAGAAGAAAAAGCTCAAAAATAAATAAAATGTTTCTAAAAGAAAAATGCTTACTTTTTGCTAATATTGGTAATTTTCTCTGAAAACAGCTTTTAACAGCAGATGGACTTCCTGTAAAATTCAAAATTAAGAGCTTATTACTTTTTATTTGTGACTAAGAAGAATTAAAGTGTTGGCTCCTAAGAGCTGCAATTCAGAAAAGACTCCTTTTTACACCCTCCTAGAACAGACTTCTGATCTGAATGGCTTTTTCTGTGAGGCATGATGAAGTTCAAGAACATATTACATCATTCAGTTTGAGAACATTTTTGCAGGCAAGTCAAGCAAGTGGGGCATGGAGACATCAAATAAATCTCCCTATGATACTGGATCAGGTAGCATTGTCCAGAGTTAACCCAAAAGTAATTCTGAAACTTTCCTCAGATGAAATATTTTTAACCACCCCTTATACTGCGTTCAGTGTGGTAGAAATTATGGTTAGGAGATTTGTCTGATTCTTTTGTACTCACTACAGAAAAAGTGAGAAAATATTCCCTGGTTTTATGTTTCTTAATTGTGAAATACACAAACCAAAACTAGAATTGAAGTAAGGTTGCCATCCGAGCCCTAGTTTGGGCAGCATAGCAAAGTGGCTTGTGTCAGTATGACTCCCATATCCCTCTATCAAAAGCAGATCAAAAAATTCTAGGCAAATTGCAAATGTGGATAAACCCAATGTTTTCTGTTTAGGCCAATGGCTAAGAACCAAACCAAAAAGTCAGTCTTATTAAAGTGAGGTTATGATGCTCTAATAAATATTGATATTTGATAACTATTTTAATCCAAATAATTAAGTTCTTTGATGTTATAATTTAGAAAATAATTCGGTTTTTTGTAGACATATAAATATTCTGGCAGAACAGTATTATTATTTCAACAAGGAATTAATTATATGGGTAATTGTGGGAGGAGGAGGAATTAACGGACCAGATTTTTACTTCCCACTAAAGTACTTCCTTCAGACATAAATTTACCTGTATTGTTTGGTGCTGTTGGCCTGGAAGAAAGATTTGGCAGTGCTTGTTTGGACAGATGACTCCAAGTGATTAGCAACCTGACATCAGATGCTGGCAGCAGAATGCTAAAAGAACATGCTAATGTCCTCCATTTTGACATGCTGGCTCGATTTTGTAATGAGTTGGCACTATTTATGATTCCATTTATATCTTTTAAATGCCATGACAGATGGTAGGTCCTGTAGCCAACTCCATTGCCATCAAACTGCAGAAAGTATGAAATGTTGGTAGTTGTGAAATCAAACCATGCAACATGTCCTCCAAACTTTGCCTGGGAATTGTATCCTAAATTTTATCAGAGTGAGAATACTGGCTGCTCTCCATTCCTGAGGAAATTACAAAGCAGACATAAACTAGAAATAAACAAATAACCAAAATCTCCCAAAGTGCAGAAGGACATCTTGGACACAGGCAGTTTCATCACCTGTGAAACTGAGCAGTGAATGAAATTCATGGTAAATTTCAGTCTGATGTATCCATGCAGAAGCTTTGTTCCCATCTGGCATTATGGACAAGGCTGGATGAATATTCAGATTAATGAACGGAATTATCTAAATCTTTCACTAAATATTGTTTGAGACATCATCCAAACATTTTTACACCATCGAAAGAATGAGAGAAAATTCACTTCTGCTGCAATGCTCCAGGTGTTTTTGAGAGAAGGTTAAGGTCTTGACTGAAGGTACTTTACCCTTTTTTCTCCTAACACAGTATTTGTCATCATTACTCTAGTTCTGTATTTGATTTCTGATAGTTTACAAATAGCACAACCCCTTTACCATTGGCACAATAGCATTAGGTCAGTGCAGGCAGATGTCTCTGTGTTCCCAGCTGGGAATACCATCCTCAGTAAACATATTTCAAACTGCTACATAGTCCCTGGTCTGCCTGTGCTCATTCCCATCTGTTTCATGGCACAGAGCCAGTTTAGAAGTGATCAAGCTCTAATCATCCAGTGTTGGTGAAGGCAATGAGGATTTTTAGATGGACAGTCTGTGTAAAGTAAGCTGCTCCATGACCTACTGAAAGTCACTCGCATTCAAGTCATGCAGCAATGCACGAGGTGTTGACCCTGTCATTTTAAAAGTACATCTTCAAGGTCTGCTGTCAAGAGACCAAGGGGAAACAGATAACCCACTAAATGTCAGCCACTCCCCATTTTATTTAAGTATGGTAGAAGAGTGTTGGATGGAAAGCAGCCAGCTAGCCTGGCCCTCGTGCTGTCTGAAACAACTGTCCCACTCTAGCAGAGACAAATTTCTTTGCACTAGACTCTGCTCTGACTCAGGCAGAACAAACCTGTGTGAAAACCACCTTACAAAATGGTTTTGCATGTATTGTGCAGCATAATCACTGAAATTTATGTAGAAAGATGGGTAACTCATACATGCTACAAGCTGATGGGACATGAAGGATCGTGAAATATTTTCAGAGCAATTTTTAGTTTCATATAACCCCCAAAAGTTTTTGTTACAGGCATGAAAATGTTCCATGCAATTATTTTCAGAAGAAAATACATAAGTAATGATCTTGCCCATGAAATCCAAGATGAATTTTAAAGGCTAAAAGATTGGTTTTCTCCTTATTTTTCTCTACAACTAAATTTAATAATAAGTTTCTGCAGACCATGCTGTCACGTGTATGGCAAAAGCCCATACCCAGCTGATAGGCTTCTGTCATGGTTTAACTGCAGCCAGCAACTAAGCACCAGACAGCTGCTTGCTCCCTCCCCACCTGGTAGGACTGGGGAGAGAACTGGAAAGGTCAAAGTGAAAAAACTCATGGGTTTAGATACAGACAGTCTAATAGGTGAATTGAAAGCAGTGCACAAAAGCAAAGCAAAGCAAAGAATTCATTCACTGCTTCCTGTGGGCAGGCAGCTGATCAGCCATCCCCAGGAAAGCAGAGTTCCATCATGCACAACAGTGGGCTGGGGTCCATTGCTAGCCAGAGCTGGACCCAAACAGCCTGCTGAGACATGGTCTGAGACACAGTCTTACATCCTCTTCCCTCCCTCTTCTTCCCCCAGCTCTATACACTGGGCATGCCACCAGATTGTCTGGGATATCCTTTGGGTCAGCTGGGGTCAGCTGTCCTGGCTATGCCCCCTCCCAACTCCTTCTGCATCCCAGCCCAGTCACTGGCTGTGCAGGGTGAGAGGCAGAAAAAGCCTTGATGCTGTATAAGCACTGCTCAGCAGTAATCAAATCATCCTTATATTATCAACACTATTTAACTATATTAAGCACAAATCAAAACCACAGTTCCATACAAGTGACTATGAAGAAGATTAACTCTACCCCAGTCTAAACCAGCAGAGCTTCCAACAGGTTTTCTCTACAGCCTTGGGCACCTTTCTCATAGTTTTGAAAGGAAAACTATCAGCAGCGAATAATCAAATCTTTAGTGTATCTAAAGAAACATCAATACTTGAGAGAGAACTACAAGAAACTGTGTGGCTATTGATAGACACTCCCAGAATGGAAGAAGAACTGTGCAGATATGACCATTTGATAAATTTATGCTATAGACATCTATGTTATTAAAATTATCCTATCAATTTGTACAGTTGTGCCCAATATCTTAGCATTTCAGTGAAACTTGACCTTTGTAAAGAAAATTTAAAGATACAGTTAGTGCCTAAACAAACCCATGAAGTGAGTAAAGGCTGAATTTTTCTCCAGTTTGGTTTTTCAGATCACTTTGGGGGCATTAGGTAGAAAAGATTTGTAGCAGTGAACAGAAAGAAGCCTAAATTAAACCAAACCAGACAGGTCATGCACTTCACATACCTCCTTCTGTAAGCTGTAGGTGCTACTGCCAAGTAACCAAGTGAAGATAAATTTTATGGATGTGTAAAATATGTATGCCAGAAGCTACAATAAGCTCCCCAGGCAGCCTTTCCTTTTAGATGTGTTCCACCTGTAACGCAGCTAGAAGCTGAGATCGGCTCCATTATGACTGTTGATCCTCAAGGCCTTTCCTCTGGCATCTGCTCAATCCCTGCCAGTGCGCTGTAACTCCTGTCATATACCTGGCTGTCTGCTTTCATGTTTTTAACTTTTACATCCACTCCACTCAGTGTCTGGGTTTTTGTTCCACCCAGCTCTTCTACTTTTGCAGTATCAACACAGGCAAGTCCTGTAGTAAAGGTCTGCATTATCATTTCATTTCAGTACATGGTGAATCACGAACAGATGCTGAAGACTGCCTTGCCTCTCTTTGCCAGATTCATCATCAGCAATGGACTGAGGACTAAGCATGGGACATTCAAGATTGCCTTGGAGGCAGCTGACCAGGCTTTGCCCACACTATCTAGGAACATGGGGTTAAGATTAACTGAAGGAGCTATGGCACTTCTTACTCCTGATGTACTGCAGCTTTCAGACCCAGATACTGCGAAAAAAAACCTTACCTTCCTCTTGGCTCAGCTCCCCCAGTACGGTCATCTCTATTATAATGGGTCTGTGCTGCTGCAGTACAATTTCACACAGCAAGATGTGGACAACAGGGATGTTGCATACAAGCACCGAGGTGGGAATTCCCAGACGGACAGATTTACATTTGTTGCCTCAGATAGGACTAACCAAGGCTTCATCGTGAATGGAAGGGTGCAGAGTGAGCCAGTGACATTCACCATTCAGGCAAGTGTGACCACAGACCTACTGAAGAGAGATGAATAGCATGATAAGGTCAAAAATGTAGTATTTTGATGACAGCTGGTACTTGCTGCAGTCTCTAATTTAACTGTGCAGCTATATGTTTTCTTTCTGTGTTCCACCAACAATTAACCTGGGGAACAAACTACTCGCCAAAATGCATAAAGATAAGCAAGTAACTACTTATATACTTAATACTTGCGTGCTAAAAATTTTACATAGGAATTTACACTATGGGAAGGATAGAACTTTCTCCTGCTTTTCCACTTGACCCTGTGATTTGCACTTATGGAGGTGTGAGTATGACTGCTGATCTTCATGTCACAGGAATCTTGAATTTCAGCCACTTTGCTTCCCCACCTAGACATCCTGTCTTCTCTGCTCCGTCCTCTCTCTGTAAGATACCTGCTCTGATTCTTCTTCCTTTGCTAGAAGCTTTCTGTTCACTTCCCATTTCTCTTGTTTTCAAGTCCTTCATACTTTGTAATAGGCTCAGATTTGTTTGCTGTGATTTTTTGTATCTATGTGGCATGGCTCAGTACACAAAATGTGTCTCGTTGCTCTGCATGTCAAAATTCTGTGTTTCAAAACCCTCATACTAATGAAGAGGCTGTTAATATTTTTTGATGACAAAGTTTCAAGGTATATGATGAGTGAGGAATACTATTTCAGCAGAGGGTGAGATGTGGGAACAGCAACAACCACTGTGGACTGCTAGAAGGTTCACCAGAATTTGTGAAAGATGGCATTGTTATTATATAAAAGAGGTGACAAACCTTTGCTGCAGTTATAGTTTGCTGTGAAGAAAATTACATAAAAAATGAGGACTATAAGGAATATGGGACAGCAGGGCAGGGTTATATAGAATTTGTGTTACACGCCCCAGTGGGTACTGTACCCTGCTACATGAGGCAAGTGATGGGCAATCTGGGCCTGGAAACTTTTCATGTGAAGTACAACTTATCTAGAACTCAGGGAGGGTCTGCAGCAGACTGTGAGCCAAAGTGGCTATTGCCACCCTGATCTGGCAACTGCTCTTTTAGCAAAAGCGGGACAGAGAATATCCTGATGTTACAAAATGAATGTCTGACTTTGATTTAGGTGGATCATTTGGACAAAATGGCACCAAAAATTATTCATCTCCATTGTTTTTCTGATGTGGAACTGCTGAAGAATGGCAATTATGGGATCTATATTACTGCCAGATCCCTGAGGGCATCTGACCCCAATACAGAAGATGACAAAATAATTTTTAAGATTTTACGAGGTCCTCATTATGGCTACCTGGAAAATATAACAACAGGTGATTTCTTTTATAATCTCTCTTTTGGGCCATACCAGACCAGACGTCAAACCCTACCCTGTTAATGTTTGCTTGATAGACAGAATCAAAATTTCTTGGCAAACTTTGGGTAAAGTTTGACTGTAATAACAAAACTTTTACAATGAAGCCTGAGTCTTAAGTTTGTTATGAATCATCAAAGAGTTTGAGATAATTTTTAATAGCTGTTGTTGAGAAGCTTTGTTATTTCTATAAAGAAAAAAAAAGATTAATATTGAACTTGGCCTTTTGATAAACAGGTTACACATAAAGAAATTGGCAGGGGCTTATAATGAACAGCTGTTGCTGTTCAGCTATAAACCTGCATTTCTCAAAGTTCAGATTCTCAACAAAAAGTAGAAAAGAGTCTATACAACTTACATGGCTCATTAGCAGGCTTTTGGTTCACCTGCATACAACTTGTCTTTCCCAGGTGGATTCATTCAGGAAGGATTTAGCCAAAAGGATTTAAACAGCAAAATCATACTTTATGTCATCAACAAATCACGAGAAGTGAATTCAGACAACTTGGAGTTTCAAGTGACAGATGCCAATGGAAACTCTGCAGCACCCCAAAGGTAGCTCCACTCCTTGGTGACATGGGCTGTGCTACACTGTGCTTGCCACCCCTTGGGGCAAATGACCACGTGCTGTGCTTGAAGCCATGCAGACATGGACATAGCTACAACTCAACTGCCATTGCTTTTGTTAGAGTAGAGAAGGTTTCTTCGTCTCAACAAGGGCTGAGGTCCAGGTTAGACTGTGTCACAGTTCTCAAGGGCCTTCAGGGGTTTACCAGGATGCATAATGCATTTAGTGGGGCTGGGAATTTGGAGATCTGAGACGATGTGTGCTGAAGGACGGGACTACTGCTTCATGAACAGCTGCAGGTCACTCTTGTCCTTAGCTGATGGCAGTGCATTTTTCACAAGCTTGAGATTACAGTGGAGGGGAGGCTCTCAAATGACAAAGCTACGAGTGCCAGATTTCTGCAAAAGAGCACTGAAAGGTGGAGAGCACACAGCACCTTCTTTGCCATCCACTGCATGTATTAGGCATACTATCCAGTGTCTCCTTGTGACATACCATAAGCCTCATGTAGAAAAATTAGACTATCATCTGAACTGGGCTTTGATGATAAAAGCCAGAAATGCGAGTAGGTCTTATAAAGAGCTGCTTAAATAAAGTACTAATAAAATAAAGAGCCACTGCTGCTAATAAGGAAGCAGTGCTTCTCTTTATTCCTGAAAATAAGGCTAAGTGTTCAACCAATTTATTTAATCTGAAGAAATAAAATAAAAAAAAACCCCAATACGCTTTTTCTGGGCTAAACTGGCAAACCAGGACTCATGGTGAAGAAAGAGAAGCAGAGAGCTGTACCCAGGGGCAAAGCACTTCTCTGCACACTAGAGAGAGGACTAGGACTGAGCTGAGCTGGAGGCAGCACTTAGGCAGTTATGTTCTGTGCCAAAAGATGTCCCCATACACAAACACATCTGAGCACAGACAGCCCAGCTGCTCTGTGCTGGCTTGCAGATGAAAAATCACCATTATGTAATGCCACTTCTCACGGGAAAGTGCAACTCCTTGTAAACGAATGGCAATGCATAGCACAGTTTTAGGAGAAGAGCAAAGAAAAAAATCTTGTATTGCAGAAAATAGGTGCTTCAGTGAAGTTATCTGCTAGTAGACCAAAGGGTAATTTTAATGAAAAAAATAGCATTTTAATATTGGATTTAAAATCTTGTGAGGTATTTTTTCAATTTAAAGTATTTATCACACAAAGATCACTGGTTCAAAAGACTTTCAAAATACTCAATTTATTGTTCATGTCCCCACTTTTATTTGAATGCTGCCAGACTACATCTGGCACAGCAAAAATAAAGCAAATCAGCTTCTAGAAGGGTTTCTCACAGAATTAGCATCAGAGGATAGAGGAGGACAGGAGGAAACTTTCACTGGTGATAGAGCTAGTCAGCTATGAAAGGCCTTGAAGTTTGTTTTAGTAATGTTAAATTGTAAATGGCTTATTTTCCTTCTTTGCACTCTCATTCATCCTTCTCTGACTCTCACTAATTTTTATTACAGCTTTATAAAAGGAAAGATCTTTATTGGCGATCCTGTGCAGCACACAGTCTTTTGAGACACTGCCTCCATAAAAAATTCTAAATTCAGTGCATAAGACATCTGGAATCAGATGTGCAGAGTACTAAAGTAAGAGAAGGAGAAAAGGCCCTTGCACAGCGACAAAAAGTCCTAGAGCATAATCTGTGTGCCACAGGAGGAGAGATAGAGGCTAGATGAAGGCAGACGGGTGGAAAGGAGGATATTGCTGAGAAAAGACTAGGAAGTGAGTTTAATAAAACTGCAAGGCTAAAGGGAACCAGGATGAACAGAGATAACTTGTCTTGGCCTATTGTTGTTACGGACAAACAGCTCTTCTCAAAGTTACTGCAGAACCCCTTTGGCTGTAAAACAGGGCTCAAGTGTGGTTTAGGGTACATCAGGGCTAGTCTGGAAGATTTATTACTGCCTCTTCCTAATCAGTTAAATCACACAAATATGTTGATTTGGAGACAAAGACTCAGTATGTGTATTGGCTAAATCAGCAGTCGGGAGAGAAGGCTCCTAACACAGCGCCTGAGCAGCAGGGGCTGGGGGTGGCTGGCCAGGTGGCTTTGCTCTGAACTCACATTCCTTTCTCTCCCACAGGCTGGAGCTACGATGGTCTCAGATTGAAATGCTACAGACTGAATATGAAGTGTGTGAAAACACAGGAGTGGTGTCTCTGAAAATCACCAGGGCAGGACACCTGGGGGAGTCTGCCTTCATAACGGTGAAGGTAAAGCCAAAAGCCAACAACCTAACTTGATAATAATAAGTGCTTCCTGTTATTTTATTCCTCAGATGTAAATATAATTCAATAATCATCAAAGAGGCCATGTGATTCCATCTATACTTACTGGGACATTGTCCCTGCTACTACAGATGGCTGAAACACTTCTGACAAAATTTCTTGTGTTTCAAGTAGAAATGCTAATTAACCAAACCTGGAATATTTTGGAGCAGTGTTTCAGTTTTGATGAAAAAACAGGGCAGGCAGTTTCCTCTGGCATTATGCTCAGTGGCCACTTTAAAATCCACTTGGGCAATCTGGGGCCTTGGGGCTTTTGTTTTGCCTTCTCAGACTGGAGGAGCCCAGGAAGTATAGGTACTTCAACTACACAGCCATGGCAGCCTTCTCCATTTCACCTCCTACTTCCCACAGCCAAAGAAAATCCCCTATACCTTCAATGACTGCCTCTGTCTTATGTTAAAAAGACTAGACTGAAACCTGCAGGTTATAATTTTGTAAAACAGGTTTTGTGCAACTTGCCTTCACAAATTTTATCTTTCCTCATAAAATGGAAATTCTAGTATTTTATCAGCTCCCCTTGCGAGAGAAATACCATTTTCCCCCCTCAGAGTTTTTCAGGATTATAGCCTTATTAAGAAACATAATTTTGATTTTTCTTCTACTGAAATAAGTGAGAATTTTGGTAATGATGCCCTCAGGGGCCATCTTGTCCTACCCTTCACAGACTCTGGTAATTCTACTCCAGCAGTCACTTGTAGAAACACACCAGTGAAATTGATTCCAGCATTCACCAGTGAATGCTGGAATCAATTTCACTGCTGGAATCAACACACCAGTGAAATTGATTCAAGAGCTGGAAACATGCACAGTGTGGAAACTGGTGTCCACTGGTGCCTCCTATGAAATGTCAGGGAGTTGCTGGAATCCCCATGTTTACAAATGTAGGGTTCACATCTATCCTAATGAATCTTTGGGAGTGACAGAAGGCTCTGTGTGAAAAAGCTTCTTTCAAGATATCACAAAGGGCCAAACAGGAAAACATGGCCAAATTGTTGCTGCTCTTCTGAGACGACAGGATGCGCTTTTCCAGGAGCCAGGTATGGCAGAGTCCCCAGGCATGGTGCACAGCAGTGTTTCCTGGTGTTGTCAAATAGCAATCTCAGAGGGGAATGAGCAAAACTATAAGATAGGGATTTTTTTTTAAATGATGCACTTTTTAAGCCATGAGCAAGAACAGACTGCACATAAGAAGGTTAATTCTTCAGCACTTTATCTTTTTTCCCAGTCTATGTATGGGTTGGCCTGTCTATTTGAAGCATACAAAGTTCCTTCAGCATACAGCAGAATGCAGTGGTTTGGTGAAAAGAGTCACAATGTAGTATTTACTGTTTGATTTCTTCTCAGGTTAATGAAATATCTGCTAGTCTGGGAAAGGACTTCACGGTGACTCCCTCCAAGCTTGTTCAGTTTGATCCAGGTATGAAATAGTGCACTGAGTAACTCTAAAATTAATTCACTGATTTTAGAAGAGTAACCTCTTGCTTGGGAAAGTATAATCTATTACATATCTGTAGCTAGAGGAGCTGAATAGTATTTAAGACTTGGGCTCATTTTTTGGAAGTGCTGAGGGCTTCTTTAGTGAATTAGTATCCTTATTATTTAGCTTGAGATTGCCTACATTCTTATACTTTGGTTAAAATATCAAAAGTGATGAAATGATGTCTCCTAATCTCCTAACAACTAGGCTGGATAGGACTCACCCTGAGCTGGTCTATGGGATGCTTTAAAGACTTCAGTCATTATAGGTAAAGCCCAGGACAGAGGTAAAATTTAGACAAATCTGAGAACCGCTTAGGTTATTCAAGATGTCCAAGGCCCTTTTTCATTCACATACAATCCTGAAGTTACCCAGGAAAGTCAAGGAAACAAGAAAAAACAATGGTAAGATTTGCCTAAAAGGCTGCACTTAAATCTAACATGGTTTTTGATGCATTTGCAGGTATTTTAAATGACTGTTCCATCTTTAAAGTTAAACTTTTCAGATACAAATCCTATGATACATTTTCTCTCGAAAATCCCAGTGGAAGTCCTAAATCTATGTATTGCAGTGCAATTTTGCACTTCTACAGCAGCGTTTTGTTACAGTGTATGCACTTCAACTAAATCATCATTGCCCAGGAACAAATTCAAACTTAACATTATTTGGAAGAACAGCAGGAGTCCAGTCAGCCAGTAGGAGCACAATAGCATACACAATCTACTCCACTCTAGCTGCAGACATGTTAATTAATCTATTTCTTTGACACCCTGATTGATTGAAATAGCACTTAAAGAGTAATTAAAATGTTTATTTCTGTTAGGAGTGTCAACCAAGATGTGGAATATAGCAATTACCTATGACGGATTAGAGGAAGATGATGAAGTCTTTGAAGTAGTTCTGAACTCCCCTGTGAATGCTGTTCTTGGCACACGGACAAAAACTGTAGTGAAAATTTTGGACTCAAAAGGAGGTATTCTCTTTTGATCTTTGTGACTAAGAAGGTGGGACAATCTTGGCTGAATAGCTACCTATTTTCAACCACGAGTTGTTCCTAACATTCACGTTAGACCAAACTGCCTAATTTATTTTTAGAGAAAACAGGCTCGACACTTGCAGGCCCTTTATTCTCTCACACGATCATATGCATCCTCTTAGGAAACACAGCATGAAGAAAGCAATGAGTACAAAATGAGAAAAGTTCCAGAAAAGAGACCACTTTTCATGGCAACATGAGTTCAGTTTGCATTTATTAAAGTGGGAAAAATTGGTTTTAGATCCATTAGATTTTTTTCCTGTTATTATTTACACATCCTCTAAAAGAGATTTACTTTCCTCTCAAAAAGGAAATGTAGCAAATTAACTTATCTCTTAGCAATATATTTTCCAATGCTTAAAAAGCAAAGTCCACAACTTCACAGCACATAGTTTAGTCTTTGAAGACTGCATTATCATTATGTTTTTCAGTGATCAAATGGGGAGTGTCTGAAATCAGACCGAAAAGGAAGCAACTGTAGAAACAGAATCATAGGAAAATGGTAGAAAAATAGAAATAACTAGAAAAGCAGCTGCAGCCTCTGACCGCTGAAGAGGGTCTCTTCTTCTGGTGTTTGGTGAAACAATATTTAAAATATCCACATTTCAATGAATTAGGCTTCATGTTACAAAAAGCCCCTTAAAAATTTCAGATTGATTTTCTCCTAAACGTTCCTAGTGTAAATCAGGACTTATTCGACACAGTGACTTCATTGAAACAACTGTATCCTGGATTTCCGAGAAGAAGCTTCTCTGGGGATGATGGAAGTATCATCAATGGTAGTTAAAGATACCTATATATTCAGGGCCAAAAACCCCAGCACTTCAAAGCTCAGTAGAAGAATGAAAGCAGGTGTTTTCAGCAGATGCTTGGTTGAATTCTGACCTGTGGGTAGACAGGTGCATCACATATAAAATCTTACTTATATAGATAGTAGTTTCAATTATAGATAACCTCAGAAAGGAGGGTGACTGAGCAAACAGCAAATCAACTACTTCAAGTGAAAAAAATCATCTAACTTTTAAGGACAAGCTGTTTATGTGCCCATGTCAACATGACCAGTTATTTGCTCATGCAGTTAGAGCTGACCATCTGCCATTTTTTATGCTTTCAGGTCAATGCAGCTCTTCCCATTCTTCTGGCCAAGGCAAGCATGACTTCTGGGGGAGAGGCACGCTGTTTCCAGTTTCCTCAGGCTCCTCAGCACCTTCCAGGTCTGGCAATGTTTCCTTGGAAAGGATCCCACTGCCTCCTTCCAAAGGGATGAGAGAGCCTGGAAGGGATACGTGGCAGGAGCACAGCTTGGCGAATCGGTCAAGGACCAGGCTGAGAGTAACTGGAAATGGCAGAATAGTAAGACACTTCTGTAGTTCAGTGATTAACTGATTTGTGAATTTATTGTGATGTGATATCTTCATTTAACTGTCATTTTTGTAGCAATTCTATCTGACCACACAATAACTATAAACTATATGGGTTTGCTCCGAGTCAGACCTGGGGCTATTTAAAAAAAAAAGTAAGGAAAAAACCAAAACCAAACCAAACATTTTGAGGATCCATGTATGCAAGAGAGGAATAAAATTAAGGTTTGGGGGAGGAAAGAGTCATGAAGCAACTTCAGCAATAATGAAACTTCCAGTCTTATAAAAATTATGGGTAAGTTAGAAGTTGGTGTAACCAGGCAAATGTATAGAAGCTGTGCATCTGGTACTGAGGCTGAAAATACTGTTAGCTTAAACAGGGAATAGTTATTTAAATCTTGTCCACTGATTCTCCCAGGTAAGCTATATTGATTTAGCTAGGTATTCAGTAACTCTCTGCTATTGTAACCTTAACAGTTATTGGTATCTGTTTTTATGAACACTGAGCATTGCACTTGTAATCTGTGCTTTTTATGGCTCCTTTTAGAAATGGTATGTTTCTATACTAAAAGAGAAAGAACTAAACCAAGACATTCTCTGCATGATGTATAACCTAGTAGTAAATATTGCATAAAGTCTTCTTGTTTCTATAATACATGAACATACCCATCTCATTCTGCTGTTCTATGTTTTTCAGGTTCCTCCTTCATCTGTATTTAGAAATGAAACAGATGTGATTTTCAAAGTAAGAGTATTAGGGGTATTGGTTAGACATTTCCATGATTTCTTTCTGATTCTGCTCTTTCCAGGCTCTTTCACTCCTAATAATTTGTTATATATTATTATACTTTATTTTTCTATCTTTCTTTTTCTTTGGTATAATTTCCCTTGATTTATGATAATTTGTTTAACAATCAATTTTCATTATTTGTAATTTAGTTTATTTAAGACCGGCTTGTATGCACTAACCCTCTCTTTTCCTCTCCTGTTCTTGTGTGATATGTAAAATGAAGTATCACGGGATTGTATCACTCAAAATAGAGGATGACACCTCCTCAGCTGAAACCAAGAAGGCACAACCACAGATAAATGTAATCTCCTCTTGGAAGAAAGAAATTCCACTGGCTGATAAGGCAGAACTTGCAGCTGAACCAAGATCAAGACATAAGGTATGAAATCTTTTTTCCATGGGAATTTTCACCATCTGGTTTCAGTCATGTTGTTTTCCAAAATGACTTAACACCTAGAAGACTTTTCATGGCAAACAATTTTAATATAAGACCTAATTAATCTGTTTCATTTCACTTATTTTGTGTAATTATTTTCCTTCAAATATTCAAACGACATTTTCTCTTTCCAGGACTTTAACTCTTTTCAAAAGGCTTGTACACCAGATTTAAAGGGTCTCTTGCATTATGAAGAAAGCACACAGAAGTTATTTCAGTGTGATGGGATATCATGGAAATTGTGGAATCCCCAAAGCAAGGTAAGAATGTAGCCATGTGTAGGTATCTACATCAGAGCATGGAGTCTACAATTGGTGATACTCTAAAGCAGAGGACCTTTCTGCAACTGTTATTTACTTGAACAGGGCATAAATGTTATCCAGATTCAGGTTTGCTTTCAGCAGAAACAAAATTTTCCCAGGAATATGATGAGGACTTGACTGTTGTGGTTGCCTTTCCTGTCTATCATCCACAGGTGCTGCTGGACAAACCACATGAGCACTAGTGTTGTGGTGCTTGTGACAGGGGGGGGCATAACACAGTCAGTGAATGAAGTCTGTGGGAGAATAGGTGGAATTTAGTAAAATAAGCTTACTTAGGTATTCTGTAAAGATACATTTCCCCTACCACTTAAGATGTCATGCTGAATTTTGTTGCACTGCTTTCCCTGTACAGACTACAGGAGACAGAAAATGGTGTCCAAAATAACATAAAATATTTAGAGGATTTTTGGAACTCCGTCCTACAGTCACCATTAAATCTACTAATTATAAACTGAAGGAGCCTCTGTCAGGCATTATTTATTAAAATCTTTTAAGCAATACTGTAGCTTTATTTATATACAACAAATTTCATGCTTGGTTTAATTCTGGACACTAGTGCACAGACTATCTGTGCATAGACAGAAGTCTGTTTTACCTCTTCTACTTTTATTTTAGGAGGTAACTATGAAGAAATGTCCCTCTGGATGGACTTATCATGAGGGCAGCTGCTACTTCCTGGTAGTGAATCACAAGGTCACCTGGAACACTGCTGCCCAGACTTGCAGAGAACAGTAAGAGACCATCATGCATTTGCTGTGCGCTACTGTTGCCCTGAGATAAATGCTGCTCTTGATAATAAATTTATTTGGATAAGCCCAGCTTTGGCTGCTTTGCACAAAGAATTGCACAAATCCCGGGATTCAAATGCAGTGGACGATAGAAATATTAGTCTCATAATGCTTCAGGTGGTGATGCTATCTTAATCACAGCATGAATTCCCAAAGCTGTCCATCTGCAGTGAGTATACTTTCCTAATGGGAGAGTTAGTTTGGGAGAGAGTCAGTAAAGACCCAGAATTTAATCCTCTCTTACCTACCACTTCCACTACCTCCTCTTGATAAAGCAATAGGAAAATATCGCCAGCTCCTGTGTGCCTCACTGTATTCCTCTGAAGATGCAGCTTTGAAGATTCTGTAAATATTTCAAAACTTTTAAATTCAATTTAACAGTGCATTTCTGACTTTTTAAGGATATAACAACAACAGCGACGACAACAACAGTAATGATAATAATAATAATAATAGTTGTCTCAAAGTAGGAGACTAAAAACCTGCCAGTTTTGTTTTCTGTGTACATGCTTTGAGATTTTGGCTTTAGGGAGATTTGGTTAACACTGGAAAAAATGTTAGACAGGGTATCGTGAAGCTTGTCCAAGGATTGGTATGCTCTGTACCTTGTCCTGAATTGCAAGCACCAGGTTGAAAACTAATCTGAAAAATAGGAGAGGCTTAAACAGACCTCCTCATTACTTCAGACCTCTACATTACTCCAAAGGAAAATTGAAACAGGGAAGAGTGGGAAATGATAGAAACAGCGTATGTTCCGTAAGTAATGGAAGGACATTCTGAACAGTGAATCATGGCCAAGCATGCATAACAAGCATTGATTCATTCCACTTAGTTATGCCAGATTATGTTGTCTTGGCAACATGCAAAAGAAAAGTCTTGATACTACTACCTCCCAGCTGATGGAAGATATTCGTTACTAAAATGTAAATGTTATGTCCTCTTGTGAGCTGACCCTAAATATTGTGATAATACTTGGTTTACTTACAATTTCAGCTCCTGAAATTTTTTGTTATTATCTGCTTTTATCATGCTACTTGTTAACAAACAACACAATAAATTGTGAATATTTTTTTTTTTCTGAAGGCTTCAACAGTGAATTGATCTCTTGGAACCATATGTCACTCTTCTGGGAGGTGTTTCCTATCTTCTAAAAGAGTGTGGTCTCTGTGACCCATATTTTTTGTAGGTGGTAGCTTCTTGATAGTGTGAAATGTAGATACTAAATTGAATAAAACTAAATAAATGTAAACAACAGTAACTAAAGGACACTGTTAAAAAAACTCCACAGAAGATCAAGGCATATCACTGAATCCACAAGGAAATGAATCCTAGGGTGGTGCTAATTCAATTAATGTCATACTAGCATAGACTAAGGAAGATTTATCCCAGTAAATTGAGTACTCCTTGCCTCCATCTGGAACTAATTTACAAAAGTACAGCTCCAGGAACATGCTAAAATGTGGTAAAAGAACATAACTTATTAAATTTTATTTTGTGCTTTTCCCCAGCTCCTCCGGCAATCATCACCACTGCTAATTGTAGTGTTTCTGTTATTAATACTGATTCTATTGACATTTAAATGTTTCCAACGGGGAAATAAAACTACCATGGAGGTCAGTCCTCAATTTTCAATAGATCAAACAAACTAGATATTAAATTAAAATATTAGAATTGACTTTCAGTAAATCAGCCAACTTTCATGAAAAAATGAATTTTTTTTTTTTACTACTACAAAAAATAGCATAATTTTAAGCTCCTATTAATTTGTCTTGCTAGAATTTTTTCTGTTATGCAGATCAGGGAAAGGAGCCCAAGCATTGTTGAAGTTGATTTACTGTCTCCTGGCCTGCCCTACCCTTTTTGAGACAATCTTGCAATCTTGAGATGATGGACTTGGGAACAGGCTATACAAAAAGTACACAGAAGTAGGCAGGCTGAAAAGTGTCTGGACAAGGGCCACAAAGTTGATCAAAAGACAGTAAAGCCTGCCACGTGAAGAAAGAAGGCATAGGTGAGCCCTTATCACTGTATTTCAATATTTAGAGGGTGGCTAAGAAGAGGATGGAGACTCCCTTTTTACAAGGAGTCACACAGAAAAGATGAACGGCTATGGGAACAAGTTATTCCTGGGAAGATTTCAAGTACACACAAGGGAATTTTTTTTTTACCATGAGATCAGCTGTTAAAAGACTCTCCCCAGGGAGATAGCAGATTCTCCAACACCAGACACTTTCAAGGTTTAGCTAGAGAGAGTGCTGGCCCATCTTGTCAGGACTGTCTTTTTGCCAGAGGATCCTTGCAGTTCCTTCCAACATGATAGTTTATTATTCTATTCCATCACAGTAATGCTATCAATTTATTGTGGAAGCAGTTGTTGTCTGTGCATATGCGTGGGATAATGCAGGCCTATTTGAGTTTGTATTGAATCCATCAGTTACAGGTGGTACACAACCATTTTCTTTAGTTTCCATGTTCAGGGGTAGAAGCAGACAAAAATATGTGTTTGTCTTGATGCAAGTTTCTACATATCAGTGCTAAACTGGGGATGGGAGGACAGGGAAATCTCAGTTAATTGCTGTGAAAATCTTGCACTATTTCTAACCCTTCTTCAATTCACTGGAGAGAAAGGTGTTTTAAGAACTCATTTCTCTAGCTTTGTTTGTATGCATGAAGAGACTTTTGGCAACGCAAAGAGAAGCATCTGGGGGATATTATGGCTGAGTGATCCCACAGCAGTCTGATTTAGAAGCAATTTTGATGATTTATGCCACAGCTCTTGTTTATCCAATAGGAACATGTCCTCCCCAAGGGTCAGTACAGCAGGGCTCGCTTGTGTGCAAGACAGTTTCAATGCTGCCACTGAAGGGATGGAACAAATGCATAGATAGAACCCACAGTTGTGTCTTTTGCCTTGTTAGTCATATTATACCTTTATCTTTTTTGAAGTTGAACATTTAATTAAAGCTCAAATAATATTAGATTTCAGATCCTTTACTACTAGCTGTGTAAGGCAGGACATGTTATTTTGTTTGATCAGCTACATGTGGCCCCAGCCCTTTGGAATTACAGGCAGAACCACATCTAAAGTAATAGATTAGATACTTCATGATGGCTCAGTGTTCCCTAGGAACAGCAGCCCTCTTCTGGTACAGATTCTCTAAGGGACTGGTTTAACTCATATTATTATGTGTGACTGCAGCAGAAGAATCCAGGTACCTAGAGTAATTTTAAAGGCCTAGTGTATGCTGTCTGGCTTTCAGCTGCCAGTCTGGTAGTGCAGGGCTCCTGCAAGCTCTGCATCGTGTCTGCCACTCTCGTCTGAATGTTCTGAATGATAGGAGGTGTTGTAAGCAACACTAGACATGTATTTCAAGGCATCAGGATAACTCCCTAGGTGACCAAACAAACAACTGAGATAAGCACAGTGTTTCAGTCACCCCACACCCTTCAACACCAGTATAGGACACGGATTTACTACAGCAGTTCAAATAAAATGTTGTGCCCCATGGAGACCTTCATACTTAGTCAAGTGTGCTTTTGCTGATGTAAAATTTACCAAAATGGTACAAGACCCTTACATGCATCAGATAATGTAATCGAAAATCAGTAACGTTTTTGTGCTAAGTATTTTCCATATAATATTTCAAGATCAATAGCTACCCAAAATGTTTCTTTAATTTTTTGCAACTGCTTTAAGATAAAGGATGCTCTTGACTCATTAACAAAAATTATAAAGCCTGCAGGAAAAATTTTAAATGGATGGTTTAGCGCAGAAAAAAGTGATGTGTGTGGGTTTGCTGTGGCTTCTTTTGGTTGGTGTTTATTTGTTTGTTTGTTTTTGGTTTTGTTTGGGTTCTTTCCCTAAAAAGGCATTAAACCCCCTTATCTTGACTGATTTACATTAGGAAGTGTTAGATGCATACTCCATAAATAACATTATCTTGCAATTTCCTGTGTCTGATCCTATGCCTCGAGGTTCAGTGAGTAACATTATGGAAGTACTATGTTCTTTCAGGATGGTTCACATTTCCCTAAAATACATAACCCCCCTAAATGGGTATAACAATTAGAACAGTTGTTCTCTCCTCAGCAATGTGTTTCTCAAGCTGTACTTAGAAAGCACTCCTATAGAGAAAAGATTAGGTTACACTATAATTATTGTAGTGCTTTCCTTTCACAGTGATGATGTCTCTCCCTGGTACATGGATTGAAGTCTGAAACTGTTATTGCTCAGACTATACCTGTATGTCATAACTAATAGCCCAGTTACTGACAATACTGATGCTTTTTTGTGCATGATGCTTTATGCTCACCTAAAGTAAATTAGTTCCTGGGTTTTGAGTGTCCTTAAGCAGAAGCCAGGTAAAATGTTCTATTTTTGTTCTTGTTCACCTAGTAGTGATACCACAGAAACTGCTGGGCAAACCTCTTCTCAGGCCCATTTGGTCAGTGCAGCCACAGTCCCTCGGAGGCAGAATGGAATCCTGCTGCTGAAGCAGTTAGCCTGGGAGGACACCCTGAATTAACTATGCCTGCTTTCCTGGACTCTGTCTGTAGAAGAAGATGGAGTACACAAATTCCCAATAGTGTTTGTCAGTGTAACAGCTTTGTTCCTAGCTCACCAGAGATTCTGTGCCTGGCAGATTGGCCCAGAAGGGTGGAAGCCTGTCACCCTTGGGACCTACAGGCGCGTCTCACCCTGATGAGAGGCTCAGCTGAAGGACGGCTGACACCTTCACTGGGTACAGTTTTGGGGGCCTCTACCACAGCGGGTGCACAATCCTGACCCTTACCAGACAGTTCTGAGGCTGTTCTGCCACACCTCTAGGTAAGGAGAGTATACACCAGTGTCAGTGGAACCTTAACATGCTGTTCCCTGGTGGCCTGGGAACTCAGAGTGCCCCTGATGGCCCTGCTGTTACTGCACAGTGCCTGCCTCAGGGCAGCTGTGATTGCACAGGCAAGGGCTAACACCAGCTGACCTGCTGGCCTTGGCAGGTCCACCGTGCAGCATGGAGCAGAGAGCAGCTCCATCCCCTGCTGCTGTGGTTGGCCTGCAGGGATAACAGAGGAGGACTTTGCAGCAGGAGCATCCCCCTTCAGAAACACAATGAATTTATTTCATATCCTTGCCCTGTGGGCCCAGATTAAGGAACGGTCCAGATTTTGTGCAGTAGGGACTGTGCAGAATTTTGTGGAGTACTACTTTGAATTCTTCTCATGTAAATAATTCCCACTTCCATAATTTGTGTGGCATCATGTGGAATCCATGGGACCAGTACTTTTAGAAGGCATACAGCGCAATAATGGGAACGGAGCTCCATGCATGGATTTCTAACTAGGCAGCATGCTTATTGATTTCACTCTAACATCTGCTCATGGTCTCCATAGTGAGCTCAAGTCTGCCATGCCATTCTTCAGGCCTGGTTGCTGCCCCAGCTCTTAAAGAAGACAGTCATCGCTTCATCTGGAGCAATAGTGATCTTCTGTCTCTGTTATCTGGCAAAAGGAATGAAATTAGTAAAATCCTTACAATGCCATTTACTTATTCTGATGTTAGAAACGGTTTTTTTCTCTTAAAATGTTTTTATGAACAGTGTTGTTTGCTCTGGCCCTATCACCGAGGATATTCTAGGAGGCTGAAGGGGTTGGTATCTTTTAGATACTTTTAGACTGAGGGCAGTCAGAAATATGGGACAAAAGAAGTGCCAGCACCAGAGGTTCAGCATCAGCAGGATGGCAACACCAGGTGTGACATGTAAAAAGGTGATATATCAGCACAGATAAATAAGAAAGTGGAGCCACTGATGGCTGACGGTTCCCAGCAAATGTGAAGAATGACATTTGTCTCTTAATGCCTAAGATTTAGCCTGATCTCTAAATGGCTTAAGAGTAGCCTGCTGGTGCTTGTATGTTTGGTACTGGTTGTAAGACTTCTCAGTGGCAAGGCCCCTCAGTTGCTAGGGTTTCCAAATCCTCCTTTGGAGCTGGCATACTATAAGTACAAATGCAGAGCAGAACTTATGCATTGACTTAATTCAGAAATAGTCTGCTTAATACAAACCACAACTTCTCTCCAATTTGAACTGAATGTGTATTCACTGCAGAAAATCCTCTGAAGAACGAGTTGCTTTTCAGATACCAAATTTCTTGTGATGAATAACTGGGGGAACCCATGGGATACCTGCATTTACTGAGTGCAAGTTCATAGGAGGATGGAGAACCAGAACATCTCAGCTGAAACCCAAAACTGAAAAGGATAAAAATGCAAAAAATAAAGGATTGGGATAGAGGGAGAGGAAGGAAATGGAGGTGGGGAATGATGTAACAGCCCAAATGTTGATTTTAGAGGATGTATGTGTAACTGTGAAGGCAAGATTTAGATTAGATATTGTGAGAAGATTCTTCACTCAGAGGGTGGTAGGGCACTGGAACAGCCTCCCCAGGGAAGTGGTCACAGCACCAACCTGACAGAGTTCAAGAAGTGTTGAGACAATGCTCTCAGGTTCATTTTGTGGTGCTTGGGGCTGTCATGTGCAGGCTAGATTTTGTGGTCTTTGTCAGTCTCTTCCTACTCAGCATATTCTATGATTTTTTGATTCTATGATTATTTCTCAGAACCACATTACCACTTAAATGTATTCAAAGCTTTAGTATTGTCAAAATATGATTTTAAAAAGATATCTCCTGCTCTACTACCAAATAGATGAAGTTGTATCTTTCAGTGCCTTGGATTTCTATGTAGGAAGTTTATCATTTTATGGAAAAGAAGATATCAATAATTGTGCCAATAGTTTAGAACAGTTTGTGAGTATGAGGCACATATTTCCTGTAAGCATTTCCTTCAGTTGCCAAACTGATTTAATTTTTCTGTTAGAGAAACCAGACTAGGACTTTGGTTCCTCCCCAGGTAATCCACAATTTTAAGACTTCATGTAATTATTCCTTCATGCCAGTAAGTTGTGGTTTTCCTGTGACTCATTATTTATACGCTTTATAGTAGAATCAACACCCCTTGCTGATAAGTTGATGGGAGCTGTCTGTCACTCTGTGGAATGCTAATGACTCTGCCTTCTCTCGTTGAGCTTAGGTACCTGGGGAGTCTAACAAGTGTAGCTAATGAACAACACATGCAGTGGCTGTGGGACTTCAGTGGGAAGATGCCCTTTTGGATAGGCAAGTATATCGGCTGCAAGTTCCTTCTGCAGATTGCAGTTCCTGTACACGTTGAAAAGCAGAAACTGCTGTAGCAGTTCAAGCACAGTTTTCAAACACTGTATTGTTCTCAAATTTCTGCTGCTTTGTTATTTCAGTGCTATTATTATTTCATTAATCAAAACGCCATAATTTACCTTGCTACTTTTATAAGTCTTTATCAAAAAGATATGTTTATTATGATGTCTATTGCTGGACTGGTTTTGCCTTGAAACCTTTCCTATTTTGACACAAGCTGATGAAAATAGTTCTAGCTCCTATAATTCTGTTTATCTTATCTTTCTTTCAACTGCTTCTTTATTCCTAATTTAGCTTTTTTTTTTGTTTTGTTTTAACTTGGATAAGTTATTTGCGTTACTCCTAATTTAATGGTGCTGTCTTGTGTTAGAAATCTTATAAATTAATTAGATGATAAGCTAAAGAACATTTCATCATATACTTTCAGATTTAGCTACTTCTTATTAGGCACTTAATATTTAATGAGAAATGGAAAGAATATGGATGGGTCTTCTTAGTACTTCCTTTTGTGAATGACTGCCTTAACTCATATACTAGTGCTACTGCTTTTTTCTAACCCTTCTTGTTTCTGCTATACTGTCCTCCATGTTGTTTCTCTCTGATTCTGAACTGCAGTTATCAGCTCTTAGTAATTTGCTGAGATGAACCTACTAAGTATACTACATTAACTTAGAAAAATAAGTTAGTTTTGGATCATGTTTAGTGGTGTCATAATTCTGCTAACTCGAAAGAAATAAACTTATTTGACAAAGATAAAGACTACAAGATTGTTATACCAATTTTCTTATTTTGGTCTCTCATAAGAAGTCATGTCATATCTGAAATTATGCCACGTCTATTGGTCTTAGTAACTCAGAGGCTAATGGAAAAGATATGTTTTATATTGTACTAATTAATAAAAATTTTACACTGTTAATTTAAACAGTCTAAATCAGGTCCATAAAGATCTGAAGAATTTTATATTCAGAAGAAATCTGAAGGCATCTGATGCTGCCCAGACTCCTTGTTATTTCAAGTACCAAAAGAGGTCACAGACATGTACTAGATGAAAGGAGAAAAAACATTTTAGATACTCACTATTGCAGAGAAGTGTGCTTTCCTTTATTCATATGACACTAACTGTGATTCAAGTGGGCTAATGAAATCCTAAATTGTATTTTGCTTTTGTTCTATCATATGTTTTCTTTTTCTCTCAGCATGCAACTGTATGCATTTTTTGATGAAGAACAACTTTAGAAACGCATGACTGTCTTGGCATCTGGCTCCAGTGACAATAAACATCACTGATTCGGTCTCACTGATTTCACACAGGTTTGAATGACCAAGTCAATCCTGGGCACTGGGAGTGGAATGGAGGAGAGCCTGTAACCTACATAAACTGGAGAAAAGGCTCCTACCACTTTCCAGTGAGAGGAAGAAATTGTGTATTTGTGCAGAAGCGAGGAAAATGGCAAGCAACTGACTGCAAGAAGGTTAAACCAAACAGCTATATATGTTCAAGAAAGTTGTAATGGATGGAGGATGCCTCTGAAAGAATATGGACACCCATGCTATTTCAGTATGTCAACTGTGTTAGAAAACCATTCTAATTATCAGCAAGGCTTATTTTATATGCTGCCAGAGGTGCAGGTGCACGGGCCTCTAACAAAGGTATAAATATCAGCTGCAAAAGCTAAGCCCAGGTTAAGATTTTGAAATCTCCCCAAAGACTTTCATCTGTCACTTACTCATATGTATTTTTATACCAAAGAGCTGGGTCTCAAGGCTTTCAGCACACTTCTGTGCAAAAGTACCATTTCTTTAAAGAAAGTACCATGTCAGTTGATTTGCTTGGTTCTTAAAGGAAGGGCTGTGAACTGCAGTTTTACTCTGCAGTCACAAAAAGAGGAATGATGCTGGGGCTGGAAATGAGGGTAGACAGTTGTCTAAAACCAGATCTTTCAGGTGATGATGTGAGTGATGTCAAGTAAGTACTGGAGTTTATTTGGCTGATACCGTAGTACATCTTACAAAAGTACCAATGGCTGGACATTGCCTAGTGAGAGAGTACCAACAGGAGCAAAGCCTTGTATTTCTTCTACCTCTCAAGGCCAGCACCAGAACCTAATGGATCTGCCCACACAGAGTAGCATCTGTTTCACATTCCTAAGCAAAAAAAATTTTTTTTTTCTCCTGGAACTGTAGGATGATACTGTTATTTTTAGTATAATTAAGTAATGGGACATCTCTAAATCAAATCCTATAGTAAATGATGATTTATTAAAAAAAATAAACTTAATCCTAGAATATTATCTGGGGATATTTACTGATACATGAACATCAATAGGATTTATATGTGTGTATAAACCAATGTAATTGTGAGACATATTTTGTAGTAAAGCAGCTATGGCTTTTGAAAAGTATTAATCTAAGTCCTTATTAGGGATGTGAGGCTTTTAAAAATAATTTTTAAAAATCCAGATTTATTTCTAAGAATGGCTTAAAACTCCGCAATTAATAGGAAAAAAACAGCTGGCCAGAACTTATTATTTTAGAAAAATACAGTTGCACTATAACCACTTTGTAATATTATAATAGATTTATATTTGACCTGTCAAAAGCTTACTTTTGGAAATTTTTACTGCCAGTCTTAAAATTAGAGAAAAAAAACCCAACCAACCAACCAACCAAAAAAACCCCAAGAAACAAACAAATAAAAAAAACCAAACTAAATCAAAACAACCAAAAAGACCCAAACAAAAATGAAATGAGGATCCAAGCATAGGCTTCCTAAAAAAAATTAATAAAACTAAAGCTCCTCTCAATAGGAGCCAGTGTGTGGCAGTTGGTTTGGAAGTGAGTAGGGTGAATTTGCCTTGCACTTATGAACTCTCACCCTTTCCATCTGCCTGCCTGCTGCTGGCAGTTGATCCCCCCCTTGCTCATCTGTTCAGCCAGCCTCAGGATCAATTTTGCAGCAGAGCTGCAAACCCTTCTTCTTGGGTTTGTCATAGCAATTTCTCAGTCCTGCAAGGGTCAGAGAGAGCAGAATCACCTCTGCTCTCTGAGCTAAAGGACACTGTTTCAGGGCTTATGTCTTCCTCCTCTTTGCCTTTGTCAGGCGTGGGTTACTCATCCTTCCTCCTTGGCAGTGACAAGTTATATCAACATGTGAGCAGCTGAACAGTCTTTGTATATGGGAGAGAACCTCCCTGGAAGGACTGTTGCCAATAAATACGGGTGCATTGCAGAATCGGAGAAAAAACATACTGGGGACAGAGCCTCCTCACCTTTTCTCTTGCTGTCAACAGATGCAGACAAAAATATTTCCAGGGTTTCTCTCTCTCTTTTTTTTTTTTTTTGATAATAATTATGAGAAGTTCTTAGACATTTTTGCTAGACAGAAACTCCTTTGTTTAAGGAGTTTTCTAGGTCAACATAGATATGCTACTTGTCTCCAAACCAATTACTCCTGAATATCTGGTTTTAGACCTGATTTTACCCCTGAAAGTTTTCATTACAGGGGAAAAAAAAAAAAAAAAAAAAAAGCAGCACCCTAAAAAGCACTCTCAGGATCTTTTAGTGCTGTGTTCTGGAATTCCAGGGAAAATTGACTGAGACATAAACTTTTATTTCTTTAAGGCCTTTTAAAATAAAATACATAGAATTTATTGATGCTAATTTGATAAAGCCTATTGAGATTATTCAAATACCTCTCCCAATTATTTAATAAATTAATGATGTCAAGAGAGTGGGGATTTTGACAAAGGTGCTTGTTACTTGAACAGTAACTAATAAATGCTCATACCATCAAAACAGTGACCTCAGGTTTGCTTTTGTGAGAGTAAATGAAATTTTCCCTTTTCTGCACTTCATTTAAACTACTTTAAAGTGATTTCTGCATAGGAAGATTTCACTACACAACAGATTTTTAGTTGTGCAAACTGCATGAGTTTACTGGCTTAGTTATATCTAACACCAATGAAACTAAAATTCTTGTATTGCAGAGCAAGCATATTTCTGCCCTGAAAGGCTGCTGATTTTTTTTCCAATACAATTAACTGTTCCAAACATGTAACTAATAAATTTTATTTTTCCTGTTCTTAAATAGGTATTTTTTCGCAGATCTTTACATCTTTATTTTTATTATTAGGTACTAGAGTTCAAAGAACAAAACATACTCAAATTAAAGAAAGCACAATTTTTTTTTCTGTTGACATAGGAAGTTATGGCTTCTAAGAAGTTTAGTAATGGATGGGCCTACAGTCCTGAGGAGTTTTGGGGATTTTTTCATCTTCAGGATTTTTGAATGAGATGCTGAGTAAACTTCAGGAAAAATCAGTATTTAGGGGATCAGCACTACTAGGAGTATTTTAAAAGGATGAAAGTAAAAATAGGGAACATGTAAATTCTGGCGTTCACATATGGATGCCACACTTTCTGGATAAACAGAGGATTTACTTCACCAGAACTATCTATAAATCCATACCCAAGAGCAACAGAACCAAGATGTTAAGTGAAAAGAACCTAGCAGTTACCTTAGATTTCTATAAGGGATGGGCTCTGTGAGCACTGTGTGTGCTTTCACTTTTAACCACTACCACTCCCTGTCAAATATCTTTTAAATATGTCAATATTTTAAACAAATTTGACAGGGAGGTAGTTAACTCAAAGCCAATGTTTGTGAAAAAAAAATAGAAAAGAAACAGGTTATAGGAGCACTTACTCTGAACCACTATTCTAAAGTATTCTAAAACACTTGAGTTTTTACTAGCTTTATATTTATCAAGTATTTAGTCTGAAAAATATCAGAAAAGTTTTACAGATCTTGCTACACATGGATACTTTATTGAATGTCTTCAAGTCTGTATTATTTCAAATTATAAAAATAACTTTGAGAGAATTATGCATATGATTCAGTGAATACCGGTGATTCTGCATTATTTACATCACAATATTGGTGCTATAGAAATTCTTCTATTCAAAGCACTATATATATATTATCATGTTTAACTCTGTAATGTGTATTAATAAAAACCCCCAAAAATACTTTGGTGAATATGAATTTCTTAATTTCAAAATTGCACAAATACTTATTTTCTAGTGATAATAATGTTATTTATTTATATAAATATAAATAACATTATATAATGATAATAACATTAGTCATTAACATAAATGATAAAAATATAATATAAATATATATATTTATAAATTATATATTATAAAATAGTATGTAGTATATATATATTATATATACTACATACTATTTAATATTATATTATTTCTACTTATCTATAGTTATTTTATATATATAATATATATATATAAATACATACATTTAGATATATTATCTATTATATTTATAATATAAATGATATAAGTTTATAATATAAATGCACTTATAGTTAAGCACAGTGTACCTACTGTTTACTCTAATCAGCTTCTGAATTCAGTTTTTTCTTCTGTTTGGGCCTATTCTTGAGTGAATTCTATAATGACATTTCTACCATGAGTTAACCACACATAAAGAGAAAAACGTTGTTTATTTTGAGAAATAAACCTGAGAAAGTTATAGGTCTGCAAGCAGATATACAAGAAGAATGAATTCAAGCAAGACTGCCAGTCTATAGAAATGAATTTTAATATGATTCTTGATTTAAAGAAGGATGTGAAAAAAGTCACAAGGGAGACAAGGAGCTACTGGAGAGGGCCCAGTGGAGGGGCCCCAAGGATGATCAGGGGTCTGGAGCTTCTCTCTCATGAGGAGAGACTCTGGGAGCTGGGACTGTTTGGTCTGGAGAAGATTGAGAGGGGATCTTACCAATACATAGAAATATCTCAAAGGTGGGTGTCAGGAGGATGCTGCCAGATTCATTTCAGTGGTGCCCAGCAACTGGTTTAAGTACAGTGACCATAAACTAAAGCACAAGACATTCCACCTCAACATGAGGCAGAATTTCTTTACAACGAGGGTGGGAGAGCACTGGAACAGCTTCCTGGGGAGGCTGTGGAGACTCCTTTTCTGGTGACACTCAAAATTCACTTGGATGCATTCTTTTGTCACCTGCTCTAGGTGACCCTGCTTTGGCAGGGGGCTTGGGCTGGATGATCTTTAAAGGTCCCTTTCAGCCCTAATGACTGAAAGGGTGATTCTGTGATTAAGAATCTGGTATCTGAAGTATTGCATATAATCAGAATAAGCAAAAGAATGTCATTTTATGCATATAGAAGAAATTTTAAGATAAGTCTCTATCTATTTTTATTTTAACGAAAGAAATCTTGAGTGCATCTTCCTTGGATTATATTACAAAAATTTTGTTGGTAGTGTCAAATTCTTCAGTGAATAGCCTGACTTTCTCAAATTATTCACAACAATCTAGGAAGATGCATCTTTCTGACACTGATTTGTGTCTTTGTCCAAACTCCTTTTTCCCTGTCCCAGAGGTTTTCCCAGTGCCTTTCTCCTAGTTCCATGCCTTAGCAATCTGCTGCAATCAATTACATACCTAGGAGAACTCCTCAGGCAGGGTCTGGAATTGGATACACTGTCAATTAGGCAGTACGTATGTGCCAGTACCATTTGGAGACAGAACCACCCATTGTGTCCTCTGTACCTACAGTCAGGAGAACATAGTCCAATATATGAGAAAGGATGCTCATCCTCTCCCCACTGAAGACATTAAAAAATGTTCTAAAGTGTGAGCACCTTCATTTTGGCTGCTGTGTGAAACAATGATGTTCTTAATTCTGTTGCCAGAACACAGAAAAGAAACAGAGATATGTTAACAGGAAAACGTAAATGAGTGGAAAAAGAAACAGTGCAACAGACTGTCACCCTGATTTTTTAAGATTTTCTAAGCCTTCTGATATTTACATTCTTGTAACGAACTTTTTCACACACTTTATGTAAATAACTTGTTGTGTTGCATTCTTTTATGGAGGAGAAGAAATTTGTTGGTTTGTCTGGTGTCATTGGAGAGGTGGCACTTTCACCCTCCAATCCACTTTTGAAAATCTATAAATGTTGGAGTTAGAAAATAAAAAGCCTTCTTTATCTTGGAAAGAGCAGCAAGTCCATGTCCTATAGTGACAGTAGAGTAACTAACGTTGGAGGTACAAAACTAAACAAACCTATTGCCTGTTCTTTCATCTCATACCTTGTTAAGAGACTCTTGGTTTCATAATTAAAAATTTCCCCTGTGGCCTGTATGTGATCTGCTTCCCTGAAACTCAGTAAAACAAAGACCACAGATGGCCTTCTTTGATAAGTACAATTATTGGAGAATAAACTGCATAGTGATAATTCATTAGTTCCGAGGTCTTCATATGGGGTCTGTGAAAGATATATCTGGATACAAGTATGTCTACATCAGATGTGTTTTGAAAATTACAAGATATTAAATTGGACTGTATATATAAAATCCATTTTAATGATTTTATCATCAATCATGGTATGATGAGGCTATTTATCTCAACAGAAGGCAAGTAATTCAAGCACTGCCCAAGAATTATTTTTAGGCATCAACTGGCAGTGTAGATAATGTCCATTAATGACTGAATAAACTCCAGCTTTGAAACAAATGAATAATACCATTTTGCATTTGCATAGCACTCATCATCTATAGACCTGACAGTTTTAAAAGGATGGGCAAACATTCACAGTGACTATTTCTAGTGAAAACAGAATGTCCTGAATAAATTGCTACTATGAAGGCAAACTAAAGCCTGCTTGAAAGACACTGCTGCATATAGCTGTAAGATTTAATTACTAGAAAACAGTGAAAACCTGATATGCTTATATGAAAGGGTAATCAGGCAGGAAAACAAGTTTCTAGAAAAGAAACAGCATTGGTTTTGTTGGTGGGGTTTTTTTGGTAGAAAGCTGAGATTAGGTCTATTTGAAACATAATGATTATGTGCCCAGTCCAATGCCAGTAGTCAATTATTAGTCTATGCAGTCAATGTCACCACAAAGAGACTTGCAAATGCTTGCTATTTTTAACTTCAGAATGACTATCTGAGCTTGCTGTCTGAGCTGTGATGCCTTCCTGTAATGCAGGCAGGCTCTTGCTTAAGCAGAGAGGCTGAGGAGAGACGTGCTATCTCTACACAGTTATATAGGCAGCTGACTTCAAAACAGATTATGGTAGTATTTAGATATTGAAAACCATGCCCAGATGCACCGCAATCCATATCTTAACACCTTTGCCTCTTGGAAAGCAGCCATAGCATATTATTATAGGCATGAAGGAACAGTGTTAGACTTTCTTAGCAGAACCAGAGCTGGCATGCTACTTTTTGGTCTCATCAGATCTTAGGTAACACCATCCCAACCCCAGGAACTAGAACTGGCTTGACCTAGTAGTGATGAGAGCTCTTTTATCAGCCTTTGAGTTGCAGAGCAGCTTGCAGAGTGACTTGCTGACACCACTTTGCTTCAGTCTTCTTCCCTACCCTTCTGTAAATAATAATCTGTACATTTACATCTGAAGGTCTCAAAGGGCTCTTTCCTCATCCTGTATGTTACAGGACAGAATGGTATGTACCAGGAATGGATTCTGATCTTGAAGAGGTTTTTCTCATTGCCATTGCACTATAATGTAACATAAGCAGCAAAACATCTCTACATATATGTCAATATTAAGATTTTTATACATTCCTTCTTAACAGTTACACTGCACCCAGGCCAGTTTAGTTTAGGTTATCTGGGAAGCCAAATCATTACAGTTCTACAATTTACTTAATTTTTATCTGTGCATTATCAGAGCACAGATAAAAATTATCTGATGACCTGCAAATATGTATCTTGCTTCAAAAAGCCAAATTTCAGGTTTGAAAGGCATTGCTGAATAGTTTTGAGTGACTGTTACCAATACATATCAGATTCAAGGTATTTTACCTACAAAAGTCAACTGCTTCAGTTCAAAATGTTGGCAAACACAAATACGATGTGTGAATTCAAAGTGCCGTTCTAGGCAAGAAATTAATTCCTTGAAAATTAAAGTCAAGTAACATCATACATCTAGTACACACAATTTTTCAAGAATAAAACAAACTTTAGAGTCTACTGATAGAGTTTTGTAGAAACAGGAGTGTGTGAAGATTAGCATACCTAAATGGCAAATTATCTGAAGCAGAATTTCTTTTTTGTATTTTAATATTAGGATCACTGTTTGAAATGTTTATTGAAAATAACATTCCCTTCTCCCAAAACTTTTCTCTATATGCTGCTCCAGCAGATTATTTTTTCTTATGTGTTGCATAACATGGTAATTATGCAAAAGATACCTCTGTTTTAAGGTCTAGCAGTCTTTAGGTATTTCTGTTGAGACTTTGATAGCTAGAATCATAAATATCTATTTAAAACACATTTTATTTAAATATTCATTTATCATTGTCAGTTTATAGGATGTCTGGAGTAGCTTTGGTGCCTGAACAAGATGTGGCACTGTAAGAGAATCTTTGAAAACCCAGGAAGCAGATTTTCTTCCCCTTGAGACCTTCTGCTCTGTGCTGGTGACATGTCTGTACTCCAGCAGCTGCAAACCTGCTGTGAGGAAGATGAAGTGAGGACTAGTGACAGATTCCTCTGACTGTCTGAGCAGCAGTCTGTCAGTTGTGCAGACCTTGGGTCATATCCTAAACCTGAAAGTCCAAAGTTAGACTTAACTTTTGAAAACAGTCTTCAGACTGAGCTTACTGTTTCAGCAAACTTTAATCAGCTTGCCTTTTCCTATTGTAATGAACTAACACTCCCTGTTTTGACAGTCTCTGGCTGTATGGAACGGAAAGTCAAAATAAACAATGGAGACCACACTGAACATTCTAATACACAACCTCAAATGTTTACTTAATTCCTCAGCCTAAACTAGACACCTTATCCAAACATTTCCCCCTGCTGACTCCTTCTGTCCTCCACAACATCCTGGGTTACTAGATTTTAGATAGGAGCTTCTAATACACATAACTCAGATTGAAAGCAGAGTTTCATTAGCACAAACTTGCCTATCATAATTGTAATCTACAGTAAATGAACGCAATTAGCCCCACCAGGGTCTCCCCTGAGCCCTCCTCTCCTCTGCCATAATCTCTTCTTGTATAAAGCTAGCATACTACATTCACTGAAATAGCAGCAGGTCTACAGGGTTGCCCTTTCCAGCATCATGTCACTGCTTCTCCTTCAGATGTTAGTGCTCTCATGTCTTGGAGCCACAGAGCTACAGAGAAATTCACAGCGAAGGAAAAGCAGAGGGCCATTTCAGCACTTTCTCTACCTGAACAAAAATCTGTTTGGAAGTCAAAGTTCTCCTGAGCGGATAAGTGAGAACCCAGCAGGAACTAAAGAGACCCTGAGGGTACCAAGCTTTTTTGTATCGATTCCACAGACAGCATCTGGAAGTGAGAAGAAAGAAGAGAAAAAAATGTCCAGATTCATACTTCCCAGTGCAGGACCCCGTGCAGACCAAAACCCAAGAACCTGGGTTGCATCCAGAGAGACCTCTCCTGTGGAAAACCTCTCTCCACCCAACTATTCAAGTAAGAGAGAGTCTGAAGTTCCCTACAGAAAGGATGCCAAGAAATTCTGGGACCATTTCATGTTAAAGAAAAATTCAGCTTCTGAAGAGGTTGTCCTGCCAATCAAGACAAATGAAATGCACCAAGAAAACTGCAGAACCCTGCCTTTTGCCCAGGTAAGAACAAGTATCCAAGATCAAACATGCCTTTCCCCCTTCTCTTGTAAATCATCAACTAAAGGGACATGGGTTATTTAAGTGGCTTAGTCAAAGGGCTTCAGAACACTTGCTCAAAAGTGGCTGAAAGACTGATGAAAAAGTTTAGTTTTATGAGGCAAACTGTTAAACTGCAGCACTGGAAAGCCACAGACTCAATTTTAATAGAGTTATTTATTATTTTTATGCACAGATATTCAGACATGGTCTAAGCAAGCAGGAAATTGATGAGTAGTTATCCATTCAATAAATATACATCTTGACTGTTTGTAGATCTAAATTAAGATCTCTCTCTCTATGTATAGATATACGTATGTATGTGTATACACACACACACAGACACACACAGAGACAGACACAAGTGTGTGTGTGTGTGTGTGTGTATGTGTGCATGCATATACAGACTCTCAGAACAAGTATTTACAGGAGCAGCTGGTTGTCCTCTTACACCAAAGCAAGGATTGTTTTCTTCTGTATTAATTAGAAAAACTGATGCTTATGTATAATTCTATGCTAAGAATTTTGGAGAACTGGTAAATTGTCCCATACACAGATGAAGCCATTCTGTCACATTATAACAGTAAGACAAGCAAACAGTATAGGTAAAAATGCTGTATTCCTTGTAAATCACCATCAATTCTCTGTGTTTCTGTAATCATGATCTGTCAAGGACCACGTCTTTTCACATCTAAGAAGAAAAAAGTGCAGTAGCTAGTGCAGTAGCTTTTTTTTTTTTTCCCCCGCTCATGTCTTCTAGCAAAGTCCATGGGCTATTTCTGCATCAGAAACATTAAACTGCTTTCTGTTTCAGGGTGTTACTCATAACAGCTGTGAGAAGGTGACAGTGCAGAATAATCTGTGTTTTGGAAAATGTAGTTCTTTTCATGTTCCTGGTTCAGAAGATCATCTTTATACCTTTTGTTCTCGTTGCCTGCCCAGCAAGTTCTCCATGAAGCGCCTGGATCTCAACTGCACTGATTCTGTTCCAGTGGTCAAAGAAATCATGATTGTAGAAGAGTGTAAATGTGAAAGTCGGAAGATTAAAGACCCTGTGATTGGATCTCTACTGTCAGACTTGCATGAAAATGTATATGAGCACAATTAACTCGGAGCAAAGTACCTCTTAACTTGATCATAAGAATTTGCCAATGAAAAAATTCAAACAAATTGTCATCACTCTAGTACAAAAAAAACATTAAAAACGTAGACTTTCTACATGATCTCTGTTTCAACAATAACTTCACCTAAAGTGTAACAAATGTTTCCTTGCAGCTGTTAAGGAAAATGAGGTGAAATTACTGAGTTTATGTGTAAAGGTCTTTAACAAGGGAAAACTTTAAAAGTTTTCCACCCTGCCTATCATTTTTACTAGGATGCTAGTAAACACTGAATTAACATGATTTATTTGTGCAAAACCCGAATGTTGACTTGTTTTCCCTGTCTTTGCTTGTGAGAATTACCAATATATCTCAACTGGCAACAAAGATGAGATTTTAGTCTGTTCCCTACAAAAACAGGTCTACTTTCACAGCAAGACAATGGCTGGAGAGTGTAAAACATAAATGGACATGAGGTACATAGAAAGCTGTGACTAGTTAATGCCATACTGATTGATCTCAGTTGGGGTTCAGTACTCATTGAAAACTAATATACCACACAATTTACACCAAAAGATAATGGCAAGGGGTATTTTGCCATAGAAACCACTTGCTCTCTTTTCCACATGCCTGCATTCGCTCTGTACCTTTATTTTTACTTAAAGTTTTCAACTGCAGAAGGAGAAAAAAAAACCACACTCCTACAGAAAACATCACAGATAAATACACAATTGTTATTATTTAAATTCACTGTGGAAAGACAATGCACATTTTCCAGTCTGATGAATTTTTACATTGTCACTGAATATAAGATAAAATTTAAATAATGTTCTCAACTCTTAAACTAAAGCAGAAAAGGCATTTGTGTGACAGAAAACCTGAGAAGGGCTTTATCATTATAGCAATACCTTAACAACTTTACAGGAAGAGCTGAGAGAGCCCTGCTAGGAAGCATTGGAGTCTACTGCTAGGCAACACAGCACTAGTGACTATTAGCTGAACTGCTGGCTTTCCGGCTCTCTCCAGCTGCTTCTTCCTGGATTTCTCTTGCAGATCTGGCACACCAGACAGAGATCAGCTTCCAGCAGAGGAGTTCAGCATATTTCTATGCCAGTTTTTTCAGTCCTCTGGAAATCTGCTCTCAGATCTGGGCCACTGTTGTTAAACTGTCCAAGCTCTTTTTTAGGGTATTGGAAATCACTACTGACTTAGCTTATTCAAGGTCAAATTCAAGGGCTGGAGTATTCCTTGTATTTGAACTGCAATGGAATTAGAAATATCTTAATATTCTTTCAGAAAACATGTGCAGCATGGCTTTGGAGTCCAAGGCCCATGTTGAATATTTACTAAAATTTGCATCTGAATTATATTCTAATATTGGGTGTGAAGCTGTTTGCTGCAGTGAATGAACTAAAGATTAGTTGTATTCTAATATATGTTACCTTTCATTACATATAAACCTGTTTTTAAATAATAAAAATTTTGTACTAAAACTCAAGCAAGTGTTCTCTCTATTCTTTTATATGAAGGACAGATGTGAAAACTATATATGGCAATCTATATGCTATATACAATGCCATTCCAAGTAATTAGATATCAAGGCTTTATAATCCCTATATTGTGTGTGAAAATTGGTGTACATTTTTAATCAAGCCTAAGGAAGAAAAGCACACACAGCATTAAAGTTCTCAAATTTTTTCTCTTTATTGATGATTTTTTTAATCTGAAAAAAACAAGTGTTCTTAGTTATTTTACTCAGAATTTTTGACATGTTTTAAAGCTGTCTGAATATATAAGAATGTTCATCACATTTTTTTTGTTTTGTTTTCTGAAATGCAAGTATGTTTTTAGGTTTGCAGGAACCACTTGAAGGTAGGATCTACATACACTCCCAGTAAAATCACATGTCAATTATAAAGAAAAATCTTCCAATCTTGTAATTTTGACAAAACGGACAGATATAGTATGAGTTTATCATGATAACGTCTGAATAGAAGCTATATTGTGGACTGCAAAGTATTCAGCCCAATTTTTAAAGCTTCTTCTCTGTGCTGAAGCATTACTGCAGTCAAAGAAAGCTATTCATGTAAGGAGTTTGCAGGATGAGATTCTTAGTGTGAATTTGCACAGCTTAAAAGTAGGTGAAAAGAGGTAATGACAGCTGTAGTAATTGCTAATTAGATTAGTGCTGTAGGTTTTTTGGATGCATGTTTAATTAACCCAGCAATGACCGGTTTCATGTAATTAGCACAGTATTTTGCAAAATCAATCAATGTGTTAATTGGATCAGATTTCTCAGCATTTAAAAAATCCAAATTAGGAATATGTTTTATCCAGGGCCTAAAGAGATTTTGCTCTCTGGGCATAATGATTGCCTCTACAAGAAGAACACTGTGGATTAGAAAGGTGAGGGGTGATCCGTATCACTGTATGGATGCTTTCAGTAGTAACATTATAGCAACAAACCCCAGTTGCGTCTGCTCAGAGTTTGCATGCATTCTGTAATGAAAGCTTTTCCAGTGCAGCTATGCTGACAATATAAGTGCTGCTAATGCAATCCATTTAAGAGCACTCCTTGTGCAAACCTACTTACAGAACAAGACTATAGTTGAAGAGCTCTCTGAAAATTCTAATCAATTTCAAGCAGAGTTTCTACACTTCTGCCCTTTTATTTGTCCCATTGTTTCTTTTTCAAATGGGTGTGCTTTGTGTAGAAAATAAGTGAAGTGCTGTTTTTTTCCTACTGCTTTAGCAAAATAAGTCTTCAGTCCAGGCTATTCCATTAAGTGTGAATTTAATGCAACCAGCTTTAATGCCTGCAAATACATCAAATACCAGGTTTACATTAAACTCTTATTGAATTCTGCACAACCATAATATTCTAGGGAAAAGTCTCTGAAGCTGCACTTCATGCTGTGCTTTCTACGTTTTTCACCACCTATGAAACATTCACAACTAACCTCATGGCTCTCAGCTGACTAGCTTTTACTGGCAGGTGGTGAAATTGCTTGCAGTGCTTTCTCCTAAATGTCCTCACTCACTCCTTGCTGCAAGTGCAAAACAATATTCCTTACTCGGACAGAAGCTCTCTGCCAGCTGCATAATCATGTCTGGAATCATAACATGTTGAGTTGGAAGGGACTCCCAAGGATCATCAAGTCTAACTCCTGAGCCTACACAGGATATCCCCAAAAGTCACACCACGTGTCTGAGAATGTTGTCTTCTGGAAGTGTCAGGCTGCTGCTGTGACCATTTCCCTGGGGAGCACACCACCCTCTGGTGGAAGAAACTTATCCTAATATCCAGCCTCAACCTCCCCTCACACAGCTTCAGGCCATTCCCTTAGATCCTGCCATTAGTCACCACTGAGAGAAGAGAAGAGTGTCTACCCCTCACCTTTTCTTCACAAGTAAGTTGTCTTCCAAAATGAGGTCTTCTGCCAGTCTCCTCAGTCAGGCTGAACAGACAAGTGACCTCAGCTGTTTCTCATAAGGGCTCCTTCCCTCTTAGACCCTTCACCATTTTCACTGGCCTCTTCTGGATGCTCTCTAATAACTTAGTATCTTTCTCATATTGAGGTGAGCAAAACTGCCCCCAGCACTCGATGTGAGATTGTCCCCTCCCTTGCCTGGCTGGCCATGCTGTGCCTGATGCCCCCCATGACAGGACTGGCCCTCCAGGCTGCCAGGGCACTGCTGACTCATGTTCAGCTTCACTGACCAGGACCCCCAGGACCCTTTCCATTGCACTGCTTTCTCTTCTTGAACTTCATATGGTTGGTGATTGCCCACACCCAATTTTTCAAGGCCTCTCTGCAGCACCACCCTACCTTCAAGGGCATCAACTCATCTTGGTTTTGTATCACCTGGGAATTTATTAGCATCCCTTCCAGTCTTGCATCCAGGCAATTTATGAAGATGTTGAAGAGCACCGGCCTGAGGATGAAGTCCTGTGGAACCCAACTAGTGACAGATCCCCAGTCTGATGTCACTCCACTCACTGTAAGCCCTTGTGCCTGATCTGTGAGCCAGCTGCTCACCCATCACATGTGTGTATCCAGCTGCACATTTTGTCCAGAAGGATCCTGTGAGAGACACCATCAAAAGCTTTGCTGAAGCCTAAAAAGAATACATCAACTGTCCCTTCTTGATCACTTGTGTGTGTTAACTTGTCATAAAAGGAAATCAGGTTTGATAAGCAGGACTGTCTCCATATGAAGCCATGCTGGCTGTGACGAATGACTGTGTTGTCCTTCAGGTGTTTTTCAATACCTCCCAGAAAAATCACCATAACTTTACCAGGCACTGAAGTGAGACTGACAGGACCCTGCAGTTTCTGTCTTCTGCAAGATAAGTTCTTTGTCTTGCCCTTCTTAAAAACCACTGTTCTCCAGCTTCCAGTTAGCTGGACTGCTCTGGATTCCCAAGACCACTCAAAAAATCATTGAGAGAGGTTTTGCTATGACATCAGCTAGCTCTGTGAGGATTTTCAGATGAATCCCATCTCACGGATTTGCAGGGATCCATCTGGAGCAGCAAATCCTGTGCAATGTACCCAGAAGTATGTGCTGTGCCAGATGGTGCATTTTTAGGAGGTGTGGAACTCGCGCTACTTTGGGTCCTCCATCAGACAGTTTACCAGTAGAAACAGGAACACTGGTAATGAATTATAAATATTTTGCATTTTCTGTTGTGTGAAACCTAACTCCTTGGATATCTGGTATGTAACCACCAACTTCAGCTCACCTGAAATCACTCCCTGACAGCTCTGCACAATCTGTCTGCTCAAGTGAGAAAGAAGGGAGATGAAAAGACTCTGTAGCTGGCCCTACTGGAAGAATATTGATAAAAGATTAACTGTCCTTATTGAGAACAAGATTGTCCTCTTTAGAGCACCTCAGGCTCCACGGCATCAGCAAACTGCATTTTCACTTGAAAATTAAAAAATTAAACAGAAGCTAAATACTACTATTACTAATTTAACAACGATAATGGTAATGACAATAACAATAATAATAAAATTATAAAATAATGGTAATTACAACAATAATAAATAAAAAAGGGCAAGCCTGATGTTTCTTCAAGGGTTTTTCTGATGAATTTTCATTTTTCCTGCTTTAACTACTGCTTTTACCAGTCATTTAATCTGACATTCTGCTGGTGGCTGCAGCCCACAGTCAGGGTGTTCAAAATGAGCAGGCTGTACCTAAGCTGCCCTCTGAACAAGGTTTTTTCTGCAGAAGCTTTTTCAAACTCACTTCACTGCAGAGATGTGGAACATTCAAGTCATCTGTTGTCCTGCCTGGTGTTTAGACAGCAAGTCTTGGCGGAAGAGAGGCATTAGAACTAATATTAGGACATCTGCAGCTGGACACTGTCTGAGCAGAACTCCTCACACAACTGAAGTGCCTAAGATGAAAATTAACTCCCTAAATTAGACTACTGCCTGGTCTGCCTTAGTACCCCACTTAATCTATCTGGGCTGAAGGATCAGGAGATTTCACCATGTCTACAACTGAGGCAGGCAGATTAGAAAACATACCTTGTCTTTGATTTTTCTGGCTATTAAGTAAGAGAGAAAATGGAGCCTGAGGCACATTTTCCTATAACACCTATAGCTTCTTCCTCAATATGTTGCATAGTAACTTTGAGCCACAACAGGCTTTGTTTCAGCATGCTGTTTCATTGACAGACTTTTTTCTTCATGATGTAGATCTTCATGACATCAAGAATTCTGCTCCCATTCTAGAGTTTACAAATGTTTTCTATGTATGTCACCAAGGTTTACAAATAAATGAGCAATGCAGTGCTGCTGCAGAAGCAACACATTTTAGGAGGACCCAGGAAACTGAGTGCTGCTGAGAAGGCTGACTTCTCAGCTCACTATGTATCTGTGCACAGAAAATGTCCCTTCTGCATGTTGGTCAAGGGGCACAGCTGGGCTAAAAATGAATCTTGGAGAACAGCCTCAAGAAGCAAGGGGCTTGGAAGCTGTAAGATTAGTGGGAGTCACAGTGCACACTTTCTTGCATGTGTTCCCCATAACAGAGCCTCAGCTGTTACTGCACATGGCTTGATTTTAGCAGGCTGATTTAATATTTACAGAGTGCCAATAAAATTTATAGGACGACAGCTGGTGGCTCCTGTGGTAATTTATAAACAGCAACAACAACACAGCACAGACATCAGAAAATCCAAGAGGAATTCTATGCCAGTGCAATATTCAGCAGTGAAGAAGGTGAATAATTTTGCAGACTTCTAATGATCTTTGTGTAATACATCCATATTGGATGTCATTTAAATCCGTATTATGCAAAGCTAGGACTCCCATAGGTATATTTTTCCTCACAGAAAGTAGTTCATCACAAAGACTCATTATCTATCTATATGGATTTGATATTCTGGCAAAAGAGTCAGATAATATCTCTAGGTCAAGACTTTTCAGTTGAGAAGTCCAGCACAGAACTGCCTGCTTTTCCTCCTGCAAAGTGCTTTCTCAAAAATAAAAAGAAAAAAAAAGCATTACAGAAGGGGAATACTTTGCTATGACTAAGCCAGAAAAGACCACTGCTCTTGTTCCACAACCTACATTTACATCACATTCCTGAATAGAAAAAAATATGACCTGCCTTGCAGGACTACAGGTCTAAAGACAGGCCATTATCTGTGTACCACTGCAGAAATGCAAATGCTTGGCATTCAAATGGAAGATAATATTACTGATTCTTTTTCATTCCATATGATACCTTCATTGCTCATACTAATATTCTTTTCTTATACTTCCATTTTACTTCCCAAGAACATAGTTTCCTTTAAATTTCTTGATTGTTTTGTTTTGTTTTGTTTTTTTTTTCATCAAAATTAAGTCTTCAAATCAATGAAAAGTTTTCACAGCTTGTTAGGTATTTTACATATAGACATAAATATATATATATATGAAATTTGTCACGGAAAAGAGTTAGAGGCCAGTTTTTGTTATTTTTAAATATTTGTAAAAGAACAACTTCAGTTTTTCTTTTTCCCCTTAATAGACATATTAAGTCCCATTAATAAGTCCATTATTTTCAGTGTTACCTGCTCCTATTAACATATATTGATTGTTCTGAAAGATCTGATCTTCTCTGATTTACCTGGAATATGCTTCTTTCTCCTTCCAGACAATCTCCAGTTTCTGCAACAAAGATCTATATTCAGGTTAGAGCAACTTTAGGTTGAAATGCTAACAATTGCCCTGTGTACGTTTTTTTTTTTTTTTTTTAATTGGTATTATTGTTGTGGTTTTTTGTTCCTCCCCCTCCTCCCCCCCCCAAAAAAAAAAAATCACGTTATGATTAAGTTTTAGGAAGAATCTGATCAGTAATAAAGGTGAGTTTTTGGCATTGGTAGTCTTCACAATATTATTCTTCATCCATTTCATCCATCATTGTGAAGGAAAACTGCTTCAGGGTAAGAGCCCATCAATTTACAGTGGGAACTATGCCATTCAGACAGATGGGGTACCTTTAGGTAGCCAAAAGATCATATATGTTCATCAGCAATGGGTGCTCGAGGCATGAGTCCCAGCTGGGAGCACTGAAAATTTTGTCCGTTACAAGCTGTCTGTGGCTCTTACCCAAAGGTAATCCCTTGCAGGTCTGAATTATCTTTTTGAAATGAAGATTGGCTTCTGTGGACAGGTAAGGAAGGGCTCCATGTAAGCAAGGGGCACAGCACAGCAAGCAACCTGAATGTCATAAAATTGTTCCAACTGGTCTGAGCTGATTGAGGGGAGAGGCAAGGATGCAAAGCACAGAATTACAAGAGTAGTTCTTCATTCATGAGCATGAAGTGTCCCATTCAAATAAGGGCACACTGTGTTTAAAAAACAGTTCTTATCCCTTTCATGCATTTATATACAACATGATTTGACCACTCACCACATAACCCACATTCATGCTGCTATTCTGGAAAACAGCAATAAATCTATGGTGTCACCATGCAGCTGATTCTTTCTTGATTTAGGTGTCCCAGGAGTTGGTCTTGCTACAACCACCTATGCCAGAAAACGGCAGGGTTTTGCCAGAGGTGTTGAAAGTACTGGGATTCTGATGTTATCTTCATAGTCCAGAGGCATTTTTCTTCTTCATGTGTGGCTTTAAGATTCTGAGAGACAAGAGGTCTTTATCTGCAAGGTGGGGGATGGTCTTCTCCTTGCAGTGAGCTGGGGCCTTACTGTGAAACCATGGCAAAGCAAGTATCTTTTAAGGAAGCTAGTGTCAGTGTATACTATTAAGTTAATACAACTTCAAGCTATGAGGCCTAGCTGTGGCAGCTGCCAGATTCTCCTAGGAGCAGCCTGGAGACTGAGGCAGAAGCCTTGCCTGCAGGGCTCATTTTTCACAGGGACTGCAAAGGGACTGCAAAAATGAAGTACGGAAAAGGGCTCATGGTCGCTGAAGTCTGTGCTCGGGAATGAGCAAGTGACAGCTCCAGCCCACCGGGCAGGGTAGACCAGCCCTCCAGAGCGGCTCCTCCGGCGCTGCTGCATACACTAAGCATAGCTGAGACTCCTGCCGTGCCAACCGTGCACCCACCTCTCGCAAACGAGGCGAGACGCCCACGCCCCGCGGCCGTGAGGGGCAGGCGGGCCGGCTCGGACGAGTTCGAAGGGCGGCTCTGCCTCCGCCGCGCCCTCCCTGAGGGGCGCGGTCCCGCCCGCCGGGGCGCTCAGAGCGCGCACGCGCGGCTGGAGCGGCGGAGGCCCACGGTTGGTTCCGCCGCGTGCCCGGGCGGGGGGCGGCGCGCGCGACCCCCGTTGGCCCGGGAGCCGCTCTGCGGGCGGGCCGGGCCGGGCCGGGCCGGGCCGGGCCGGAGGGAGGGAGGGAGGGAGGGGCGGGGGGTGACGGCGGCGGCACCGAAACTTCCTCGGGCACGGCCCCGCCGCGGCCGGCGGGCTCCTTCTGGTCTTTCTCCATCCTTGCGCCTCCCCTCTGGCACTGCTGTTGTCTGTGCGTGGAGCTGGGTAGGGAAACCCTGGGCAGAATTGCCATGGGTATCTCCCCAGCTGTGAAATAAGGAAATGGTGCTGTCGCTTTCATGCAGGTCTAGGGTGCTTTTGCCCTGTAGAGGAGGAGGGTGTTTGCTGGTATTGAGGTGGTCGTAGGAGAGGCACGAGGTTTTGATTAGCTGTGTGCTCCAGCAGCGCGGCACAAGGAAGTGCAGTGGCCTTGGCGTCCCTTGGTTTCACACTTTCACTTCCCAGCTCTAGTAGTTAGTCAGATGAAGTAGCAGGTCTTCGTTCGCCTCAGACTGATGATCCAAACAGTAATGTTCTCAGAGTTACGTACTTTATTTGTCTACAAGTGTCTGTTTGGTCAGCAGTGGGTGAAGATAGATTTGATGGACTTGTGAAGAGGAGGGTAAGGTGTGCATATGTTAATGTCAAGCCACATTCCTCTCCAAGCCCAGGTGACATCTTTTATAAATGAAGTAGTTGTATGTAGGTATGCTTCGTTAGATCCTATCAGTGAAAAGTAACTGGGTGGGAATGTCTTGCCTACTTCAACAAACCTGTCAACAGCCACCTAACAACTGCTTTGTGCCAAGGTCTCTGCTGCAACCATCCATTGTATAAACACAAGAAATGCCCGGTGTGTGGGGTTTTGTCATAGCACAAACATGCTGTTGCTTATGTTAACTGGCTATTCAGATACGTGTTCTGTTTTGTTAAACAGAAGTGTTGCAAAAAGCTTAATGGCAATTCTGTTCTGACACTTGACATTATAAGGTGACTTCCTTAAAATCTAGTTTGTAAAAGAAGTTCAGTTGATTGGTTCAAGTCCACCTTGTTTTTTCCCATTGAAATGTATTTTTTGTTTTAGTATCCGTAATCTTTGGCAGTAATTCTTTAGATTTCAGGGAGGTCACTGGTGTAAAAATGCGGATGGATACAGAAATTGGGGAAGGGTGTTGATTGTTGCTGCTCTGCCCTAGTTATCACAAATATTGTGAGAAGTGTGGCTCTCTTGTGTTTATACTCTCTCTTCTTTTTTCTGGTTTGCTTAGGATACAGCCTTTTTAGAAAGTGGTGTTTTTTCCACTCTCAAAATGTGTATTAAGGAGCATAGTATTGTTCAGTTTGTGTGGAATCTTAATATTGTCTTTTGTGGCGAGCAATACAATAAGTTACTGATCTGTGTTTTTCTGCACTTGTTTAAGGACTTATGAAAAAAGTTCTGCAAGTCAGATTTCAGAAGTCATACTTTTCTTAAAGAGCAGGGCTACAGTGAGGCACAGTTTCTAGTTGTGTATCAGTGCAGCACCCATGAATGTACAAGAAACAGGTTGTCCCCAGAGCTGACTGTTGTGCTTCTTAGGCTGAGAAATTGAGTACTGCTCATGTTGGGTGTATTTATGAAATACAGTTTTCTAAATATGTTTTGGGACATTCTTGATGTAAAATGGTATACTTTTTTATTTTTCTAAGGTTGCATTCAAATGAGTCTAATAAAGCAATTTATATTTCACCTTAACATTTCTGGTTAGCACAGAGCTTTCTCTTTTCTTGGAATTGACTTTCCAACTGCCTGACTCATTCTGTGGTCTCAGTATTCTGTGGATGTCACACGAAGGGTCCTATTGCAGGTGATTGTAGCGAACAAAGTACTGAGTTTATGATACCATTAAAGGAACTGCACTGAAAGAAAAGGGTTAGGAAAAAATGCTGTCCAGGCATCCTGGAATAAAAATATTTTTTGGAAAGGCAAGAACAATTCCCAATAGTGTAGGAAAGACTCAGTCATGTTTTGGTGCAGCTGAAGCTTTTCATAGGCACAACTACTGTTGGCTTTCAAATGATTTGTATTTGAGTTATTTGTTTAGAAGAAATAGCTATAAATTAGGGCACAAGGGTAGAAAACCACAAAAGCTCTACCATTAGTGCTCTCTGTTTTCTCCTAAATTACTTAATTGGAAAATTACTTTGCTTGAAGAATTTCATTGCTTGTATGAATCCTGAGTGTATACAGATATATGTTTCTCTCCATTTATTTGTTGTTAACCTTCTCATAGGGTTTTTTCTTTGCATATTGTAGTTTTTCTGATCAGAAATTATGAATTTTGAAGAACAAAATTATATGAGATCAGTCATCTCTTCTTTTTGGCATTGTGTTTGAAAGACTAATGCATTCACTTTGTTTATGACTTAAATTTTAATCTAGTACTCCCTTCCTTGTTATCCGATTTTGGAGGTCTTACTTTTTCTTTATTCTCCACACTTTATGTATTTATGCATGGTACATAAACCAAGAGAAAGAGGGGAAAAAATTACTTTGCCAGGCTAAGTCAGTATATTGACATCATTTCCTATTGCTGCTGAAGTATAAAGAAAAACATAAAACTTAATTTACCATTATAGGAAACAAGAAGCAAGTGTGTAACTGAAATACACTGATCTTTACACAGATCTTTCTCTGAACTCTTACATCCTTTTAAATATATATTAAATTGTGAAATGGCTTAGTACTGAGATTTGAGTAATGTTAGTTAGAATTAACTTGTCAGTTTGGAGACAGCTCTACTCAGTAAGGTGGGGTTTCAAAAGCAGAATAGAAAGTAACCTGTTACATGCTGCCTTTCAAACAAGTGATAATGGTTGTTTGCATATCACACTTTCAGGAGATACAGAAGAAGATGAAAAATCACCCCCTGTCTTGAGAGTGAGGCCTGTATTTGCGTAGTTCTTGCTTAATTCTGCCATCCAAGATATGGTTTTGAGCACGGCTGAGGTTTCCATAGGCACATCATTTTCAAATGATAAATGTGAATGTGGTCATGCAGGCAAAAGTAAGTTACTGAGGGATAAAATTATATCTCTCCATTTTGTTTGTTGAGCTGTTATTTCCCATTCTGAGGAAGTGCTGTGAAGTCATGGAATCTCTGCTGCTCTGGTAAGATGGAAAACAGATGGATTTGTTGGTCAGCAGTGTTTCTAGCTACATTTGGGTTTTTTTTGGCCTCTGTATTTCTGTTAGTCTGCATGATTTTCCCTTTGTAAATTCATGGTGATTACTCCTAGTATTCTTCTTGTCCCTCATGTGTTTGAAAATAGTTACCAGAATTGTTTCCTTCACCTTCCCAGAGACCAGAGTGAGGCTAGTAGGCCTGTAGTTGCCTGGCTCCTCCTTCTTGTCCTTGAAAACAGTATTTTCATTGACACTTGTTTTCTTGAATCCTTTGGAATGTTACCCATCAGCATAAAACTTCCAAACATAGTTGAGAATGACTTCACAATGACAAAACCAGCTCTCTCAGCACTCAGGTTGGTGCCTCAGTAGGTCACATGGAAGTGCTAGGTCCAGTTCACTTAAAAATTTGTTAATCTGATCCTCCCTCGCTCAGACTGTCTTTTGTATTCTACACTTTCCCATGGGTCTCAGGGACATGGAATTCCAGAAGGCTGGTCTTACCCATGAAAGAGCAAGATAAACAAGGTGCTTTGACATTTTTGTATGATTTTGATACTTTCAGCAGCAGGCTGACGTTTCCTCTCTAGCCTTCCTTGTGCTGCTCATGTACCTGTACATGTCTCTCTTGGAATTTCATATTTGTCACCAGATTCAACTCTAGGAGGACCGTGGTTTTCCTAACTCTATCCTAGTGCACCTACGTGGTGTTCCTGTGTCAGTTGTGTGCACACACTTGGAGCAGCCCCACTTCACCTTGGTTTGGTTGATTATAAGATCTCTGTTTTCTGCATCATCCTGCATCCTTTGCTTGTGAACAGTGACCACCACTTCCTTGCTCATTCAGAGGTCACCACCTTCGTCTATCATCATTCTTTATTTAAGCATTCCCCAACCAGCCTCTTGGCAAAGATACTCTTACCCATGTAATTTCAGGTGGATCTTGTTCCCCTTCACCCTGTTTTTCAGTCTCATAGAAGGTTCTATGGATGTAAATGCTGCATGACCACGTGCTCATTTGCAGGATCTGTCTGCTTCTCTTCAAGTTCTTCCCCTTCATCAGCAGCATGAATGAGCCACTTGGCTACTAGACTTTGGCCAACACCCTGTTAGCTGTAGTCATGCTTGGTAAACTCCTGGTCTCCCCTGGCTGTGTCCATGGTGCCTAAATGGAAGAGCAGCTAAGGGTAATAGCTAAGGGCCAGACTACTACCAGCCTCAGTAACAGTTAGTCTGTGGTATCCTGGAGCCTGGACCCTGGCAAGCAGCATACTTTGCCAGGTGACAAGGTGGGCCAGCAGAGGTGTCTTTGTCCCAGAAGCAGGGACCCAGTGCTATTCTTTACCCCATGCTGTTCCTCATACCCAGTACAAGTACTGCCACAGGACTCAGGCACAGATGGCTCTGAGGCTTTCTTGGACAGAGTGTTTCCTGTCCATGTGTGCTGCCAGGGCTCAGAACCTGCTCTGTAGATCAGAGCTGCAGGCAGAACAGGAACTGTCCTCTTGGTGCTGGAGCTCAGAGGCTTGACATGTCCATCTGGACAAGCTGAGGCTCTGTCTGCTTCTCCTCTTGTCATGGGGGTTTCTGTAGCTGCAAGAACTTGGGTGGGGATCTGAGTGATACGTGAATGGGAACACTTACATTAGAAAATAACAAACAAAGGGTGATGATAGATAACACTAAGGCGAAATGTGGAAAAATGACAGCTTGTTTGGGTCTGATTTTGATTAGACATCTAAAAGAAGAAGAAAAGACAATGAAATTTGTGAATAGTATTAAGTAAATTTTGAATGCAATTGAGGACAGTCAAACATGAAACAAATAAGCAGAACCCTTGGAAACAGAGATGTTAAACAAAATTTCAGTGGAACAAGTAGAAGCTGAAAGGAATGGAAAGAAACCATCAGAAATGGAACAAGATTCCTGAAGCCCAGAAATTGGGGAAACTAATGGGTAAGAGAGTAGATTGGGATTTATGTGTGCATTGCAGTTATAAAATATGTGTATGAAAGTAGTCTGACAAAAAAATAACAGTAATAATCCCTTCCATCGTAGTTGTGCTGATTAGTGGTTAGGACTCAGTGCTGTGTTGTTAAGATCAGTTTATGAAGCTCAGAAGTTCACAGTGTAGGACTTGGAGAGGTTTCTTCAGTCTAAAACCAAAAGAAACCCAGCCCACTTAAGTGTAAGGATGGAAACTTTGATGCTTTAAATGTGATTAATAGGAAATTGCATGATATTTTTAATAATCTACGTGAAAGATGTCAGGGATTGCTATTAATGTCATGAAGGACGTTTTTTAAGCAAGGAAACCCCGAATTCTTAGTGATGCTTTTGACTGTTTTATCATAAAAGCTTTAAGAAGACAACCATGAAGTACAGGGGGAGATTGTAATAGATGAGTGGGGTGAATCTTTGTGGAACATAAATAATTCCCTGTTTATCTTATTTGCTTTACAATCTTTTTACTTTGATGGAAGAGTTTTCTTTGCTGCTGCCACCTGACTGACAGTTGCTGTTTTACCTATGGCGTAATAGTTTTCCCAGGTAGTGTTTTTACTTGCATCTTGGTGATAAATGTTGCTTTTTAGCCAGATATAACTAATTAATGAATTCACAAAATGTTTTGCTACCTGGTGCTTAAAAAATGTATGCAAAATGTTTGTAAATTTTTATGTAATTCCTTAAATCAACAGCTACAGGTTTTTTCTTTCTTACTTGAATGTATGAATTTGAATGCCTGAACCATATTGGTTGCACTATACTAGTTAATTTACTCTTTTTTAAAAAAAATAATTATTTATCTTTTTAGGTTTATCTTCCTGGGTCGTGACAATTTATTATCTGTTTGTGTTCAATGGGGCGACGAATTCACTTTGTGGTTGACCCTCAAGGCTGGTGCTGTATGGGCCTAATTATCTTCGTCTGGCTGTACAATACAGTCTTCATTCCAAAGGTCATCCTTTTTCCTCATTATGAAGAGGGAAATATTTCAGTTGTGGCAGTTTTGTGTAAGTAATTTTACCTTTTTTCTCCTAATAAAGTAGTATCTCTACTTAATGTACATTTAAAAAAATCCTATCAGAAAATAAAAACTAGGTTGAAAGTAAAGACAAAAGATAAAGGGTAAGCGTAGTGGATGCATCCTATGTTTTTGTGTTCTGAGAAGCCACGGCACTTCATTTTGCAGGTGTTATTGTAGAACTTGTTTTTATGGAAACTGGTGAAAAGCCTGAATGTAGCTTTCAGGTCCTATATGTAGAACTTGTTGACAGGATTCCAGGTTCACATCTGCAAGTGCCTATCAGAATTTGGTATGATGGTAGTGATGATTGGCAGCAAACTAAGTTTTGTTAGTTTTGTCATATGTCCCTGTGTGGTTAGCTCATACAAGTTTTGCTGATAGGTTTGCTGGGGAAAAGTCTTAAATTATGGCTGGAACAAACTTCAAGGTGAAGATGTGCTATTGGGAATATTGTCCATATAGAGGCTTTGAGGTGTGGTATGATTGGTGCTTGTGTGGTAAGATGGTAGAGAAACTTCTGAAAAACAGTGGTATGGTCATAGTAGCACCTGCTGGTGCTGTTTACTGCTTTTTTCACTGTATTTATTGGGAAGTACTTAATGTTGTGTACTTAATATCAAAAATATATCTGAATTGAATGAGAAGGCTGAGTATTTTCCAGCTCAGTTCTGGAGCATCTGTATTTTTTGATATAGTGTACTTTGCACATATGAAAAAGTCTAACAAATGCTTATTTATTTTTATAGGTTATTACTTCTGCTCATTGTTTTGTATAGCTTCATTATTTAGAGCCTCAGTAGCAGATCCAGGAAAACTAACTGAAAATCCAAAGATACCAGTTACAGGTACATTAACTTGTTTCTATATAATTGAATGAAAGGTATTTTAATAGTGTCAAAATAATTAGGAATAAATTTGTCTTTGTGAGACTTACTGGAAACCATGAGCTGTCCTTGCTGAATAAAGTTATTATGTCACTGTTTTAAAGTTGTAAATTTCTAGCACTTTGCCTTGTGTAATTTCAAAACTTCTGTTTCTTAAACTTGTATTCTACCAGAAATTCCACTATTCTTCAGTTATGTAGGACCTTCTGCTAGGAAATTTTTCCACAGGAAGATTTTTTTTTTTTTTTGCCTACTAGACTTCTAAACATAATGCATATACTATTAATTTGATAATATTTAATGAAAAATGTTTATAGATGGCTAGTTATTTTAATTCCATATATTTTGTCTTGGTAAATTTATTTGATGTTGAAAATTGTTGTGGAAGGTAGTCCTGTGCTAGTTTTTACCTGTGTATTTTTTTGCTGGTTTTTTTCCAAAGTCTTATGATTGTATTGGCTGTTAACAAAAAAACCACAAACCATGGTGCTAGTTACACTGCATTTCTATAGAGTAGCAACTTAATTGATCCTTTCTGTCCTTGCAAATTTGTCCCACTATTCCTGTATGGTATCCAGTGCTCCCGAAGTTGGAGGAAATTTAAAACCTTAATGATTCTCCACAGAGAAGGACAGTATTTTTATGAACTGTTGGGAGCTATTATCTAATGCATAGAGCTTTTATTTAGGAATTTAGAATGGAGTAGGGCTGTTAAACAGAACAAGCTTTGTCATATTAATAGATGACACTTCATGAATGAAGAAAATGTGTCCCATCCAGTGAGGATGAATGCTTCAGTCTTGTCTTCAGATATGATGAATACCCAGAATAAAGTTTTTCTCTCTCTTCCCAATGTTATTGGAAATCTAGGATGATGTGTTTGAAAACATGATTTTTTAAGCCTTAGTGCTGATGATATGATGTAGACAGCTTATTGTAGAAAGGGGTGTATCTCCCTGGGATTCAGATGTGTCATCACTGATTGCAGAAAATCTTCTGCCAGTGTTTTTCTGCTTCTGGCAGCTGATGCTTTGATCCAGTAAAACAGAGGTGTTTCAGACTCAGGTTCTGGAGTCAGAGGTTTTGCTGCAGGAGGAGCAACATGGATTTTGCAACCTGAGCTGGATAATGAAGACTCTTGCTAGTTACAGACACTGGATAATGAAGACACTTGATAGTTACATTTGTACTGGAGTTTTCATTTACCTTCAAAATACCAGGAGCAGTGCAAATTCCCTTTGTACACAAAAGTTTTTTTCTAATTTAAGATATCTCTTTGCATAGCTCTCCAACCTTTGCGTGCTCCATTCAGTCCATATGGCAATCATGCTTAATAAGTACTTCCAAAGGTGAAATGTTTAGTCTAGGTCATGACTTTGATATTTTGATTTGGGGTGTGGTATATCGGGGTATTGTACTTTCGGAGGTAGCACTTCACTTGTCCAGTGTGTGCTAGGCTGACAGGAGGATACGTTTTTGCATAGTATAAATTGTGTTAAAAATGTGTTGGGGTGTATCTGAACTCTGCTGGTAGCTACCCTATTAGTGAGTGACACCTCTGTGACACTGGATTTATGGGAACAGATTGTAAATCAGTTTCCATCTGTTATTATTACTAGTTTAATGATCTCAGATATTGGGTTTCTTTACTTCCAGTGTCCAAATGTTATTTTGCAGCAGGACAGACCAAATTAGAGCTGCCTGCAGGTGGCTCAGAAGTGCTAAATATAACTTTATTTTGTTTACATTGAGACAGTGTTTTACAGTATAAAATTTTGGAATGTCCTACTGTAAATATGAAGCTTTTTTGCTTTTTTTCCTTTTTTTCCCCCCTGTCCCTGAGATATGAGAAATTTTTGTGCCTCAAAAAAGATTATTTAGGTAGAAACAATTTGAACAGTCAAAGTATTTCTCAGTAGTCCACCTTTTTCCTTAAAGACAGAAAACATATGCTTTTGTGACTGGAATTATTTCAGTGTTAATCTTATTGTTTCCCATGTGGAGGTGAAATTTTGAACATAGAATATGAATTTTCATTTTCAAAGAATTCCTCTAATTTGGGTGGTGCATTTTGAGATAAATAAAGATAAATTGCTCAGCCAAGCTAAGCAATAGTACTCCTGGTACTTTCAGTTACTCAGTATCTCTGGATAGTAGCTTTTAAAGAATCTCACATTAGTAATTTAAAAATAGTATAATCTGTAAATAGAAGCCTATCTTCTATCTCTTTCTTTGATTGTCTTATATCTAAAATTCCATGTAGTGTTATGCATGTCATTGAAATGCTTTGAAATGGAAGATGCTCCTGAAGTGTTTACTTTGTGTTATATTTTAGTTAGCTAGCAGTAGCAGTATTTCCTCAGGAGGTTCTGGAATAGCAGTGAGATTGTATCCTGATTCTGTCTAGCAGTTAATTTTTTTCGTAGTAGAAATGTAAGGAAATAGCTGAGTTACAGTCTTCCTTGTCTGAGTCACAGGTTTGTTCTGTAATAATTACTTTGAAGAAATTTATAGGAAGAGAGGGCATTTTGGAGATGGAAACTGGCATGGAGTAGCAGTAATATCTTCCAGTTTAATTAAGGTCACAGTGGGGAAAAGCTTTTTATGTAGTGCTTATTCTTCTCAGATCATAGTAAGATTTGTTTTTTTAATTAGAGTTACAAGCATACAGATTTATTATGAGTGCACATAACTGAGTTTAAATCTCTCTAACGTGTTTTTACATTTTCACCTAGAACGAGAACATTGGGAGTTATGTAACAAATGCAATATGATGAGACCAAAGCGTTCTCACCATTGCAGTCGCTGTGGACATTGTGTGAGGAGGATGGATCACCACTGTCCATGGTAAAACCAGGACATTCCTTCTAATTGTCTTCTGTTGTTTTAGTGAATCATTCTGAAATCTGTGGTCTTGACTGCTGCTCATTTTTTCCTGTTTCTTTCCCAGTGGCACTTAATCATTTAGGCATATAAAGAAAGGAAGTAATAAATCTGAGCTTTCCTATATCTACCAGTAAAACTCAGAGTAAGTGAAAATAAGCATTTCTGAAAGTAGTCTGAGCTATGATTTTTACAATACAAACTGCAGAGGACAGAATTGACATCAGGATTCCCAAAAGAAGCTACCTTTTTTTATCAAGTTTTTCCACTTCAGAGAATAGTACTGGTATAAGTGCTTTTGTCATGCTGGCTTAACTTGTTGTCTGTGCCAACACTTGATGAAATTGCATTCATGTAGCTTGTGATCCTGTACTTAATACAGATAGAATCCTTGTGTTTCCTTTACTCTTTTCATGTTGGAGTATGCAGAAGGAGTTTCTGAATAGGGATGCCTTTATTTTCTTCTGTGCCTTTGGTTCATTTTTAAGTCATATTTCTTTGCTACTGGGGCCTGTGATCACATTCATTTTAAAGCATTTGTTTGTGTTTCCAGTATTTGCACTCTTGTAGTTCACAACCTGTGAATGTATTGAGTAGCAGAAGATAAGACATATTACTGTGAAATTTTGCAGACTTTCAAAAAACAATTTTATTACTAGAGTTTTACTTAAAGTTGCAGCAGTATCTTTGCTATATAAAAATACAGAAAAGTGTGTCTCCTGTTCTAAGCAATGATCTCAGTAGCGCAGCCTATGCTTCAAGTTGTGGTCCAAGGGATGCAGTAGTTTGCTCCTTAAGCAATCATGAGGTCTTCTATTCACAGTATCATAACTTTTGTGTTTGTATTTCTGTTTTTATATATGCACACTTTGTTTCTCTGCAGGATTAATAATTGTGTTGGTGAAGACAATCACTGGCTGTTTTTACAGCTGTGTTTCTACACCCAGATCCTTAGTTCCTATACACTGATACTTGACTTCTGCCATTACTACTACTTTTTGCCTCTGAAAAAAGAAAACTGGGTAAGACTGTGTAGCGAATAAATAGTATTGCAATGTAATTTGATTTGGCTTCTAGTTACTGTACATTTTTGGTGGCTCAGCTTCACTCTTAGGGAAGAGAGTTCAACTAGCTGTATGTTATTTAGTAAGCAAACTGATTTATGGTTAGTAACAAAATATTTTTATGAAAGAGCATATGATTTCTTTGTGTTAAAAACACAAACTAGTTCTCTTAGGAATATAGGAGAGGAGGGAAGAACCAGTTAGCTTTCTTTGGAAGTGATTATCAGTACTGGAGAGAATTAAGGTGACTACTTTAGATGTATCTAAATTTCCTTTTACTTTTTCCAAAGTAGATTTATGCAGAATAAATAGCTATCCTAATACCATGTTTTAAAAAGCTGATATTGCTTTTTTAATAAAGAAGAAAAACACATGATCATTTTGCAAGGGGAAAATATACATTGGTTTTGTAGCAGTATTTTCTGTTGCTTTGAAAAGGTTATATGGGTTAAGGGAGAATTAAGTTTGGTTTGTTTCACGTGGACTTACCAACAGGATTACAGTAAAAAATTGAGGACTTCCTTCCACTATGAAACTTATATTGTAAAGCTGCTGCTATCTGGTGCTCATTTATGCCTATTATCTGCAGTATTCAGAATATTGAAGATGGTTGCTTGAAATTTCCTCTGTTCTTGAAAGTGCCAGAACAACAAAGTTAGAACTCTTTCCTTATAAGAAAACTGTTATGCTGTCTTGCTTGTGAAGAACCATAAGAACTTCTAGGTTAAATCTGAAATGAACTTTCTATTTGCACTGGACTCTAACAAATACAAGTACACTAAAGAGAAAAAACTAGAAAACATCTTCAAAACATTTTTAAAATTAGGTAGCAGTCCAAATGGCATAAAAGAATAAGATCATCTCAGATATTGCACTCTAAATTGTGTTGAGATTTTTCCCAAATACTGAGGTGCAGAAGATTTTTTTTAATTCTGTGTTGAAGTGACCCCCCAGCATGCGGTCTGCTGGTGATATCATACTCATCTTTTCAGACTACTGGAGCCTGATCTTCATTGTGGGTAAGGCCCATTTTCCAATTTTTTTGAACAACTAAAGTTTGTCATATGATTTTGTATCCTACATTATATAAGAATTTTACTTTGTGAAAAATTCTGCTTCTGGAAAAGGATAGACGTAGTCTTCTGAGCTTCTTACTTGCTCCTGTGTCAGTTTGAAGTGGGTGTGATGTTCCTATAAAAATATATGTGAAGATGATGTGGCAAAGGAGAGCTGAAAGTGTAGGAAGACTGTATTACTTGGTTAATCCAAAACTGATAAAAGTGCTATATTCAAATTCATAGATACCAATTTTTTTTTATGTAGAATGCTCTAAAGTTGAGGATTTTTGTAACTCATTCTTGAAAATATTGTATTCTAAAGTAATTTAATTATTTTTTCCATCTACATCAATGCTTCCATTTAAATCATGAAAGGGATTTTAGAAATATGGAAAAGAAAATAATTTGCTGTTTTCTTGGAGCATCTTTCCATAGGGACTGAAACAGACTGGTTAGCCTCTAATAGTATAATGTCATGGCAGGGTATTTCCTTTTTATTGTGAGTATTCCCTGAATGTATTGCTTTGTGTAATTACACCGTATTAGGTAACAAGCCAAAGTTCTGTCTGTTAGCCTTGCTTTTAAAAGTACTATGAAAAGTAGCCAAATTATTTGCTTGAGAGGGGTCTGTGCAAGAGAGGGAAATGGAAATTATGTTAACTTCAGATATTTTACAATACCTAAAGAGGTGATAATAAATAATTGTTACTAATGACAGTTCAAAAAACAAGTATAAATATGCATAAAACTTGTTCTTGCCAGTATAACTGAATTCATTTGAAGTTGTTTGGAGAGAGGCCTAATTTTAATACCTACTCCTTTGACAGGTGACAGGTTAGAAGGCAGAATACATGTGCAACAATTATTTTAACCCATTTTATTGTGTTTCCCTGAAGAGGGAATCAGGTTCCTGTATTTGGCTGCCTAAGTTTACAGAGAACTATGGAAGAAATTGCTTACTTTGTTCTCTTTAATTTTGTTTAGTTTTACCTGTGGGGTTTTTTTTTGGCTTTATCAATTTCTGTATGTGAACATTTCAAATTACACTCTTCCTTTTACAAAGTGGATCTGTGCTATAGTATACAGTATTCTGTGACCCAGAGAGGAAAAATATGTTTATACAATATAGAAAAACAGTAGACACAGCAGGTCTGGACTATTCAGACCTTTGTTAAGTAGAGTGTAACACTAAATAGTATTTAGCTTTCTCAGTTTTTTAGCTGTAGAATACACAGTGAAGTAAAGAAAACGAAAATAGTTGGCATGCCTAGTCAACATATCTGCCTGGAAGATGACATCCATGAAGCTGATTTTTTTAAAGTGCTGCTAAGGATGTGATGCTGTATAGATTTGTGCTACAGAATAATTTGTCAGAACTATGACTTTTTGACCCCAAATGAACAGGACTGGTGGAAAGATTGGCTTAGTAATAGTTGACATTTTAGGCAAGAATCTTGCATACTGCAAGATTTTTTTAATCTCCTTTATATCAACTAAAGATGAGGTACCACAGCATTCCAGAAAGTGCGGTACATTCAGCCTTTCACAAAAGCACTGTTCTTTGTTGAAATTTTGGCTGTAACTGAGAGCTTACTTTTTCTGAATTTACAGGGGCTAGTGTTTAGAACAGATTCAAAGAACTAGATGAATTTTTTTCCAAACAGCCATCTGGAATCGGCTTATTCTTGCTCATTAAAATACTTGTGAATTTTTTGGCAGTGTGCCTTCATCTGAATTTTGATTCTTAACATACCACAGAAGCTATAGAATTAAAATTTCTTTTAGTGCTATTGTAAAATTATAATTTCATTACAGTACTGATTAATGCATTATGGAATTTGATCACCATGTTAGTATCTCTTTCCAAATTAAAACTTGTGTTTTTATTTTTAAAGGGTCAAGAAAGAAAACCTCAAAAATTTTTAATTAACTATTCTGAGTTAAGGGTTATAACTCTAAAGGTAATGGAGGAAGCTGTTTCTGTAGATATGCAATCTTTCAGCATCACCTCTTACTGCAGAAAATTGCTTCATAGTAGTCTTGGTTCTTGTAAGTGATACACTGATGGAAATTTAGGTTATGGTTGTTACCTCTGTTTGTCCAGCAGGAGGAGTGCAATTACTGCTAGAAATAAAGGAGATGGTAATTAAGTTGATTATGTGGGATGATAGCACAAGAAAAAGACATTGTTTGAATAAAATCAGCATATTAGTTCTTCTGCAAGCTTTGGTGATTTACAGAGGTTAACACAGGAATATTCTTCATTTTACATTGTCATGAAAAAATGTCAGGAAGCCTGCATATTTTTGGCAGTAGTCAATCTTCTGAATAGTGAGATGAGAAGAATAAATACTAGACTTATCACTACATAGTTGCACTCTCCATAGCTGTGCTGGCACAGATTCTAGGTACAGCTGGTCATATTGCAAAAGTAAATGCTTTGGCAGTATATTTTACCTTATTTACAGAAGGCTTTTAATCTTTTAAGCAAAAGGAATTCTGCTGATACATTCTGTTTGCTAGAAATGTTGCTACAATAATATATTTTACCTTATTTACAGAAGGCTTTTAATCTTTTAAGCAAAAGGAATTCTGCTGATACATTCTGTTTGCTAGAAATGTTGCTACAATAATTGTCATAGCCAAACCTCCTGACATACAAAAACCTAGGCCCCTTTGCTCTGATTTAGTTTTATTTTGTTCCTGTTTCTGCAATTACAAATCATTGTCTTTGACTTTTTGCAGTAATTTTAATATTATGCATTGACTAATATTAATTAAAATCTGGAAATATGTATCATCCAAAGTGCATTTATACTTTAAAGAGAGTCTAAAGGAAACTTCTTCTCTCAGAATCACAAAATTATGTAACAGACAGGAGAGGTTTTTAAAATGAAAAACATAAAAATTTCTCTTCTCAGCATTCTGCAAAACCAACCCAACCCTGCTGTCCTACAGTAGAGTTATAAGGACAGAACATGAATATTGAATTAAGTCTTTCCTATTTCTTCCTACAGAACTTGCAGTCTGTATTTTTTAGTTTGCTTTCTGGAAAGCCTGGCTTTCTTTTGTATTACACGCTATTTTTGTGATACCCAAGTTGATAGACTGACTTCATCAGTGGTCTGAGGCAGACATCGCAGGCATTTACAGTGTCTGAGCACAGACAACCAGGTTATGTGTTACACAAAATAACATTCCCCAAGAAAAAAAGAGATCTTTTAATGTATTTTCTTGTATATTAATCTGTGTGTGTGTCATATTGCAGTAAAGAATAAAGATTGAATAAATCTTCCATTGTAAATTAAAAATTATGAAGACGGTCTCTTCTGGAACAGATACAGTAATCCTGTGTTTCCTGCCAAAAGCCCTGGCCTCAGTACAGTATGCTGCTTTATAGGAATACTATAAATGTTTGAAAACAATAGTGCAGTAATGCACGTGGCAGGGACTTCTTATATGTTTTTGAGCTTTTTTTTTTGTTGTTATTGTTGGTAGGGGACAAAGAGAGTTGAATTTGGAAGCATTAGTCTTATAATGGACTGTGATCTAGAGCTGAATGCCTTGTGGTTTTTGACCTCTCTCCTGTATGATAACATAAAGCCATGGTAGCTATTGTTCTAGTAGTCTGTGGTAGCATTCATTGTAGGGGTCATCTGTAGTGGTTGATGCTCACAGCTAAAGATGAGGCATGTTTTCTGCTGTGGGGTTGAGGAAGTCTCTTATTTATCTGTCCCAGAGACAGATAATTTTTTATTATAAATTATAATAAATATAGTAAAATTATAATTAATAATATTAAATTAATATTATAAATTACTGTTTCTTATCTGTCTGTCCCAGAGACCAGTAGAATGTTTTGGTATTGCCTGTTGAGATAAAGATACCAGATCTCATGCCTTGTAGTCCATTTTTCAACGTAATCCTATAGACCTACACATGTTTTGTGGCAAGTTCTTATTGTTCACATTTCTGTGCATTTTCATGGGTAACTAAGAACCCTTGCAGTTTGACTGGATGGATAGAAGTAGCAGCTAAATGGAATTTAGAAACCTTTAGAAGCAGCAGCCAATGGGGTGTGCTGCGTGATGGGGTGTAGGAAATCTTAAGTAGAAAGGCAGTGGGAGCAACCCGTGTGAAGTTTTGGCAGACCAGTTAGACTGTGGAGCTGACATAAAGAAGATCAGAAAAAGGCTACCTGAAGGAAAGCTCTCATGTTGTTAATTATATGCTTTCAGCATCTGTGCCAAGGCTGCGTGTGACAGCCTAGCGCAATGCAAAAAAAAGCTGCTGGGGAACAAAACCCTGTTGTGCCATGAGGGCTGAGTGTTCATGCACTGGCAATGTCAGCTAATCTGTGTGTATGCTTGGTGGCTCAGTCTGTACAGTTCTTTCTGTTAGCAGAAGTAGCCTGCACCCCAAACTCCAACATCAAGCTAACTCAATACTCACATTGCACTGAGACTGGTGAATACTATTGAACAGGAGGATCTGTTCAAAACACATTGAAAGAGGGATTGGTTGATTATTGACTAGTTTTGATTGATTATAATTTTGATTGGTTTTCTCAGCTGAAAAAAAACATAGTTCTAAAAAGGGATAATAAAACCAACTTGCATTGAGCTTTTATGCAAAGCTGCAGCATCCTAAATACATTATTATTATTATTATTATTATTATTATTATTATTATTATTATTATTATTATTATTATTATTATTATTATTATTATTATTATTATTACTTTTTTAAATGGTCTTTTCATCTGTTTTCATGGTGTTAAGTATTTCTATTCCCATGTAGACTTGTATAATTCATTTTACTATTAATGTCTGATTACCAAAAAACTCAGTTACTCCATATACTTTGGTTTTCTATAGAAAAATATTGTGCTGTCTGTACAGATTTGAGGTCCCAGTATTGATTTCCAGTTCATAATTGCTTAGGAATTCATTTGCTAGGAATGTAGAAAAAGAGAGAGGGCATATGGGAGAAATATAGGAGTACGAACAGGGAATGCAGGGATACAACAAGGAAAGGCAAGGCCCATTGGAATTAAGTCTGTTGAGGGATATCAGGGACCACAAGAAAGGCATCTACAAGTATATGAGCAAAAAACCAAGGATTATAAAGATTCCCACCAATGTGGGGGTGCTGCTGAATTTAGATGGGTAACCTAGTGACAGAAGACACAGAGAGGGCAGAGTGGGATTCCTGAAGGATGGCCTCAGACTTCACTGCTGAGGCCATCCTTCAGGAATCCCAGACTGTGGAGGCAAGAGAGGAAGGCTGGAGAAAAGAATATTTGCCCTTGGCCTTTGAGAGTTTGGTTGAAGTTTGGCTAGGCAGACAAAGCCACAAATCCATGGGCCTGATGGGATGCACACAGGTGCTGCGGGAGCTGGCAGATATTGTTGCTAAGCCCACTCTGCATCTTCTTTGAAAAATAATGAAGAAGTATTTTATAACTAGTAGAAATTTTGTCTTACCTTGCTTTTCTTTAAAGCTTTCATTACCTAATGGAAAGAGAAATAAGGAATAGTGTGACTGCTTTTATTTTGAGTTGATTTATCTTTGAATTAACTCATTAAATGAGTAAGAAGCATTAAAAGAAATGGAAACTCATCTGTTTTCTACAGCAGCAAGAAAGGCCAGTATAAACAAGTGAGGGGAGAGGGGATGAACCATTACAATAGTTCAGAAAAGACTGTTGGGAATTGTTTGTTTGTTTTAGCTGCTTAACTATTGATTTCAACTTGTTCATTAAATACTGACTTTCTTCACAGCTTTAGTAGGCAGTTAAAACTTTTTTTTCCTGGGTTTATATTTTGAACCATCATGAAAATTAAATAAATAAATAAATAAAGTGAAATTTTTTTTTTTTTTTTTGCTAAACATAATTTGCATTAACTATTCTCTGTTTAATTAAAACCCAGTATCTCTCTTCCTCAAGTTCTAGGGGTTGCACATAAGCAGTGGTTGGGGGGGGAGGAGTGGCTGTTGTTGGTTTTTTGTTGTTGTTTTGTTGGTTGGTTGGGGTTTTTTATTTTGTTTTGTTTTTTTCATTCAGTTCTGTTCTATATTCTGGTTGTAATGTAAAGTTTGCTTGAAAGGTTTTAATACTTTCCTGCCATGATCTAGCTTTTGTAAGTGGAAAAACAGATGTGTATATTTAAAAGACAGCCTTGAGAACATAATTGTAACTTCAAAATCAGAGAATGGGGTCTGAACTTAATGTACACCTAATGTAACTGCCATGTAAAAATATTCTTCTGTGATAAAAATTAGGTGCTCTATCCTTTGAAGACATTACATAACATTTTGTAATGCTTTTCATAGCTTCTGCTGGTTGAGAACAGATTTTCCAATGCAACTGATCAAATACAACCATATTTCTGTGTGCCCTGAAGCATCTGTACTGTTCATCCTTATCCAAAGGGGCAGTAATACACCTCAAGGCTAAAATATAAAAGTTGGAGATAAGTTTATATTGGATAATAGACAGCACTACAGTGAGAACAATCCAGTACAGGTACTTGGACTTTGTGGGCACAATCTTCAAGTGTCAGTCTTGGAATGTTTGTTTTCTTTCAGAAGAGGTGATGTAAAAATGAATGTGCTGTGTCTGGTAGCCAAGTTATAATAAATCAGACCACTTAACAGAGTAGTTTTCCCATATTATATAGCTTGTGTGTAGTAGTTTGGCAAAGTTTGAGAGGGAAGATTCAGAAATAATCCTTTTGAACTTGATCTATTCCCAAAACTTTAACTACTTGAAGGAATTTTTTTAAGAGCCTGGCAAAATAAATTCCCAACTGTTAACACGTATAAAAATATTACTGGTTTCTGCTTTTAAAGCATAAAGTAATATACCAATGATGTAGCTCAGAATCCAATATTTGCCTTTAGCTTTAAGGCTTTGAGAGCACCTCTTACAGCTTATTTCTACTTGGTTCAAAGACTTTTAATTATTTGTAACTGCTAAAGTCTCTCTCTACTTTCTGTCTTGTTCTAGGACGTGTTTGTATTTAGACATGAACTTGCTCTCCTAAGAATATCTGCCTTCATGGGTCTAATAATTTTAGGTGGAATAAGTCGACTCTTTTACACTCAGCTAATGGGTATTTTCACTGTAAGTATCTAATTTTAGAAGTATATATTAGTTTTATTTTCAGTACAATTAGTCAAAGCAGAAAAGTGGGTTGCATTTAAGGGAAGACTAGAAAAATGCACTATGAGGCACTTGTTAGATACATGGTCTGTCAAGCCTCTTGACACCAGTGAAATCTGAGATGCTTTCTAACAAACAAGTGTCTAATAATTCCACTTTCAAGTCAGTTTCCTGATTTGTATTAGTAAAATGGACCCATAGCTTGTCCTGGAATTGCACAATGTACAAGATATGTCGTTGATTCTTGTTTTTATTTTAAACTCTTGTGTAGCCTGGTCAAAATTTATGTGACAGCGAGGCTAACTGATAAATCAAATTTTGAGAACACAGCATCTTTGTTAAGTATTTTGATAAACGTGCTTATGTTCATCTCTTTATTTGCTAAACTGTGGAATATAATTGTGCCATTTACAGTCCAGGTAGGTATTCTGTGTTTAGATACACAGAAAAAAATATCCTCTGCATGGAAAAATTTTTCCATTAAATGAATTTGATAATGTAATAAATACTTACAAGAAACAACCTTTTTTGGCGTAACATCTTGTTCTGTACATTAGAAGCCAATAGCTGCCAGCAAATTTTGGAAGTTATCTTGAGAATCCATACAAATGTTTAAAATACTGTTAAACACGACAGAGAGTACATTAGTTGGCTATATACATGTTGAAAAAGTCTGTGATGTGGCCTGCTGAACTTTTTTTTAAAGGCAGTAATGTACACGGCAGCATATTTTTGGCTACAGCTGTTGGAGATCTGCCTGAAGTTTTACATTGGAATTATGAAGGTTTGCATAGCATTAACTTTTGTAGGTACATAATAGAAAACCTCCCAACTGTATGGTGTAACTCTTTTGTATTAAATAAAGGAAAAAAATTATAGCGTAGTTTTAAATTATGTTAGATAAAGCAATAGTACTGCTTTTTGTTTTACTGTATTACCTTTACATATTTACTGCCTTTTGCTTTTTCTGTCATGGTAGTTATACTGTCTATTATTATTACTGTTCTCCAGCTACTCTACCATAATCTGTCCAACACATACTCTCAACCCCCAGCTCAACAGATGTGCCTTTGTGCACCTTTACTGTGTTCCTGATTTCTGTTCCAGGGTCTTTCTGACAGGTTTTCTCTTCTCTGTTTAAATGTTGCCTTATGTTGGCATCATCTAGACCTGGAATGTTTTCCTAGACCACCACTGTGGTGGCCATCTAGTCGATGTGGTGAATTCTGCTCACCATTAATGGTGAGATAGAGGCAGATACTTAGTGAGCCTAATTGTTCAGGTACTAAAATATGAATGTCATTTTAGTTTCTGCAAAGTGGGTATATGTATGAGAAGAATCAGAAAACTCATCTGATCAGTACTGCACTAAATCACAGATAGAATACAGAAGAAAACAAGAAAACCAGACCCTAAGTTTATAATTTTCTTCTGTGTGCTGCCAGAAGCTGGACTAAATTTTAGCAGTGACCATCAGCATTCATTCAGATACTATTACTGGATGTTAAATAAGACCTCCCAGACTGAAACTGTTTCTGTCAGATACACGTGAAACCTGGGCTGTTTCTGTTCTGACACAGGATACCAATTGCACTGCCGCTGTAACAGGCGCAAATGCCCAGTTGTAACTTTGCTTCCTGAACCTTAACACTTTCAGGCTGCTGCCACCACTGCACTCTATTTATAAACTGCTGTAAAATCTTTTTTTCTCTGTCAGTTGTATGTACTGTGAAGTACATCCTATTTGCTTACAAAGCTGGCAGCTCCACTGGAACAGGTGTGGGGTAATAGCATTTTTACCTCCAGTTTTTCTGCTGAAATCATAATCGCTGAGCTGCAGTATGCCTGGACACTTTTTTCTGTTGTCTTTGCCAAACTTTGTGAAACAAACGTGATGCAGTAATTGTGGATGTGGATGGTCTGTGAGAGGTAGAGGCTAAAAAGTACAGATCTTCATTAGGGCCTCTTACTGCACCCTACCTATCCCCCCAAAAGCACAAGTAGCTATTGTCACATGGAAAAGTTTTTAAGATTGATGGGATTGCTGGGGAAGTAGAAATCCATTACTGGTGTATCTCCAATATTAATTCATTCACACCATGTGGATGCTGTTGCATTGACTCACTGAAGAATGTGGGTCATGTAGTCCATCCCCCCCTCAGAGCATTTCATACCAGCAACACAATTGTCTTCTCCCCTTTCATTCCTTTCTTTGCAGATACAGAATTAGGAAGAATAAATAATACAGTCTTTTTGAGGGAATCTGCTTGGCAACAGTTATTCAGACTTCAAACAAACAAAGCAAGTCTGTTTGGTGCAATTGTGCTTAGTCTACAAGTGGTGTCAAATTTTTTGTACAAATAGTTTTTGATTGCCAGCCCTGTAGTGTGGAGACTTTCTTCCTACATAAGCATTGACAGCTTTGACTAGCAACTGGAAAAGGCTGAGGAAAAGGCAGCAGGTGAGTTTTCTCTGCAGCCTCCAAAAATACATGGCTGCGGTGGTCAAGTAGGGAAACTGCAAAACTGGTATACCCACCCAGAAGCGAGCACATTGAGTATGCAAGACATTCAAGCCCCATAGAAGCAATGAATCATGAACAGTAAGAAGCAGTGATGTTTCTACTGTGTATTGTGCTGGAGTTACCATTCAGCATCTAGCCTTCCTGTGTAAATTAAGCAAATGGTATCTGAAATGAGCTCTATATTAAATACGAAATTAGTGATGAAATTAACTTAGTATAAGGTATAGATTAAAACTTGATAGCAGAACGCAATCATTGAAGTGTAATATAAGAAAAGGACCTTGAAACAAACTTAAGATGCTTGGAGGCATGGATATGCATTTAAAGCATTCACAGCATATGCAATGCTCCGTGGCTATTCTTGAAAGCATTAATTTCAGTGATTGCTGAAGCTACCCAAAGATGTGTGCAAGGGACAAGAGCATGGGCCTTTTGAGAGAGGCAAAGCAACTCTTGTGCTTGTATGGGAGAACAGGTAATACACATTTTTCTAGTTCATGCTCTGGTGCCTCTTTTTACAGTTTAGCATATACCAAGATTAATTCCCCAGCTCCTGGGAAAAAAAAGCTGATTTTAAATAATAGAGACAGTAAGTGATCCAGCTCTGTGATCCAAACTTTGGTGGGTGCAAACTGCTGCTGAACAAGTCCAGCAGGTTAAGGTCATTGGTGTTTAACATTACAAGTGCTGTAAAAATTTTTGGAAAAAAAGATAAATCTAAGATGAATCAAACTTTAACCCTTTTATAACAAGACTGCCTGATTTCCCATAAGGTAAACTTGCTTGACCACCATTATAATTTTCCAGAAATGAAGCTAATAGTTTTTTTTCCATCTTAGTAATACAAGAAATGGCCTGTTTTTTCAAGGAATACTGACATGCTTATGAAAAAATTTGAGTTTCTTTGTTTATATTTGTATTTACAGAGGTTTATCCTTTTGTCACAGCACCAAGATAAAAGCTTAATGTGTAGAATGAATTTGCATGTGATCTTTGTGTGCATTTTTAGAAGCAGAATTGAACTCCACTAGAATTGACCTAAGTGCTAGATTGACAAAACTTATAAAAATGAGCCAAAGTTTTTCATAGGATTGGCATTTTCTCCTCTTTGATATATATTTTCAGAAGTTGTAAAATGTCTAGCTGAATGCATAATGGAAAGAATATATCTCATATCCTCCATCATGTTTTTCTGGAATGATGCAGTAGTTAATAACAGAAAAGCAAAACAGCACAGTATGAAATGCAGGTGAAGTATTCTGCCATGTGAGGTGGCACTTTGCAAAATTCAGGTTTGTTGCATAGTTGACTGATCTGTGCCTGTCATTGTGTAACTCTCATTGGTTATAACAGTAGATCAATTTTTTAAAAGGTCTTTAAGAAAAATAGGCATGTATTCTCCATATGTGTGTATTCTGCGGTTATCGTGCTTCATGTGTGCTCAATATATACTGGTATTGATATCTATTCCAAGGTGCTTGGAAAAAATGTGCTCTCTGGTAAAAATGAAAACTTTGTAAGCTGTATACTAAAATTTGTCAGTTACAGGGAAAATGTTCTGGAGGCTGTAGTGCTTGATAAGGTGATTAATAGACTAAGTATCCTACCACACAGTAATTTCTCTGAGTACATTTGGCACCCCTGTGATTGTGGTATCACTGCTAGGGTATCATTAGCACAAGGCTATTCATAACTCATTTGGAGGTCCAGGAAGCCAAAGAGCAAAGGAGGTGACTTCCTACAATGAGAGGAGAACAGCTGGTTGGCAAAAACTGTCCTTAGAGGAACTTTTGACATGAATTGTTCTGATGAAGAGGGGAGCAGCTGAGGTGGCCTCTGTATACAGGATTATGTGCTTTCTCCCTAGAAACTAGCATATGTGAAACACACTTCTATCAGAATGGGCACATGGCTCTTTTTGTCCTCCTTCCCCAGTTGCTTTCTCTGAGCTTTATTTGCCTCTAATTTTGTTATCATCCTGAACTTTGATACTTCTTCTAGCATGTACTTTACATTACTCTTGGGGAAGTTTTATTTGAATACTTTGGAAGTAGAAGTATCTAGGTTCTCTCTAATTCATAAGCCTCTGAAATATGGAGAAATTTAAAATCCTAGTTTAGGAGCTCTAGGACTCTTAAGAAGATACTCCTCTTGAAATCTCACCAACAAATAGTATTCTTACTTAAAATATTCAAGTTTTTAGAGAATTGGATGGAAAAAATTGGTTTCACCCATAAATTAAAACATCAGCAAAGGTAATTTCCAAAATGATTATGCATTTATGTTGAAGGCCTACCTGTCTCTAGTGCTTGTTACTTTGTTTACCACTCCTCTATTTCCTGTAATTTCTTGTAGAGCAGTTTAGAATTTCATATTCCTTAATTGGAGCCTGTGTTGTTACATTCTCAGACAACCTGATTTTTAAATGACATTGTTTGAAAAGTAGAAGCAAACTAAGTAAAATAGAAACATTCCAGAAAGAATTTTCTGAGTTAGGCTTTAGGAGAGTGCCACCTTTTTACTCTCCTACTGAAAGTAGCAATTTAAATATTATTGTTACTCTTTACTTCAGACCTCCACTAGCTGCTTGTACTCCACAAGTAGTCTTCGGCCTCAATCGCTGCAAGTAACAAGATAGCTCCAGTATAGACACTTAAAACTCCATGAAGGTAGAGGTGTGGGTTTTCGTTGGTGCTTTGTTGTAAGTCATAGAAGTATGATTTATTGGTAAATTATCACTTTGTCCATTTCAGACAGTTTCAAAATCTTTTGGGGTGCAACAGTTGCTTGTGTGTATCAATAGCATTGTATTGAAGTGACAAAACCAAAGTTTATTTAGAAAGATTATTTGTCACTTAAGCTAGAAGAAAGTAATGAGAAGGATGTATCTGTGTTACTAATTTTTATTTCCATTTGCTTTTTTTCATGTTGTTATATGAAATAATAAAATTTATTGGGAAGCTAAATGAAGTAGTACCCAGAAACTTGCTTGCTTTCTCAAAACATATTTACATTGGAACATTTTTATTCCTTGAAAAACATTTGTTTTTCAAGGATTTTTATCTCATTTTAATATGTGACAGATGTTTGTTTTCCCCCAAAACTTGCCTGTTTATTCAGTTATTCATTGGAAAATGCATAAATTCACCAAGGGAAAAAAGTCTGTTTTACCAACCCCAGATTGTTTCTGATGTATGGTCGTTGAAGGTACAGAGCTCTTTTAAAAAGACTGCTTTGATTCAGTCTTTTTAAAAAGGTGGGACACCCAGAATGCTCATGTGTTTATTAACAGAAGATTAGCCCTGGCTTCTGCATTTCTCTCACTCATATTCCATTTTAGTTTTAAGAAATTATTTCTCTGTGTCCTTCGCATTAATAGTTAAATGATAATAAACAGTTTTTCTGTTTATACTGCAGGATTCTTCTATTGGTTATGTATGATCTACAATGCATTATTACAAAACATGTAAAAAATGACATGGCATACTGGTTTTAAACAATGGCTTTTCTGATTATTTTGCTATTTGTTCATATCTAGTGAGTTTTTAAATTGCACCAGACGCTGCTAAGAAGTATTCCTTTTGGTGATCGTTTTTTAAAAGCTGATACCTTTTGCGTATATGAGATTTTCTTCCTCTCAAGATCTGCAGTATTCTTTATTTTGTTGGCTGCCACCTGTCTGAAGCAATCAGCCACTTCTTTCTCTTTCTCTGTACAAAAGGAAAATCCGGTCTTCCCATGGATGGTGGAAGGTAACAGGATAATCAGTTCAACAGTGATCCTCTGATGTCATTGTGGGAGCCCTGTAAAAGCGGATTATCTGTGACCCAGATAAAATAATTAGAAATTACTTGGACACTTAGAAATAACTGATCTACTAATCTCATTTCCAAAGTTAAAAAAGGCCTGTCTCTCAACATAACACTACCAGATGTTTCAGTTAAACAGCATCCTTTGCAGAGACTAATCTGAACCCTAATTTTAAAGGATTACATTTGATTGTTTTTATCTCAAACACTAAATAGTGTTTTCATTTTTCCATATGTTGTAACAAACTATTTCTATGGAAGAAAAGAAATTTTCTTAATTCTTCCATTGTGGTCCATTAAATATGATTTAATGTGATTTATGCTAGTATTGCAGAGGAAAACTTTCATTGAAATTATTTAGTAATTAACTTGTTTCTCTGGGGCTGAACTATTTAATGGATAGGCTTTTATAAATTTAATAGATACCATGTGGCCTTTGTGCAAGATAGTGGATGTATTATCATAAACTAAGTGGACAGTGACTTTATTAATTTAATTAATGCTACCAGGGTTTCCTGTTAATTAACTGTTTGAATGGTGTACAGTGATATGTCAGTGTCCTGTGGCATCAGTACTTTCTGGATGTGGAAAAGAGAAATTTCCCTTATTTTCTGTAGGAAGGATAGAAGGGCAAATTGTGTTCAACAGCCTGCCTGGTGCACAATATGGTACCTACCACATACACTTTTCCCCTTAGAAGCTTTTAAAAATGTTGATACTTGCTTTTTATTGTTGCAGTGTTTCTCCTTTTCACCTTAAATTAGCAAGTGTATTTTACCAAGTAGTTTTCCAATCTTTTTACAAAGATTGGAAAATAATGTTTAAAAATAATGAAAATGTAGCTGTAGTTATTCTGTTAGTAAAATCAAGAGCTTTTTAATTCTTTGTGTAATGTATAGTATTGATCCATTGCTCATTTAATATGCAGAGTGACAAGTGATCTAGTTCTACTGAAATGCTTTTTGTCTTTAATAATAAGTATCTTGTAATTAAAAATATTTGCAATCATATCTTTAATCAGATAATCTATTAAATACTATTTTGATTAGTGAATACTAAGGGCTTTCCTGTTTTTTCAAACATGGCAGAAGTGTAATCAAGGAACTATTAATCCTCATAATTAAGTTTAGCATATTAAAAATTAGGATTGGTAGGGGAAATTAGGATTTCCAGGCAATTATATTCTTTATGTGGCTACAACATAGAGTAAGATATAAAATAATTACGGAGGGAAAGCAAAGTATATATAAACTATAACCCCGAAAGTGTAACTGGAAATTACTAACAGAAAACAAACTATTGTTAAGATTATCTGTCTTCCTCTTCCTTTTATCCCTTCCCCTTTTCCTGTCTTTACCTTTAATCCACCTATAGCTAGGTCTCCTATTAGAAGACTGCCTGAACGTCTATAAATTAAATTGTCAGGAATCAGTAATGTCCTGGTCTTTGGATATGACCAGGACATTACTGATTAATGTAATGTTAACTGTGTAAATTCTTTTGTGTCTTTATCTTATTTCTCTCAAGTAGGTTTGCACTTTGTTTAGCATTTTTAATAAATGTATTCTAACATCTTTAAATACATATTTACCATAAAAATAAAATACTAGTTTATTTTTAGAAGAAACCTCTTTTATGAGCTATTTAAAATGTAGGAATAAATAGAAGTGTAAGACATTCTAGGTAGCAAAAGATCTCATCACTTTTATTTAGGTCACTGCATGGATCTTAAATGAATTTGAATATTTTAATTGAAATTAATAATTTACAATATTTTAAGGAAAAAGTGCAAGTTAGAAAATGTAATCAGATTTTATATTGTGCAAGGAGTATAAAATGTCATCAGATATCATGTCAGAATTATCCCTGGTTCATCACTCAAAGAGGAAGTCCTTTAACTAATGTATTTTCCTAATAGTAAAGGCAGTACCTTTAACCACTTGAAGACAAGTACCTATCAAAATAATATTTGAGTGTTCCAGGGGCTGAGTACATTTTGTTTACATGTTTCTTATCAAATTCAGACATCAGACTATTAAAATGACTTCTGTGTGAAGTAGTGAATAGTCAACAGCTATTTTTAAAATTTTTTTCCTTATATTTTTGTTGTATGATATTTGTAAGGATCAATAAATATAATATGTTTGTCCTGTCTCTTGTTATGCAGCTGTCTGCACCAAATATGGTGTGGATATGAAATAGCCTAAAGTTAAGAGATCTTGTGGTACCTTCATTTTAGATTTCTTTTCATTGAGTCAGTATCTAATAGCCAATAAAAAAATTGGAAATCTATTTAACTAAATTGATCAGAACTTAGAGGAGAGCAGAACTATTCCCTAGAAGTAAGAGTGTAGCTTTATTTTTCATCTAGTACATGAATCTGATATAGGGGTTTAACCTTTAAATAAAACTAATAGTTTTCAGACTGAACATAATTGTAATTGATAAAATTAACTATCTTATATGAAAAGTCTAGATTAAGGAATGAATGCTGAGAAGTGCCTAGAAGTAAACCCAAAATGTATTTAATGCCAAAAGAAAAGAAAATTTCTCAAATATGATCTGTTCTTTCTTTGTTTAGTATTTTCTATTCTTGAGTTGCTCATCTGTCACTTGCATGCACGCCATGAAAGGATGTTAGACAGAAGATTAAAAGAAACCTTTATGTAAAGGATGTGTTGTCTTGAACTTTCAGTTAAAAGCAAAGGCTGCAAATCCAGGAAGGCTTGCAAGTTTTGTTTTCTCTTTTTCTGCTTCATCATACTTTTCTGCTGATTGACCTACAGTGAACATTGGGAAATACTAAATGCATGGCATAGTGCTTACATTCTATTACTGCAAGTATTTAATAGAGCTTGTAATGATTGCATGTCACTTTAAACAAACACAAAAGAAAAACTGAACCAGGGATTGTAGCTACATGCTTTCGAGTTAGCCCTGTAAGTTACAAATTACAGTTTATACTTTAGAAAACATGAATCAGTAAGCCAAAAATATCCTTTGCATATGCCTTTTTCATGATGAATTAGTTCATGATAAAAGCCATCCTGTAGGACAGTTGGTTACCAGTACATGTGATCTTTCTAATTTTTTTTTGTTGTTTTGGCAGTTGGTTATGCTAAATAGAAGCGTAGATGTGAAAGGTAGAGTTCTCTTTGGAGCTGATTTGGATGCATTTATTTGTGAGTGAATCTGAGGTTTGTTTCCGGAACTCTGTCAGTGCTTTTACATAAGTCTCTTTCTCTGCATTCTTCTCCTTCCTCTTACAGCAGTCTTAGCTGTGGCAGTAGCTTATTTAATTTAGAGTAAGCAAACTGCTCTTACGGATCTGTAGTATATCTTCAGAACGAAAAAAAACATGTTTTTTCTCCCCTCAGCAGAATATGAACACTTTGCCCTTTCCTATTCCTGTGTTTATTTCCTCTAATTTCTTTTTCCTGTCTCGCTAAGGTGTGATTTTTTTCCTGTAGTTGCTTTAAGATGCTTATCATTGGGTATGTATCTTTGAATAACCAGGTGCAGGAGCATTTTTTATTTCCAATCTGGATGATGACTGTGGGAATCTAGATGATCCATCATGTCAAATTAATCAGTTGTGTTTGTCAATTTAATGTTGTATTCAATTGCAAATTTCAAGATATTTTTAGAGATTACTAGGACTCCATAGATATGTTTGCTCCATTGAGATGTTTGCTCATACCAAGTTATTTTAAACTTCTGGATGAGTGCCAGTGCTCAAAAAGGGTTTTAACATTAGCATTAGCTTTGAGTCTAGAAAAAAAATCTTAGCACAGTTCTATTTGTATTAATAGTAATCCAAGCTGATAGTAGATGCAGACAGCCAAAGCCTCTTAGGCTGAACACAGTAATTCTGATGTTGTAGCAAAACCTTGGTATACATCAAATGCATAAGAGAGATGATACTCTGATTGGAAGACATTTATGAGATGTGTTAATGAACAGACCACCATTTTGTTCAGAAGAATAGTGGTTATTTTGGTCCTTTGTCTACAAAAGAAAAAAAATTCATGTCTGAGAAGGAAGCCTTAAATAGCAGGTCAAAACTCAACTATGGTGTTCTCCTTTTCCTTCATCTCCTGTCTCCAGAGGGGCTTCTGATTTTCCTGGGGTGCTGTGAAGTTTCACTTTCATGTGGAAAGGTAAATTGGTTCACTCTCAAATGAAAGTACATTCCAAATGAGCCTGTTTGGCAGCAGTGTTGGGGGAGGGAAGGTGTGAGGGTGCAGGGAAGGTATTTTGTTTCTCAAGTTCAGTTGTTAGTACTTGTTAAGCAATGTAAACTTCAGAGCAATGTTTCTTTGCTAGTTTGCAGCTTTTAAAATGTGGCTCTAAAATTTTTTTAATGTTGAAAAAGTATCCAAGAAACAAAGGACTCTCTGCTCAGACCCAATTTCTTTACTGTAAAGCAAAAGTAATCTGAAGTTTATGTTGGCATTTTAAGGTCAGGGGAGGGAGGAAGGAAGCAGGTAGGCAATGAAGGAAGGGAGGGAAGGGAGGAAAGGAATGAAGTTCATTCCTGGTTTGGTACTTTAACTTAGTTAATTTACCAGGTTACAGTTTGGAGGGCAGCAGACTCTGAGTGCCTTTCAGGTCTAGATAACATGCCATGACAACACTTAAAACTAAATAAAATCTCTAGTTTCCAATCTGTGATTTTCCCCCCAAAAAATCTCAAAACCTGTATTTAAGAGAGCAGTAGAAGTGTATTAATGAATAAACAATGTGCAGAAACACAGCAGAAAGCCTGTATTTGGTGATGTTACTTCTTTACCCGAAGCTGGTTTAAATGTCCCTCTTTTGAAATGGTAGGATAAATATTCCGTAGCTACATGTCCATTTAGAGTCAGGAGTGGCATATGTTATTGTTTTATGAAAGACCATTTGCCATTATTGCTTTCAAATATGCTAATATTGTTTTGTACTATTTGATAAACAGCTTTGAGTTGACCAGAGAATAATTCCTAGAACCGAGATATTTTCGCAGTTACAAAAGGAGCTATAGCATCTCATGAAAATGGTATTACCATCTTGATGAAATGCCGTGGAAGTAATTAATCTCTTGTTCACTTAGTCCTTTTTATTCAAAAAGCCGCATCTGAATTTTTGTGGTAGGCAAAGGTGGTGTTTTCTCTGACAAAAGCTGAATAAAAAGCCAGTCCAAGGAAGTAAAGTTTTCCTTGGCTATGAAGTCGGGTCCTCCCCTAACAAGGGACTTGTGTAATGCCACGCTTGTGGCAGGAGAGGGAAGACAGTCCTGTAATGTGAGAGGAGCGGCAGTTTATCTGTGGGAATCAAAACAACAAGCAATGTTTACAGTTTGTTGCCTCCAGTCTTTGCCTCTTCACTGCTGAGTGGATGTTAAAACCCACCTAACAATGAGGCAAGCATGGTTTATGTAATCTTGGCTGGGCATGCCTTCGCCACACAAATGTCTAGACAAGAACTTGTACATCCTGGTGGATTGACATGAGAAAAAAGGGACTTCTCTCCTTTGCTGAAGTGCATCTGGAATTCAGCTCGATATGTTGTGGACAGAATTAAGATTTTTGCTGTTTAGTGTGTGGTAAGGGATCCTGTTCCAGAATGCTTCAGAGCCGGGAAGCAGAATAGAAAAAATCAGCAAGGGAGTTGGGGCCACCCATGTCTGGTGGAGCAGGAAATTGGCTTCCGGTATGTTATTTCCCACTCACATTGTGCCCTTCCCCCTCAAAACTGTCTGAAAGAGAGGAGTGGAATCCCAGCAGTGCCTGTGCTGAATTGCATGCAGGAACCATCAAGGAGCTCAGTGTGGTTTTTAGTGCTAGGTAATGTTTCCAGATGACAATGAAGTTGCAGCCTAATTAATCCACGGTCCTTCTGTCTGTTTGGGGTTGGGACGATTGAGATTAGCTCTTGGTCTTACACAAATTCTACTGTAATTTGACAGGTACATTATGTGCATGCCTGAATCAGTGGAAAGTAAAGGGAAATACCAAACTACCAATGAAAAGGAGTTGAAATAATGAAGAATATTTCAGTTGATTGTGTTTTGAACTTCACAAGTGATTTCAGGATGTAATGAACTATAAATGTATATTGAAACTCCCTACATGATACTCACAAAGGAAGCTTTTTTGTGACATCTGTAGTAAAAAGTGAGAAAAAAACACTATTGGTAATTTTAAAAGTTTTATTTGGGAGTGATCTAAGCTAAAACTGATCTGTTACTTTGCTTAACATTTTATAATGTAAGTATGAATTTAAGTTGCTCTTATCTGCAGGATTGCCTTCAATTTGCACATTATTATCTTTTATATTTAAGAGAACAATTTTTATATTTGTATTTATTTATAGGAACTGTAGAAATTCATGGTATATTTTCAGTTGTGCTGTTTGTATTATAATACTCACTAAGCTAATTGTTTTAAAACTTCTGACCAGCTCCTGCTTTTCAAAATACTACATCTGTAAATGACTGCATTTTACTAGCTTTGTGCTTATCTCAGTGGGGTACTCCAAGTCTGGAATGAGTGCTTGTGGAAAGTGTGGCAAGAGTGTACCTTTTATACATTGCTTCTAAATGTTCTGTGCATTAATTGTAATATCTGAATTAATTTTAGCTGTAATAATGCTGTAAGTTTTTGTTGGCATTCTTCAGTATTGTAGTCAAACTACACAGGATAGTTTCATATCATGCCTGTAAAAATAATTTAACAGACAGAGTTAAAATGTATATGTGTAATCTCACATTTATTTAAAACTAATATGGCATATGTGTAATATGCAACCTACTGAACTAATGTCATAACAGTGTACATTAATAATTGATACCCTGCTATGGTTACTTGCTTTCCATAATGACATTTTAAAAGTTTGGAATGTAAATAAATACTTTTTCATTGTGTTTTTCTTTCTCTTTAAACAGGACACTACAAGTATAGAAAAAATGTCCAACTGTTGTGAAGACATGTAAGTTCTGTAAAGTTCCTACATTGCTGAAATGCTAAGGGAGTAGCTGTTTGTTAAGATGATTTTGCATGGTACTGTGCTTCTGTACTAGCATCTCACTAATCTTTTAATAGTGGTTGTACACAAAATAGCTGCATGTTGTTCCCTTTCTTTCCCTACCCACAGCCAGTGGAACTACAGTTTCTTTTCAAAAGTAGAGATCAAAAGATACTTTCTGCACTGTTTTGACATACATTTCATTAATATTGAGGTCTCCTGTGCTTCAAAAGGTGCCTTTTTTTGATTGGTGACACACATAGTTTCTGATCTCCAAAGTTAAGTCTCAGCTGCATGTTGTAATGAAATAAAAGTTGTATTTGTGATGCTTGGATACAAATCATCTGAGTCCAGTATTGTATTCCCAGCCAACCTACATTGTTGTAGCTGACTAAAGTGCACCATGGGCATGCTGTCTTTCACTAATAATGCTGTCTTCTCTAGACCGAGGCCCCAGAAGCCATGGCAGCAGACCTTCTCAGAAGTTTTTGGCACTCACTGGAAGATCCTGTGGTTTATTCCTTTCAGGCAGCGGCATCCACTGCGAGTTCCCTACCACTTTGCCAATCATGCCTAAACAGATGGATAGTGGGCACAGATGGGTCCTCCATGCTGGAAGTGCGTTACAGGTTGGATGATAATAGGACTGTGACAGTCTTCAAGTCAATTAAAATCAGTCGTAGGCATCACAGTGTGCCCCGGGCATTATTTTAGTTATGGTCTTGATTTTATTCTGAAATTAGGGCAAATTAAATATTCAACTTCAAGCTTATTTACTTTCAAATTAGCTTTCCAAAGAGATTCCTTTTGTCTTCAAGGATAATACCAAAAGCAAACAACTGGAATGTAGTTTTCATCCAGTTTGATACTGGCTCTTTTTTTTTCATTCTGTTTTATTTTTTGTGTAGAAAGCACTGAAGTTTACATTGATGGTTAGTTTTCTCACTAAGTGTCTTATTCTGCCTTGACATTTTTTTGGGGGTTTGTATCAGTACGCTTGTCTGGATAATAATAATGTCTTTTTTCCTGCTGCATATGTTTAAAATTCCGTGATTCTGCTAGTTATTTATGATATGCAAAAGTAATCCTGCAGCACTGCACTATAAAAGGTAATATTGAAAGCTGAAGCAGATTGCTTCCTAAATCTTTTACAGAGAGGTTTTGTAGAGGCACACAAATGTGTGTTTTTATATAGAGAAGAGCTTACATTTATCTTCTGGCCTAGATATGATGTTAGTGAAAAGAGTTCATGTCTTCATGTCTTTTTGTCAGTGAGAGGGATTAAATATTTCAGGGTAAACTATGCAGATACAAAGCATGTTTTCCCTAAATCCTGAGGATTTGAATCAGCAATAATCAACAAAGAAGTTGCATGGTGCAAATATTAGAATGATTACTTTTAGAAAATACAGATGTAGTTAGTTGGCATAATGTGTCATAAAGAAGAGTATATTGTCAATGAAATTAAAAATTTTATATTTACTTTTCTTTAGTCTTGATTAGCTGGAATTGGTCTAAGTGTTTGTATATTTAAAATAAAATTAATTTAAATACAGATTTGCTATTAACAGGAAGTGGTAAGTGAAGTATATAAACACTTTTAATAGGGTACTGTGTTGATGTTGATAGCTTCTTGTTCCTTTTAAGTAGGGAAGTAGCTAACCAAAGAAGGTGTCTTTCAGATCTGGTAAAATGAAATTTCCAGAGTACCAGCTCAGTCTTCCTGTATCTGAAAAAGTTACGTACTTACTTTAGCCCTCTGTATCTATACAAATATTAACTTCAGATGATTGTGGAAACTACTGTGGATTTGTAGGAGAAATTCACAGCTCATTGTTTCCAGTTATGCTTCTTACTGTGCTTTTTGAATAGTCTAACAGGACTAGGATCCCCCTTAAATAACAGCCGTGCAGCAGGACACAATAAAAGACATAAAGTCAGGATTTTATACATGGAGATTGTGCAGAAAGTAATAGCTTATTTGTGAGCAGTTACTTCAAAAAAGAAGGGTAAGATTTTTCATGACTGGTGTTCGCAAAAAATTTTTAGATCAACTCTCTAAATGTCTTAGTACAGTTACTGCCAATGTTGGGTGTCACTTTATTGAGTTAACAGATTTTGATGATCCACCTAAAGTTCCAAAAAGGGCATCCTAAAAATCACCTGAAATTTAAACTTTTGTGAATGTCTAACATTTGATCCAACTTTATTTTTCCTGTCCTATTAAAAATAGATGCAACGTTTTGTTAATTTAAATTTCAAGCCTAATGTTCAGCTATTTTCCTTTTCTTTTTTTTCTCATGACGGTTGTAGAGAGGTTAGACTTTTTTTGAAGTGGTATTGGCATATTGGCAGCAATATTTAAACAAAAAAAAAGCTTAAGGAAATGGATGAAAAGACCGAAGCAGTGCTTGAAATTGAAAGGAATCTGGATATACATAATAAAGTAATGGCTCTATTATTTTTCATTCCCTCCGCTATTTTAGTCTCTGGAATATACGGGGAAATAGTATTTCATTTTCCGTGCCAATATTTAAATGTTTCATGAGCAAAGCGTAGTTTGAAGTTTTTAGGGCTAATCAGTTATCAGAGCAGATTGTACAGTTCTGAACCTTATTCAGAAAGAAGACCAAGAATTTAACTATTTTTGGTATATTTATCGTGTTCTGCTTCCCAGTATTACTGTTTCAGGCTGGAGTATCAGTTACAGCTTCCAGCAAGTGATGTCAGTGAAAATCTTGCCTGATTTTCAAACAAAAGTGCTAATTTCACAAATTCATGTTCTCAAATGTTTCCATGTTGCTTGATTTCCTTTGAAATCTACTTTTTCTCAGTCTCCTATTCAACGTAACTAATAATCATAATTGATAATATCATAATTGATAGGCATCAATTTGCAACATGATTATGACTGCTAGTTCATTTTTAAGTGTTTGGAGGAAAAAGGGGAGAATTTGGAGAGTCTTGACATTTTAGGAGGTACTAAACTTTATTCTTTGAATAAGAGGCAATCTAAAATGGTAAAAGTAATAATTTTTTCCTAATTCAGCTGAAGGACTCTATCATGTTATTAGTTTCTCCAAGTACTAATGTTTCTGAAACTAATTCTCAGAATGAGTTGCTCTGTCAGAAAAATAGATTTTTATCAACCAATTTAAAATCCTTCAGACCTTGAAATTCTTGAATCCTTTGAACCATTGCCTTCTTTTCCTTCTTAGGGAAAGAAAGTCTTCCTTAGCATTCTTTCTTTTAGTAGAAACTGCACTTTTAAGATTGATTATTGGTTGTCATTTTTATGCATTTAAAAAAAACTTATAGGCAGTGTTACTAATTTTGTTCCAATATCATATCAGAACAAGATGTACTTTTTTAAGAAAAGTGAATATTATTTTCTGACTTGGCAATATTTGATTTCCTGAAAGGCACAAAAAGTACTTGAAGAACCAATGAACTTCTCCCTGAACAAATATGAAAGTAGCTGGTTTACTTACAGTGTGGGATAATATCTGGTCAGACCAAAAAATGTTTACTTGCTATCTTCTCATGATCAGAGAACTGAGATTTCATTTGAAAAATGCTGATGTCTAAAGTAAAAGATAATCTATTAAATAATATCTGTGAATCTGTCCTCTGATCTGTTGCATTGAAGGAGAGATTCCATCACACAGCTGGTCTAGTATTTCAGATACACGATAATTTTCAGTCTTGAGGAGTTTATGAGTCTTGAATTTTTATGTATACGCGGAGTTTTAAGAATAGATTTTCTATGCATCTGTCTTTATTAATATACTTACCTTTTAAAATATGTTCTCAGCTGTCCTTCAGATATTCCTGAGAATTATTTTGATTAATTGGTTTATAAATGGATAATAGAACACCAAGTGGAATGTCATGTATCCTGCTTTAACACCAGCCAGCAATTAAGCACCACAGAGCCTCTCAGTCAGGATGAGGGGGAGAATTGGAAGAGTAAAAATGTGAAACTCTTGGGTCAAGATAAAGACAATCTATAGGTTTGATAGGTAAATGAAAAACCATACAAGCAAGCAAATCACAATAAAGAATTAATTTACTGCTTCCCATGGTCAGGCAGGTGTTCAGGGAGCTGTAGGAAAGCAGGGCTGCACCACATGTGACAGTGACTGGGGAAGACAAACCATCACTCCAAACATTCATGCTTTCCTCCTCCCCCGAGCTCTGTTTGCTGAGCATGACACCATGTGCTGTGGAATATCCCTGGAGTCAGTTGGGGTCAGCTGTCCCACCTGTGTCCCCTCCCAACTCTTTGTGCATTCCCAGCCTCCTTGATGGTGTAAGGAGCAAAAAGGCCCTGCCACTGTGCTTCCTTCTGGCTCAGCTGTAAGGAAAGCATTCTTGTGCTGTCAACACCCTTCCCAGCACAACTCCAAAATACAGCCCTGCATTAGCTCCCTGAAGAAAATTACTTCATCCCAAACCAGCAGATCGTGACAGATCACATTGCTGTTTGCATTCAGAATGCGGGATATTTCATTGTTCATGTTACCATGTTTGGTTGATGAGAAGCTCAGCACAACCTGGTAATGTGTGCTTTCAGCACAGCAAACCACGTGTTCCCTGAGCTGCATCATAAGAAGTGCAGCACAGAGGCCAGGGGAGGTGATTTTCTCTGACTAAGTTGAATCTAATTCTAAATAAGTTGAAGTATTAGGATCTCAGAAATAAGTGTGATGCTGAATGCTGCTAGGAGCTGTTTTTGGGAGGAACTGGTACTTCTAAATGCACCGTCCATACTTAGGTAATGTATTACGTGACTGGATACTTCAGAAAACATTCCTCAAAATATTTTTGTACTACTTTCCCAGTGGCTGAGTATTGCCCTTAGGAGGCATTGAAATACTTGTGTCTGTGGACTGCATGAAGCCTAGGATTACAGTTCTGCTGAAATTATCCAGTGGCATCTTGTGTCTTGGCCAGGCAATGGCAGAATGGTTAAAACCTCTTATAGCAACAATGGCCATCTAAGTATCAACTGTATAACTGTAAGAGTAACTTACATTTACAGAGGTTTTCAAGTTAGAAAATAGGAAATTTAACTTCTGATTTCTGTGCACTTCTAGATATTTCAGTGCACATTCCCAGGACTCATGCCTGTATATCACAGTAGTCTGCAGACAGAAAATTATCACTCTGTCTCTTTAACAGAAAAAAAACCACTGATTTTTGTAAACTAGCATTCTGAATTTTGTAGCTGAAACATGGGCATGTGATTGAGTTTTATCCATTTGTTCTTAGTTTGATCTTGACTGTTTTCAGATAATGCTGAAGGAAGTTCTTACTGGAGTTAAATTATGAGGTCTAACACTGGTTATGCCTGAATGGTAATGTACAAGGTGAATGACTGAATAATATCAGAACAGGGAAGCTTACTCTGGTATTCTTTTAATCAAATCTGAAAATGCATGAGTGTGTTCAGCTGATAAGCAATGTATTTTTTTAAAATTTATCTTTGTTAATTTCATTCATGTGATGTTTCTGTGAGATTTTTAAAAGTTTATTAAAATGATAGTTTATTTTTTTTCATTCCTACTGAGAATTTTTTTGTTCTATATTTTTATGAAATCTTCTTTTTAAATAAAAAAAATAAAAGTTTTTTTCTCTTCACTGAATGTCATTTACATTGATTTAAAATTGTGTAAATTGTTTACTAATTTTTTTTTCAGATCTGTTTGTAGATTTTTCTATTTATGTAATAAATTACTCTCACTTCTGTATATTTTTTATTGTAACAAGTGAAAAAGCTATAATCCCAAATGACTGTTTTAAAAAAAATGAACTGTGAAAAATTGCTCATTAGTTAGTGAGGTACTTACTATCTGAGCTTTGTTGTTTGCTTTTAAGAGAAGAGTTGAATGTTGGTGGGAATATTGAAAACTTTCTCTGTTAGGTCTACCAACTAATGTTGGTATACAACACTAGATACAGTGTTGGTTAATTTTCTTGCCTATAGTTACAGCCAGAGTAGGAACCTCTGATGTAGGTATCAACTAAGATTTCTATAAATTGACATTTTTCAAATTACAGAAATAGAATTTGGGGTTTTTTAATTTTGGCTTGTTTTTTACTTTTTTTTTTTTTTTTTTTTTTTACAATGTATTAGATTGTTCATCCTTGGAGAAGTTTTTGAGAGAGCCAAATGAATCTGAATCAGTAGCTCTTCTGCTTTGTGTACATGGGAATTTATATCAGATTTTAAGGCAGAAAAATTTCACACGCTTTGGTCTATTTTAAATGAGATACTGGCTTTAAAGATGTAAAAAGTCCAGCAGTGGCCACAGAAAAAAATTTAGAGAGCACAAAACATAAATATAATAAAATAAATAAAAATAAATAAAAATTAAAAAATAATTTAAAAAATACTAAAGCTGCTGGGTGTGGTGCAACCAGTAGTTTCACCTTTAGAAGTATAGGGAAGATTTTAGACACCTGGGAAGATCACTGCAAGACCACTAAACCCAAGGGAAAAAAACAGTGGTTATGTCTGCAAGGAAATGATTAGCATAGCTGAACTGTGTCACTTCATGAATCAGGAGGTACAAACTACTTGGTGATGGTTTGTGGTATAGGCCTTGCATCTTCTGTTTCAACCCAAGAACTGAATTCTGCTAATAACAGTAATAAAAATCACTTCCATAGCAATCTTTCCAGGCTTGTATGAGTGCATGGTATCTTTTCAATATGTGAAAATTGGGATCTATTCCCAGTTGCCCATAAAAGTAATTTTACAATGTACACTCCAGTATTTTTAGTGCCTAAGGCTCCTGAAAGTTTTTCTTGATATGTTTTGTTAGTTTATAAACTGAATGAAATAGTGTTTTTGAGTCTATCAATTTAAGAGATGACCAGGTAGTACAGATGAACAAATACATGCAAACACTCCTGTAGTCTGATTTATTACCCATATAAGCCAAAATAATGGTGATGTGGAAGGGCAGTTGGAGGGAATATTTTACCTTGTGTACTTCAAGCTGAATAAATCGGCTTGAGGAAGGATGGAGGATGTGTTAGTCTGAATGAAAAGAAGCTAAGCTAAGCTGAAAAAAACCTGGCCATTATTTGTATGAATTATAGCACTTTTTTGTATGCCTTCTAGTTTCACAATGTTTTTCTTATTAGACTTCCCATCTCAAAAACATTCCCTTTGCTGCAGGATTAGTGTGAGAACAGACAGACATCTGCAGCAAAGGCTTTATATGGAGTTAGCCAAAAAGCTGTATTTCAGCTGCAGAAATATAAATATAAACTGGATGGGTGCTGCTGAAAAGTAACAACTCTTTCAAGACAAAGTAATAATTTATTCCCAAATACAGCAGGATTTTGCTGGGTAGGATGTGCTTCCAGACCTCACTTTTATTGCATGAAGCTTGGACTTTGCTGTAGCTGGGGCCCAAACCCCCAAAATCCAGTCTGTTGGCTGCCATAATGGGCTCCTCTTTTTTGGTAAGTATTAAGTGTGAGATATGTAAGTGGGGACAGTGCAGAAATTCAAGCCCTACAGAGGTGGAATGTGATTGTTTTGATAGCTGATGGATGCTAACTCACTGGGTTAAACTGCAAGTCTGGGGCTCAGTATATCTGCCTTCAGTTCTCTGCATGACCTGTGGTTCTCTTAGTGAAGACAACTGGGTTTTTGACGAGGGAGTTGTACAAAGCTGCTGTGCTGAAGGTGTGCTGCCTGCATCAGAGAAATCTGGATAATTCCACTTCAGAAGAAACAGCCATATCCCACACGTCACACAAGGAAGGAATTTGGGCCAACTAACATCCTAGCAGCGCATAGGTGACTGGAGTTTGAAGCATGTGTGTTTTTCAGCTCATTTCCATTAACTTCTTGGATACACCAAGAAGAGAGATCACATAAGAAACTGTATTTAGTTTTCTACTTCAAATTTGGATTAAATTTAAGAATAAAGATGTGCATGTCATAGGAAATCACTTGAGATAAATTTATTTTACTTTCAAATATTGAAGCTTTATGTATATGCCTTTTTATAGAAAGTACTTGTAAGGAAATTGAAAATACCTTTCTGAATCTAATTTGGCTCTTTTCTTCACAGTTACATATTCAGGGCATATTCTTACAAAACATACATGCAGCATGTGTATGGATGAAGTATGATTCTGGTTATTTATCACTAACAGCCAGGACTAAAAATGTTTATTTTAAGTCTCTTCATTCACCAGTAATACATTTTCAGCATCATCCACTGTTCAGCTTAATGTCAAGGTTTTTAATCTGGCACTGAAAAATCAGAATTCAGTTTCCCTGTTCTACTTCAATACTCCCAGAACAAAAAGCTAAGAATTTTTTTTTAGACTAGTTAAATGATCTCATAGCCTTGTAAATCTTAAAAAATATTGCTACAGAGTCAAATGCAACAGGTACTACCTTCATATCCTTGGTTAGTGAAAAGCCACAGCAACATGAACTAGGAAAGGAGCTGCAATGCCTTTTCTGCTGGTCCAAGTGTGTTATTTTATTTAATTCTTTTTTGCTGCATATTGGAGAGTCAGGAGCCTTGTTTGATGAATAAAGCATGTATTTTTAACCTAATGGTGTTTTAAGATAGAGGAAGTAACAGCACTGCAGCCACAGCACACCAGGCAGAGATGAGGCTGCAGAGGTCTGTGAGTAGCATTGTGGCTCTGTGGCCCTTTCTTCTTGCTTTTTTTTTGCAGATGAAGAGAGAGATGTAGCACCATCCTCCATATCTCAGAGTAGCATCTCCCTTGGGTTGGTGATAAAATTTTTGTTGCTAAGTTTATATTAATTTTCAAGCAATAGCAGTGAGAAAAAGTCTTATTTGGTCTCTTTATCCTTTCTGCTGCCATCAGTTCAACTGCTTTGTTCTGTTAAGCACAAATCCTTGGAGCTTTCCTGTGGAATAGCCAAATTATGAATGGGTGCATCTGGATGGGACATACATTGCACCCTTACAGAGTCTTCCACAAAACTCCCTAGAGATCTTACTTTTCAAAAACTAGATATGTCAGCTGTGTCAAAACTGCAGATGCTTGGAAGATGGAGCACTGATGGAACTTTTGAAGTTCAGCCATAGTCATGTCCAATTGATCAGATTTCTCACCTGCATGTCTTTTTCAAAGAAACAAAATGATTCTGAATGTACTAGCCAGCCAAATTGATATCCATGCACCTTGGAGACTATTCTCATTAAAATACAAGTGCTGTTTTCTGAAAAATTAATTCAAAGGCAGTTGTAAAGCCAGAGGTTAATGTTACACCTAAGATGTGTCACTCCCTACATATTTTATCTGCTTAGAAAAAAGAAAAGTAAAAATAAACTGTCACAGTTGAATTCAGTGTACACATATGATTCATAGGAACAATTTTTCAGTTTTGGAGAAGTCTGAATGAAACCATTATTCTTAAAATAGATCTTGAATTAATAAACACAGATGATACAGAGCAGCATTTAGTTGAAACCATTTTCTCAATTACATCTCTTTTGTTTGGGAAAGTCAACAATGGCAAAATTTCTGATAGTTATTTGCAGCTGATTCTGATAAAACTGATTAAACTTTTTTTTAGCACATTGTTTCTGTTTATCAAATTTTGAGAAAAAAGATAAGAGAATGAGTGAAAGAGCAGTTTGCTTTCTCATGAAAGATAGGCAGTAAATAACATTAATGTATTGCTTAAGAGAGGTTGGAGAGAAAGATATGCCTCCATCTAGGAGAATACTGATGAGGCTCCATATGTCCACTTACCATTACTAGGTCTAATAAGGGTTTTGGCAAACATACCTTAAATACACTTTCAGTTATAATGCCTAAAATCTTTGAATGTGAAGGTCTGTATTGTATTACAGCTGTGGTTGTGTACAAAACAGCTAGGGATGTTGAGCTGTATTTATTTATCATGTAAAATGGATAGCAATGTGTAATTGGTTTGTGAGGAGGACAGCAATTCCAGGTTTCATGAGCTCTTTGCAGGATGTTATCTCAATCCATACATTTTGTGCAATTATTTCACAAAGGCCAAAGGGCATTTAAAGGTAGAAATTTTTATCATTAACTAAATAGGTTTCAGTTATTATCAACCAGAGATGCTGGCTAGGTGGTTAGAATAATTCATTTAATTTGTCTAATATGTCCTTAGAATTTTAAGTTGCTCAGATGAATTGAACTACATTATTATATTAAGTTCTTTCAGAAACAAGCTTTATAAAACAGACACTGCTGAGACCCTGGAGCTTTCAGACAGGTAGCAATTTTCCCAGATGTGAACTGAGTTAAATATTACACTTCTATCTATTTATACACAGTTTGTTCTTCCCTGTAGTAGCTTGCTGTTCTGTGCTTCATTGGGGTATAGAAGGATGACATACTGAAAGAAATGGATCTAGCTTCACCACTGTGCTCCCTGTGAATTTCTAATTACCCATGTTTGTTCTTCCCTGCAGGTTTGTGGTATCTAATGGGGCAGCAAAGGATTTGTAAATTTGTTGAGTTACCTCATATTCTGCCCACAGTGTGTTAACCTTTATATGGTAAAACTGGACAAAAGGAAGATGCAGAAACACAAGAATATGAAATAAAACACCTAAACAACAAGGCATATCAAAACATGTATCAAGTAACAATAGCATTGTGCACAATAGCGATAGTCACAGTAGTGTGCATTGATAACTATCAGCATATATGGATAGGTGGCTAAATCACACGCCTGTAGTCACAGGGATACTGATAACTACTCTGTTAAAAAGCTAGTGCTTTTGTTGGGAAAACTCAGTCGTCCCCTCTGGCATCAGACAGATACGTCTGTAAGGTCCAATGATTCTGGCACCAAAGTTTGAGGCAAAATACATCTGCACAGACCCTTCACACATCTGGCTTGCCTGCTGTGGGCTGCAAACTGCGAAATAGCCTTAAGTGCAGTTTGCTGGAGCTTCACCAACTTTCCAGAACTGAGCAGGACAGAATGTAGAAGAGAAGATCATGGCAGATGCAAGCCTTTTAACAACAGGACAGACACTCTAGCAGAAAAAGACATGCTTAGAAATCACAGTTCTTACTTTAACATCTTACATCTGCAGGGATTGCTTCTATACCCCCTGTGTGGGACTCAAAGTGGTGATCTCTTGGAGGACCAAATAGAAATCGATCTTATGCCAAGGGAGGCATATGCTCAGTTGTGGGATAGCAGAGTCTCTGTGACTGTCTGCAGCAGTAAAGACTCTCACAGTGTTGAGTGTGCAGCTGAACGCTGTTTAAAAACCTCCTGTGCTTCCTGCCTTCCTGCATATGGGAACTCATACAGGTGGTGCATTAGCATTCTTCACAGAATGGTGCTGGGCCTGGCCCAGCATGGTGCTGAGTGAAGTCAGAATTCTTGCTTTGCATCTGGAGAGGATTGTAATTACTATCAGCATTATATAATAGTAATAATATAATAATAATAAATAATAATAATAATAATAATAATAATAATAATAATAATAATAATAATTATATAATGATAACATTGGTTGGTCCAGTGGAGTTAATAGGAAATAGAGCTCCTAGATGTTTTAAGTAGAAACTTTTCTTTTAGTCCTGGCATGTTCTCCCCCATTTCTCTCTTTGGTTGAAAATCACTCAGGTGAAATCAATTGCAGCTATGCTACAATGCCTCACCCTACATAAAGCTTAACCATACTTCTGTAGTTTTCTCTTTACAGGCAGAATGGGCTTTCAGACTGTGAACTGTGTGAGAATATGAAAGAGCATGAAAATGCTCACATGAGGAAATCAATAACCATTACTACCTGGGCAACCAGGTAGAATGAAGATAACCATAAGCCTTACTAAGAGATAAGCCAGTTAGCTACATTGACACCATTGGATTATTCTCAGCAGATACACATGATGCCCCCCAAACCAAGAAGACTTCACTATCTGTGCCTCATGTCTAATAACAAACCCGTTTTGTCATTCTGCCAAAACCATCAAAATGAAATAAAGGATCTAAATATAAACATTCTTGGAAGAAATTAGCTGGAACAGGGCCTTCCCCTTTATTTGCACTTCACCTTCTCAGGAGTTTTGTTTCATCCAAGAAAACTGGTGGAGACCATATTTTCTGCCCCAACTGTCCCATCTCTGGTTTGACCAGCACTTAAACAAAGGCACCTGCCATGCCCAGTCCTTCTGCCCTGGGAAAATTTGCTTTAACGGCCTGGAGCTGGTATTTAACCACATGGGAAAATCCCTGTCCCTTAGCCAGTTATCCATCACATTCTTCCCATCCCAAGTATGGTTACCTGGACAATCTCTAGCTAAGGAGCAATGATTGCCAGTCATAACAACTCTCACATCTCCTTACCCACACTGAGGTAAGTAGTCCTTGCACCTAACCAGCTGATAGAAAGAAGACAGGCAGAATACTCATATATTATGTGGGGACTATGGACTCAGTATCAGACCTGCTTGCTTTAGGCAAAGTGTCCCCAGAAGCCCTGTTGTGGGTTGACCCTGGCTGGATGCCAGATGTCTTCCAAAGTTGCTCTGTCTCTCCCTTCCTCAGCGGGAAAGAAAATATAATTAAAAGCCAGTTGAAATAAGGACAGGGAGAGATCACTGACTGATTACTGTAATGGGCAAGCAGATCCACCTTGAGGAAATTAGTTGAATTTATTGCCAATTAAAAGCAGAACAGGATAGTAAAAAGTAAAACAAATCCTAAAAACATCTTCCTCCCACTCCTCTCTCCTTCCCAGGCTCAGTTTTATTACAGATTCTCTACTTCTTCCCCATCAGTAGTGGAGGGAGTCAGGGAATGGATGCTGTGGTCAGTTGCTTCTGCTGCTGCTCAAGGAGAGGAGTCCTTCCCCAATATGAAGTTCCTCCTACAGGAGACAGTCCTCCATGAACTTTTGCACTCTCAGTCCATCCTTTCAGCTGCAGTTCTTCATAAACTGCTCCAGCATTAGTCACTTTCCACATGGTGAGTCCTTCAGGAACAGGTTTCTCCAGCATGGGTTCCAGAGGTCACAAGTCCTGTCAACAAACCTGCTCTCGCATGGGTTTCTCTCCACAGGGCCATAGATCCTGCACAAAGTGGGCTTTCCTTGGAATCACAGCCATCTTTTGGGCATTTGCCTGCTCCTGCATCCTCAGCTGGCTGAAAGTGGATCTCTGCTCCATCATGGGCCTCCATGAACTGCAGGGGAATCTCACATCCCGTGGTTGGAGCACCTCCTTTTCCTCCTTATGCGCTGACATTGGAGTCTGCAGGGCTGTTTCTCTCTTCTGTGGCTGCAATTACTTCTGTGCAAGAAGAAATATCTTTCTTTAATATCTTCTTTAATATGTTATTACAGGGATGTTACTGCCATTGCTGATGGGCTAAGCCTTGCTCAGCAGTGGGTCCATCTTGGAGCTGGCTGACATTGGCTCTGCTGGACATGGGGGAAGCTTCCAGCAGCTCCTCCCAGAACCCACCCCCTGTAGCCTCCTGCTACCAAAACCTTGCTGCACAAACCCAATACAAACCATACAGAACTGCAAGATCGCTACCAAAGATTTTAAGTCTATCAAATTAGGAGAAAAAGTTGCCACAGTTGATGGGTTACAAACAAAGGAAACACCTGAGTTAAAAGGGAAGACAAGACAGAAAATGTCTTGGAACTATCTTCCTCTCATGCCAAACTAATGCTAAACATAGAAAGATATATTAGGAACAACTAAAGTTGTGAAAATGAATGTAAAATGGAACTAAAATAGAGTAGGAATGAGTTGCATCAAGAAAATATGCCAACCTACTTTTGGTTTGGAAATAATTTATTTCCATGGCATATTAAATAAAGGAAATCAATCTAGACTTTTTTATGCATTTAATATGTCCAGCTGAGTTAGCCTGGAGATGTGAAGAACTGATTAGAAATTGTGAGGTGTGAAAAGAAATGGATAGAGCTAGCTGAGAGAAGAGCAGCAGTTGTGAACTGGTATATACGTGGCATGCATGGTTTCTCAGTAGTGTAAGTGACAGGTTTGCTCCAGAGGCAGATGCTGGCTTTGAGCACCAGCAGTGTGCCCACCACTTCTGCCCACCTTGAGCGCACTCAGCGTGGCTGTGAGGGCACAGTGTGGCACTGCAGTTTTTGGGCAGTGCTGTGCAAAAAGAACAGTGTTTCATGGCAGGGGAATGGCAAGGAGTCACTGCTAAGGGGTGAGTTTGGCTTCCCAACCTTTTCTGCTTACAGTGTCCTAGGAAAGGGGAGCAATCAGCTTTGGTTTTTTGAGTACCTACGCCACCCCCTCAGATTTGCAATGCAGTCTGGTGTAAGGGCACTGCTTTCCCTAGAGCCCTGTGCTTTTACAGTTGTCCACGCTGGCTCACAGTGAACACGATGTAAGTGCTTTGGTCTTGGCTGATGGAGCTGTTTTGGCAGCCACTGAACTGGAGATGGGCTGTAAGCAAAGTGCCTGCTCCACATCCAGTTACAAAAGTGCACTGTATTTGATAGAGCCTATCAGTATGCCCCTCTCTTCAAAGAGAAGGTGAAAAGAATCCATCCCTTCTTCTAAGGAGATTGTGAGCAGGCAGCATAATGACCTCCATTTATTTCAGGGCTTCTTAGCATCTCAGGGGATACAATTCAGATTTGTATGAGTCTCACTTTGCTCATAGGGAGGAAATCCAATCCACAAATGAGATAGATGGAGTATTATCCTGTACTGAACATTAAAGGCTACCCTCCTCATGAAACAGGTACTTACTGAAGAAAGAATGCTTGTGTGAGACACACAATTCTTAAATGCCAGTTTTTTTTTTTTTTAATGGCAAGTGTAACTCCACCTTCACATTTAAATAATAGTTTTCCTTTGGGAAAAGTATTTTTAGACATGAAAAAAGTTACATACTGAATTTTATAAACTTTTTAAAAGAAATAAACGTAAAAGAATGCTAGAAGTTTAGCATATTGATTTATTGTGCATTGGATTCATTATTGCACATGGATTATTTTGATGGAAATAATGCAAATGAATAATTTTCTTACATTTTTCTTGTACAATTGAATGTACAATTGAACATTCCATTTCTGGGCATGTCTCTATCATTGACTATCTGACTGTCTTCTGCCCAATTTACAATGTGTCATAGCCCACAAGCTATACATACATACATATACATATGTACATATATACACAAACTGCATCATTCTTTTGTCATAATGAAATTGTCTCATTATTCTTTTTCAAGTTAAACCATCATATTTGCCTTTCAGTAGGACTGATGTGTGCTTTTGAATATAACAGTTTTCACCTTGCCTTGCAAGTCAGCACTTCACTTATATTACTTCAAAAAGTTATTTGAAACAAATACTTTAGCATTACTTTTGTTCCTGAGTGTCATCAGACCAAGAACTGAGTCTCTAGCCTTTTGGAAGCCAGCTTGTCCACGCCAGATGGTACCTGCCATCCTCTATTTTCTGCCTGTCCCAAAAAAGTGCCGTGCTAGGCCTGGAAGACTAGCAGGCACTTGCAACAGGAGAAAAAGTAAGAGGGTTGGAAGAACATTATCAGATGGCCTCCCTGCCAGCCTTCACTTTTATGAAGGCAGACAGAGTGGAACTGCTGTGCCTTCTGCTGGATCCTCAGGAATCTTTGTGATTTAACTGTGGAGATCTTCATGTTTCTGGAAGTATCCTGCCATGTCTTGGACACTCTAGAACTTAACAAAATAAGAGTTGTTTCTACCCACAAGGAAGAGATTGCTTAGAGGGAAGTGCCTAATTTTAAGATGCCCAGAAAACAGCTTAATAGGAATGACTGCTTTTCATCACTCTGGAAGTCAGCAAAGATGTTTCTTGGGCAAATACTGCCATGGTTTAATTACTTTTTAAAAAATCTTTATTTGTCTCTTCACTAATGTCAAATGAGGAAAAATAGAAAAGCTAAACAAAGTTTATAGCAGGTATTGCCCGCCCCCACTACTGCCACATTATAAAGGAATAATCCAATTTATATTTTCCAGGGTATGTAACTCAGTCAAAGGCAGCAGATTGTCAGGCTTCTGTAGACAGGTACAGCTCCCTTAGTAGAAATGAAAAGGCCTAAAGCCATTAAGGCTCATGTTTCTGCATGAGTTTATTTCAATGGGTTTTGCAGCTGCCAATGATGATTAAAATATTTACCAGAAAACAGTAGGAGAAACAGGAAAGGCACATGCTGAGGAGGGTTGTGGGGAAGTGTCCCTAGGTTCTGGAGATCAGAAATCCTTCTGGATTCCCATGAAGCCCTGAGGCAGGGCCCTGACCAAAGAAGGGAACACCAACGGGGCTTTCCAAACACCTATCTACAACCTGTAAAGTCTGCCACTGTAAACAGCTGGAACTGATCTCCCAGCTTCAGCCCATCACCAATGAGTGTGTGCAAGTGTGGATTAGTTTCTTCTTTACAATTACCTAAATCTACAATACTAGTTTGGGTCTCTGTACCAGCACTACCTATCCTCCCGAGAAGAGTACTGTGAATTCTTTCTTTGAGCCTATTAGTAGGTGTTGGGACCTTAGAGAAATAAATTAAAGCATTCCTAATGGTTCCTTCTGGGTATGAAATGGAACTGTTCCCTGGAGTAGAATCAAAAGCTGAGTCAGCCTAGAGAAAAATCTAAACCTTTGGGGAAAAGCCAGGTTGGCAATTGTTTCTTAATGGAAGACAGGTATTAGAAGATGGTGAACTTGCTTGCATTTTATTTGTTTTAAATATGAAACAGACTTCAGTTCTGCTAAACTTTATATTTTCATACTTATCTTTTTTTCCATTGAAAATGTTTTAAAAACGCTTAGCCAAAAGAAATTATTGTCAAATTCACTTGAAAAATTAATTTGAACAATTCAGCTCACTTGAAAATTCAAATTATTCCATCTAAAAAACCTCCAAACTTATATCAGTATGGAAGCTTGAATTTCCTTGAAATTCATTGTTATTATGTAACCAGCATATTGTACTGTATGTTTTCTTCATAAATCTGTCTTTTTTCTGAATGGTAAAAGAGGTCATCTGAAAAATTTTGTCCAATAACATATGTGTCTATGTTGGTTATGACTGTATCTTCAAGCTGCATAGATGTGGTCTCTCCACATATTACAGCATTTAAAAAATTCCACCTGCAAAACAGACATGTCTGGGAGAAAGGCAGACCTCCCAGCAGGCAGGAGGAGGCATGGGAGCAGCATGTGTGGGGGAAGCACACGCTGACCAGCACTGCAGGCATTGTTTTCCTGGGTGCCAGAAATCCCCGTTCTGCCTTCAGCTAATGCCAGAAGGCAACATGCAGCAGCAGAAGGGAGGCTTATCATTAACTCCATCTTTCCTGGGTGTACAAAAGCAAATATTCGTGTGGTGCTTGTGGCCATGGGAGATGCATAGTCTTCCTGAATTTCAGGAGCTTTCTAGGATGGAGCATCTCCACTGTTGACTGACTTAGTAAAAGAAGTTGCTGCAAGATTGGATCTGCTGTAGGCTGGGCATCTGAGAGCAGCTTGAGACGTCTCAGCTAGCTACCGTGTGATAAAACTTTTATCCTCTTTTAAGCACAGTGAACTGGCTCATGATTACCTAAAGTGTGGGCTCACACTCCCAGCCGTCACAGTGCTGCTGGGGATTTGTGAATTGCTCTAGTAAGGCAGATTAGTGGCTGAAGTAATTGGTCTCTTCACCTGAAGTCTGATCAGACTTCAGTGGATGGCAAACTGCAGAGAATCCCCCTCTTCAACATCAGTCCCATTTCCTCTTGTGCTGGTAAATATGCTTGTTAGCACGTTTGAAGTTAGGGGTTATGTGTGAAAGCACATTCCCAGGGTTCGTCTCACACCCACAGCTGACTGCTTTCTGTAGTCCCACCAGGATGAGCCTGTTAGTGAAGGCCACATGAAAGATCCAGCCTCAGGACATCTGCCTGTGCTCTGCTTGCCAAAAACTGGATAAAACTCTGCTGCTGCTGATGCTCTCCATACCTTATAATGTTTATTACAAAGCCAGGCTGTTTGAGCAGGATGTAGGGTACGGAGCTGGAGTTAATCCTCCTGTGCACTCTGAGTACACTGAGCCATCCCACAGCACATGATCATAGGCAGATTTTACAGTATTCAAAAATTTTCTCATGTCCCAGTTGATCACTGTGACCTAAATGAAATTTAAAAGGAAACATTCTCATCTATTATACAAAAACTCTTCTAGAAAGAGAGCTATGCAGATTTAGGGGATTGGGATGGCCAAAATCCCCATTAATTTTCGGTCTGACTTTTTTGATGCTGGCCTCATCAGTGTATTTGAAACATCTGAGAAACTGAGCTTGCAAGCCAGCCTCAATAGCACACAGGGAGAAGGGAAAATGGCTCTTATCTTTTGATGTACTGGGTGCTGCTGCAGAGCTGTTCAGTTTTCAGATTCTGGACTGGCTCAGGGAGTCATTTCATTAAGTGCTGTCAGTGCTTCAGGACCTCAGTAAATGGGCCCTTAACTCAGGAGCTGATCTTGTGGGAACAAGAAAAAAAAAGAGAAAATAGTAGTAGTAATAATAATAATAATAATAATAATAATAATAATAATAATAATAATAATAATTACAAAGAGTTGTTGCTGTTGCTTTGCTGTTATTGCTGTAGTTATTGTTACTATTCTAAAGTGTTAATTTTAAGGATAAAATTTTGGAGATTTAGAGAGGGTGATTGCATCGATTTGCTTTTTGCTAGAGAGGGATTTTTTGCTAAGGTACATACAGAATCTGCAATACATCAGTAAAACTTTTGTGTGTGTGATAACTTTTTTCATCCAGGACTGGCAAATCCTGGTTCTTTATATAGCTTTTAAATGTAAGCCAGGGTTTATGGATTTCCTCTGTGAGCTTATGTAAGTACTTTTTCTTTTCTGCACCTTAAAACAAAGTCAGGATTATTTGTTCTTCTAAGCTAGTCCTTCCTTCCGGGAATGACAGATTTTCCATTAGGGAAAAAGCCCTGCATGGAAAACTTTGAAGGAAGAATGCCTTCTCACCCTGGTAGTAGTACGTAGAAGAGGCAAATGACCTGAAGCTGTGGGGCAGAAGGGAGCCGTGATTAAAATTGTTCCCTGCCCACTCACTTCCCCCTTCCCAGCTAGATCCTCCAGAGCAGAGGAAATCAAGAGCATCCATGGGAAAGGGAGGAGGAAAAGTCTGTACCGCTGAAATTCTAACTGCACCTCCCATCTCCTCATGAGGACTTACAGCCTTCCTACTTCTCTCTAAAGCTGATTGCAAAGAGTTAAACTGTTTCCATATGTCCGGTTCCAGAGTTTGTAGCCTTTGGCAGCCCCCGCTGCCCCCAGCTGCAGCTGCTACCTGTGTGTTCCTGGCCGCCCGCCCCTTCACGCGTGTGTGAGCGCCCAGACCCGCGTGTGCACACACGTGTGCTCTGACCTCTGGGCCAGGGCCCCACCGTGATGCTGAACCCCTCGGTCCTTCTTGGGGGAGATACCAATTCAGAATAATTTCTCCCCCCTCCTCTCTTACACTCACAACTGACCATGGATCATGTCAAACAATATACAACTGAGAAGAATGCAAATAAACCTAAGTCCATGTAGCCCAGCAATGCAGCTAGCCGCCCACTTGTGAGATACTGAACTGCTGTACACATGATACACAAAGAACGCTGGCTGGTTTCACCAATCCCTTCTGACAAAAAGAAAAAAAAAAAAAAGAAAAGACCTGATCCTTGTCTTTATATCAGTGAGGTTGGAGTTCTTGCTAATAAAGGAGCTTTTCCCATGATGCAGTGTGATAAGGATTGGCCTACATGTAGCCCAGCAAGCCACTGCTGATGTTTTCTTGATTAGGTGTCTTATCTTCCATTGAGCTGCATCTGATGAAGGTTGCTGACAGCGTAATGGCAGGAAAAGCATCGGACAGCTCCATAAAATGGCAGCTTTGCTATGACATGTCAGCCAGGACGTGGTGGATGGTAAGTTGGTGTGTTAACTTTTTTTTTCTCTCCCTGGAAGCATTTTTTTTTCCTTTTCTGAACTCCTCCTTCACTGTTGTAATGCACGTGCTGCAAAGTTCAGAGCTCGCAGTTTGCGGCTTCAGCTCAGTGACTCTTCAGAGCTCCTAACTCACAGGGAGATAGATAAGGTTTCTCTGCTGCTGTGGGGGCATGGGCCTTCTCATTAAAACAGCAGCAAGTACAGCATGGCATTTTTCTTTTTACTTTCTCCCTTTTATTTCTTCTCCTCCTCAGCTCTCTCTCCTCTTTTTTTCTTTTTTCCTTTTCTTTTTTTTTTTTTTTTTAATATTCCCCTCCACCCTTGCTCCCTGTGAAATGCGAATTTTTCAGTTTGCCAAGCTACTTGGTATGAGAACGTGGAACTGGAAGCAGTCACGGAAAAAAAGAAAACAGCCTTGTCACATTGCTCTTGGCTAATTGTTCTTGAGTTGGTCTTAAAAATAGAGCAATCTGCCTCTTTATTCTGTTTCCTCTGAATAATTATTTAGAAAGTGTATTGTATCATGTTGTGAGCAGCCTCCTAATCACTATGCGATTGTCCCCCACGCTTCTCTTTAATTTGGAGTCCTCCTCCCTACCAATGAATGCAGTAACTGGAGCAACTACTGATTGATATGCTGCTTGTCATAATTAAATTTAGTTAATGAGGATATGCATATTCAGTCCATTTTTTCTTTGTTTGGATGAGCATGGCTTTTTTGTTCATATTTATACAGCTGCAAATGAAAGCGGAGAGCTGGAAAAAAAGCAAACCTTACTGAGCTCAGGGAAGGGTGGACCCTGAGAGACAACTTTTTTTTAATGTTACCAGGCAAAGGAGCCCAAAACTTTACTTAATCAAAACAGTGGGACCAGGAGAAAGTATTCTGGGAATGAAAACCTTTTCTCCTCAGCAAAACTACATGAAATTTTCTCCACATACGGATTTTTTCACTTGTGGACAATGGTCTCTTGTATGCAATAGCCATGCCATGAAAGGGACATTCGGCTGGCTTGCATTCCATTGTGAATATTAATTTCATTCTTGGGTTGCTTTGTCTGGTGGCATATTTTTATCCTTTTCGTTCCTTCATTGATTGCCTTTGCTTGTTTGTCTGGATAATTATAATGCTTACTGCGTGTGCTGCGTTTTTACAATTAGTACAGTGCTGGGACAATGGGCACTTTATTCTTGGGCAGTGGGTCTGGGGAGCACCAGTGGAGAGCACATCCCAGTGCCCGGACAGAAGGCAGGTTTCTGATTAAAACTGCCTTCCTGGACACTGCTTTCCAAGGACTTCGTTATCTTTCCAAAGGTGGATGTTGATACGTGCCTTCAGTGAGGGTATCAAACCTGAAGGGAGTATTTAATTTAAATTATGCTTATTGCTTGTGATTGTTTCTGTAGTTTCTGAGTACAGGGAAGAAGAATTATTCTGTCTTTGCTACTTGTTGAACTATGGGGTAACTTTTAAAAGAACAGTAGAATGTTCATAAAAAGCTATTTTGTTAACTTGCTATTTTGCTGGGGGTTACACTGTTTAGTATAATCTTTCAATTCATGTTTAGATCTATAATCAGATTTTCTTCTTGTAATTTTATACATTATTGAGTAGAGCTGTTAAAGTGACTGACAGTTGTTTAGACATGGACATTATGAAGGGTTTGCAGAGTGTATTTCCTTAATATTGCATGTGTGAAGGCTTGCTTTTATTAAAGAGCACATCTTAAGTTTAATATAGTGTCCACTAAGGTTACCTTTCAGTGAGATGGCATTGCTTCCAAAGGGAAAAGAAAATCAATACTTTCACTGCAGTATTTTATCCTGAGTGGTAATCTGTAAAATACATGTAATATAAATGTTCATTGTTTTGAGTGTGTACTTCATGCACACTTTGGAAAGGGAGTTTAAGAATGCTTGACTGTTCTGTGTAGGTAAAAATCCAATGATATTTTAGCTCTGCATTCTATTTTGCATCGTATTTCTAACTCACAAATTCACAGCTGTAAAATCTGAGGTAAACCCGTGTGCGCACTACTAATATGAATTTTTTTCTCTCAGAAAAGAAAAACCTCATGCTGCAATGCCTTAGTATGAAAAATATTATCACAGAGTTCATTGTATAATTATTTACAGTACATTCTTGTCCAAAATATGTAGTGCAAGTAAAACATTAAGACATCTGAGGGGAAAAAACAAGGAAGACAGATTTTATCTTTCTGCTTCTGCTTTTCTTGAATGATTGTAAACACAGAATTGTAAATGCCTTATGTGGAACAGGAAATATTGCATGAGATGGTTACTCATAGTTATAAAAAAGTTTATTAACAAATGTTATTATGACAGACATCATTATAAACTTAGTGGGATTTTACGACACATAAGCTGTGTATAACTATTTGCATATAAATATTGGTATCAAATTCCATTTGAATAAATCTAGAATATTGGCTTTTGATAACTTTAAAGTAATTACATTGAACTAGTCTCATCAAGACAGAAAACATTCTGTCTTGCTCTTTAAAGTAAGTGGAATGACTGCTAAGTTTTTTAGGGTGTTTTTTGTTTCCTATCTCGCTGGTTTTTTCCTTCATATTCTTTTATTTGGCTGCAATGAAAACATGTGGTTTGTCAGGGAACAACCAAACAAAGATAAATTACGCACTCTCCATCCATGTTCTCCTGAACACAGACGTGTTTACTAAAACACAAGAGGGCAAAAGTTTTAATGAGAATACAGTGAACAACCAAATGCAAACAAAACTAAACTTTTAATATACTAAATATCTGAATATATAGAAATCTGTGAACTGATTTTCTCTTTCTCTTGCAATTGTGTAAATATGACCATCTTAGTTATGCATCATATTTTCCGCATTAAACTGAGGGAAAGGATATGAAGTGAAGAAACAGAATCTGTCTCTATCAAGTGCTGTTCAGTTCAGTTGGGAAATAATCTAGAAACTTTTTTTTGCTGTAAAATCTCCACTGAAAATGTGAGGAGGAACGCTAATGAGGGTGACTGAGAGAATGATACCCATAGAAAAACTAGATATTTTTTCATTGTCACTTCATTAATGACAAAGGGCTAGTTTGGGATTATGGTCATAATCAGGTTTTGTGATTGAATTCACAAATTTAATAGTTCATCGCTTTACAGGTCTCAAAATTAAAATCCAAGTAGCTATTTACATAACTTTATGGCACTGCTAATAAGCTCTTGTGTTTTTATTGAGGGAAAAGATTCCAGATATTTACATCTAACATGTCCCTTGAAAGCTATTTTCTTAAATCTGTGCCTAAGTCTGAATTGATGTTGCTGGTTTGCAGATCATTTTCATGCAATTTTATAGGGGGAAAATACATGTTCTAAAGAAAAATCTCTTCTTCCCAATATCAAAATCCTGCTTTTGTGCACAAATTTACATGCCTCTGCAGTAGAGATAATGAAAAACTGTCTTTTCAAACTCTTGGGAAAAAAGTATTGGAATCACAGTTTTTATTAGGAAAAATTAAAAACTTCTGATCTACTGTAAATACTGCACATTTTGTTATACTTAATGGCTTGATCTGATAATCAAAAACATCATAACAAAATTTTGGAATAAAAAATCTGTCATTACAAAGTTTATCACTTTGTATTAAGGCGTATTAATGGGGTAAATAATCCCAAGTGGAGGTTAAAATAATAACAATTTAGATGCTATATTTCAGCATTAAAAAGAATTATTACAATCCTAAATTTATTAGTAAATCCAGGTTTTAATGTAATTTTTGGTTTAATACAAATGTTAATCACATTCCAGGGGAGTTGCAGTATGTCAATATTTTGCAGCAGCACATCTGTGCGGTTTTCTAATTTGGATTAAAATGATATTCATAACACAACAACTCCATCAGTTGTTCAGATGTACAGCTTGTTAATGAATCCTTTGTTCTCAATAATGACTTTTAATTAAATGATTTAGAAACAAATGTCAGTATAACTGTGGACATATTGAACATGCTGTGCTTATTCATGGACCTAGAACACCAGATCTTAATTCTATAAGTTTCAGGGAGAGGGGTGGGTAGGAGGATATGAGGTTATATCCGTAACCAGTTGTTCACTTGTCTTTACATGAAAGTGGCAACAGCATATACAACATACTGAAAGATCATTTGCTGAATGTCTAATAGTTATTCTGAATGAGGAGCCACAAGGTATCTTTTTGAAGATGTGTTTGTTAGGCTTATGAGACAGTATAACTGTACAGTTTTTAGTTCTTGTTCAGAACCATTGCATTTCTGTCTATAAAAAATCTTTGGCTCAGCTACTCTGTACAACTGGACAACTCAGAATAAATTTGTTTAAAATCAGAAGGGTCTGTATGGAGAACTGTAAATACTGAATGCATGTTCAACTCTATTGTTAAGTGGTTTTTATTATGGAATGGGGGAATAATCTTCCTTCATCAAAAAAACCACCAAACAGCACAGTAGCAGTGCACGTACATTTACACACATACTAACACCATGTGCTAATGTAGAATTAAGGTGGTTTTGACCACTTTCCATACTCCTTCATTGCTGATTTTAAAAAATGTGTCCCTTTAAAATGTGTGCCAAGAAATATATATTTGTGCTGACTAAGAAGCACATACTTCTCTGCCTCCTCTCTGTCTTTAGACACATGTTATGCCTGTGTTTCCAGTTAGATTTGTTATTGTGGGGTGTTTCGCAGTGCAGCACCTTCTCAGCAAAGTTACTTTTTCTGCTTGTGCTTCATACTTTTACCAGGACTCTACTCTGGGAGGCTGATAGTGCCTCCCTTTGTCTGCTCAGTCTGGCAATGTTAATTTTTTTCTTACGGTGAAAATGGTACGTCAACAGTACTACAGACATTAGTTTGTTCATAGTTTATTAATTCATTAGTTTGTTCATAGTGAAGATGTGCTTGTGACTGTGTATCTAAATGTGTGGGTACTGTCCTGGCTTAAGGCACGATCCAAAGTTCACTGATACCAGGAGAAAGCAGCTATGTAATTCTAAAGCATCTCTCTACAGCATGGAAAATGCAATTGTACTTTCAATAATGTCCTTGAGATTTACACAACTGTAGTATTCAGGATGTAATTAACTTTGGTGTTTTGTGTATCTATTCAATTGTAGTTTTACTTTGTAACTTCTCTGAACGTGTGCTATGACTGAGGAAATGTGGGTTCCAAATAGGCAATGGCACCTTGCTATACCTGATCCTTCCGTAGGACCTGCAGAAATTCTGTGGAACTCATAATAAAGTTGCTTTTTCTGTTCTGGAGTTATCACTTGATTCTGTCACTTTCTTTTTTCCCCCCAGATATTTTATTTCTTTGCTCCATTAAAAAACCAAATATATATATTATGTGAAAGGAGGTTGTTTTCTAGCTGGAATTTATGGCCTCCAATGTTACTTGATGATGATTGAATCCAAATAATGAAGAAATAAAGCTGATTTTTCTATGCTTGGTGCTAACAGACTGAAAATTTTGTCAAAACACATTTACTCTTTAAGATATATTTTCAGGATCCTAGTGTAAATAGTAGAATTACAATCTTGAATGAACCAAAAATCAGGAGAGAAATGGAAGAGCTAAATTAAAGACAGGTGAAGCTTTCTGCAATTTCTTTTTGCAATTTAATTTAGAAACAGAAGCTACTCATAGAAAAAATCTGAGTACGTCATTCCTTTAGTAATTGGACATAAGAGATTGCTGGGGGTTAGCTACAATTGTCATTGAGATTAGAGCATCAAGGCAAAGATAGTTCGAAGAAGAAAGAGTTTCATTGAGAACAAATAAAATAAGTTTTTTCAAATCTTCCAGCCCAATAGTGTTAGAAACTAGCTTTGATTTTCTTTTCAAACTGCTAATAGCAACATTAACACGTGCTGTGATGCAGTGGTGCAATTAACTGTCTTAAAATTTTTACTACTGCTGTTCAGAATTCAAAACAAAACATAGCCGCACCAAAAATATTTTACCAGATCTTTGTAATGCCATCAAACTGTCCCTCTGAATGTTCAATGTAATTCCAAAGTTTTTCTGTCCTTGCAATAGAATGCAGTGATAGATATATGTGGTTAAACCTAGGTTCAGTGTCAAATGTCACATCTCAGATTGTCATTGTGGAATGTCAGTTTCTCAAAGATGTTCAGCACTAATGGAGAGATTTTCTATGCAGCATCATTTAAATAATGACTCACTTCTTAGGGCATATGGAATAATATTACCTTCCAGTGGAAGTGAACTTAATTCTTTGCAAGTCAAGGAAAGATTGTCCTTAGTTTGGTTAGACTAGATGTAAATTTTCCCAGTGCTCAAGAAAGTGAGACAGAGGGGTTTTAATTTCTTCCACGTAATAAAGACTTCTGATTTATTCCATGTAATAAATTTGAACCAATGAAGTTATATGATCTTTCATTTAGGGCAAGAAATCTGTAAAATAAAGCTGTTACCAAAACCTATTATTTTGAGAATTGTGGATACAATACAGGGGCTAAGTTCCCCTTAAAAACGAATTGAGGATCAAACTGAATTTTTTAATACTGTGTCTTTAAACTAAACCAGTTAAATACTTGAAATGCTTTAACTTCCAATTATGGCACGCCAAGCTGTCCCGTTTAACCAGTCATATTCCATTTCCTCCAGCTGACTTGTGTTTGCTTGCTGTAACTACCTTATACATGTTTTGAGAAACTCTGCTTTTATAGCACCTTTAAAAATCACCTGTTAAAGGATATTAAACAAGATTTTTTCACCAAATAAATCAGACTGTGCTTGTTCCATGCACAAAGGCATCATTGTGCTACCTGACAGTGAAAGTTCGTGTCGTTTCAGAGACCACTGAGATTTGTTGCACTGTCCTGAAGGTCTGATGGGGTTTTAATCTCTCAGAGCACCTCTGCAGCCACACTGATGTTTCTTGAGCAGAGTTTACTGCCTCAGCATCCCAGCCACAGCCCTGCTTCTGAATGAGTGTTTTTATATCAAGGCTTTTTCAGTGGAATCCTTGAGGGTACTGGGGGGACATGGTGGTTTGTTTTCTGCTGGCCAAAATATTGCTGTGGTCTGTTATTACATCAGCCATTGCTCTCACAGAACTGTCATTTCTCTGGCTAAAGCAGCAATGTAACACCCTGTCATTCTAAGAAAGGGGGATATGGTCCACGTAAGTCTGTATAAACATATTGTCACGTTTCGTAGCCTGCCAGTCAAATTTATTTCTGAGTGCACTTTCAGAGGCCCAGCATTAGGGGAAGGTATTAAATGGATCTGACCCAAAGGCTGCCGTTTATCCACCCAACAGCCATGGCAGAGGCAGCACTGGCTTTCACTTTACACCTGGGCTTGAATATTGGCTCTGCAAGGGTATAATGCAATCCTAAAGCCCAAGAGTTTCCCATACTTGGTAGTGATAATTAGCAAGTTTGAGAGACAGACAGTTTGACAGACAGTTTGAGAGACTCTTGGGGCCGAATCTGAACTCAGTTAGCCATTTGCTGAATTCGAGTTAGTATTGAAGTCTTCAGTAGTGATTTCAGTTCATTCCCACCAACAAGTTTTCACTTTAATCCTGTTAATGATGTGTCTTTCTCCTACTTCATGCTGTGACTTCTCATAAAAATCTATTCTTTTCATTGAAATTAGTTACCCTCCTGGAAATTATTCCAGAGGGGAAAATGTTATGAGTTTCTTAAAAGCCTGAGACTGCCTTTAGGTTAGGATTAATAGTCAGTGAGAGAAGTGAGTTCTTTTATTCTTTCTCAGGTAAAATTACACTCTGGTTAATGGTGCTGTCCAAGCAAAATCTTACTTTAGGGAGTGCAATGTGATTGTGTTAATAGCAGTGAAAGATAAGTTCTGATTTACTAAAAGTCTTACCCAAAGTTAATATCATACAGTGATCTTCAGACTGCTTCATCCAGACATATTCTTACATGGTGATACTGGAATTATCTCAAGTTCTTTCATGGAAAAGTAATAGGGAATAATATAATTTATTTTTAGTGTTCTTTCACAAATCAATAAGCAAACTATGTATCATTTACTGACAGAATGTCTATACTTGATAGCATATAGATTATTCAGGCCCATTTAATTGCCTTATTGATGCCTTTTACCGCAGCAGAAATTGTAGAGGGCTTTAACTCTGAAAGATGTTTTTTACTTCTTGGAGTGAATGATATTACTTACATGCTGTACTCCCTGGTACTTCTGAGACTGTGTTTGCCAATCTCTACATCCCAGCTGATACTGATGTGTAGCTAAAAGCTTCCTGCTATCTGATATGAAGGTTGTCTCCTCCTTGACTAATTTCAGTGACTATTTTAAATTTCTGTACGCATTGTCAACAGCAAAATATCCATGCAGAAGTACAATATGTGACAAGTATGAAAGGTAAAACACCTGAAGTGGCTCTTAGGCAATTTCTCAAGTAAAAGGCCTGATTTCATCTTGCTCCAATTCAAACCGCTGCATCTAATAAGTCCCAGTAAAGACAGAATTGCAGTTTACCTGTTTCAGACTAGGTATCCTAATAAATAATTTTTCCAAAGCATTTTGGAAGTAATTTTAGATTTTTCCATGTGCCCTCAAATGAGTTGCATAACATGATAGTCCTAATAACTTTTGTTGTGCCATTTATATGCAGATAGTTTTAGATTTGTTTCCTTTTGACAGCGTATAATATCAGATCTAGAGTGGTATTTTTCTGCAGTAGTTTGCAATAAGAAACTTGAAAAAGTACAGAAAGAAATATGAAATGTGTATTTTGACTATAAATAGGATAACTGTCAGTTTAATTTACTTTTTTACTTCATATGTTGTTGCTAAACTTAATTAAGACAGACTAAATTGGCTATTTGAATGAAGTGAAAAGAAGGTTGTGTTCTGGAGGATATTCAGGTTAGGTTTCTTAGTAATTCCACAACACTGACAGCACCCTTCAGTAAACATTTTTATACATCTGATGCTCTGTATAGGCCAAGAGTTAGCTGGAATATTAAAATAGGCTTTGATATGAGGAAAAAAATTGTGCAGAATTGTTTTGCTGCTGCTTTGTGTTGTCGTCCAAGATATGGATGGTGATTTGCCCACCCTTTACTGCCCTGCATTCTACAAGTTGATCACAATTAACATGGTGCTTGTATCTTGTAATCAGGAGGTCTTGATACACAATGATGAATGTATCAGAGCCTTACTTTTCCTATCTGTGTGCTACAGTTTTGCCAACAATAATGAGTTGGAGATGAGATTAACGCATGGAAGAATGAGTAAACCTGTACACTAGGAGCATAATTGAATCAGGCAGAATGTGACAACGAGCATGCTAGAGGAGTTTGACACGAAACAGGGACAGATGAACAGGCTGCTAAATCGTGCACATGTACAGGGCTCCACTTTGCTGTTATGCTTTAAAGATTGGCAGTCTTGGTGGTACCATGTTCATTACCACCCAGCTTTCCTGGCTGAGTTTCCCTGTGTGCATTGTGAACTCAGACAGGCAGGAGCCCAATGCTGTTTTCCACACAGGATGCTTTTTGGCGGCAGGTTGTTTATATATCAGAGCATCAGGAATTGCTGCAGCAAGGTTTGGGAAACGGGGTTGAAGTGTAACAGCAAGCAGGTATGACTCTAAAGCACATAATCAGCTTCTGCAGGAAGAAAGGAGAAGCTGGGTGACTGATGGCTTTCTGAAAAAAAAAAAGCTGCTCAGGTTTCTCCTGCATTCCAGGCTGGAGTGGAAGAGAGAATTCAAGGTTAGCAGTGAGCCACAGAGTGCTGATTGCTCTGTAATGGAAAAAATTCAATTACGTGAAATATTAGACTCATCTCTCTGTCTTAGCTCTCCTCAGTCTATTTAGTCAGGAAAAAAAATGAAACTTCTCAACAGATGCCTGGCTGCCTGGGTACAGAGAGGAAAATCATAATTTGTCTGTAATCCCTAATGCAAACAGTTGTTCATTAAGAAACAAAACTAATGTAATCTTGATGATTTGCTTGGATTTCTACTCTATCATGGTGTTTTGTACAGCTGGCAGGCTAATGTAATTTTACTTAGGAACCCAAAGCAATCTGGTACTCAGACAACACCATGTAGATTTAGGGAAATTTGGGGCTCAGATTAGCATAATACTAACTAATCATGAATATCATTTGCATTAATTAGAGTATTGGGGAAAGATGTTTTTTAAATGGAAGAAAATTGAAAGAAAGATTAAGGGCAAGGGCTTACAAACCTAGTTTTGCTTTATGCAAGAATATAACAGATGATTTATGCTATAATGCCTAATATTTTAATGTGTAAGTATTAATTAGAGTATCAGCAAAAGATTGTTTCTAATTGGAAGAAAACTGAAAGAGAGATTAAGGGCAGAGTTTATGAATCTGCTTTTGCTTGTTGATGCCAGTATGCAGCAGATGATTTCTCCTATAATGCCAAAGAGCCTAATCTGTAAAAGATAGGGTGACTAATACACGACACAGTAACTGCTCTTCTAATTGGACATGGTTGTCAAATATTCTAAATTTTTAAAAATGGTAAAATTGTAGAAGTCCTTTCTGTATCACATGTGAATTTTGCCATATATGCACATGGAGGCCTCCAATTTAAGACCTGCCTTTAGATTACTTCCTGTATTAATATTGTCTTGAAAATGTATTATTTTGTTTCTAGATTTTGAAGGCATCAGAGTGATGAGCTCTATCTCTCATACTTGTATTTCTTTAACTAACCTATGTGGAGCATATCCCTCTGCCAGTGTTGTAATGTGTGATACACTTGCTGTCCATGGCTGAAGCACAAGAGCATGCCCCAAGAAATCTGGGTGCTGTTGCTGAATCTAAATTCATCAGCACTTCTTCTTTGTGTGAATTCTCCTGCTAGGCAGGAGAATTTTCTTAACTTTCCTTGACTGTTAGTAAGTGCACATGGAACAGCAGTTATGAAAGCTTCCCTCCATAATGAAAAGCAACTGTATATATATATATATATATATATATATATATATATATATGTATGTATGTATGTATGTATGTATGTATGTATGTATGTATGTATATGTATATATTAGTATATAAGTATGTATATATATTTAAAACAGCTAAGGAAGAGGTTGCATAAGAACTCCGAGTTCCTGATATACTCCAAAAAGTGCAAGACAGGAATTTTGACTTAAGTAGAACTTAATGTCAGTGTTCCATGGATGAACCTGCAAGTCAGAAGTGCCAGAATACTTATGCCATTTGTTCTGAAAAGGGAAAGGTCCAAAGGCCTTCCAAGATGGTGATTTTATCATATCTATACCCCATCTTTGTTTTTGTCTGAGCTAAATATGTAGGACACACAGGATAATATTGAGGCTAAAAATATGAAATGCTTACTTACACTTAATGTACAAAAAGGAGTAGGATGTATATTTTGCAAGTATTTTTACACATGTTGTGAATTTTAATTTGGCTTTCCTCTCTAAATAAGGAGTTTTCTCTCTAAATAAACTTCAAGTACTTTGTACTTCAGAGCAATGAAAAATGTTTCTGGTTTTGTTTATTTAGTCATTAGGACTGAAAAGGGAAGGTTGGAGGCAGAAAGACAGAGAACATGGCTTGCAGATGGGCAGTCAGTAACTTTTGTTATGTAGCAGCATGTTGCTTTCATATCCAGGAATATATAAGACAGGATTAAATTCCCTGCTCTGCCATGCCTGAAATAAACAGATAGATAGTTGGTGAATGCAGTATTATTCTTTTATTGCAATCTTACAAATTGGAATCAGAGACTCACTCCAAATTTAAAAACTAGAACAAAAAGTGAAATTTAGAGGATATACCTTTCACCTAAAGGAGAATGAAGGTGGTAAACTGGGTTTTCCACACTGATGATACAACCTAGACTGAGCTTCTTATTTTCTTGCCCAACCATTCCCCATTCTTATTATTTAATTAAAAATATATATTTGGCCTCTATTTTGGGATAAGGTTTTTTTTTTTTAACTGTTAATTTTCTGTTGAAAGTTTTGATTGGGATTATTTGGCCCTTTTGAGAAAATGCTGTTTCAATAAGAATTCCCAGACATCCCAAATCCATGCTTGGATGAGAAGTGTGTGAGATCTTTCATCACTGATTTAACATTTAAATGAGAAGTATTTATGGTAACAGGTTGCAAGCATTCTTACCCTTAGAAGAGTCTCAGCCAGTCATAGTTGGATCTAAAAACATATTTGAAGTCATAGCACATCTTTTAAGAAGTTGAATACTTTCTATCCTCGTGTCAAAGAGTAGTGGGTACCTAAGAGTAAGAAATGTGATCAGACAATGACAAGCAACTTTTTAAAAAACACTTTAGGAAACTATGGTTTCTTACCTAGAAGCTGAATCCTCACTTTTGGAACAGCACTTGTTTCAATATATGTACTTTTTGGCAGAACCGTGCATTTTGTTGCTTTACTCCCAGCCACTCTTGGAATAGAACAATAATACCTAACATTTTGAACTAGGACTTAGTTCACTGCACTTAACATGCCAATATATTTCATCCCCTTTGGAATGGTAATGGACCTGGCTGCCTCAAAGTGCAAGTTTAATACAACCACTGCTTGAAACAGAGGTACTAAATCTTGTTTGAAACAACTGAGGTCAAAGAAATGTTTTGACAATGGGATAATATTTATTACTCTACTTCCCAGAAGCATTCAGGTTTGCTTATTTTATTCTTCTGATAGAATTGAAAATAATCCATATCCATAAATCAACACCCAATGGTAAATGCCATTGTGATAGTCTAATAATAGCAACCATCACAGCTCCTACAACTTCACCTGATGATTTTTCTTGGAAACAGACCAGCCCAAAGATGCCCAAAATCATTTCTCTTGCTCATTCACAGCAGTGCACAGGGTGGGATATACCTGGTGGAGACAGTTTGCGGTGGTGTGGACGGCTGCATCTGAGCAAGTGGCCATGGCCTCCCTCTAGAATTAAAAGCTGCTCAAACAGTGGTGTTTAGGGAGGGATTTCTGTCTTTAGCAGATATCTGAAGCAGGATGCCTAAATAGGTACATTTTATTATATGTGGGTCAACTGGTTCAAGGTTTGTCCTTTTGTTCTCTTGAGTGACCATAATTTTAGGTGTTAGTTCATATAATTTTTGTTGTTATCTATAAAGAAATTGCATGGTAACTTCGGTAAAATTACTTCAGAAATCTCTGAGTCTCTTGGGACTAATGTCACTTTTGTCTGACTATTAATACATCCTTAAGAAAGTGACTTACTGATCTGTCTGCTGTAACTTATATGGGCACAGCACTGAGGAACATTTCTGTAGGAACAAAATGATTTTGACTTCGGGAATGTTTTGGTAAGGGAACAAGGGAGTTTTTGCCTGCTTATCTTCTATTAAAGATTCATGAATATTCCACATATTTCCATATATCTACATATATTTCTACATATCTTTGAACCTGAATGATACTCTTTAGTCACGTCCTGTGTTTGACTGCAGCTGTTTCCCTGCCTAACTCTGTTATACATGGTCCCATGTTGAGTTGAGGTATATGTGAGAAAGAGTACTTTGAAACTGTTAGTGCATTGCACAACAGACTTCAGGAATTCAGTTTTCCATGAAACTTGAGACCTGCATGCATTACAAGATTTTGAACTGCCTACAAGCCTGCTAAGCCTCACCAAAAAAGGGACTGAAAGAATTCCTGTAGGGAAGACTGTTTTTCAGGGTTACTTCAGGAACTTACTTCTCTAATTAATCTGAAACTTAAACTAACAACCAGGTGAGTAGCAACATATATTTCAAAGACAAGGTCAGTTTGCTCTCCATTTCCACAAAGTTAATAATCATAATGGCCAAGTTTATCCCTGCTTTAAAAACTTTTTAATGAAGACTATGTACTTATCTGTGCTTAGAATAAGATTAGAAGCTCTCCTTCTTTCGACTACTTATGAGTGAGGATGGGCAGTTGAACACATGCAATCACACTCACTGATCCAGAGAAGTGATTGTTTTCTGAACGACGCTTCCAAGTTGGCAAACTTTTGTGTGTCCCCTTAATTTGTTTCTGAGTGAAAACTGGTGCTCAGGTGTGCAACCAGATCCCTATCAGTCCTGTTAGAATTATCTGTTGTTATGTTGTTATTTATTTTTAGCAGGTACTCACAGCCAGAACTGTTCATAATCACCTCATGACTGGCACTAAGAAGGATTCTCCTCCCCCACCACCCCCCCCCACCTTTTTTTTTTTATATCCTAGCTCTGTAAGTCTGTTGGGAGAAAAGCAAGAGAAGATTTTCAACCCTGTTCAGAAAAGCACTGGCTGCTCCTCTCCCTCTGTTCCCATGGCGCAAATTACACAGCCACAGGAGACTGTGTCCATTTAGAGAAGAGATTAAAAGGAGTAGGGTTACTTAGGCTGGCAGGCATGTAAGTGAGAGGATATATAAGAGAAATATAAATGTTCCAAGTTGTAAGGAAGGTGACTGATTTATACCACTGCAAGTTGGATTAGATGATCAGGCATTAGGTTCCTTCCAGCTGAACCGTTCTACACTATTATATTATGCATAACTAAAGTGGTGCTCAGTGGGATGGGACACATTCATGAGAGTTATGCACAAATAATGTTTGATATGCTATGGGATTAACTAATAGAACTCATGGTTAAAGAGTATCATTTGTCAAATATTCATTGCTTACTGAACTTGCTGGGTTTAATGATGGAATTAGCAGTAGGACCAAGAATGACCAAACAGCCTTCAGTTAAGGGAAGTTTTCCTTTTTATTATCACACATAAATTATGTATTTAGTTACATCATAATGCTGGGAAATTAAGTTTAGAAGCAGAGAGAGATTCATCTTGGAAATGGATATTGTGTTTATACTTCTATTGGTCTGACCTACTCTTACAATTATTTTCTAACTTTTGCTTTGTAGTTAACAAGTGACCATGTCCCACATTTTTGCCACCTCCATTGCTAGCTATACTAACAGGTTTTTCATCTTCCAAGCAATTAATAAAAGGCTAAATATATAAAGCAAAATACAAACACAAATAATTAAAAACTTGAAAAATGAAATAATTTTAAGGTCTTACATTAAAAGCTATAAAGAACTCAGGCTTTCTAGATCAAATCTAAACTACTTCCTAAGTCAAAGCTGGTGGCATGTTGATGTTTAAGTGGCATAATTCAGAAGTAAATCTGATTAAACTGGAATAGTTATATTGGTGTCAATGTCTTAAAGACAATTAAGCCCTCTGACTACTGTGATATGAAATATTCTGCAACAATATGTTGATCAAAGATGCAGAGTTTCCAGATGATGCGTCCTTAAGAAAAATGTAGTTCTGAGGTAGCAGAATGGAGCTCAGAAGTCCAAAGTGTAAAGTTCTTTTACTGCAAAACTTCTCCTCAGCAACAACATTTTAGGTTGTCTGTGTCTTGTTCTCTGTAAGTATGACATTTGGTTTGTCTGGAGGGACAGATGAGTGGTGTGGCTCGGCAGACTAGAGGCTTGAAGAGCTGAAGAAGTAAACCACTGAAACTATGAAAAACTGGTTACTAACTATGCTTTATTCATCTGATGTGAACAAACTCACAATCTTCTAATGCATGCTTTTTTCTGCAGGCCTAATACAATGTATATAAACAAAGTTACTTCTGGGCATTGCTGCCATTCCCAAGCATGCTGATGGCACCATTCCGATGGCAAGGAGAGAAGTGCTGGCCAGACATACTCTCAGTGGCACCATACAGTTTCTTCTCATTCCATGAAGAGCAGAGGTTTGGACTCTGTCACTTTGCTTTTCTCTCCAAGCAAAGTTTGGTATAGGCAAGGTGTTTTGATATTAGCACTGCAAGAGGAGTGTATGAGTTGCTATTTCAGATCACTGCCCTGAGGCTGGCACCAAAATTAGGCTGGGATGGGGTACCAGCTGCTTAGTGTATGTTACCCAGCACCAGCAGTGATGTACTCTGGCAGTTTAGCAGCAGGACTGGTCACATTTGTCAGAGTACCTCTGCATTTCATTTGTGTTACCCTTATTTGTCTAGAGTTCTCCTGTCAGAGAAATTTCTCCTGCCTTGATAAATGTTCATGAAAAAATTTACTAACACTTGATTCAAGGTTAGGTTGTGAAATTTCACCATCTCAGCTCCTTATGCACAGAAGGAGAAGGGAATTTTGCCTTAAATTTGCTTTTTTTTTCTCCTGCTTTATATGTGCACTGTGTAACTTTTTGTCGAATGTTTTAGACAGATAATGAATATGGGCTTATTATTCTAATACCTGATTGCCTGTAAAAAAGGGAAGTTAATTACTATCATTTTTAATGGGAGGCTTGATATTCACAGAAAAATTCCAGTTTTATAACTTCTGCCCCATCCTTGAAAGTGAAAATGAGAAAGGATTATTAAATAAAAAAAGAGATCTCAGAGAACTCAACTACTACTGCCATTGCTAGCCCTCTGTAAAAAAAGGCTTCTATTCATATAGATGGCAAAATGAAACTTAAAAGCAACAAAGACAGTATTGACTCCGTTGTATCAGGTGACATCAGTTCAGGTCTCCAATGGGTTATTCTGGGACCCTTCTGATTTTATCACACATGTTACCTTTTCTTTTTTTTTTCTTTGACTGATGTATATTTATCAGCATGCTAGACAGGATGTAATTATCTTGTCCTTTTAATCCTCACAACAGCACAAGCAGACTGCTATTGTGTAAATACATGTGAATGAACTGCATATTGTTTTCTTAAATACTTCGATTGGTTCCACATGTGTCTTTTTGCTTAGGAAACAGCAAAGGGACAACCTAAGGCATTCAAAGATAAGAAAAATCCTTGTCTTTTTTCAGAAGTTCATTTTATTTTAAAATGTAGAGCTCATAGCAGAATTTTTGTAACACAACAGACTGTGATAGGAAAGAGGTGCCCTTATACTATTGGCAGCAACTGCTTTGATTCAGGAAAAGTTTATTTTTGCACAGCTGATGCCACACGTAGCTTTTTTATCTATAGAAGAGATGGAAGATACGTTAGGAAACAGTAAAAGGAACTTGAAAATGGCCTCTTGTCAAAATATTCTCAACTCCCATTTTGCAGAACATCTGCTAAATTAGAAAGCATGATTGCGCCAGTTCAGTCCTTTACAGTAGAGCTGCCAAAAAGTTTCTGATGCAGCAGCATTATGCTAAGACTCATAGTGAGACTGCAGAATCTACTCTAAACAAGCAACAGCTATAGGTGATGGCAGCTTGCAATTGCTTCCTACTCACTCATTTTGAACATCTTTGTGCATATGGGCACTGCAGTGTTTGGTCTCAACTTCACTGTGACTCTGAAAGCCATCATAACTTCGAGCATCAACAGTCAGAAAAGGTGTGTCAAAGACACTTGCCTCTGCTGCACAACCAGAAAACTGCCAGGACTACAGAGAGACAAAGTCCTCCAAGGCAAAGACAAATAAAAACCTGCTGCAATGCCTATGGTGGTGCAAGAGGAGCATCTATAGCTCAAGTATGAAAGAGGATCTATAGGAGGAGAAGGTCGGTAGAAGGTCAAGTTCAATAACCCTGGAAATTTCTCTCAGCCATGCTTTCCTAATAGTTTTCCAGCATTCGACCATCATAACCCACATGAATGGATATTTAAACAATATTGCCCAGAGTTTCAGGGAAACAGCCGTTTGTTCCTCACTCATCTTCTTGTTTGTTTTTCTGCTGATTAGATTACAACAAGTAATCTACCTGGGTCCAAGGAGGGGATAAATGTATGCTGTTTAACACTAAGCTCGTTTGCTCTAAGTGAAATACAGTGAAGTCCTCACCTAGTATTTAGAACTAAGTGATGTAGAGCTACTAGTTCAAAAGTGGAGCAGAGACTATACATAACAAACACAAAACTTCATGTTTAGAGGTATAGAGCTGAAATGTAGAAAGGAACATTTAGCAGTCAAAATGAAAGTGTTTTGTTTTTTTTTTTTTTTTTTTATGTGTGTGTGTGTGTGTGTGTGTGTGTTAAACAGTGAGGAATTGGTAAAGGGGCTCTGAATTTTTCAGCGGGCTCCTTTAGATTCAAGACAGGGTCAAGTCATTGAGGAATGTTCAGTGTGCAAAAGCCTTTAGGAAATTTGGGGAAAATAATTTGGTTAGGAACTTAGAGGAAACATTTTTGAAGGGTAAATTAAATAAATTTAAGAGGGAAGGAGAACAGGTCTCAGGTATTTTGCTGTGAAAGCTCCTTGAGATTACAAACATACTTTTAGTTTTTCAGTCATAGCCTTTGTTCAATAGTTGTGGTAGCTGGATTGCTAAATTATTTTTCCACAGAGAGGGAATCAGAAGTAAAAGTTTCATTTTTCCTTATGTAAGAACAAATGCTTTTTGTTTTGGCTGACACAGAGAGCAAGATACTAAACTAAGTTCCTGCCAGCTTAATCAGACATAGAAAGAACATTGTTCACCTGCTGTAAAACAAAAGACATTAAATAACACTATAGATTCTGAAGGGAGATATCCTCTTGCTAAAGCCCTCTGTTATTTGCTGTGGTTTCCCATTATCCTGATTCAGTGGAATGCTTTGCTGCAGTGGCCATATACAGCCTTCCTGTGCGACTTATAGAATTGTCTGTATTTCGGAACATAATTATCAGCCATTTATACCAGAGCTTCAAAAACTCTGTTATGGTTGAACTGCAAGAAAGTAGGTAACTGAGGAAACCAAAAATATTTCCATTTTAAACAGAAAAGCCTCCTTTTGTGGTTTAATCAGCTCTGCCCAGATATTAAAAATATTCTCTTTACCAAAAATGAAAAGATTTAAAAAAAATATATACCTCACATAACTTCTCCTCAGGTCATCAGCCTTGTCCATTTTGGTAGCCCTGTGTGTATAATGTCTTCTGTAGCATTCCAAGATGGCTGCAAAATATGGCCTGTATCTGGAAATTGTCCTAATTTGTCAATTATCTGATTTGTGAATTGTGTTTAAATGAATATTCATGCCTTTATCTCTCATCTGAAAGGCCAGAGGATTAGCAACAGTAAAATGCTATGGGATTTGTTGAAGTAAAAACCTCAGCATGACTTTATTTCCACAAGGCTACATCCTTCGTAGTGCATTTGGAAAAAATCACGTTGGAATTCAGACAAGCAGGTTTTTACAAGCAGTGGAGCAGAAGTATTGGCTCAGTATTGTCATGGTTATCTTAGTTTTCTTCTTGAAAATTTACTCCTATAAAGGGATCTGAATGTAAGAGTGCAAAGAAATAATGCTATTCAAAAGAAGGCTCTGTTTGCTTTGTATCAAAAAATATCCCAGCTGTCCAACTAGTAATTAAATTAGAAAACACTAAGAGATAAAAAGAACACTTATGAATAGTAGTTGAATGAGTCACTGAGTCATCTCAATACAGTTGCATGAAGTAAATGTCTTATCTTTGACATGACGGTGGCATCCTAGAAACTACAATGACTTGATGTTTATGATGCTCCAGTATTTATGTTTTACTAGACCTTTTTGTTTCCAGTAGTAATAAATATTTTCACAGAAGGTATTTTTTACCTGTCTACACATCTGGAGTTCTGAAAACTCAGGCAATTGAATGCAACTGTGTGCTGAGCTGGAAACAGGGACTGCTTTGGACTTAATCTGTTGTTTGCTTTTTTCTTTTTGCTCGCTCTCCAGTGGTCAGTCATGTTTGCCTGGAAATCTCTTTGGTATTCCAGGTGCCTATAAGCTCTTTTGGACCTTTCTGAAATCACTCTGCTGGCAATTATTTTCCATTGGCTCATCGGTGTAATCTTGGTGTGTCAGCAGATTGCACTAACAATCCCTGCCTTCTTACAACCAGTTTGACAGACTGGATGAAGATACTGCCATGGTTCAGACTTTTCTGTGTTTGTGGCTGCAACAGATTGTTATTCCTGGAGCTGGTGCACAGCCAAGGCCTCTGCAGGCGTTGGGCAGGTTCTCAGGGGGAGAAGAGGCACACACACCCCGCTTCACTCCAAACATGATGCTAACCAGGACTTGGATCTCAGCAGGCTGTGTCCTGTTAAATGCAGGGAAGATTGCTCTGGGCTGCCTGAAGGCACGTGTGTGCAGACAAACTCACAGAAGTGAGCACACACACACAAGCAGGGAAATAGCCATATGACCTTGCTAGCAACCAGGACTGGAAAAACAACTTAAAAGAGAATGACGTAAAAGATGTCTGTGCATAGCTGTCTAAAAATTAATATATACAGCAACAGGTTGTTTTCTATCCTTTTGGGGTAGAAGTGCTGAGCACAATTAGCATCTCTGTACAACAAGACATATCTGCTATATCTGTGTTAAGATTTAGCACAGGTTTCAGTCTGCCTGATTTATTTATAATGAAATGTTAACTAAATTGAAAGGGAACTGTTGCTTCTCTTGTGAGATTTTATAGCACCTTAACTTCTTAGACTCTATTAAAATTTGCATCAGTCAGCCCAGAAGAGAAGGATGCCAGAATAGATTTAAGAAAATTCAGTCAAATGGTACTCCAACTAGCTGTTGGCTATGCCTCTAATTTCTTGTGTGGCAGACTTAAGACTGCTCTACTCAATATCAGTTTTTCTTGTCATGCTTGATGGGGTAATGTTATAAGCTAGACTCTCTTTGTGCACATAGTGAATGTTTATGTAAAGTGAAATAAGGGGAAGAAAAGGGTGTTAGCCCTTAATGTTTTATCTAAATCACCCAGTAATATCTCTAGAATGAGATAATCTACAGAAAATCAGTATTCTCTAACTAATTAAATCATTACACCTATAAGGAAAGGCCCTTCACGTTTGTCAATTTCAGTTACTTAGCCTCTGAAACATTTTTTAATTAGTAGTGTGTGTATATATATATATATATATATATATATATATATATATATACACCTTGTCAACACATTCAAATAGAAAGTGCACGGCAGTTGTGTTAGTGCCTTAACTCTCTAGTGGAGGATTCAGCAAAACCCCACTGGGATTCAGGGCAGGTATGCCAATATCTATAACATGATTTTATCCCAATCGCAGCCACAATGAGTTTTCTGAATCATCTAAGAGCTGTCTTTACGGAGCTGCCTCATGTACATCTGCCTGGAAATACTAATATGTACAAATGTGCATAAAAATATACACCCCCCCCTTCCCCCCACATACACACACAGCCCACACATACATATATATACATATCTATATATGTGTTAACACAGGTTTGTATAGATATGTGTTTGTGTTCATGTCTATGTCTGTGTTTATATATGTCTGTCTACTTGTGAGACAGAGGAAGATCTTCTAAATGAGATATTGATAACTTAATGTACAATGCCTGTTCTGATCCTTGAAATTCTCTTCATTATGTGCAACCCATAATGAATGAAGAAACAGAGCTTGCCTTTATGCATTATGCTTTGTTTGGAGAAACATTTCTCTGTCTATTGGTTTTTAAACTCGGCTACTCAGACTCTTATTATGCAATAAAGTGGAGACTTCTAATTCTTGCCATGCAACCTGTGAAAGTTTTGCTTACTAAATTAGTTATTTCAGAGGAGGAAAATACAGGGTTTTTTCAAAACATCTGCATATATGTGTGCACAAATACTGCCTTTATTTTTTGGGGGGGAAAAAAGCCAGACCCTCAAAGCAATGATAGGCTGTTTAGAGTCTAGTGTGACCAAGGACCTCTTTGATCATATAGCTATAGTAACAACTGAGTGATATTTTACACCAGAGGGTGGGAAACAAGGGGTTCTGCAAATGGAAGGTATAGAGCAGATTGGGTTTTAGGAAGAATTTTAATTACAATAAGAAGAGAAAACAGGTTTTACACAGATCTTTAAAGAAAAATAGAAAAAACCAAACTGATAGTCTTTCCTACTCTAGGTTAAAAAACTCATCTTTTGACATAGTTCCCTCATATTGTACTTCCCATGTCTAGCAGTTAAGTTAATGGGAACTGTAAAGATGTTTCCCTAGTAACCTGTGTGGGAGCTGAGAAGTGTGAAAGGAAAATAAACCAAACCCCCTAGGTGAAACAGCCCTGAAGCCCCATGTTTTTATGGTCTTCACTTAAGGTGTTGCATAGCTGTGGCATCCATGAAAATTTATTGGAACAGGTAAACTGATGCAGGTAAACTGTAGCAAAGTTTAGTAAGTGTCATCTAGGAGTAATGTTCTTCAAACTTTCTGACAGATGAAATGAAGCAATCTAAAGAGGCACTGTGGAGATTTAGTAACCACAAAATTAAAGTTTTGCAAGGACAAACAAAACTAGCATTTTGCACTTGCTGAGCATAAAGTTTCTAGGGAAGAAACCAAGATTTTTAAACTAAACTCTATGTGAAAATTAATAGTTTTCTCTGAATCACATGGTTTTCAAGCAAGAAGACAGCATTTGGTCCTGTGGATATTAAATTTATTTCCCTGATTCTCGGTTATTGTTTGAGAAGCTATAAATATAATCTCTGTTAATGAGGGTGGCTACTCTTAAGGTGAAAGATTTTATAAAAAAAACCCTCAAGGATAATTCCGTTTATAAAGCAAATATTACCATGGATACAGTCCATAGGAACTTCAGAGAAACACGAAGAGAGTTGTCTATCTGGAAAGAAAATAAAAATGGAAACTTATGATGGAAATCTAGTCCTACAGAGGAGATAGTGAGGTGAAGTGAAATAAGATTCCTCAAGGAGTGAATGTGGGACCAAGTTTTTTTTTCTTAGCGCAGGACAAAGGAACAGTGCAGTCCTTTGAAAGGCTGCCTGTGAGGCCTTCAGCATTCCTTATCAAGACACAAAATAAAAGTAAAAAGAAATGTTCACCAAAAGAAACAACACCAGCAAGGAAGGGCAAGTTCATAAATAGTCAAATGACAAAGTTAAAATGGTGCTCATGACAGTTACAGGATAAGAGCATTCACATGGATGGGGCAGATATTGCCAAATCTTTGCTGGCAGAACAAGGAAAAGCAGATGGAACAAAACAAGTAAATAATTAAAAACTAATGTCACAAACACATCTGATTTTGCCTCTCCTCTACTTTAACATTCTGTTACAAGTACAGGTCTGCCAGCAACTGAAGAAGCGTTTACCCACAAAGCATCTGCAGAGCTTTATTTATAATGTCTATTAGATCACTGCCCCAGGTAAATATCCAAAGAGAATGCATGATAAATATTTTGCTTGATTCAAATTTTAGCTATTTTTAATGAATCTCCTCATTAAAATGCTTCTCACGTACACAGGTGCATGCATTCATTAGGGAGATGGCACTTCCTTTTCCTGGTGGATCAATACCAGCTTTGTTTAAACAGGTCTGCACTGACAGATCTGTTTTCAGCAATTACTACTTTCTGGTCTAATTTTCTGGTCTTAATGGCCCTATGTTCTCCATTTTAGTACCTAGAAGTGTAAAAGAACACTCACCAAGCATGACACACTAACCTGTTGGCATGTGCTAGCTTCACTTCTCAGGATTTCCAGGCACCTCTCTGCATTTGGGGTTACAGACAACAGATATGCCACCTATGTTTTACTAATCCTTTTTCTTTATGACATGGAAGTTTAGATTTACTGAGATTGGGAAATACAGCAATCCTTCTGCCTTTTAGGTCCTTTGCAGATAATTTCCAGTGCTGCTAATACAAAGTGCTTAATATTATGTGGCATACATGTCAGCTGAGCTCAGTCCCTCGGCATGATGCTGCATTTGAGCAGCAGTTTCTGCCTTCCTGAGATTGTAAGCAATGTAGGCAAATAATTGTGGACAACAGAAACTCTTCAGGAATTCTATGCTGTATGTTTTTCTGGAGTTTTTACTCATTTATCTCTGAGAAAGCAAAGGGTTCAGCCCTCTGTGCCTGCATTATCTCTCTGCAAGTATGGTATATAATGAGGGAACAGCTTAGTAGAGAAAATTTTAAATCCCCTCATTTTGATGAGATATCATGAGGGCCTTTCTATTTGTGATTGTCATAAATGACTGTGAGATTTGCAAGTCCTCCTGTTTTTTAATAACTTACATGCATATATAGAGAGAGATATAAATCATATTTCAGTTAAATAATTATGTGATTGTTCTTTTACATTTTTTCCAGTTGGTTTGGCTTATTATTCAATTTGACTTTTAAGTCATTTGGCTGTGTTTTACTCTCCAACCAAACAGTTTCAACTTAAAAGTATTTTTACTTTAGCCAGCATTTGGAAGAAAATTTTGCATTTGTCTTCATGCTCTTTTCCTGAAGTCAGCTAATCTACTTCAAATCCTTGAAAAAATAAGACACCATTTTTGTTTGGTTGGTTTTTTTTAGTCCAAACTACCAAGTCAGATTAAAAGCCATGAAGAACAGTCAGCCAGCTGATGAAGTGTGAGAACTATGTATTGCCTTTTCTTGCTTGTATCTGATTTCCATTTAGAAAATTCAAAGTAAGAACATGCCTTTTCAAAGAAAAAACCAGTTGTTTGAAAATGCACTTGAAATCAAATAGCTTTTCCTTCCCATATAATTCAATCTAGTGCAATGATTCCTCAACTGTTTCAGAACTGTGAAGATGAGTTATTTTGTCAGAACGTCACTGCGCCAGGCTGACATGGCTATTCTGCTTCTGAAAATATAGATATTATTCCCACATGATCTTGGGGTTGTTATTACACATCTATTGTCTCTAATTGTATTCTGAAAAAGAGTTCATCTGCTTATCTCTTGCCTGTGTCAAAATTCCTTAGTTTGATTTGCAGGGATACTGTGTAGGAAATCTTAACTTTTACAAAGCTCTCTCTGAAGCTTCAGAAAGGAATAGGGTTTAAGAACCTCCAAATATACTCTTATTTGATTTTAAAACAGCACAAAAGCTCTGGGTAAAATTTTTCCCTGTCATTGGTGATTTAGATATTTCCTTTGTTGATGTCAGTTGTGTGCTTAGAGCAAATGAAATCTATGCTTTCATTTGCTAGAGGCATACTGTGCATATAAGTTTAGCAGAATTAATGTCTCCTCTGCCCAAACAAAGAAGAAAATTGATAGTGTTTATTACTGGTTTTTTTTAATTTTAAAAAAGTAATTTCTATTTTGTGAATTTTTTGCCCTGTAAATTGCCATCTACTTACATCACCTCACAATATAAACAGATTAATTTGATTTGCTGCCGTAAAAATTTTGACATAAGCAATAGGTTTAACGTGGGTGTAAATCTGGTTTTCAAAGACAAAGGAGTCCTTGAGTCCCTCACGTGGTGGCTTGTGAGAATGGCAGCAAAATATGAAACACTGCTTTGCTGTTCAGAAAGGAGGCTTTTGTGTGGAACAAAATGTTTTGAATATAAAGTCTGGCCAGAAAAGCAGATAGTTTAGAATCCTAGCTGTTAGCTATGTAAATTATTTTGTATTTATTTTAAACCTGTTATAGTTAGACTTTTGCCACATGAAGTTAATCATTCCTTCTTCAGAGGCTTTATTCTGATCTCAGAAGTAAGGGTCTGTTTTTGTTTATTAGTTGTAGCACACTATGATCTCATCTTTTAAGGGGATATACCTATGTTTATTTTCACAATGAGGGTGTGTTTCAGAATAAATTGAAAAGAGGGCGCATGCTCCCACTCCTCTAAAGGTAGCAATCTTGTGTGCATTTTCACATGAAGTTTGATTTTACAAGTTAATTTTATCAGACTTCATGGCATTTCTCTCAGCAAATCACCATCACCATGTTTTTAAAAATTCACCTGTACACACAAATGATGTCCTGTGGTATGTTTACAGTTGCCATGTATCTCTTAAGGGCTGCAACCCGTATTACATTCCTACATAAAAGTTAGCTGGAGGACCTTGGTAGGAAACTAGCCCAAGGGGTGGTACATTTTTGTTTGTCTGTGCTTTCAATTCGTTGGCGTTGGCTGAGTACCACTACGTGCTGTTACCTTCTTTAGAGCTGAAAACTGCTGCTCTGTCTGTGAGCTCCTGAGCAAGTGAGGCTCTGTGTAAGTGAACAAAAGAATTCCTGATGGTGCTGAATCCATGCCTTTCTGTCGCATCCCTTTCTACACCAGAGAAGGTTTCAGATTAAGTTCTGGGTATTTAAGGACTTGTGCAATTACCGTCTGGTAGATGCTGCTATTTATCCTCTCAAGTCTGGTCTTTTTCTCCTTCTTATTTTAGCATTCATCTCTCCCATGACCTCTCAAATAACAAGTATAAAAATTAGGCTGTGAAGAAATACTAGATGCTCTTCAAAAAGAATCAGATTTCTGCTGTATCCTTACAATTGTCTTTCCTTCATATGTTACATACGCCCCTGTGAATGAATCCAGCAATAGCTGGATCAGGATTGATACAAGCATAGTGTTCATATTACTTTCATTCACTAAAAATTATGTTTCCAGTAACCAGTTCCAATTTTGGAAGAAAAACTTCCAGATGTGACTGATACAGTATTTGCTGCTTGGGAAGAGCTTACAATGTCAGTGTCTCCATGGTCCTCTTTAAAATTTTGGGCATGCTAGTCACAGAGCTCCTCAGTGTTGCCATCTACCCGAACACGAGATCAAAACAGAAAAAAGAAGCTCTTCAAGCTGAAGATGCTAAAAATTTCCCAAGTCCTTTATGAAGAATAGATTCAGGAATAAAAGCTCCCCTGTTTCTCGCCTTTTTCTGTGTCACTTGCCTCTCTCCTGATTAAAGAATTGGCTTTGCCAAATTGGTGTATGCCAAAGACCTCATTTCCTTCTGAGATGTGTGTCTGTGTATTACTTGCACTGAATACAAACTGAGAAAACGACCTGGCTTTGTGGTCTGACTTGAACAGAGCTTAATTGCATCCAGGTCCCTGCTGAGATCTCAGTGAGACTTAGCTGACAGCTCATGATCCACCTTAAATATAAGCTTTGGAAAAGATAAAAAGTAACCTGAAGCAAACCAGCACAATTAAACCAAAACAAAATTAGAACTGTGTGTTCACAGGGAGAAATGCAGAGGAAGTTCTTCAGGTGGGTTTTGCTAATCCCTGCTTTACTACAATACAGATTGCTCTTAAAGTCACTTTCGTAACGGTTACATTTAGACAATGACAAGAACCTTTCTGCTTTCTAATGGTTTTAATAGGAAAGTCTTCAAAGCAGAGCCTTTTGGAAATTGGCATTATTTTTAAACTGCTTTTTCTTTTTCTGGGCTACTTAATAGGATAAATTCCAAAATCAAAAATGGAGCTCTCAAGCAATTAGCAAACCAGTACACTTTAATGGAATATTTAACAAATTTAAAGGAAACTTTAAGCAATTTTTTCCATGTCAACAAGCTTTTACAGGAAGGTCTCTATATTTAGAAAGACAGGAGGTCTCTTAAATTTGCAGAGCTGAAAATCTTTGAGGAAAAAAAAAAACAAAACAAAACAGTGTAACCAGTGACTTTGGTTGTTCTGTGCAGTCTGCTTGGAGAAACTGTGTTCAACCCTTCACAGTATGGACGTGGATGATGCTCCTGTTAGAACTGCGCTGCATCTTTTTACTTCTGCTGTCATATTTGCCAGGTGTTTTGTTTGTTGTGATGACACAGAGGAGGCAGTTCAGCCTATTTGCCTTTGAAGGGGCAGAACACGTGGACTGTGAGCCCATGTTGCAGCATTCCTGAGCCAGGAATAGGAATCCATTTATGCAATAAACAGCAAAGCAGAGAGATGACCTCTGTCTACTGGAGCCCTTGGTAACACGTGGCTTAAATAAATAATGAAACTTTATTGTCCGACCATATCTTCCATCCTAGCCACACAATGGTATTTAAACCTTGATGTTTAAACATGGGATTTAAACATTGCAGCAATTTTCTTATATGGTCATAAACATTTAAAAGCTGATGGGTTCTACTTAAAAGGGCCATCCCACAAAAATATGCTTTCTGTTTCAGTATATTGCTTTGGTTTTTGTTTGTTTGTTTGTTCATTTGTTCCATAAACAAACAATGTGAAAGGATGTCCATTTTTTCCAACTGATGCTATAGGAGATTTCTTTAGCAGTAAGAGACTGGAGAGAGTGGAACAGTTTGGGAACAAAAGGGAGCCTCTGTTTTTAACTTTATATTCAAAGGAGGGTGTTATTTATTGCAGTAAACTTTGTAATGAACAATTTTTTAAAAGAAATATTTTGTCAGATAATAAGGCTTGAATAATTCCAGGGAAGTAAATGTCTATAGTTCTTAATAAATGTTAGAGGACTTGAAATTACTGCTGCTAAATTAAAATTTTAATCACTGGGCTAAAGTTGTTTCACTTCATATTTTGTTTGTTTGTTTCATTTTCAGAAGGAGATCTTACAGATGAGCATAGTGCCATAAAGTATGGATGAGGGAGATTTAATCAGAGCACACGGGAATGTAGTATACAACCAGACTGCAATTATTAGACCATTTCCACTTTCTTAAGAAGATCTTACTCTCAATTATTTGCTAGAAAATAAATGAGTAAACTAATAATAATGCTGGAGTCTTAGTCTTGCTTCCATAATAGATGGCTCAGAAGAGATCCTTTGTAATTCAGTCTCAATACCATATGTCTCTGTTGACATTAAAGTGCTTAGTTCCAAATGAGTTGGCTTCATTCAAGCATCTTAATTCAAGAGTGGATGATTAGATCTTAAGCTAAAAACCTATTAGGATGTAAGCACTTATGTTGCTGAAAGGTATTAAAGGAACAGCATAGTGTGGTTGCAGATAAATCCTCCATATCTACTACTGATTGGTTAAACCTTGTTTGAGCTTCAAACAACATTAAAAAGTAGCTGAAATGTGCAAAGCTGAATGAATGACTAAACCTTGAGGATATGTTATGTGAAAATAAATTTTGATGGCTTTTTGGGAAGTGGAGAAGCTCAGATATGGGAATCAGGCACTCTGAGCAGAAGTAACATAAGATGTTTTAAAGCACACACAGACGCTTTGTCTTTTAGAACTGAAAATTGTGGGTTTTGCGTTAGTGAGTAAAGCATGGCAAATACTAAAAAAAAATTCAAAGAAATTTATTCAGCCATTCTTTGGCATGGTAACCAGCACTTTTGATAATTCTGCAAGCTGTGTATTAGATTATATTTTTTTTTTCACCTGGAGACCAGTGAGAAAAAATCAAACAAAACCCCAATCTTTGTACTAAGTGAAAATAACTCTTATCTGATTTATTACTAAATAAAACTAAAATTCTGAAAGTAAAAATTGCTATTTCAGGGAATTAATTTGTGGCATAATTTATTCTGTGTGTGACCCAGACCACTATGAATCTACACTCCAACGTATATGTTTTTTCTGCAGCCTTATAAAGGATAAAAGAAAAGAAAATAATTATGTATGGGTAAGTGATTAAAAAAATATTTAACAAAAATATCAAAAACTGAATTTCAGAAGCAATCCTATGGCTCATGGGATATATTTTGATGGCTTTTTTGATTGTCTGGCTTTGATGTTCCAAAAAGGTCTGCAGGGTAAGATTTTCAAGAAGTAACTCTTCCATAATCTGAATAACCCTTCCATGTCTGAATAACAGGTAAATACTCATATTATTTTAGTAGTCATATTCCTTACAATAATGTTTTTAGAATATGTGTTTAAACATAGAATGTGTTTTTAAACAAATAATATGTTTTTAAAAAATCATTAATTTAAGTTGCAGCCATCTAAAAAGAATTTAAGCTCCTTATGATGACTTTTGCAGACATACAGGAATTTTTTAGATAGTGTAATATAGGGTGGATATATATTAAAAAAAGATATGAAAAATCTGATTAAAAGTGCAATGACTGACTTTGTCTTGTTTGTGCTCACTTACCGATGGTTCTTTAGTAGTGCCCATGATGCTGACCTGTCCTCATTCCTTGCTGCAAGAATGGCATTTAGAATGCTGGAGAAGATGATGAATTCGCTATTATACACACTGCTATCATGTGGAAGGGAAAATAGGAAATAGTTTTGCTTTAGGCTGTAATGAATAGATATTTAGTACATATTAGATATTTACATATTAGATATTTATATTTTTACATATAGATATTTAGTACATATTTAGATGAAAGCTATTTAGTACATGTCCATGTGTGAGAAGATGCTCCACTTAGAAAACACTTTTAGAAATCGGCTCTGTCTGAGAGATACAGTCGTCCTGGTGAATGAACAGTGAAGAATGAACTTCTTTTTGAAGGCCTCATTTGTTAAGCAGAAATTGGTAAGGGACTTCTGCTGCAGTCGAGAACCACACTTTACTATATAAGCATGTCAAAAAGTCATAGAATCATAAAATTGTAGTATAGTTTAGGTTGGGAAAGATTTGCAAGATCTCTAAGACCATTTACTCCAACCATTAACCTAACACTGGCATAGTCACCCTTTCCCTAAGTGCCACACCTCCAGAAATGGTAACTCCACCACTTCCCTGAGCAGCCTGTGCTAATGAATGACAATCCTTTCAGTGATTCTTTTTTCCCTCATCTAAACCTCCTCTGGTGCAACTTGAGGCCATTTCTTCTTCTTCTGTCACTCGTTACTTGGGAGAAGAGACCAAGCCCTATCCAGCTATAACCTCTTTTCAGGTAATTGCAGAGAATGATAAGGTCCTTTCTCAGCCTCTTTTTCTTCAGGTTAATAACCCTAGCTCCCTCACAGAACTTGAGCTCCAGACCTTTCACCAGCTCCATTGCCTTTCTCAGGGCACGCTCTACAATTTCAGTGTCTTTTTTGTGGTGAAGGTTAAAGAGGTCTGTGATTCTACAGGGCCTCAGAACCTCTTTTCTAGTGTTTCAACCCTGTTTCTACTAAGAAGCTGATCTGCTGCAAATGAAGGTAGACAGAAAATGTTGAATTTTTTCCTGCCCATTGCAATGCTGTGGAATTCTGACAACAGCACCACTGCTGATTTGTGGTTCTGGAGATATTCTGGACCAGTGTGTCACTGGATCACTGGCCAATGAAATCCTGCTTAGGATCCAGCCTGGAATTCAAATCTGGTTTTCCCCAGTTAGTCACAGCATGCAATGAGGCTGCAAAGTTGCAGCCTCAGCTTGTGTTGGCTGCAGGAGCAGACAACTACTTACCCACCATTTTAAAGCCAGTTATCTTTGCTTTGGGACTAGCTTGAACAGTTTGAGTACATTCACAGCACACTTTTCAGACTATGGCCATGGTGTTGATCCAGTCATGAGGATTACACAGCTGCATATCATTGACAGACAGGATGAGATTCAGACAAATTGGAAGTAGTCAAACCAAGAAACATTTCACCCATCTATCCGAGAAATTCAGATCAGTGTTGACAGGTTTTGGGAAAAAAGAAGGAAGGAAGTGGCAGAAGGAAGTGGCAGAAGGAAGTGGAGGAAGTGGCGGAAGGAAGTGGCGGAAGGAAGTGGCGGAAGGAAGTGGCGGAAGGAAGCGGCGGAAGGAAGCGGCGGAAGTGGCGGAAGTGGCGGAAGTGGCGGAAGTGGCGGAAGTGGCGGAAGGAAGGAAGGAAGGAAGGAAAGAAGGAAGAAGGAAAGGAAGGAAGGATAGGAAGCGAAGGAAGGAAGGAGAGGAAGGGAAGGGAAGCGACATAGGAAGGAAAGGAAGGAAGGATAGGAGGAAGGAAAGGCACAGGAACGGAAGGAAGGAAGCAGGGAAGGAAGGGAACCAGCGAAGGAAGAAGGAAGGAAGGAAGGAAGGGAAAAGGAATAGGAAGGAATGACGGAAGGCATAGGAAGGAAGGCTAGGAAGGAAGGAAGGAAGGAAGGAAGGCAGGAAAGGAAGGAAGGAATGGAAGGCAGGAAGGAAGGAAGTGAAGGCAGGACAGGCTGGAATGAAGGAAGGATAGGAAGGCGACTGGTAGGAAGAGTGAAGGAGGAAGGACGGAAAGGAAGGAGTCAGGAAGGGCGAAGGAAGCAAGGAAGGAAGGACGGAAGGAAGGAAGGAAGGAAGGACGGAGGAAGGAAAGGAAGGGAAGAGGAAGGAAGGAGGAGGAAGGAAAGGAGGAAGGAGAAGGAAGGAAGGAGGAAAAGAATTTCTGTCTATTCTATTTTCAGCGCCCAATTTCCTAGGGCTTGGTACAGGACTGCAGCTAACTTTGTGCTCCTCAGCTCTGTCACAGCAAATCCGTGCATAATTCCTACATCCATCTGTCCCATTTAGATACATATACACAAGTAAATGAACTCCTAATAAAATCTTCTGCAATGATAAGAGAGGTAAATTGATGAAGTAATGTGAACATATTTCAGTACAGACTCCCTCATTCTGAGTAATCCTCTGAATACCTACTGGTTTACAGGATGAAATAAGTACATGACATAATTAAGCTAATGGGGAAAGAGAGAGTAATGGGGAGAGGGAGGACTAGTGAGTGAGTTGTAATGCATGAATTCACATTCCTTGAGATCTGGAAATCACAGGAGTCTGTCTAGGTTCAACTATTCCGTACTCCTTGATAGCAAGAGGAGATGATTTGCATCAATACAGCTGATTCTTAGGAACCAGCTTGTTTTATAACTTCAGAAAATATATATTTTCTGTAGGTTTAATATGATTGTGCTTAACTTTCAGGAATGATAGAGAACTTGCAATCTTAAGGATAGACAAGAGTATCTGAAAACTGGGGACATTCTTTGCCTGTTTCAGCTAAAAAACCCCATCCCACTACATCCTGGCTTCTTGATTTGAAATTCTGCTTGACTTAGGCTTTCATTTCTAGCAATTTATTTACTTGAACTCAGCCTTGAGGATGCTACTGTTTTTCTTTAGCCAGCCTTTAATTTTGATGCTTTCTCTCTTTTGATATAGCATTATTACTTTCACAGTGGCTAAGAACAGGACCATCAGATACTATTGTCTGATTATGGGACTGGAGCTCCCAGCTCTGCTTCATCTTGCAGGCAGCACTTGTTCTCACACAGTCAATGTTACTTTAAGTCTATGGTAGCTAGATTGTAAGGCACTCCAAGCTAAAATCCATCTGAGCCTTAAAATTTAGGCTGGGAATAGCCCTTCACAGGCTAATTTACTTCAGTGCTTTCCTGTGCCTGACTGTATCCTACCCCTACACAGAAGGTACAAACAAATTTCCTCATGACTCATGGTGAAAGAAATATAAACCAGTTCTTCTTATAATAAGAAAAAGATTAATGAGATAGATATATACCCTTGAGTCTTGGGGGAGCCATGTGGTGCTCATCAGCACTGACAGTGTGCTGAAACTCTGACTAGCTAAGATTTACAACTGCTTGTAGCTGAAGATGCATAGCCCTGTGGCTCTGCCCTTTCCACTAGTGGAAACATGGGGTAATTTGCTCTGCCAGAGAGGTGTATGGAAAATAATGCTCACCCTCATTTTATTAGGAGGCTGCAGATAAGGGCCATTAATGATCAACACATCCCAGAGCTTTTGCAGCTGAAGGCATGATGTACCAGACTAACAGGGGGTATGGGCTGTGCCAGTTCTGGTTTCACAAAAAGGTGAATGTTTTATCTCCTTTGTAATTTTTTGAGTGCTTCAAGAAAGAACTCACAGTAAACAGAGACTGATCAAATACCTGCTTTGTTACTGCATGTTCAGTTGAAAACTCTTATGAAGACATGTTCAGTCTAAGGACCATTATCTTGTGTAGGTCATATAATTTATGAGACCTTAGCTCAGTTTTGTTGGTTTGACTGCCTTGCTTATTACTATCTCCTTGTAAGGAATTTCACTTGTCCTTTGATGCCTGCAAGTGTCTGAGCTGAAGACGGACATGATTTACCTCTTAGCTTTTATCTGGGGGCTTTCTCCAGACTTGCCTATCTTGCAAAAGTACTGCTAGGTAGAGCAGCATTCTAAAACCACTGAGAATAAGTTAAAATGCAGCATAGTGAAAAGGACCAGCAATTCCTAATTTGAAAAGGCATATTCCCTTTTTCTTTACAGGAAGAGAGAGTATGATACTGAACAAACTATAAAACTGCCTTACAGTCATCTTCCCTCTTGTGTGGTTTGCAACTGTTTGGATACACATGACAGTCTGCTGGCTTTAGATCAAAGTGCTTTGCTGTGTTACAATAAAAAAAAAAAGTCAAAATATTAGGAACACTATATATACAAAAACCTTTCCTTGGATATACCTCAACTAATTTGCTAAGAACTGATGTTAAATAGAAAGAACATGTGTCTGGCAATAACAGAACATCCTGAGACTTTTCCTATTCTCAGTCTATGTTTGGAGGTAAAGGGAAATTTTTCTCCCCTCCCAGGGCATCAGCTCTTCACCTTTGAGCACAAGTCACTGATTCAGTACCAAAATTTGGGAGAGATCAGTATTAGTTCATTCTGCACCTCAGGCAAGCCACAGTGCACATTTTGGTAATCCAAGTTAATTTACATGTTTTCCTTGAATAGTATGCAAAAATTTTAAAGAGCAAGAATCACTTAAGGAAAAAATTCCCACCAATAAGGATCGTCAGCTGTAAGAATACAATCTACATGAATATTCAGTAAGATAGAGAATTTTGCAAGAGGATGAAAGTTACAAAGTGAAGGAATGGCAGATGACACATTCACTCGTACCAGAAACACGCAGAATGAAATGCCAGTGCAGTTGGACTGCATACCAGGAACACTGGACAACAGGATAGGAAATTTCACTTACAATATAGACTTTGGAAGTTTGCTGTTCATGAACAGAAGGGCACCTTCTTTTTAGAAAGCTGACCTGAGCACTCTGCCAGGTGTAACGTGTGCAAAGTTGGGTGACTGGCAGCTGACTACAATTTTCTCATCATTGACACAGGAGTTGTGCTGCAAGGCTTATTACACAACTGTGCTTGGAACTAAGTAATGCTGATGATATGGCATTTTGTTACTTTGAAGGTTTTAGCCATGTCTCTTGCTCCCTTTGTGCCATAAATGTCTATGTTTAAATATACATGGTTGCAGAAGTAGCCAAAAGGACTTTGAGACTATTCTGTTTCTGTAAGCAGACAGAGCTCTGGTGGAAGAATGCTTGAATCATCTTATTCACTCTAGGCCTCTGGCTACCAAAAAGAAACTTGAAAGCTGCAGGAAGAGAAAAGGACAACAGAAAAGAAAAGCAAAATCATTGGAAGGGGAAGAAATTTTCTCACAAAAAGTTACATGGTGTTGGCTAAGGAAAAATAATAGACATTTCCATCTTTTTTGACTGATTGTGTGAGTGCACAGTGCAAAAGACAAATATTGTACAGTGAATATATTTGAATTCTAAGCAAAAGAGAGATCCCAAGATGATTTTTCTGTACTAGGACTCTTAATCCTAGTACAGAAAAAAGCATAGTTGACCTACTACTACAAATAATATTAATAGAAGAAAATAGAAGACTGCTTGTTGGCAGAGTTGTCTAATGAATTGCCAAAGAGTCTTTTCAGCTCAGGCTTTAGTTCTAAAGGGCATTAATTGTATTTTACATCTATACACAGACTAAAGTAAAGTTCTGTGCAGAATATGCCTAAGAAAGTCCTGTAGCCAAATGGGAAACACATACACAACACAGAAAACACCTCTATATTCCTATCTATCATCCAGTTATAGTAATTCTAAGCTGTCTGCATGTACTCAGTCTCTCTGTCCTATGCTCAGCAAAATGACAATCCTTGAAGCAGAAAGAGAAGGTTCATCCTCCCCTGGAGATATGGCTGGCATTCTCTCACCCTCCCTGTACACCCTTTGGTGGCTTCAATGCCCGTGTTTTATTGGGGGGTGAAAGCTGGACTCAGCTGAAAGCTGCCTGCAAGGCAGGAGATGCAGTATTGTTGAGTGGCATGTTGTACTCACGCAGTTCAAAGGGCTCTGCAAGGCTCACACAGACCTGTTCCTTGCAGGTCAAAGAAGGGGAGCATACCCTGCCCTTGGGAAGCTGGCCCAGCCCATATGGCTGGCATGTCCACATGGAGTGCTGGTGGTGAAAGTGCTGAAGCAAAGCCAGTCAGCAATCATTTCAGCAGAAGCTGCTGAATTGAATGCCATGTATTCATGTAGCAATAAAACAAACGCCCATGTGCCTTGCAACTGTGAAATACTGCCAACCAGAACTGTCTATATACACAACAGTATGACTTTAGACTCTTCAAATTATGTCATCCATCCAAAGGAGTAGAGCAGACCTCCAGATGTTAGCCTAAATTTTTTACAATACTTAAATATAATTTTATCTGCCCCCTTCTTTCACGTTCATTAAAAAATACAATCAGTGAGGAGAGGAAATGTAAATATCGAGTAACTTTGCAATGAAAACTATCAAGTGTTTATATCATGCCATTCAATTTCTCCCCACAAGGGCACTGGATATGTCCATCTAGACAATATCAGAACTCCAGCATGGCGTCAATTCTTCCAAGGAGCATCTCTGATCTGGGTGATGATTGTACCTCTGTTCTAGTTTTTACTGCAACAAATCATTAATGCACATGAGTGTGGGGATGGGATTTCTTACTTAAAGGCATCCATGAACAAAATAGTAAGCACAGAAATGTGTGTAAAATTCTAATACTAAAAACCAGTACTAAAAGAGACTTGTTCACTTGTAAATCCCAAAATGTCTTGAATTGACAACTGCCTACTGTAAAATGGCAATAATATTTTAAAAATGCATATTCAGAATCCTCTTGCAAACTGTGACAATTTAAACTAAGTAGTCTAAAAAGAGTATGAAGCCAAGTTTGGGCTTTGACCTAGCATTTTAGTCCATTCTATCATGTGGTCAGAACAAATATTTGAACTGCATGAAGTTACTCTGAGAGTCATGGAAATCGAGATTTGTTACTCAAAATTAAATAGAGCTTGTCTCTGATTTTTAAGTTTAGAAGAAATACAGCCTTTCTGTTAGAGACAGCCACAAAACAGGCTGAAGAACCCAGATATGTAGTAGTAAGCAGAGGAGAGATCTGAATAGCTTCTCCTGTTTCCTTTGTGTGTGTCTTGGGCTACTTGGCTTGCTGTGTGGCAGGGGTATGTCTATCCCAAGTGTTCCATCAAGTCTTGGACATGTAATTCACTGCAAAGATCAAAAAGCCAAAAAATTCCATGGCCCGATGCTGGAGGCCCAACTGGAACACAACTTAGAAGTCTGGAGGCTAGTCCTATTAAATGTTTGCCTGTGCTAAAAGTGAATGACAGCACGGATTCATCTTACATTAATTAATAATCTGGCAAGTAAAGACTTTTACTCGGAAATGAGAGAGATCTATATGCTACTTATATATATTTCAAATTCTCCTTCTTCCAGACCTGCCCAAGTACTTGCTGGCTGTTGGGGGGAGTCTGTGTGTCTTCAGATCGCTCTCTTTTGCTTTTGACCAGAGAGCCAATCCTGAGCAAGGGAAATGTTCTATCCAAAACTAACAAGTTAATTGAAAAAATAGTTGTTTTGAAAGATTATGTTTTCAGTTACATTGTTAATAATTTCACAGCTGTCTTCTAGGCCTAAGGTAAAAAGGCTGAACTCAGGGGCAGAGAATTGCACGACTAAGCAAATACTTCACAAAGCATACTCATGTGCACTAACATTCTTTCATGGAAAAATAGGAAATACCTATTTTTGGTAAAATGTTATTACCTATAATAGATAATAACATTTTACCAATAGAAATTATAAAAAATAATAATTAATGCCAAAAAAAATGTGAGACACGTAGAGATTAAATGAAAAATAGCACCAGTGTAGAACAAATAATGAAATTATAATTTGTTACCCAGTGGTTACAGCTTGTTTTCTCACCTCAAAAATTTGTGTGCTGATCTTACAGGTTTATAAATGTAATTGTTGTATCATATTCTCATGTAAAGATAGATCTGAAATAAAAAAAGTTGCACATCAAATTACTCCAACTTTATAAAAAATACAAGAGATGACATTGTGAACTTACAATAAGATGGAACTAGAAGCGGGGTTTTTTTTGTAGTTGTTTCTCTGACACTTGGATTTAAAAAAATCACATGCTATTTTTGAGGGAAATCTAGCAGACCAATTTCACTGCTGCAAAACTTAAGCACCCCTATAACTGTAATGGGAGGTAACGCTACAGTGGATCAATACATGCTCCAGAGTCTGCAAAAAGCATGTCTCATCAGCTACAAGTATTTAAACCACATTTAAAAATCTCCATAATCTCTTGATTATCATGTTATAAAGCACCTCAAGGAGTCCTGCAGTAATTTTAACTTAATGCCCTTGCTTTGAAGGGGGATGCCATGGACAAAGACCTATATAACTATAATGTTTATTTGACTTCTGTCTTTCTCCTTCTGTCTTTAGGAGAAATCTGTATGTTCTGAGGCACTCACCCAAAACCTAAGCTCTTTATTACTTCAAGACAAGTAACCAGTAATAACAAGATCTGAAATTAGAAAACCTAAAGTTATTTTAAGCCATACATATAGAAATACAATAAATATTCTGATACCTCTGCCTTCACAGGCCTATACCAACAAGAAACTTCAGAGAAGATACTACTGAATACTTTTTTCTAGGTTTGTTCACCTCTATGATGTTGAGCAATACCATTTTCCTGTTCTGTGGAAGGGTATGCTGACTCCTGAGTGAAAAATGCTATCCTGGTCACATTATGCCATTGAGGAAGACTGTAGGGTGAAGTACAGCACTCAAAACCACCATTAGAGCAGCCTTTTGCTTCAAGTGCTCTCACCAACCACTAGAAAGAAATACCTTCTCCTTCCCTCCTGCAGCTCCAGTGGCAGGGTGGGCCTCCATATGCGTGCAAGAGGTATCAGTTTTACCCTGAGATTAAGGCAGTAAGAATCTCTGCTCCTCAGGCTGAGCAGAGCAGAGCAGAGCAGAGCAGAGCAGAGCAGAGCAGAGTCCATTTAGTAAATTTGTATTTCAAACTCCCAGACACATGCTTCTTTTGCACAGTCTACTTATGAATTATCCCACTGTGCAGACGTTTGTCCAGAGTAAATCCACATCTCAGCATGCTGAAGACAGGTTATTGGTCTTGCATATTACAGCCTAGTAGGTTTTTTGGTATGTCTTTCTCCTTCTTCAGACATTCAGCGGGACGTGTACCACTGCAATGGTGTTGCTGCTGTGCATTCCAAGGCCATTAAGCAGCAACATTTTGTATTAAAACAATGAATATAATGGAGAGGGCGAGCATAAAAAACCAGCCTATTTTCTAACAGGATTTGAGTGCCCTGGAGTTTGCCCATTTTTCCTTTTCCTCATTATAATCTTTCTGTATATTATGTAGCTTGATTTCTGCTGCAGCTTTCATTTGAAAGAACAAATAATTGTTTTACTGTTCTGCCTGATAAAACAGGAAAAATTATCTCTGAAAAGATTTTTAAGGGACAGGGGAAAGCATACCATAACAATCCCAAACAGTTTTTTTAGGCAATTCTGATAAACATGGATGATTACAAGTAAGGTAAAACAAGTCTGGAAGCAATTTCAAGATGATAATTAATCGTAAGAATGTTTAGACCAAGCTGCTGCTAACACTCATTGTAAACTGCAGGTGGCACCATTTGTACAACATTTTAAAGAGAACCAGGTTAAAAAAAAATCACCCTTATCAAATGAGCTTTCTGATGGCTTGCCGTGATCGTATAGTGGTTAGTACTCTGCGTTGTGGCCGCAGCAACCTCGGTTCAAATCCGAGTCACGGCAGTGAATGTCTCTTTTGAAGAGATGTAATTACAGATTGCATACAGAAAGTAATCTATTAGTGATGTCTAAGGCTAACATGAGAAAGCAAATAGAAGCTCTGTAACTTTTACAAGAATGTTTTTCTAAAAGAGTACTTAGCATAAGTAAGTATTAATTCAGAAATCCTGGTGCCAAGTGGGATTTTTTTAAATTTAAATTTTTATGCATAGTGTGAAAAATGCAGTCTCATAGTGGTTGGGGAATTTTTACTCCTTACAGCCACTTAATGTCTGGACTGAGCCATGAAGCCAGTTTTGGTCTTTCCTGGTTTCTCATGCTAATGAAACAATCAGCCTGAATTGCTTGGAAATATGACAGTGCTGCTTACTTAGGTCTGAACTGCTGTCAGCAGGTCTTTGCTGGTGACAGACAAGAGGAACCATCACTTGTCTGTTGATTCTCTTTGTTTTTATTGTAGGAACACTGTGTGATTTCACTGTCCTGTTTCACTGAATAATACGAGTGCAGATTCTCAGTATGAAGACTTCTAAAATTATCATTTTGATTTACTAAATTGGTTATGGTACCTAATAGTAGTTTGTACAAGAAACAAAAAAACAAACAAAAGTACATAATTGGTAATAACTACATTAATAAAACATCATTATTACAAGTTGATAAAGAATTTGTAAGCTACTGAATAGTTTCTGGTAGTTGGTCCTTTAATTTGATGTGGAGTCAATTCAAGAGCAAACACTGCTTTTCTCTCACTGCTGCATCTGACAGGACATCAGCCCCTTTACAATGGATAACATCTCCAAAAAACCCAGATAGATTCAAGCTTCCTGCAGCAGGCCAACTGCTTCAGAGTGTGAATGACAGGTGCCTATCTCTCTCCACAAGGGAGCAGGAAAATTCTTCACCATCCTTCTGAATGAGGAAGGGAAACAAATCTGTTTTAGCACCGGAGTGAGGAAAAATCAAAGCCCTACATGCATGGAAACCTGGGAGGGTACACCACCTTTAGAGGTTGTGGGCTTAGATGTCCTAGTTTTGGTGTAGTAGGCTAATGACCCCTGGCATGCTAGGACCTTCCTCAGGTTCATGAGAGCTCTTTCTGTTGTATTTTTCAAAATATCTTTGAGTATTCCTCTGATTGGCCTCAGATTTCCTGTCTAAATATCATTCCGCCTTTTAGGAGCACGTCAAAGCAATTAACTTGTGAATTCTTGGTCTAATTAATGAGACAGATGTGACTGATTTCCCAAAAGAAAGCAATCTAGAAATATGCACTAGCATGAAAGAGACCAGGATGATCTTTTGTACTCTATCCCTGCTGTAGTCTTTTGGAAATGTCATCTGCTGTGTTAGATTTTATGAAATCCGGAAATAGCAAATTAACTCATCACAGGTGCACGTACTCTTTAAAGAATCCTAGTGAATTAAGCCCTGAAAAAGGAATTCAAAAGTTACCACACCAAATATTTTTCTCTACGTATTCATCATCCTGAGACTGCTAAAGCACTCAAAGCTCACCCCTGCTTGACCTCAATCTACGTGGAACTGACTTCTCTATATCCAGTGTTCATCTGTGTCTAAATATTACCTTATTGGAATTATTGATGATTTTGAAGAATTTCATTAGGATAGCAGAAAAATTCCAAGTGCCTTTAAAAAAAATCTTTTTTTTTATGATGGCTTATTGGAAAACAGGAATTATTCAGTTTGATTTATTTTATTTGTGATACCAATATTTGTTTTGCTAGCTCAATGGTCACGCTATACACTGAGACCAAGGATAGTTTGGGCAGATAATCAGACCTTTCTTACCATTTCCCCATGCAGTTTTTTTATTTATTCTCCTCACAAGAAAATGAAAATTAAAAGCCAGCTTCATTATGGAGTTTAAACATGCAAGTGCAGATGGTTCCCAGCTTTCTACTTCCTGAGAAAATATTTATCAATTTTCCCTTCTCATTAGGGAAAAATAAAACAAAAACTTCAGTGCAAAAAGAGTTTCCAAGGATAACAGGACTTCAGACTAGAAAACACAAAGAGGTAATCCTGGAACTGATTTTGAATGGTGAATTGCACAAAGATTTGACTATATGTTGCTGGAATATGCAGGTCGTCATGTCGAGCAGACAAGTCTACATAACACTTTCCCAGCTGGAAACCATGGTAATAATAATAATAATAATAATAATAATAATAATAATAATAATAATAATAATAATAATATAATAATAATAATAATAATAATATAATAATAATAATAATAATAATAATAATAATAATTTTAAAAGTTTACATATGTCCATTTATGAAGCTCTGAATTTTTTATTGTCTAAGAACAATTTGGGAGCCACAGAGAAGGGTTCACTTTGGCAGCCTTCTATACCTTTAGGCAGCAAACTGAAAGCAAGCATGAAATGAATAGTAGTTTCAAAACAAGGAATGAGAAGAGAGTACATGCCTTCCTTTGCAGTTTCTCCATGTCATTTCTTGCTTGTTATTGTTTTCATTCATGGCTCATTTGGCATAAAACATAAAATCTGGAGAACATAAAAGACTGGAGGTGTCTATCTCCATATCCTCAGCACAACTACTTTGCCTCTTGGCACTGAAACGAAAAACTAATATGATGTACTCATCAAGTTCTTGGGGAAAGATTTCTTTCTTGTTATCGTGTCTTAACATTATCTGTTGATTAGGGCCAAAACAGCTAGTTTTTAAGTTATAGAGAAAGACAGCTAGTTTTTGAAAGTGCAGCACTGAACAGAAAGTCTTGAAAAGCTTTTGAAACATTAATAGAGGCAAGTGTAGGTTTCTGCTATTCTTCATTTTTCAGGAGTGCAGCAAAGTTGGTTGTTTCCTATCTAATATCCATATCATGTGTTGAGCAGGATAGAAGTCAGTGGCTGTTTTAAATCTGCAGTCATCAAGTCAAATTAATTCTGTTTTTTTCATTCTCTTTACAGGAGTGTAGCTCATATTAAAACTTTTATAGATCCCTTCTGAAATCCTTTCAAAAGGCTGTGGTCAAGTAGACTCTTTGAAAGGAAATATGTGGTAAAAACAACTTCTGAAAGCTTAAATACCTGGTTGTGCTTTAGCAAAGAATGCCAGGAATTCACTTCACAGGTGGGATGATTTTACATCTGGAAATTCAGCTCTGAGTTTACAGGCTATTATTGCAGAATGGGTAGTAATTGGGAAAAATTTGGCAGACAGAGAAATTCCTGAGTCTGATGTGTAAACAGAACTACATAAACAATATCTGATGTTGCCGTTCTGTTCTCATAATCTGTCTTTGGTGTTTCTTGAAAGAAAACATGTCCTGGTCAAGACTGCTCCTTATTCATAATGCTTCGGCAGTGGCAGCCCTGGAGAGAGCTGCACCAGAACACATGTGAAGAGTATTGTTCAATTTGAGAAGCTTTTGACTTGTACCACTTTTGGTTAAGCTTTGACTCAGGTTTGAGTCCAACAGTGTTTTGCGCAACAATTCAAACTAGAGGCCCTGAGTAAGGCCTGGTTTTACTTCTTCATCCAAAGCTCAGCACAAATCCAAACCCACCAAATGTCTCCAAAACTATCTAACTAATGGTTTATATTTAATTCTTTAAAAATGTATTTCTCTACGTGTTTTCGTCTTAAAATTCCAAGTTCTCATTTTTCTTTATTCTAAAATCTTTATAGATGTCACTTTTTGATTTAAAATCTCACAGAAACAAAATCAGTTCTTTCATTCAGATTCAAACAGATCTGATTAATAACTCTTTTACAAAGCTTCATGAAATTAATTCTTGTGCTTAATGTTTTACAACTTTTTCCTCCACTCTTTTATGCAGAAATACTGGGTATGTTTTCACTGCACCAAATACAACTCAGGAGATGACACTTTGTGATACTCCTTCGGAAAGAATTCATTCTTCTCCACAATAAAGCCTCAATCCAAAGGGATCTCAAAACATAGTGCTTTAAAAGTCTTTAAGAGAGTATAGTTTTGATATTTGTGATAATTGTGATAATTAAAAAGATTTTTTTTATAACATGGTCTGTAGTGTCAACACAATCAGCATCTCTGTGCTGCTGAGCCGGCACCTGTGTGCCTCTTGCACCTTAGAGCTGTGCATGGAGCCAGAAACAGAACACCCTCAGTATTTCTGGTAGGGTTTTTTTTTGTGGATTCCTGAATTCCAGGTTTAGATCTTGTGCTTCCAGGCTCCTCAAATAATGGGGAGTTTTGTTGTTATTCTCTAATATGAGCAGCAAACCTCTTCTTTTACTCTCCATAGTTGTATCTAAACTCTTGAGTAAAATCTGCCATACTAGGATGTGCTTACACTGGGCTCTGCACTATTGCTATTACTCACCATGCAGGTGAGGGCAAAAAGGTGTGCTGACCTTTTTATTGGCACAGAGAAGAAAACTTTACCATATAGCTATGGTAAATGTTTTTATACATTTGTGTAACAACCACACAGTATACATTGCTATTTTACTGTTACACTTGAGAAAGCAGTCTGAATAATTTTGCTAAAGAAACAGTAAGAAAACCAGTATATCATAGAAAATTCTCACTAGAAACATATTTTGAAGGCTTCATTGTTGGGGTTTTTTGCATAAGAACTGATCTTGATTGAAAGAAAATTGTATAAGAACTCCAGAAGTCCTAATACAAGAAACACAAAGTTTTCCAGAAAGACAAAAATATAATTTCTAAAAAGAGATTTGTGGTTGATTCACCATCTTTGTTTCACCATAAAGTCATTGTTAATTTTGTTTGCTGATAGATAGGTTTAATGGAGTTAAATATTCCCTGCAGGTCTTCAGAATTATGTGAGCCTGCTTAAAAAGCAATCCCTTTTCATCTTAATAGTCTCAAGATAGTCTTGCTTCCTTACTTAGGTCTGGACAAACACCTGAAGGAAGTTTGCCAAAGTTGTGAATACTCTGTCTGGTTCACTGAATGATGTTTGACCTCAGAAGACATACACTATCTTCAGCAAGGAAAACTTTTGAGAATCTGCCTTCAGCTGGTAGAAAAATAAATCCGTTTGCCCTAAATTACTACTTGTTTCTTCCTCCTTTTTTAACCTGTTTCTTCTTTTTACTTGTAGTCAAGCTGTGTGCTTCACTGTGAAGAAATAATTTGGTCAAAATGAGCAGTTTTTACTTCAGTCATCAGGATGTGTAGCTATGTATGGATGAAATTCCAATTGGTTACATAATCTAAGTTTCTTAATAAATTTATGAGCATATTCTATTAATAACAAATTAGAGCTGTGTTGCCACATGATTCAGTCAGCATACAAATTGCCAACAGTTTTGCCTGGAAGTGTCTCTTGAAAATTTCTTCCCTTTTGCCTTTCAGCCAGCTTCCCTACATTACCATTCCCACACTGGAAAACCAGTCCCTAGCACCCCCACCTTAATAGACAGAAACAGACACCAGGCAGTAGGGCAGGAGGAATGAATACTGCTTTGAGAATCAGAGAATAAAAAGAGAATCTTATTAGACCAGTTTTCCGCCTTGTGGCAGAATCCTCTCGGCTGCATCATCCTCTCCCCTCGCCACAAAAAGGATACTGCACTTCTAGCAATGTCTTACTTCTCTTTTATCAAATTTATACCTAGACATGATGTCTTCCATTTGTTGCTATTGAGTCATATCATAAGTGCATAATTCTTGGAGTAAAGGTACCATGAGGGCCTCACAGTAAAGAAATAAATAGCATGTCATTTAATGCCTTCTTTGCTGCTTTTTCTGGAAAAACTCTTCTGGAATTTTCCTTTGTGGTGAGTAATCCCTAGGGACAGATCATAGAAATAAATTAACGTTTGCTGGAAGAATGAAAGGCCATTTGTTTAAAAATTAACAGTGTGAAATGAGAGAAAATATTGTCCCAGACAAAATAGTACAGCAACATCTTGTAATCACACAAAATGAGACAAAAAGCTCATGGTGCAAACGGTGCCTACCACCTTGTCATGTAGCAATAAGCCATATGAGCCTTCCTTCGGCGCAGCTCGTGCTTTCTCTGACCTGTTTTTTCTGTGCATCAGGCACTGCAGTGGTTTCTGCAGAGTGAGGGTTTGCGGGGGTGTCACCTCCAGCACCGAGGCCCCATCGAGAGGACTCAAAACAGCTGCGCTCCCACTGCCCGTCACTCGCATTTCAGCCGAGGCTTCTGCGGCCGCAAGGCAGAATGCTAACCACTGCGCCATCACGGCAGGCTACAAAGGGCGCGACCGATGCTGCGTTTTCTGTCCTGCTCTGCAGAGCCGCGCAAGCATTGCCATCTAGTGTGGGCTGGCTAGAACATGCCACCTGTGGCCACCCTCGCCGGGCTGGCCTCTGCTGCTGCTGCAGCAGCGCCCGTGGGCATCCCTCGGCTGCAAACATCCCTCGGCTGCAAACGGAGCCGCCGACACAACACCGGCCAGAGGCAGGCGCAAATGTTACGGTGGCAGAAAAATATTCCTGCTCCTTTCAGCAACTGCAGTCTGTTGATGAAGTCTTCCCTTGCCTTCTGTCTGGCCAATATCTATCTTCAAACGTACAGTAATTTTGGTCTGTGAATTTTCTTTCTGTTTTCAGAAAGCAATGTGGGAAAACCTGGTGAAAGTACATTCAAAGATGCATAATTATTTTAAAAGCTATTGAAAAGGAAGCATGAAAACATATGTTCCCCTCCTGCTGTAAGCCAGATTTCAACCAAAATTGCCATAGCCATAGCACATAGCACAAGCCACAGGACTATCACAGCAAGCTGGCACATTGTGACAGGTTTTGAACAGACATAGCAGAAAAATATCGTCTAGTAAAATAACAAGTGTTGAAATCAGTGAGTCATTAAAGAAGGATCTCTGCTCAGGCTTGAGAGTAAAGGTTTCAAAGCACAAGTGTCCTTAGTAGAATTAGTTTAATAATTGTCTTATTAAAGATCTCATACCTGCCATTTGGTCTCAATTTTTAATTCTGTGTCTGACAGTGATAACAAGCAAAGATTGATAATATGAAGTATCTTCCTAATTTTGTTAATTAGTTTAAAAAGTGGAAGGAATTAGTGGATACACCAGATGGTTGTGCTGCCATCCCAAGGGACCTCATCTGGATAGAGAAATGGGCTGACAGGGACTTCTGGAAACTCAGCACATGGAAATGCCAAACCTGGCACCCAGGGACAAACAACCCCATGCAGCTGCACATGCTGAGGGCTAACCAACAGAGAGTGCTCCCCGTCACTGAAAGCAGAGTGACAGAAGATGGCCTGGGAATCCTGATGGACACCAAGCTGACCATGAGCCAGCAGTGTGCCGTTGTGGCAAAGAAGACCTAAAGCCACCCTGGCTGCATCAGGCAGAACATTAGAACAGGTCAAGAGAAGTGACCCTTTCTCTGTCCTTAGCACTGGTGAGACACATCTAGGCAATGTATCCAGTGCTGGGTTCTCAAGTAAAAGAAAGATATGAACATACTGGGGCAAGTCCACTGAAAAATCACTAAGATGATGAAGGGCTTGCAGCTTGAACAGTGAAGCTGGGGCTTTTTGCATTCAAGAAGAGCAGGCTTGGGATAGGAGTTTATCAATGTGCATCCATATCTGATGGGAGGGTAAAGATGTTGGAGCCAGGCAGTGATATGCCTGGAGCTGTCTGTATGGAGCCAGCCAGAGTGTGTGCAGTGATAGCACAGAAGGTGATGGGCAGAAATTGAAATAAAGGAAATTATTTTTAAATATAAGAAAAACTTATTACTGTGAAGGTACTTAAACACTAATTGCCCGGTGAGGTTGTGGAGTTCTCCACCTTGAGGTATTCAAACCTGACTCAATATGGTCTTGGGCCATACGCAAGCTTTGGCTGACCCTGCTCAAGTCACCATGGTACTAGAGATTTCCAGAAATTCTGGCTAGCCAGCTTCAGTGATTCTGATCCTCGGGAAAAGGAAAAAAAAACCAAAAATAAGAGCAACTCAAGCCTCTTAACAAAAAATAAGTGCTTGAAAAAGATTTTTTAACATTTATTTAATGTATATATGTACTTAACAGCACAGGCAATTGAGCAGAGGGAGTCCATGAGTGCCAAGAAATGGGAAATACTGAAAGCCTGACAATACTGAAATCTTGACAATCTTCCCTGTCAAAATCCACAAAGTCTGTGTGAGCCAAAGAAGTAAGCTATGGCTGGAGGCTGAGTGTCTTATGCGATACAAAACCTTCTATGTTTTCAGAATTGACAAAGGCTTTATAACATGCATCTTTCCCAGCACATGTGTATGCTATATATTTCCTGGGAGTTAGAGGTACTTAGTGACAGATATGAATGTTTAAAGGTATGGATTAGCAAGATTTTCTGGAATTTTTCAGCTTCTTATTTTGCCAAAGATAATGAATATACAGTACATTCTTTCAGGCAAATTCCATGTGATTTTTAAAAAAGAATCTGGTTATCTAGCAGCCACAAATAAATAAAAATATGACAGTTTACACTGTATTCAGACCACACGCTTTTTTTAAACTTTTTTTAATACCTTCACGCAAGGTTTTTGTGCACATACAACAAATACCACATCTGGTTGTATGTGCTGAAATAATAGGAATATTCACAATTGTGCTGCAATTAATTTCATTTATCAGATTTTATTCTGTCCCAGTATTTGCAGTTCTGGATTTGATCCAAAAGTTTAAATAATTTTATCAATGTGGCACAAGGCCACATTTCTGCACCTAAACATGTATGCATAGATTTAATTGCAATTCTTAGTAAGACTCTGAGTTAAATGAGAGACTTTAACATCTGTAATACTTTTGTATAGTCTAATGTAGACAAATTCCTATCCACTTCATATTTAAGGCCTACTTTCAGCCCTGTAATCTCTCTCTGTTTCTTCCATCCTCCATACTTCTCTTCTGTTGAAAATAAACCATATTATTGTCATAAAACCCAATGCAAATCTACTAATTGTGTGGTATTGTGTGTCATTCAAGTACAGGAATGATTTCTATAACATGTTAAACTAAAAAGCATGCTTGTGACATTAGTAGGTATGAATCAAAGCTTCTGCCTTTGACTGATTTTGTGCGTTTGTAACTGTAAAATATGACTGGTTGCTGTTGGCATCAAGGGAAAAACCTGTCACATTAAGCTGTGTCAGCATGTCTGAATACAAAGCATGTGACTCTGGGGATTCCTTGGTTTGATTGCATGTTTCTTTAGTTGATTGTGGTTGCTGAAATTTAGATAAAACCTTGATTCATTTGGAAATTCAAAATCTTGGGCTAATGATGCTGAACAGCAGCAGATCTCCTGGAAATAATCCTGGCACATTGTGTTTCCAGTGTTTCCATTTAAAAATAATCCAGCAACTAGTGGTTGGGCCTAACTTGATGGCAGAAGCAGAAGAAACAGCTGTGCTGATAGGGGGTTGCAAGGTTACTTTACATTAGGGCAGGAAACAGCCACATTATTGAAAAGAGGGTTCTAGAATAATGCAAGATTCAGAGACAAGTAGAGTTGAACTGAAGTCATGTCATCTTTATTTTGTGTTCAGTGTGTAGCTACTAGGGGATAGCAAGACTGCTCAGGTGCATGTGCACTCTAACTCACAGTGGTAAAGCAGATCTCTGCCCCAAGGCATTTGCAGAGTCATTTGTAGTGAAGTTTTCAATATTGCAGGAAATGTTACTGCTACAGTTCAGATCCTGCTGTTGCTGCTAGTAAAATCCCCTTACCCATTTTCACCTCACCTTACTGCCTTTCCTTGTGTATCATGACTTCAATTTTCACTGGATTGAACTTCTGTTGTCTTGCATCATAACAATGTAAAGTAGCCTATGGATACATGCTATGGGTTATTGCACACTTAAATAGTAACATGACTTCCCGAAAAAATGGTCCCAGAGCAAGAGGGTTCTTCCTGGGCTATGCTAAGGATGCAGAAGAGATAATTCAGCTGCTAAAGCCTGTGCACTTTCCTGAGAAAAATAAATAAGCCTCCCTAAGGTCTGCGCATTCCAAAGTAAATTCTTTGATAAACTAAATTTCATTGCAATCATCCCAATAATAAGGCAGCACTAAATAAGTCTGAAGAGTTATTTGTTAAACTAAAAGCTTGTAACACAGTATTATCTCTGCAACTATTCAAAATGTAGTAATTGAGCCTCTTATTATACTTTTTAGTTGTCGGAGTTGTTATGTGCAGAAGATTATATGAGAATTCAGGGCAGACTGCAGAATGCTTAGAGTACACATTCAATGTAATATTAGACAGAAAAAAAATTGGGTTTGAAGTGTGTCAGTGTCTTTTCCAATAATTTTTTTTTTCATCCTTTATCATAACCTGAGTTTAATGATAAACATCTCACAGTGTAAAATCAGTTTTTAATTAATTTCTCATCTTAAGTTAGTACTGGCTTAATGTAAAAGAGAGTGAATTTTTTTTTGAGATATGAATTTTATAGTGTCTAAACAATACACTGGATAATAAACTGACCTTTAAGTAAACCTGTCTGGCAAATTAAACTATGTGATCCTGAGGAAATCCATTAAACATCCCATGACTCTGTTGAATTGGAGTTCTAGTACAGAAACATGACTCACATAATGCTGAAAAGAAGCCAGAAGAGAATGAGGGTAGATACTGAAAGTTAAAACCAATCATATCCAGCTGTTTCAGTCTGTCTGGCACACATATGCCAAAACCTGTCTTAATTCATGAACAGTATGGCTTTTATTTTTTTTTTTTTATTTTTGAAGGTTGTTCCGGCTCTAAAGCAGTTCAGAGGTGGTATATCCCTCTGTGATGAGCACGTCAGACTGGAACAGGCTGTTGTTAGGAGACTTATGGTTTGACATCTTACCTTTTGTGCTCACAATTGATGTAAACACAAAGACAGCAACAGTCAAGGCCAACATTTTAAAGAAACATTAAAGACCAACTTGCAAAATTCTGACTTTTGGGTGTTAGAATGTGGAGGAGCCAAATAGATTTCTTGGCTGTTCAGACAGTACTGTACTGAATCAATTCAGAAGAAACTTTTTCATGAGGAATAGCTGAGAGTTGGGTTTGTTCAGCCAGGAAAAAAAAGGCTTCATAGCAACCGAATTGTGGTGATCCAGTACCTGAAGGGAGCCTACAAAACAGACGCACAGAGCCTACTTACCAAAGCATGTAGGCACTGGAACAGATTGCCCAGTGAAATTAGGGATGCCCCATTACAATTTTGAAGGCCAGGTTGGATAGCACTTGGAACAACCCGGTCTAGCGGAAGACCCATGGCAGGGGGCTGGAACTAGAGGACCTTTAAGGTCCTTTCCAACCCAGACTAGTTTATGATTTTATGATAACTATGACAGTAGTGTAAGAAGTTTTACAGAAGCCGCACTTAACTTGATTTACAGCTTGTTCTTGGAAAGGATAACCATGAGGCAGAAACACAAAGGAAATGTTTACACACTTCTCTCATGCAGAAGGATGGCAAAATTTTCAGACCAGCTGTTACAAGGGGAATACTCATCAGACCATTTCAACTCTACAACCAAATTTAAGCTGATCATGAATGGTACCTGGGCATCCTTTGAAATAGGAAAAGGATTTCAAAATCAATTTTTAATTAAAGAGATTACTTATAAAAGAGAAATCTATTTGAAAGTTAATTAGTCTCTCAGAAGCTCAGCTTTCATAAAACAAGGTGCATATGAAATCTAGAACATTTTCTAATAAGGTTGAGGTTTTCTTCTTGGAAATAAACAGGTTTATATAACATGTTCCAATACGAAGATTTCCATCAACACACTTATGTAACAAAGCATGAAATTACCTTTATGTTGCAATTCCCCAGCCAAACATCTTGTAATTTCACCTGGGTGTAGGCAGCATTGTCCCTCTTAGCATCATAACTGCTTTCTTTTTATATTGTGTGCATCTCAAGTCCTGTGCTTCTTCAGTTCAAAGCACTTTGCTGGTTTCCTGAAATCTTCATCCTAAGGGCTAGTTGCTTAATTCCTTTAACAAATTAATAGTCATTAGCAGCATTGTATAATCCTTCTAGCAAGATACTGCCATTCCTAGCAAATATTGGAAGTGCATGGATCAGAAGCAATACCAATCTCTGCCAGGGAGCCTTGCTCTGTGGGGCTGAAGATATAGATAGATATATGATGGCAGCCACATTTGCCTGCTATCACCAGCTCACGGCACTTGTGGCTGGAGAAACTGTACAAACTTTGCTGCTACGGCCAAGATTTTATCTTCTTCAGCTATCAGACTGCACTCATTACTGTTTAAGGAAAAAAGCCCCAACACCTACCAGCTCCTAAATAACTGGTGGTTCACACAGAATCCTTCTATCTTTCAGCTGCTGCCTGTAGGTCATGATTTCCAGTGTAAAATGATATCACAACACAAGTAATAAGAGATTAGTAAGAGACAAGATGGTCCATAAGCAGATCAATTATGTGAACTTTTGTGCAAATTGATCAAATCTTTGTATAATTTTTCTTGAAATGGTGCTTCACATTCTGTACAGATGCTTTCAGGTGTCTTCTCTGAGCCTTTTTAGGGATATATTACCACTCCTTACTTATTACAAAAGTTTCTTTCAAAGAAAGGTAACCTTGGTATCACCAGAACATTGCTCAGAACATCCCATGTTCAAATCCCAAATACATAAACTAGATAGGGCTATTCAAGCTGTTATTTGGCTGCTATTTGTCAAAAAGTCTCATCTATTTTTGATGTTTTCTTGACTTAAAATTTTTTAAACAACCTCGCAAGCATCGTGGATAGTTTATTATAAATATATCATGATTTCATCCTGTATGATGCTGATGACACCATCTAAAGCATCAGGCTAGTAAAACAATGACATGACAGCCGTGTAGCACGATGTCCATGAGAACTCGAATTCATTTCCCTGTAGATACCCCATTGGCAACCGTCAGATGTTGACCACAAACATGCTAGCATTTTCCTGCTTCTGTGAGACATTTAGGATTGAAATGAAAAACTACTGTAATTTTTGTTTTATTTAATGTATCGTTTTATCTTTCTGGAGATAGCTAGTTAATTCAGTTGGGACTCATATATTATGTGCAGTTTGGTAAAAGCTACCTAAGTAATCAGTTCAACAACCTGCACCATAAAACCTACATAAATGCATTTTCTATTCTTGGTAACAAAGAGAAGACATTGAAAATTATTAGGTTGGTTAGCATTAAAACAAGGGTGTTCAGATTATTATGGTCAGATTTTGTAGTGAAAATTACTTCTTTAACATGCTATTTGGAGTAAGGAAAGTCTGCTCAGGGTATGACAGAATGAGAGCCACTTCTAACAGAGGCCTTTGAGACTCTGGAGGTAGCAGAACTGTGTAGTGTTTTCAGTCCTAAAGTTAGAAAGACATTACACTTCATAATGTAGTCTTTTATTTTGTCTACAAATAATTGAATAAGCCATAAAATTTCTACAAAAGCCCACACATATATTGTTAAAAAAAAGTCCTCAATTGTCTTATTTAAGATTCTACATGCAATTAAAAGTGGTCAAGATCTCATATTCATGATGTTTTGTTATGCTTCAAAGATGCAGAGTATAAAAATTATGTGGTTTATATTTGTTTGGTAATTAAGATTTAGCTAGCAAGACCTCATAAGGAACAGGCACTATAATGTCAAGCTTCTGACTTTTTTCAGAAATCTAATTCATAACCCCTTGCTCTGCATTTGAATAGTTTGAGAGATGTTTGAACATTTTTAGAGAATACACATATTTAGAAAAACTCAGTCAATTTATATCTGTGAAATAACAAAACGTTAAAATATTACCAGGTTAAAAATGAGAATAGGAACTTGATTATAAACTGAACCTCATAACTGAATTAAAAACTATTAAAATCTGTTTGGTGTTATTAATGTGATCCTAAAAAGAGGACTTTGTTATTTCACAGTGATTTAACCAATTGTGTCTACATTTTGAATATTTTGAAAATTCTGATTTTCATTGATATGATCTGATTTGTTTCATTGAAAATTTGCTTTTAATACATAATTTTTTGGGAAAAAAGAATAGTTGCATTTTTTGCCATATAATTCTCACCATGTGCCTATCTTTCCCTTTTGGACGTACATCAGAATCATCTTAAACATGTGATGAGGAAAAAGATTTTATGAAGTTTGGGGCTGTAAAGTGACTGCAGCCCCAAACTTCATAAAGAAGATGTGATGCATATCCTGTTCTTTTTGTAATTGAACTGGGTTTCCTGCTGCCATCTCTCCCCTGTTAATCACTGCTACATTCACCAGGGATTATAACTAGGTCATAACCACTGGCCTTGTGGTCATCCTCTAAGCAGGCCCTTATCGTGGTTTAGGAATGCTACTTTCCCACTCAGAGTCCCACAGAGACTCTCCCAAATCAGGCACTGCTCTTTCACTCCCCCATCACCCTTTCCCTTGTCACTCTGGCAGGATGGACAGCAACAATATTAATGACAGAAGAATGGAAAAGAGTGTGATCCAAATGCAAAAATGTACACCACAGACCTAGAGACAAAGAACAATGGCAGAAAATGCCACAGTATTTTCGCCCTTCTTTCAGAAGACAGCAAGTACCTTGCTCCCTTCCCTGGCAATGGTGTAATGTAAGGAATAAACCTCTGGGTCCTGGTCAAAACTAGAACACACCTGTAAAATGACACTCAAAGGCACTGTGAGAATATAATTTCTTAATGTTAGCAAATCTCTGTTTCTCAGAAGAGATAATACATTGCCTATGATATTGAGATATTAATAATATAACTGATATGTCAGTGTCATTTCAAAATCAGATCTATTCCCAAGCATAATTAAGAATCTGTGTTTAGGATGCATTAGAAGCAATTACAGCTATAGTATCCCGATATTTGTACTATCAAGCAGTTACCAAAAAATAATTATATGCATTGTCTTAAATGGAAATAACCTGAAAGGGTTAATGTAAGCCAGGGACAATTAATCACTTCTTCTGTAATAACCAATACTAAGAAATGTTTATCAAACATGACCTTATCTCCCCTCATTTTGCAGCATGTTATCAGTGTCCTCAGCCTACAGTGCATTCGTTACTTTCATGCTTTGTGGGGAAAGCAAACCAAACAGAGCCCAGATATTTGATTTCTCTTCTCTGCTACTGCCCAGTCCTCAGCAATAAACCCTTATTTTTCACATGTGTGAAATCCAGACAACATTATTTTTAATATCTGTAAAATCAAGCCAACAAAGTACAAATTATCACGGCTGATAGAAATATGCTTTTCAAATCTTAGATGAAACAAATGAAAGAAGGTAAATCACAACAGGTGTATAATTTTAAGAGCAGCATATATAATGATCTCCTAAATGTGACTCAAACTCAAATGCCTAAAAACACTCTGAGCCATGATAATATGTTGTAAGTGCTTAAAGCCATCCTGTGTATTAACCAATGCAATTTTATAGTTTTACTAGTTTTACTTAGGTGCCCTATACAAATAATAATTTCAAGCATAAAGAGGTAACTGCCATGCTTCTCATGACATACACTTTTATGATGCTTGAAATGACAGACTTGATCCTGATTTTAGACTTCACTTTGACCAAACATGTAACACAATGAAAACATTATTACAGTCAAACACAGATTGTGGGATGTGTTGGTTGTTTTTTTGTTTTGGTTTGGGGTTTTTGTGTAGTATTACTAGATTACACAATTGTGCAAGAAAACCATTCCAAATGATTTGTCTGTTAAGACTTAACAAGTTGTTTCACATAATTTTGACTTTTTTGATGTAGTTAGGCAATGCTTTCTTTCCCCAAAATTTAAACAACTTGCTATTTCAATTGAGCATTTTTTTTTTTCTGGGTAAAACAAGCTCCCTCTGCTGGATCTGCGAAGAATGTGAATCTGCCTAGGTCCTGTGGTTGAGAGCTGCACAGTGATTGGGGCATTGCCGTTCATTTCAGGAAAGCAAATTTTCTTATTCTTTGTGAAAAGTGAGATTATAGATTTAATGGCTTCATTTAAAAAATAGTGCTAAATATGATATTAGGAAAAAATTTTTTACTGTAAGGTTGGTGAGACACAGGAACAGTTTGTCTAGAGTAGTTCTGGGGACCCCATTCCTGGAACTATTCAAAGCCAGGTTTAATGGTGCTTGGAGCAACTTGGTCTAGTGGAAGCATTCACTGACCATGGCAGGGGGGTTGGAACTAGATGATCTTTTAGGTTCCTTTATATCCAGACCACTCCATGATTCTATGATAATATAATAATAATTTTATTATATAATAATTATTAATTATAATAATATAGTTATAAATATTATTAGATTGTTATAATTATGTTGTTATAATATTACATAGCCTCAGTCTCCAATAGTTGCTTAAAGAAAAAAAAAAGACATGAAAATCAGAACAATTACATTCAATGACACTGCAATTAATACAATCTGCAAAAAGCTCTTATTTTTCAAATTTTGGTACAAAAAAAAAAAAAAACACAACAGTTACCAGAAAATGTACCCATTTTAAAGAATGATTGTCCTTTGGATCATTGCTGTCTCTGGACTCAGTATATGCTAACTGATGTGAATGAACTGAGGAGAAGAAGTGTGACGCTTCTGGTCCAAATTGCAAAGTTTCATAGATGATTGTAACATTCTGTCCTTACCAGGAACTGTGACCAATTAAGCCTAGAAAGCTCTCTTGGAAAGATTAGCTTTTCTCCAAAACAGACAGACAGCATATTTCATATTAAATTTCATTATTTTGCTCATCTAGTGTTATATCCTCTGGGAACTGGTTTTCATAAATCCCACTGCATTTAACTCCTCTTCCATGTTTTTTGTAACAATCTAATAACTGATAGTTACAAAACTAGACCTTTTTGTGCTTTTTTAATGTGATTTTAATTTTGACCTATAATATGCATATTATGTCCATACTCCTAATCATTTTATTCTCCTTCCATCATCTGGACTTCCCAGAGGCTTCCCAGAGGACTCGCTCCATAATCTTACCATGGACCATGGACCTAAAGTGAGGCTGGCCAGCCTAATATCCCTAGACCCACCTCCTCGACCCTTTTGAACAAGGCTATACATTAGTTACCTTTCCCAAGTTGTCGGAAACCTCTTTCTGAAACACCATGATAATTTGAAGATTATACAGAGTGTGTCTCAGGGGCATCAACCCCACAACGTCCTGAGGGGCATTCCATCTAGTCCCATGGGGTTGTTGCATCCAGCTTGCTTAAGTAGTCCTTAACTCCACCCTCCCTTACCCTGGGTCATGTTTCATTTTCCAAGGCCTTGATAATAGGCTTAGGGACCTAGGAGAGCCAAAGACAAACACAAACAGTAAAAAATCAAGGCAAAGATGTCACTGGGAGTCTTAGACTTTTTCAGTTTTATTGCTGCTCTTCCTGTCCCTTGATCATATCAACTCCTGCTGAGCAAGGGCTTTCTTAACTCCATCCTTTTTTGTTTCTTGAAAAGTTCTTGGCACTTTGGCCTGTTTTTCATAACCTCTTAACAAAGAGATTTTAGAAACTGCTTTTGGCTGACACACAACAGTGAAAAAAGCTATCCAGCACAGAGTTCCAGGGGCCAGGGCTACTGTTCTATGTGTCTCAACATAGTCCATTCCAGACTGCATTTCACACAACTGCACTTGTTTGCTGGATCAGAACTTACATCACAGAAGTTCACTTTCCTGTACTTCGAATAAGCATACTTTGAAACAATAAACATTACTAGCATTCCCTCCATTTCATGTCTGTGTTACACAGCTGATCAAGAGCCATTCTACATCAATGCTCTATCAGAAGCAACACTAAGCCTCCTCTGCCTCACTGAAAAATCACTTACAATTCATAGCTTCAGGTGCATGTGGCACTGCGTGACACCAGCCATGGGTTTTGCTCTTTCTGTATTTACAATCTTTCTGTCCTAGATAGTATAGACAGCCTCTGACCTTTTCACAGCTCATACCTGTGACAGGCAGCTGAGGTTGTTTCTTTGAGACTGTAATAAAAGAACACATGAGCGGAGGTTTTTTTGAAATTATGGGAAGTTCTGTTTGAAACATGTTAGGCTCTGTGAGGGGAAAAGATTTTACTATTCCATCAAAATCTGGTCTGGAAAATTCAGTGGGTTCTTTTTAATGAGCAAATATGGGACATGAGAAAATAAGAATGCCAGTTAAGGTCCACACAGCAGGAATTCAGAGATCCCATAATCGCTTGAAATCCACGTCCTGCTCCTGCATCATAAATGGGAAAAAAAGCACATTTCCTTCACTTTTGGTGCTTCAGAGATCATTTCCTCTTTGAGAATGATTACCAATTTTTAACTGTTTCAGCTGTGTGTAATGTAAAAGACTGACAGTAGTTTTGCTATTGTCAGCTCAGAAACAGTCTGAAACAGATGGGTCTTTATGTCCTTAGTTAAGATACTCCTGCCTGACTGTGATGTATCCCTCATGCATTTTTCAGTAAAGCGTGTGTGCATGTATGTATGTGTGCACTTCTAATTTTTAATAGGAGAAGCAAAACATTTAACACATCTGCTATGTGAAAGACTATCACTTTTCTGGGTGCTCGGTCAAAAAAAAAACCATAGATGAGGAACATTTCGAACAAGCTTTTCAATTAAGCCTATTTTCTCTCAACATACTGAATACCATAAATGTTAGTTCTGGAAACTATTACAACATTTTTAGAGCTGAAAAGTAATAATAATGAGATCTTGCAAACAATGAACTCTATTCTCCTTCTGACATACAGAAGGATTTACGAACACATTATTGCCTGTGCATTCAAAGTCCCTTGTGCATCAGCAAAATAGGACACAAATAACCACAAAGTTCTTCCACAATTACAGTACTTGTTTCACCCATTAAGTTTTATTTAGCATTCTCCTTATTATTATTATTATACTAACAGTAGATGGCAACATTTTGTGGAAACTTGGAAAACCTTTGTAAGCTTTTCAGGTTTTACTCATACAACACAGGCATACAGAAAAATAGCGCATATAGCATATAATTAGCAACGATAAATTAACTAAATTGTTTAATTATCTATATAAATTAATCTTGCAATTACCTCATTACCTTCAAAACTCCAGGAGACTTTGCCCAGGAGACTTTCTGACTGAAATCCAGCTGTGCTCTGACTGTTTGCTTGGTCATTTGGTAAAATGTCAATGTCCTAAGGGTTAAGCTTTTTGTACACAAAATCACAATCAGAGAAAGGCAGCAGGTTAATTTCTTAAGGAGTTATCAATGAAGATTTTCCTGAACTGCCAGCATCTCAGTATGTTTGGATCAATGTTTTCAGTATAGGTATTTAAAACTCTCCAATTTCTACCATATCTTTTTCCCCTGACAGGTGCTCAGTGAATATTCCCATTTAATGCTGAAGTTAATGAGAATTCTGCTGTTGATGGAAATGGGAGCATCCCCTTTAATGTTAAAGAATAGAACTCAGCTACTCAGCTACTCAGCTACTCAGATCACAATAAAACTGAAATCTCTTAACCCTTTAGAACTTGCAATAGATGTCTGCATGCCTCGGGTGCAGGATCAGGCGTAAGGTAAAGCACAATGTCTCTAGTCACCCAAGCTGGGCAAGTATTAACATCTTGGGCTGTATTCTAGTCTTTGGATACACATGGAAGGTACTTTTGTCATGTCAGGCCAAAGGTTTAGGAAAGGAAATGTGAGCTGATATATATTAGTATATAGTATATATATTTCAATATGGTATATATGTATTAGTATATTAGTATATCCCTAGATAAACTAATCAAAGTAAAGTTATTTGTGTGTTTGATTAGGCTAGGGAGCACACCCTGAACTAAAGACTTGTCTTGTAGATCTGTTCAAGCAAAATATTTTATTCTAATTTTAGCTGGTTTAAATATTAAATATAGACCTTTTTGTAACATAGATCTGTGTGTGTGTGATTCCTTGTCTGGATCTGACTTGAAATCTTGAGCTCCAGCTTCACAGTAACACCAAGAAAAATTACCATAAAGTCATGGAACATCCACCATATTTTTTTGTTTAAGTTACAGCGAAAGTAAAAAGCAGATCGGCAGGTACCTTAATAGTGCATGGCTTTGTGAACCTCTCTGACCATGGTACAGCATTCTCCATGGATAGTGCATCAATCACTGCAAAATACTAAGGCATTATTCCTGGCTTTCAGAAGCACAGCCTGGGCCTTGTGCTGTTTGTGCAGACAAGTACCGAAAGAATGTCATTGAGAGGGAGAGTGGGAGCTGAGTGAAGAGAGGGGGCCCTTGTATGGGGAAGAGAGAAGAAAAGAGAAAGGAAGAAGGCTCAGATGCTGGAAAGCAAGATGACTTTTAAGCTGCCAAGGGTTTAACAAAAGCAATCCTGAGGTTATCCAAAAGGAAGTGAGTTTCTTATCATAAATAAACAGATGATTTCATTGGCATGCTCTGGATCTCACCACACTTCTATGTGTATCCTATTAAGTGGTGTTTAGTCTCTGACTTTTTCTTGTGGAAAGATCTCTTCTGCAGAACTTCACTAAAGGCTGCACATTTCATGGGGCATTTTTCTGAATGTGGAAGAGTTCAGCAAATCTCCCATATATTTACAGTTACAGCACTCTTTTCTGACAATGGAATGAAAGAGGATAGATAGATTAGATAGATAGATAGATAGATAGATAGATAGATAGATAGATAGATAGATAGATAGATAGATAGATAGATAGATAGATAGAGTGTTTAGAAATGGAATACTCTGTAATTGTAAAATTTCGTAAATGTAGGGCAGCTTCTGTATTCTTCAGATACATAGAGATTAAGTTATTTATAAAGATGTGTTTTATCAGAAGAAAGCAGAAGGATCTAGAGGTGTAGGTAAATAGACTAGGATTAAGTAACTGAGGCTGCATTCTGTACTTTGATTGTGACTGCAGAATTCCTTTGAGTGTATCTTTCTGCAAGAAATCCAGTGCAGTTGCTTGAGAAACCTCTGGCTGTGGTGTGAGTAAGAATTGGTAGCTGCTAAATCTTTGGCTGGCTGCTACTACTAGTTTTGAATGAAGTCTAGGAGAATGTCCTACCACAAAAGACAGAAAGGTTTAAAAGATGAAAAGCAAAACAAATCAGGAGATTCAGAGTCACTCATCCTAAGAGACAATGTGCATTACACCTATAAGATGCGATGCCAAAGCAGATTTCTGTCTGCAAAATTAAGAAGTAGTAGGCAACTGAATGATCCCAGAAAGAATTAGTCAGGAAAGAAAGGCACACATTATCAGAATTTTCTCCTAAAACAACAATGTATTTAGCCAGCAATTGCCTACTAGCGGTGTGTGCCATTTTATGAAGTTGGAGGACACAAACATAGCCAACTCAAGAGGTTAAATGGAGAGGTTGCAGCATAACTTTTTATACACTTTAGCTTGAAAATAACATAGTAAAAGAGGGCCTCTGATTTGATGCTGCCTTCTCTGGAATGTACAGTTCAACTGGATCTAAATTTTGGGAGAGTGCCCAGTTTCAGATGTCTAAAGCCTCTGTTGAAAGCAGTGGAGACTATACACTGCCAAAGTTTTATGTATGCAACTGCAGATTGATTGCCTAATGGCAGTGCTGGGCTTTGATCATGAGTGTCTGGAGAGAGAAGTCTCAGTAGGCGCCCTTTCCCCCATTTTTCCCTTTACCCTTCTAACTCCTAAGTCAACTCTTTTTCTGTTTTCCCCCTGCATTTACTGCAATCCTTTCCCTGATACCTGAGATACAAAAGTTGCTCTCCCCACATATTTCTTTTCTTTAGCAGCTTGCTAGTTGAGGACTGTGCAAGAGGAGTTAACTAGAGAAGGTGCAAGGGTATGCAATTGCTCTAACACGTTGTCTATTTTGGGCTTTATGGGTGAGAGAAACAGATGAAGATAATTTCCTCTCATTTTCTGTTTCTTATTAGTAAATTGTGAGGAATTCTTAGGTACAGAACATCCAAGTGGGATCATCATCTCTATGCAAAGGAAAATTATTTCCTTACAGTTTGGTCAATATGTGAGTCAGAGTCACATAAAAGATGCAATAAGCTGCTTCTGCTTGCAATTAGAGGTTTTGTTCTGATGGCAAATTAAAATTTCAGTCCAGTAGAATTAGGTGTGAAATCTTGCAGATTTCCAGCTAACTGTATATTGTGATTCCATTTGGCAGCTAATAGGACTCAGAAAATTACTTTTATTGGCCTGTACTTTCCATTTTACATACACTTCTGGAATTGTGCGAAATGACAGCAAACTGCCATGAATATATCTTTAGCCTATATTCACTTCTCACTTCCTTCCTTTAATGAAAAGAAGGGAAACACATCAATTTTTATTCCTTTTTACTGAAAAAAAGAGAGTAGCATTCTGAATACTTACTTGTCTAACATATGGAATGAAATTACAAAGAAATGCCTTAGAGTATATGTTCTGTTTTCTAGTGAAAAATCTTGCACAGTCTAAGAATTCAAACCTTTTTTGGTGGTTTTTTTTTTTGGTTTTTTTTTTTTTTTTTTTTGTTGTTGTTGTTTTGCTTTTGTTTTTGTTTTTTTTTTTTAAACCACACTTTCCCTAAAATCAGCCTGTTCATTCTTCTTTATATCTGCAGTTATGGGGAATCATCTCAGAAGCTTCAAATTCTGCCACAAAGACAGATGTTTGAACAATTCCCTCCTGCTCAGTATCAGCTGTTCAGCAGAGCTTGCCTTGGAAATAAAGTACCAGTTACTGCTAATTCTGGCTGCCTTTTCGGAAATGATGTGGGAAATTTTTTAATAACAAAGCTACCTTCTTTGTTCTGAGGATTAACTAGAAAACCTCTGGCAAACACAGATTCAGCTCATCAACAATAGAACTAGCTTGGGCTCCTTGCTTTTAAACTTTAGTTACAGATCAATTAGCATCATTTTCATGAAGACATGGTGGGGGTCATCACACTGAGTCCCCCATGAATTCTGCATCTCTCCCTTTCAGGCATGATGAATTCATTTATTTGTTGAATAAGCAAAGGACAGGTCAGGCCACTTGAGAAAGAATGTAGGTAGCCTTATGGTGTGGTCTGCTGTGGGTGCAGAGTAAGGTAGCAAATCTGATGTACTATTCAAAGATAAATAATCTTGGAGGTCTACTTGAAGATGTTCCTACTCATTTAAGAGGGGTGGACTTGTAAACATTTAAAAGATCCCTTCCAACTCAAACTGTTCTGTGATTCTACAGAGGCTACACCACCATATTGTCTTACCCATAAGTTAGTGTCCTTAGGTATGGATGTGAAGAGGATCTAAAGAAATGGGATGAAAACCACTCAAACCAGGTGAGGATATAGTGCCAGTATGCTTTTCAGAGTTGCCATATGATTTGCTCTAAATAAGCTTCACAAGGAGTGGCAAAAATGTAAAAAAATATACTTTTCTGTTTTCCTTTCTGTTGGTCCCTGCCTTAGCATTACAGGAGAGGTTCTTTCCCTCAGAATCCAAAAGCCTTCTGAGAAGTGAATCACAAAAATTAAAACAAATTTTAAAAAATTAAAACAAATCTGACTTTGCATACTAGAATCTTGACCAGGGCAGGGAGGAGTGTAAAAAAATTCCATAGAAATGAACTCCCATGGAAAAAAAAAAAAAAAAAAAAAAACCCCAAAATATTAAATATAGAAAATCATGGCAATCCAAAAATAAGGTAAAAAAACATGGCAAACCATTTTTGGAGGGAACCCATTTCACATTTATGAATTAGGATGACCTCTGCATAATTCACCAAAGTTCTTATTTTACTACTCCTGAGCTCGTAAAAGAGAGTATATTTCATCCCAGGGGTAATGTTAAGATACTGTGAGTTAAGCCCAGAAATATGTGCTGAACATCCCCCATTAACAGATGGGGTGGAGCCTTCTGCATAGGACTAAGTCTTGAGTAACCCTTTCACAACCTTCCTTCTCTCACGTCCGTCTCTTCTGCTATGCTCTGGTCTGAGGAAACTTTTATGTGCAGAGACATGACAGCCTCTGTGGCAACTGGACTTGCTGGAATCCCTGTGAGAGGTCTTCATTCACACTTGATATTGGCTCTTAGGTATTCAGCAGTTATTGGTGGACTAGAAACACCATTATTCATTTCTTCCCCTTTGTGGGCACAAAGGGAAGGAAATTAGCATAAAAAAGTACGGCAATTGTGACCATAAGTATAACTAGGACAACTACTGTAACATGGGGTGGCCTCCAGCTCTGATAAATTACACCAAAATCTAATTTGGCTTCTCTAACAGCAGGCATCAGAAGAGTCATCCTTGCCCCACCTGTCATCTCTAAATAGGCCATATGTTCCTCAGTTCCCAAAGGTGCAGGACAAATTCCCAGATAGCTACTCTGTCTGGAAATGTAGGGAAGTTAGGGATGGACATATTCAAATAGCAAGGAAAAAATAACATCTCCCTTTCTGCTTCCCATTGCCATTAAAGTGGCAATAGGCCATCACCATGGTGTTCTAAAGCTTCAAGAAGAAATCTAGGTACTTCATCCTTTCTTGTTAAGTCCCATTTCCTCTTATTCCTGAAGACGCTGCTTTACTTTGGCATGTATGTCAATCAAAGAATTTGATTTTAGGTTTCAGCCTAAATTCCCATTAGTAAAATTCTGTAGTAAGGGGAGAACTGCATTTCATTTCATAGCTATGGTAGGAACTGATGCTCTCCATTTTGGTGGGTTGCACAACTCTGCCAAGCTTATCTGCCTAAAGCAAAATAGAGATCAGGTGTGACACACTGCGCCTCGGGGAGGCAGTGCCATAATGGTGAAACACCTCTGTTTCCCAAAATGGGACAACACGGGCCACCTGGCTGACTTTGAAGATCTGATTGCAGGACTGAATCAGTAACAGAGATGACTTATGAGCAGCCAACTGATGTCAGATTTGAGCTGATTAAGAAACTGGGAAAAGGGTGGGAGCTGTAGGTCCCCAGCAAACAATGATATCCATCCATTATGAGATGGCATCCTGGAGCACATGGTGCAAAGCTTAGACTGCAGGAAACTGACAGCTCTGTGGAAAAGTTCTGCATAAAGATCTCTGCAGGCATCAAACTCTCTGGAAAACCTGCCAAAATGATTCCATATAACATTATTTTTCAGTTTAATGAAGAAGCAGCATGCAACAATACCCAGTAAAGAGTTTTAAGCTCTCACCATGCCTCAGTTAATTAAAAACTAACGTGAATTCTGGAGCCTCAATACAAACTTGTGTCCGTAGTCATTGTGCGGAACTCAGGAACCCAGAGTAGAACAAGATTTTAATTATTTCAAAAGAGCCTATTTTTTTCCCATTGCTTCTCTTCCATAAAGTCAGGCTTACGGTCCGGAATCCGACGAGCCAGCGTTTCAGGGATGCCACGGGGAGAGCCCACAGCGCTCCCTTGGGGAGCTGCTGTGGCACACGAGCACACAAGCACATGAGCGGACTCAGGCCCTTCGGCCGAGCGGCAATGCAGGCGGGCAGAGGGCAGGGCAGCCCCTCGGCCGAGCCGCAAGGCAGGCGGGCAGAGGGCAGAAGGTAGAGCAGTCCCTCGGCCGAGCCGCAAGGCAGGCGGGCAGAGGGCAGGGCAGCCCCGCAGCCAAGCGGCAAGGCAGGCGGGGAGAGGGCAGAGGGCAGGGCGGGCCCTCGGCCTCACGGCCCGGCCCTCCCGGCGCGGAGCCGCGAGCCGCGGGCGCAAGAGGGCGCGCGGGGCCTGCGCAGCGCTGCGCGGTCGCGCATGTGCCGCGCCCGGGGCTCGCGGGGGCCACTTCGCCCCGCGAGGCAGCTGGGGGGTGTCGCCGGCGGCCGCGGGACACCGAGGACCGCTGTTTTTGGGGCCTGTATCCCCAAAGGAAATGGAAATCTCGGGCGTACGAAAAGCAGTGCCAGCCGAGGCCGCGCCGGCGGTCACGGCTGCGCTGCGGGGGAAGGCGGCGGATGGGTTTTGGGGTGGGGGCGAGGAGGGGTGCGGCGCAGACCCCGGGTGTGGCTGGCGTTCCCGCCCCGGCGAGGCACCGTCTGCCGCTGGCCCCCGCCGGGAAACTGCTGCCGCTCGCCCGCCGGCTTCGGCAGCGCGGTCTGATTCCGCCGGCGTGCCAGAATAAATGCGGCAAAGCCTCGAGACGGTCCGTGGATGAAAAGGAGGGCTGCGCTGCTGCCCCGCGATAGCCAGATGCCCGCCGTGCCCGGAGGCGGATAGACCCGCTGGCGGGTCAGCCGCGGAGACCGCAGGAATCCCGCCGGCCTGAGTCGGCGGGAAGTGGTCTGTAAGGTCAGGGGAGGATTGCCCGTGCTCCCGGGGCGCGGGTTGTGCGTGCGCGAAAAGGTGGTCGCGGAGGCGAGCGGGACCCGTAGTCCTGGCCAAACCCCGCCGCCCGCACCCGGGTCATCGGCGGCGAGTACGACACGGCGTCGAAATCAAGCTTCCCGAAGGCTCCCGTGGTGAACCCCGGATGCACGTCCTCCCGCTACCCGTCTCCCCAAACTGTGTTTGTGGGCTCCTCGCTTTGTATCTAGCCTCTTTATGGGGGCTTTATGTTCCAGTGAGGCGGCCTCTGCGAGGAAAGCTGTGCTGCCGGGTGCCCACGTCGGCGCTGCCCTCGCTGCGAAGCGCCGGTCCAGGCTGCAGCCCGCGGTCTGTGCCAGAGCAGCCGCTACTGCTCGGGAGGTGCCGCGGCGGGACCCCCACTGCCCCTGAGCTCTCGGTGCTCTCCGTGGCTCCCTGGGTGTGTGCCCGTCCTCTTGTTTTAAATACACCGGTCCCGCGGGATGTTGTAACAGCGACGTAAATACAGGTACAAATAAAAGGTGCCTAACTTGAAGAATAACGGCAGTGTTGCACTGTAAAAAATAATTGATCGCTGTTCTTAAAAAAAAAAAAAATCAAAAAGCAACTAAGATGAATTGAAAATAAAGAGGAATTAGAAGCTCTAATATTTGAGTGGACTCTACAGAATCACACGAAGATGTTACTGCACAGCAATAGTCGGTATCGAATTTATCTGTGAGCACAAGCAGGAAAAAATAATCTTTCTTTTATTTCTCTGTACAGTTTCGGAGCCTTAGTGCTGAAATTAGGGTAAGTGGGGAACAATGGGCATAATTACAAGGGGGAAAAACCCCAGCTGTTGGAAAAGGACGAGCGGTTAGCGACACACAAAACACCACGAAGACAGTAGGCTTGTTAGGCACAGGGCATATTTATCTGGATGGCTGCTCACCCAATTTCTTCATAACAGTATTTTTATGACAAAGACGTTATTGGTCCTTGTCCTAACAATAATCACCATATGACCAGGATTTTGCCCCTTTCGCTCCTGAATAATGATGGTGTTCTGTTGCTGAGAATGTGATGATTTGGAGCTACAAAACTCGAATTTTCATCTTTTCTAGATGGTCCCTGTACCTGCATTTCACCTTTGTTTTGCAAAGAACCCTACTTTGCACTTATTTTTTTCACTTAACTTCGTTCAGCCACTGACCTCTGGCCAAGGAGGGCATCCTACCCGACTATACTCTGGTGGTACAGAAAATCCTGTGAAGAAGATCGCAATGTTCAGGCACTTGATTCCATGCAGTGGTTTTGCTAATGCATGCGGGTGTCCAGATGCAACTGATAAAAGAACTTTGTAAATCTTCAGCCATGACTGCAGTTCAAAACTCCTGTAATAACTCCTGCACCTCAGACTGTACCTGTGCATGCATAGAAATGTGTACAGCACGTATCAAGTATCAAGGATACTAGCTTTTAAAGTCTAGATCAATGTAATTCTCTCTTAAGGGAGCATCATTTGAAAGAAGAGCAGATCTCCCTTTCCCTTCCCTTCTCTTCTACTTTTTTATGTCCCTTTATAACACTATTTGCATTTAGGTTGGACGGCTTGTAGCTAAATATCGAGACAGGTTTTTAAAATTGACACAGAAGTAACATCATCTGGAACTCTTCTGCGGACGCGGGAGGGAAGGGGGAAGGGCTGAAGAACATTTAAACGCACTTTACAGTACTCTGTAACCGCAACAGTGGCTGCAGAACTGCAACTGGGAAGGGGAGAGTAAGGAGGGGGAAGAGGGGGGAACAGGGCTATTTAAGTGATATTGGAATCGGATTCACATTTTTAGTGCTGTATATCAAGTGCATATGGAACTCCCTGAAACTGTTCAGCAAGTGCTGACAAAATATACTTGTCGAGGAGACAAGAAAACAAAATAGGAATATATTATTCACCTCTTACTTATTTTGATAGCTGGTCACGCCATGAATAACATAATGAAGGTAGCACCTACAGTAGATTTACCATTTTTAATGGGTTTTAATATTTAAATTTTTAATGTTTATTATTTGGGATATTTTCCTGCAAGACTATAAACGTTTCTCTAGTTAGGCAAATGCGACTGTCTACTTAGTTCAGAGTGACTTGCCGAGCTGAGGAAGCCATTTCCTAGAACAGGTACTTTGACAAGGATAACCAACAGTCTTATATATCAAAGAGTAGTCAAACCGCAGTGAGATTCAAAGCAGAGAATGTTGGAACATTTTGTTCCAGCGAACGAGCTAAAAATAATAGCCCCTCCCAGTGTTGGAAGGGGGTTGATTTTCACATTTGGAAGGGCAAATAGAAATCAGATTATTAATATAATCAAACAGAAAAATCTGCCTGGAGAGGTGAAGGGTGAAAGTTCTGAAGTGTCAGTGCTTTAAAAAAAAACGTACAGAGCCAGGGTTCTGAACGGGATTTGATGGGTTGTGGGGAGATTTAATAATTTTGTACCTTCCTCATGGCACATCAGAACATGGTGTTTGAACTAGGTCATGGTAATGCCAAATTGCACAGCCAAGTGTAATGCTGCTCCAGCCGTTCTGCCTCTCGAAGCCAAACGTGAGTCTCATTTTCATCCCAGAAGCAAGCTCCTTTCACAGCCTCATGTTTTACTTACCTGCAGGACAGGCTCACTAATCAGGTCAGAAACTGAGAAACTGCTTTGACGTATATTTCGGAGATCAGACGCTAAGTGTGGTGCACGTCAATAAGGGAATGCCTAACAACATGATAATTACACCATCCACATTACTGAGATATTTGGTTAGAGACTTTCAGCATCCACCGTGTGGGAAAAGAGAGCTTCTTTAGTTGCAGAGTGTAGGAGAAAATAAAAGCAAAACAACATCATCAAAACCCCAGACGCCCACATTTTTAATCCCCCAATCACTTTTTCTGCAAGCAGGGAAAGCATTCCTCTTTTCCAATAAGCGTTCTTCCAGATAGCTGTTAGTTCCCTGTTTTCGTGGGCGGCTTGGGGTTTGTTTTTGGATTTGAATGTTTAAAGCACTGTAGAGACGACGTATTAACAGAGCCGGTGGCAGCCCAGCGGACCGGCGTTGCTCCCCAGCGCCCGTCCCCGAGAAGAGCTGCGCTGCGCCGGGACGCGCTGACGCTCTGCCCCGCGGCTCCGGCCGCAGCCCTCGAGCATCCCGGCTCAGCTACGCCGTCCCGCTCGGCCCGTCATCCCCGCCAGCGGCCGGCCTCCGGGGCCGTCGCCCGCCGCAGCCAGGCGGGTCGGAGCTCCGGCTCTCCAGTCTCCCCGGCACTGGACGGCAGCCTCTCTCCCCTCGTACTTACCTTATTTTCATCTGGTTCTACGACAAAAATTTTGTGCGGTCTGTGCCCCCCTCTCCTTCCCCCGCCGCCCACTCCCCTCCTCTGGACACAAACACAAGCTCGTCTTGATTCGGCTCCTCTGCATCGGGATGGCAGTCCCGGCCTGTCCCTTTCCCGGGGGCAAGAGGCTTTCCTTTCCCCACGCAGGGAGCCGGGGCCGGACTTTCACCCTTACCTCTCTCTTGCCTATTAGGAGCAAGGGAGTCCCGCACCTCCGCCTGCCTCAGCCTCCCTTCGCGTCCCGCCTGCGGGACTTTCAGCTTTCCCCCCTTCTGTCCTCCCGTTTGTCTGCCCGCCTGCCTGCCTGCCGCCTTTTTTATTTTCCCCGCCAGTGACTTAAGCCCAAGCCAAAGGAGGCATAAGGAAAAATACAGCCGTGTGCTCCAGGTCTATAAATACAGCTCGGAGAGAGCGTCCAAAAGTTTGGAAGGAAAGGAAGAAGGCGTACAGAGACAAAAGCCAAGCACCGCTCCGTTGTTGCCGATGCTCTGGTTATGATCGGGCTTCGCGGCGGCGGACCGAGCCCGTCCGCTGTTTTTGGGGGGGATTTTTTCGGGAACGGGGCGGTGGAGGCAGAAGATCAGCGCATTCATTATTTCAGCTTTAAATATGTGAATTTCAGCCACAAATACCAGTCGATCTATCAGCTAACTTTGCAGCTGCTATTGTGAGAGGAAACTTTCCTAAGGCGGCTGAAGCCGCTAGTGGAGGGTGATTTTTCTTGCTTTGTTTTGTTTGGGTTTTTGTGGATTTTTCTTTTTTTTTTTTTTGTTTTGTTTTGATTTTGTTCCTTTTCCATCTAGTGAAGCCTAAGAGTCTGAACATTTCCTTTTCCCCTCCGTGTTTTGTGTATCCATTGGAGAGAGAGACAAAAAATAAACAGTCGTGTATTTAAAGGAGGGGTAGCTGCACCCCTACTTACTCTGTGTCGTCTTAGACGATACTCTCTTAGAAAGAGTAGAAAGGGTATCCTGCCTTTGGAATACGCCTAAGTGGTGCTGCCGTCGCCGTAAAAGTAACACTGGGATGCCAGAGAGGAAATGACCAACATATGTCCGCTGTATCCTAAGTATTTACTCACGTTAACTGCTGTCCTCTTTATCCTACGCAAGAAATTGGTATTGGACTGAAAATATCGCTCTTTCTCAGGAGGGAGTGATACCACTTCAGAATAATAACGACAGAAAGAGTCAAGGAAATGTGCATATACCGGGTGAAACAGGGAGAAACCGACTCAGTTTTGGAGTTCGTCTCTTTGGGAGATTGCGGTTGTGAGGAGGAAGCAAGTCTGAAGTTAGGGAATGAAACTAGCAAGCTGAGAAAGTGACTTCAGTTGCGCAGGCAGCCTTTGAAAGCGCAGGGAAGGACATGCCAAGCTGCCCTGCAGCGAGAGAGTGAAGCGGAAGCAGCGAGAGGCCGCAAAATAGTGCGGAAAGATGCTGCCCGCAGCGGCCGCCCGCCTCCCCCTAAAGCTCCCCAGGACGGGCGGCCCCAGCCCCAGCGCCCCCCGGAGGAGGGGGGCGAGGGGAGGGAGCGAGGGGAGGGCGCAGGGGGCCTCTCCCCCCGGAAGAACAAAGCCATCGGCAGCTGCTGTGAGACAGAAATACGGGGTGCTGAAGAAATAAGGGCTGAGAGACAGGAGAAAATTCAAAGGAGCAAACAGACGCTTCAGCCTTCAGCGCTGCACCTTTGCAGGATTTCGTGCTTTCTTTGCACGTCAAGCGCTAAGCAAAGAGAGATACTCCGAACACCGAAAGAACTCTGTAGACTTCAGAGAAGCTTTTTTCCAGGCCCTCCTACGTCTCCGACAGGGGCAGGAGGCAACTTTATAATGCACTGCTACAAAACGGAGCTCGTCACCCTGCCCCCATGGCACTGCCATCCAAGGGGGAGAGTTGACAGGGCTTGCCAGACTTTGAGGTTTTTGTTTAATTACCAGTGGTGAGGGATGTTCACAAGCATTACTTTTGATTCAGAAAAAAGGATAATGAAATAGAAATCGTGTATCTGCTTTATCTCAAAAAATTCACCAGTGGTCAATGTGTTATGAAACAGCAATACTGCACAGCTTTTGTGGCAGCAGGGCTGTGAAGCCATCCCAATACCTCCTCACTGGGCTAGCTCTCACCACATTTGGCATTTCACACGTGCAACACTTGGAGCTGAGTCTTCCCCACCAAGCACATGTGCTGCCACCAGACCACCACAGCTTTACTGATGACAGATTTCTAGTAACTGTAGAGTTATTTCCAGGGGATGGATTGCACTGCCAGCCTTTGCAGCCCTGCAGTCTGCCCTGGGGTGAGCAGGAGTGGTGAGGAGGCTGAATAGAGATGGGAGTAAAACACCCCACAGGCACAGAGACAGAGAGGTGCAGCTTATTCTGCACCCTCAGTTGGTGTCTCTGCTCACTGGGGTTAGACTGCCAGCCCTCCAGGAGCAGCGTGTAGCCAGAACTCAGTCTATTTAAAGCCTCTGCTCTTGCTGCAGACTCCAAACACTGTGTGCCAATCCCTTTGGCTTGGCAACATTATTTTTGGCTGCAGCTCCCTCCCACATAGTAGAAAATACAATAAAATTAAAACAAGCATTAAAAAGGAAGAAAAAGAAAGAAAGAAAGAAAGAAGAAGAAAGAAAGAACAGAAGAAAGAAAGAAAGAAAGACAGAAGAAAGAACATAAGGAAAATCAACGAAGAAAGAAACCCAAAGAAAGACCACGAAAGACAGAAAGAAAGAAAGAAGAAGAAAAGAAAGAAAGAAGAAAGAAAGAAAGAAAGAAGAAGAAAGAAAGAAATAACGACAAGAAAAGAAGAAAGAAAGAAAGAGAAAGAACGAAGGAAGAAAGGAAAAAGAAGGAAAGAAGGAAAGAAGGAAGGAAAGAGAGAGAAAGAAGCTGAGCAAGTGCTCCTGGCAGGGGAAGGGAAGTAGCCCAAGAGTGCCATGTCTTCCCTGTCTTGCTGTTCTGTAGCCACCTCCCCTCCAGCTGTGGCACCTCTGTCTGCCTGGTGTGGGGTGGTAGGTGTGGAGTGAGAGGAGGCAGCATAGCAGTGTAGCCCCACACTGTCTGCCATGGGGCCTTTCCCACTGCAGTTGCCTTGGCTCCCCTGGGCTAAAAGAGAGTGGGAAGCACCACTGTGGTCCTTGCCATGGGCGCAGTAGCCTGCCCTAGGCCATGGGGTGGCTGCCAAGGATGGGGTTGGGATCACCCTGGTCTGAAATGCAATTTAGGTAGGACAGACCTCTCTGTGTGGGCACTGCTGCATTAAGGATGATGTTGGGTCCTTCTGGTGTGATTTGTGTTTAATCTTTATCCTGCCTTCAAGGAGTGGTGTTGGGACTAGCTGCAGCTTTGTTGGTGCTGGAAAAGCCCTATTTCTAATATTTTCCATTCTACTATCACAGTTCAGTCTTAAAAAGAGAGTAGCAATGAAAAAAAGACATTTAAACAAAATCTGTTCTCTCTCTGAACTGAGACCATGAGAATTATAGGCACAATGCATCCCAGAAATAAAGAAACTCATCTTTTCTCAGAGAACTTCATCTGTCAAAATTCCACAGAAAACAAGAGAGGATGTGGTTCAGTGAGGGAAAGTAAAACTGTAAAGGAAAAACTCCTCGCATTGGTGCAGAAGAAAACACCAAATAACATTCCAATGAAAAAGCACTGCTTACTTTTTTCCCTCTAATATATCTCTATAAGAGACTATGATGCAGATATGCAAAATACATTATATACTGAAAAATTTCTACTTACAGGCTGTAAGTTAATTTTGCCTCTTTGGAGAAGCTCATGTATTACTTTCCTTCACATACTGTGAAGTCTAATAGACTAATCTTCATGCCCTTTACACATCTTTTTGCTGCTTAAGCTCCTCCTACTTCCAAACATATTTTCTGTTCTTTGGCTCAGCAAGAAGCAGAAGGAAGACAGGGAGGAGTTATGATAAAAATGGTAATGTTGAGGGCTAGGAGGATAATGAAAGAGGGAAAACTTGCTTTGGTTTGGCTTTGCCTTATCAATCAGTACCATTCTTGTGACAAGTCTTGCTTTTCCTCATCCTACTCAAATTGAGCTGCTCTTGGCCTAGTCTGACCTCCTGCTGCTGGCAATCACATCTTCTTTTGACCTTCTCTACTTCCTTTACCCAAGAGCACTGTGGTGACCTGCTTTGCCACTTGCTTGCAGTAGTACATATTGTGCTGCAAAATACATTACTTCATTAATCAGTTAAGCCAATTAACAAAAAGATTAAGAGTCTTACCTTATTAACTTGAGTGCATGCATCTCTGTATTTGGAGTATTCACAGAACTACTGGGTATGATTAAGCTACAGAGAAGCTCCATTATAGCCTGTTTTCCATATGTTCAAAATGTTCTTAAAATGTCACATTTGGAACTCAAATTTCCTGTGTCTAGTAAAAAATATTAACGTGCCAGAAAGTCTTCCTCTGAACACAAAACCGAGTCTTTCAGAAAATCACTATATGTTTAAAGTATGAAGCAGGATTGATATTTTAGCTTATATACTTCCAAGTAATTTTTTTTGCTCTGAACTTATTTGCACTTGAGAGACAGGATTGCTTGTACAGGAGCTGGTTACAGGCAGGATATGGGTTTCATTCTAAAACTGGCTCTGACAGTGAGTGGCTCCTGGCAAAGTTCAAAACTGTTATGCCCCACTTCGGTAGCTCTTCAGGGCTACAGTGATGTTCCCTGGGCCTGTATTGTTCCACTCCTCCTCCTTATTGTGGCTTACCTCTATGCAACACAAATTACCTGTGGTCAACCGTGGCTTATGCATATGTAGTCTCCTGTCATGTAGCCCATTCCATTTCTATATGCTTCTTTTACCTTGGACATGCTGCTGAGGTTAACCAGGTCATAACACCCAGCTCATCAAGGGGTTTGGTTACTCTCATGGTTTACAGCTTCATTTTGGTAGCTACATGGAAAATTAACACTGTTAGTGGGGCATGTTCAGGAAGAAAAGAAAGCTTTGTGTGATTTCAGGGTGTGACATTATAAATCCAGTGCAGCAAAATACAGCACTAACACACTTCGTTGTGCACCTGCACAGCTGTGACTACGGTGAACTTGAATAGCCCATGACTGCCAAAAATATCTGCTTTTGAATGAAAAATATAATTTTTTTAAGAAAACTATGAGTTTTCATTTAGCTGCTCTGTCTTCTTGTTTCTCTAGACAGCACTCTCTGTCATTCACACCACAATAGTACAGAGTTCTACTCCTAAGACATTGTCTCCAAGTCCAGATTATAGATCATCAGTGATTGCATGTTGTAAAAATCTCCACCCAAGACTGTGGAATTTGCCTTCCTTGAGGTTGCCCATTCCTCACATCCTAGGAGAGAAGGAGAAAATAAATTTGACAGTCTGGGCAAATCTTCACCTTAGTCATGTGACAATGCTTTCTTAAACAGTCCCCCTCTCCTATCCAGGATGCCAATACTTTCCTTTAGCATCTGAAGATTAATATATCAACTTTTAGTAGGCTTCTTGGCCAGAACAAACTTCCTGTAGCTCACCAACCCTGTCTCTATCTTGGTGTGCTCTTCACTAAGTGACTCATGTGGTGTCAGGTGTAGATTTTTACATGCGAGAAACTTACTTGTCTTCTGACCAGTAATCTCTTCTTACAAACATTCTGGAATGACCACCTAGTCCATTTTCCCTGACTTCTCTTTCCAGTGATTTATGAAATTAACCTGAAATCACCCCTGTAATGCACACATGAACTAGGAACCTAGTTGCTAGCAGATGACGAACGGGCCAAAATGCAGGGATAAAGTAGGAGCTCTGTGGTCTTACCAGGTCACAGAATACAACAGACATAGTTTTCTTTTCTTTGAATTGAGGATAAGAGATATGCTCATCATTTTTCCTGAAGAAACCTTCCTTCACTTAGTGTGAGTCAATAAGCAAAGCAGAATCAATAGGGTGTAATGAAAAAGCTCATTTGGGCATGAATTACTCAGCAACTCTGGACATCAGTTGGATGAACATTTAAGCCAGTGAAGTGAGGGAGCAATGCCTAACAAAAAAAAAAACAGAACAAAACAACGAAAAAACCCCTAAAAAACAACAACCGACCAACCAACCAATAAGACCAACAAATCCCCCCCCCAAAAAAATTAAAAAAAAAAAAAAGAAATAATCTAAGGGAAAGGAAGAGGGTAAAGTCCTCTGATGAGGACTCAAAGAGCCCACAGCCAGGCAGAAGACAAAAAAGGGATGGCGACTTGTTCCATGGTTTCCAAGGCAAGAGTTCCCACTCCTGGAACATAATCAGCCCAGATATTTCACTGGTGCCCTCTCCTGCACACCAACTTCTCACACAGCTAGAGCAGTCACCAGAGAGTACAAGATTTTCAGTTTGTCTGGGTCTGGAAGTAGGTACTGCTCGCCGTTGGCTCTGTTCCCACAGAGAGCACTGGGGTGTGGTCAAAGGGAAACAGTATCCTTCAGAAATCACTCACAACCACCAGTGTGATTACTGCCAGACCTTACTGGCACTGCAAATTTGCATCCGTAAAAATCATTGTTAGAAGCAGCTGGAATGCTTCTGATGATTCTAAAAGTTCTTATATAACAGATTATCTGTAACATTTTCTTATAATATTTTTAATATTAGAAGAAATATTATTATTATAAAATAATTTAATAGTTTTTCTTCTAATATTTTAAAATTATTTAATAGATCAGTTAGACATGTTAGATATCTTCAAGAGTGAGATATCTTCACAGGTATCCCCAGACTTGTGAATGTGCAGGAGGGAAGAAGAAATTAGGAAGACTCTAACATATTCCGTTTCCTGATAGTCAAAAAATCCATGGAAAACCTATCCATGGGTGTTGGAGAAGAGTGTCTTTTTCCATTTTGTTTCCATAGTAAGAATTTTTCTCTTGCATATTACAAAACACCGAAGAAAGTGCTTTTACTTAGTTCTTTTGCTGCCTACTGTGCCCCACTGATGACAAGCACACTAGCTAGCCACCTCAGGTCTTTCGTGCTTTGAAAACTATTGGAGACCCTTGGAGGTCTTCTTCCTTAGAGACATTTTCCAGGACTGTAGAAGGCAGGAGTAGAAATGGCACTGGCCATACTTTTATTCAAAAATTACTCAGTAAGAAGGACTGCCTTTTCTTTAGCCTGCTGAGTTCACACTTTACCACTCTCCACCATCTGAGAATCTTCTGCTGGGTACATGAAGAGGTGTTTCTTAAAATGGCATACACATCTTATCAATATTCATACTCTCATAAGGGAGCAACATCCCTGCTATTCAAGCTGGTGAACATCATCTCTGGTAAAGCAGCATTCTGGTCATCATTTATTCTGTGGGTGACACAAACCTCTAGCGTCTTTCAAGCTGAGATGGTTAGCTGTTCTATGGGATTGGTAAAGTGCCATATATCCACAGTACTAACACAGTCTGCAGAGTGGTTGGTGAAGTCCATTCTTCTAAACCTTAGCTATTCTCTTAGCTAACCACACCAGCTACAGAAATAAAATCATTAATCATATAAAAATGTTCTCTACCAGGATCTTCAGCTGCCTTGATGACACTAAAATGACACAGACCTGTGGAAGTCGGGATGAAAAGGCCACAGAGTGTCAAAACCATTCCGCTTGGACAAAAACATCTGCCCTGCTGGCTGGTCCTGGAGATGGGGGTGGGAAAAGTTTACAGTCAATCCTCATGCATATTTCTTTTTCATGCAGAAGTGTTAAATATCCCAAGACCACGTGCTGAGAGAATAGATTTCTTTTGCACAAGTTGTCATGATGGTGTGCCTACAGGACAACCCACAATGACTGTGGCATGCGCTGTCAGCGTCTGCCAGACAGTCAGATGAGGATCCACCAGCAAAAAAAAGCTCTCCTTCGATTATCCTGGACATCCCAGTGTAAAGTTGCATGAAAATAACCTTTACTGCCTTCCCTAATCTATCCTGCTATGATAACAGTAAAGCAATACTTGGGAGTGGTTGATGCATGTTCAGTTGATGTAACAGAAAAGAACAGATATGAAAGTAAGAAGATGGATTAGCAGGCTAGAAGAACATTTGCACAGATTCTGACTTTTGAATCATGCTCTCAAGCTGATATGTGCTAAAGCCTTGGAAGATATGTTCAGAAATCACAGAATTATATAATAGTTGTTATTGTTTAATATCATCTCTTTCCAATCCCCCTGCCATGGGCAGGGAGCTTTCCACTTGACCACACTGCTCAGAGCCCCATCCAGCTTACTCCGGGGATGGAGAGTCCACAACCTCTCTTAGCAACATATGCCAGTGCCTCATCACCTTTATAGTAGAGAATTTCTTTCTAATATCTAACCTAAACCTATTCTCCTTCAGCTTAAGGCCATTCACCCCTGTCTTATCACCACCTGTCCTTGTGAAAAGTCCCTCTCAAGCTTTCTTGGACTTGTGGACTTGTTTAGGTACTGGAAGGTACTGTTAGATCTCCCTGAAGCCTTGTCTTCACCAGGCTGAACAGCTCCAACTCTCAGCCTTGTCTTCACGCTCCAGTCCAGGGATCAGCTTAGTGACTCTAGTCTATACTCATTCCAACAGGTCCATGTCCTTGTTATGTTGAACCCCAGAGTTGAATGCAGCACTCTGGGTGGGGTCTGACATGAACAGTAGAGAGGCAGAATCACCTCCCTAGACCTACTGGCTATACTGCTTTGAATGCAGCTGAGGATGCGGTTGGCTCGCTGGAGTTGGGTCATGTTGACCTTCTTGCTCATGAACACTCCCAAATCTTTCTCCCCAGGGCTGGTCTCAATCCATTCTCCGCCCAGCCTGTACTTGTACTTGGGATTGCTCCAGCTCCAGATGCAGGACCTTGTACTTGGCCTTGCTTCTTCATATGTACACATACCGGCCTCTCAAGCTTGTCAAGGTCCCCCCTGGTATCCCTGCCCTCCAGCTTGTTGACCTTACCACACAGCTTGCTGTTGTCAGCAAACTTGCTGAGGGATCCCAGCGCCAAACCTATTTTAGGGCCAAATCTGATCACCTATTCAACGGCAACATAAAGTTTGCTACAGGAGTATGTTACAGACAACTTCCAAGTGTACCTGTATTTGGTCATCTCAGATAAGCATACTTGTGCCCATGGCAAGAAATATTGTGCCAAGTCACTTCTGGTGCTAGGGAGCACATACCAGAAATAGCAGGGCATGTGAAGTTTAGTCAAACCCCCCCCCCAAACTGGATAAGGGAGGAGATTTGGATCTGGCAGATTGGCTTGCAAAAAATAGGAAGCCAAAATAATTGTCCTTTAAGGGCCTGCCCTGGCTCCATTTCACAATGTTTTGCCATTTTCAGACTTAAAAAAACCCCAAAGAACCCAAACAAAACAAACTTGCTATAAAAATATAGCTGCTACAAAGTTAGTTAATATGCTGCTGGTCTGTTCACATAGCTTGGCTGAAAATGCTGCAAGGCAAAAGTAACAACAAAGATGTGCACCCCTTCTCTTCCTGTTCACCTTAATGAGGTGTGAACTCAAAGGGCTCTGTATGCCATTTAAATGTTACCATTAAGCCTCAGCTTTTCCTTTCCCCCCCTATTAAAAACAATGATGTTACAGTTCCTTAATTCGTGGATTGGAGAGACCATTAAGCATGAATTAAGGCATTCATTGTCGGAAGAAGTCCTGAATTGGCGGACAGGCAATGAACGGAAGTGGCGGAAGAATGAAGTGGCGGAAGGAAGAATTTTTGTGCGCGGAAAGGAATGAAAGTTGCTGTAAGGAAGGCAAGGACTGGCGGAATGAAAGGAGATTTCTGAAGGAAGTGGCTGCATTAGGAATTAAGTAAGGAAGGAATTAATGAAGAAGGAAGTAATGCTTGCCTTCCTTCCTCCTTCCTTCCTGCCTTCATTCCGCCTTCCTGCCTTCCTTCCGTCCTCCCTTCCTTCCATTCCTTCTTCTTCCTTCCTTCCTTCCTTCGCTTCCTTCCTTGCCTTCAGGAATCCTTTTCCTACGTCCTTGCTTAGTGCCGTGTCCCTGAATTTAATTTTCGTAATTAATGTTGGTGTCTTCATGAGTTGCGTAAAGGACGTGGCGGAAGGGAAGGAAGGAATGAAGTAAGGCAAGTTGCTGAAGAAGGAATTCAGGCATGAATTTCTTACATGACGTAATTCATTCATTCCTTAATGCCGGAATGAACTGAATGACGTTAAGTAATGAACGGAAAGGATTAAAGTAATGAATTCACAATTCATTAATGAAGTACGTCCATTACTTACTCCTTATGTCCTTCTTGCCTTCCTTTCCTGCATTCCTTCAGGATTCCTTCCTACTTCCTTCTTCTTTTTGTATCCGTCCGGCCTGACCTGCCGTCTTCCCTTTCCCTTCATTCCCTTCATGCAACGTCCGTAAGGTAATTGCTTATGTGACCTGCCTTCCTTCCTTTCATTCCTTCCTTCCTTCCTTCCTTCCTTCTTCCTTCCTTCCTTCCTTCCTTCCTTCCGTCCTTCCGCCTCCTTCCGTCCTTCCTTCCTTCCCTTCGGCGTCCCGCCGTCCTATGCCTTCCCGTTCCCCTCCTTCGCTGCTTCCTGTCCTGCCGTCCGGCCTGCCTTCGCTTCCTTCCTTCCTCTCCTTCCTTCGCTTCCTGCCCTCCTTGCTCTTCTTCCGTCAAAGGGCATGCGAAATGTCGGCAGGATGAATTACCTCTTTTCCGCTCTAGTTATACGCGAGAGTGTGTACGAGCCTGCAGTGCTCTGTATTCTGGAACAACAGCACAGATTTTCTACCTTTCAGTGTTTCACTTATCTCCTAATCTTTTAATTTGTTTTGGTGATGATGTGATGATACGGTTGAGTCATGATATTGTGATATTGTTTCTGCTATATTTTAGTAGAAGTTGAGGTCTAAACAAGTAAAAGTACATAGTATGAGACTTAATTATGCAGGAAGAAATGCTGTGCATCAGGATTCTGCAGTTGCTTTCCTGGACAAATAAAGGGAGACTTGCTTCTGATTAAAACTCTATATGCCATATTTCCTTTCCAAAATGAAGTTATTCAAAATGAAAACTCTGATCTACTGTAATAACTTTGCTACTTCTTACAGAAGTCACAAAATTTTAGAAAAAACTTTATGGAATCTGCTTGAATTCTCCCCTACCTAATATGCCAGAGCAGGGCAGGAAACAACTGGCACTTGACCCTGCCCCAGCGGGTGGGAACTCCAGGCTTTGCTTGGCAACACGGGGAATTACAGACATCGGCCTCTGCAAGCCTTCTGACCAGTACTCTCCATCTCTTTGCCCAGTGCATTTCACTGGGCAAAGAGTGCTCTGGACTGCAGAGTGCTTTCCTGGGGGAAGCAGCAGAAGGAATCATTTCGCCAGTGCCAAAATGAGAGTTATAATTCTCCTAGTTGCTAGGAGACTGTGCAGGAGGCTCGGCAGGGCTGGGGTTCTGTAAAGAGCAGCAAGGCAAAAGTATGAACTTCCAGAAGTAATGAGCAAGTGTTGTGCACATGTGGAAATCATGGAGTTTTCCTGGTACCCTGCTCAGACAAACCTGAAAGGGTTGTTTCAAGAATAGGAAGCAGCGACTTTTACTACAATGGCCTTTCTGCGAAAAGTAGGAAGCTCCTACTTGAAAGCTGGTGGGGCAAGAGCTTTTTTCATGTGTGCAAGATGTACGCATGAAAATGTATTCATCCAAAGCTTTGTGGCTTTCTCAGCTGTCCTGTTATGAATAAGAATGACTTATGCCATTGCACACAGTACTGAGATCCTGCCTACTGCATTGTTGCCTAGTGTGATCCTTGTTTGCTTGATCTACCCCATGACTGAACTTCTTCACAGACTAGACTGTTGAACCATTGATTCACCAGGTTCCCTTTCACTCATTAAAATTTCTTGTCCTGTCAGGTAATAAGCAAACCTTAAAAACTCAGAGATTTGAATAAAGAAAATTTACATCAGTATCTTTAGAAATAACATATCTTGACACATTTTGTGTTTCTCACAAATTCTGTTGTAAAGATGTCAAATAATTATTTGTTATTTGTTTTAGTGAAAATTCTGCAAGTGTTCATACACAGATGGGTAACGAAATGACTTGATAACAATTATCCATGGAAGAAAACTACTTACAGTCTTTTCCTATTTTATGCATTCTGAATGCTAAAAAGTACTAAGTATATAGATATTAAAACCTCAGAAGACGAAAAATCCAGAATCAACAGAACTTAAGGTCAGCATGCTACAAAATATATAAGCCCTTGGTTACATTTATGGAGAAGAAAGCCATAATCAGCAGATGTTAGGACTATGGAACTCAGAAATCAAAAGCAATGGAAATTATACATAACACAAGTTTTGAACTTAAAAATACATTCACAGAAGTTGCTTATGACCATCTAGGTTTAAACTAAACTGATAGAGCATGAAAACTTCGTGCAATGCAATCTTTCTTTCTAAAGGACTGAAATACTTATTTCTTTCTTGATGTCATTATTTCTATCAATTGATATAATAAAAATCAATTTAGCAATTGTTTGCTAAATCACATGCAAAGTTAGACTTAGCAAACATATGGACTCAACAAAATCAATCAACCAATCAACAAAACAGAGAAAGCTGCAGAGAGTAATGGGATTGTCTAGCAGAAACTGAATCTTTGTTAGCAATCACAACAGCAACACCAAAATCAAACATAAGGGGGGGGGGAAGCCTCAAAACCTAAACAAAATATTGCTAAAGTTCTTGCAAAAACTCTGTTAAGCATTGATGACTGGCACAAATTTTTAATTGTGTGCAACTTTCAACGCTAAAACTTTCATTCTGTAAAAGAAGGGAAAACATTTCAATGTAAAAATCAACACCTGCAGATTTTATTTTGTCATTTGGAAAGGCCTGCTCTCCGCTCAACTGACTGGCTGGTATAAAGTTTTCAAAATCTTCCACACATAGCACGAACAGTCACTTCCCCTGCTCACTGAACAGACAAATTCATAATTCATTTTTTCTAGGTTTGACTTCTTTGCAAAAGGATCTGAAAAGTAAAGACAAACTCTGAAAAACAGAGCAAAACTCTACAATGATTGGTCTTAAGTCTGACAGCTTATATTTCATGGCAATTTCTGCTTAACGTTAAGAGTAGATTGCATTTTTAGATGCTTAAACTTTTTCTCGAATCAAACAAAAGAAAACTAACTTCCTGAGAGGCCCCATACTCCCAGCAATGGCCTCCAAGTAATTATGAAGATTCTTTACAGTTTGTATTTGCCAATTTCTTACAGGAAGGAATGTATTTGTTATCTGATTGATTAAAACTCTTCACACACTTTTACCTGATGCACTTTTATTTATTTCATTGTAAGTGCTTTAATTGTGTAGGAAGTTTTAGATGTGAAATCCTTCCTCTGTGAGTTTGCCTTACTGCCGTCGGGCTTGGACTGGAGAACAATTCCTCTGGAGTGGAGTTAATCCTACAGGGAGCGAGCAGTGTGATGTGATAGCTTATAAAAGTGTCATCTGAAACCACGAAATTACACAACCTGCGCGCAAAAACCTTTCTGGGGGGGGGAAAAAAAGAAAAAGAAAAGTGCGAAGAGCCGTTCCCGCCAAGCGTGGCCTGAGAGGGCTAAACTAAAACATCATTCGTCCCTAATCTGCGAAATCTCTCGGCGGCCCCGCTGCGTGCCGCAGCCGCCAGGCGGAAGCGGAGAGCCGCGCTTCCCGCGGGCCGGCGGCGGAGCTCAGGCAGGGACGGAGGAGGCGGCGGAGGAGGAGGAGGGGCAGCCCGCGGCCGGGCAGCCCGCGGCCGGGCAGCCCGCGGCCGGGCAGCCCGCGGCCGGGCAGCCCGCGGCCGGGCAGCCCGCGGACGGGCAGCCCGCGGCCGGGCAGCCCGCGGCCGGGCAGCCCGCGGCCGGGCAGCCCGCGGCCGGGCAGCCCGCGGCCGGGCAGCCCGCGGCCGGGCAGCCCGCGGCCGGGCAGCCCGCGGCCGGAGCTGGAGGGAGACTGGGGCGGCCCGGCCGCTCCGCTCCGCTCCGCTCTCGCGGGCGGGGCGGAGAAGGAACACCGGCATGGACGTGCAGAGGCGTTCCTGCCGTAAAAATACACATCTATATGTGTGTGGATATATAAGAGTTTAAAATTCTTGGGCCGGGTTCAAGTCAGACTCCACTGAAACGTGCTCTCCAGCCTGGCAGCTCAAGGGAGGAAAGGAGACTGGGAAAAGGAGGAGAGGAGGAGGAGGAGCTCTCTGCCCACAGGCTGTGACTTTAACGCCTTTTCCGTCGCTCACTCCAAGAATTTTCATTCCGTTCTGTGTCAGGCAAAAGGCTGGCAATAAAATAAATCCAAAACAAAGCCAATAGCCCACCTGAGCAAATAATAATAAAGATAGTAATAGTAATAACAATAGTAATAGTAATGCTAGTAATAATCCCCACCTTTCCCCCTAAGAAATCCCGTAAAACATCCCAAACCAGGAACAGCAAACAAAACAAAACAAAACAAAAAAAACCCATACACCCCATCCCAAAGGGGTTTTACCCAAAAGGTAAAAGGTCATTTCTGGAAATAAAAAAAATAAAAACCAAAAACCAACTTAATACCAAGAACAACAACAAAAAGCACAACGGCAAAACTACCACCACCACCACCAACAACAACAACAAAAAGAAACAAAAAAACCCACCCCAAACAATCAAAAACCCAAAATAATAATAATAAAAAAAAAAAAAAAAAAAAAAACACTGGGTCCTTTAAAAAAATTGAGATCCATCCAGGAAAACATGAAGCCAAAGGCTGAGTGGTATGTTGCAGATTTTAAGATCTCATTTATTTCATACAATACACCACAATGGTGCATGGTGCCTAAGCGATTTGTATTTTTACATATATATATATTATTTTTAGTTCAATTGACTCTTCTTTTGTAATTCCTCCAGGCAGAGATTGTGTCTCTGTGGTTTCAAAGTGGATGTTATACCCTGTTCTTAAATGCTGATACCACTTCTGCTTTACAGGATAAGATATAAGTGGTGGATTGTTTGTATTTGGCTTTTTTTTTTTTTTTTTGGCAGCTTTTCCATGTGGGTCACACTTTTATGCCAGAAATCAGTTGATGGGAGTTTGCATCCAAAAGTGCTGAACTTGGCATGTTTCCTGCTTCAAGTTTTCCCCCCCTCCCCCCATTCCCTGGCAGACAACTATGAGTTAAATGCTGGAAAGGATTAATGCAAATGCTACTTTATTTGTACCTAACAGACAGATCTTTCCCTCTCTTTCTTGTTGCCGTAGAAATTGCTTCCTTACTCACATTTGAATATAATATTTTCTCTCTGGCTGTTTTAGCGGTTTGTGCAGTTAATGGACTGCAATTTGAATGTATCATGTGGAGGAAATGGCATTGGTATCGTCTGCTCCATAAATTGTCTGGGGGCTTGTGCTGGTCTCTTTCATGCAATATAGCAGGATACAGTGTTAGGGTGGCATTTCTGACTTGTTTTTTAAAGTTACTCTGGAGGGTTTCTTTTTGTTCCTTCGCCCTCCCCCCCTCCCCCTTTCTCTGCTGTTTTGTTCTAGGACCTGTGTGTGTATTTTAATTCATTCCTTTCTCTTGCGTGTCTGTTTGTATGTGTGTGTGCGTGTGTCTGCTTTCCCTCTTGTCCTCTCTTCCCCTGTGTGTCTGGGCCACATTTTAATGCACAATATCCCATCCATTAAGTTGTGGTTGAATGCGGAGTGTGTGAGGACTTGGCAGCTCTCAGGTTGAAGGGGGCGGGGAAGCCAGTTTCGACTCTGACACAAGATGCCGATGTGGCGTGATCTGAATTATTATTAGTTCTGTGAACATAGCCATCTTCTCCTCCCGCTGCTGGAAAGTGCTGCCATTCAACTTGTGACGGGACAGACAAGATTTCCAGCTTTTTTTTTTTTTTCCTTTTTTTCTCTTAAGTACAGTAGCTGGCAGGGAAAAGGCGCCAAAACACACAGGATTAACTCGTAACATTCTCTGAAGTGGTTTTGAGCTGCAACGCTTGCAATTTTAACGTTGAATCACAAGAAAAAGATCAAGCACTAGTATAAGTCTAATTTAGGCAGACACTTAAATCCAGCTTCTAGATGCTGCCCCCAGCCCCTCTGTATCCCAATACGGACAAAATCTGGCAAGTGATATAAACTGCCAAAAAAGAAATGTGTTGGAATTTTATTTGTGGTGTTGTCATTGCTGTCTATGTCCAGGGCATTTGAAATCAGCACATGTGAATTTTTAAAGAATTTGCTGTATTGGAAAAAGAGGGTTTCATGCCTTTGTAAGGCCGAGGATGTGACTTGCAGTGAGGACAAAAACTGCACAGTTGTGTAACCCAAAATGCTGTGGTTTACAGCTTTACACTTGAGGCTTGATGTTTTTATTTGCTGGTCTGGGAGCTGTGGGAAACTCAAGTATTGTAGAACCCATCAAACCATATGTGGACAGTGGTCAAGCGCACACACCCGTCATATGTATGTGTGTCTCTGTTTAGAGTAAGTAGTGCATTTCTTTCCTTTGATTGTACATATGTACACTTTCTGTTTGATCATACATATACGCAGTTAATGTACAGTATAGGTTTCTTCCTGCCACCCAAAACCATGTAACAAATGCCAGTAATTATTAAGATACACAAAGTATTGTATGATACTGTAGTGGGTTAGAAGTCCTACTGACTGTTGTTTACATTGAGTCAAAAATAACTTAAAATTCAGTGTCACATGAAGCATATCAAGGCCCCATAAGCCAATATATTATCGATTTTCTTCTTTAACTGTTTATGTGGGTTTTTTTCTCTGAATTTCAGAGAAAATAATTATGTTTATATATACATATATGTCACCCTGCACAGACAATATTCCTGCACATAAAAAACCTGTTGAAGGCTCTGGTTATGCCAAAGATGCAAAGGTTTACTTTGTAGGTTATTATGCTTGTACAAGGACACTTGGAAGACACCATAATAGAATCATACAGATAGAATCACCATCAGGAGATGATATGATATGATATGATATGATATGATATGATATGATATGATATGATATGATTGATATGCTATGATATGACATGATGTAAATTACTTGTTACGCATAAAGGACATAAATTGTACTCTATTTGTGCTACTCAGTATTTGTGCATGTACTCATGTAATTTTTTATCAAAGGGATGTGTATGAATGACATTTTCTAACAAAAGGGGAAAAAGGAGTTAATGGTATTAAACTAGATAAAAAACTTGTGTTTTGGACCACAAATACCTCTTACAGAAGAGTTTTGGTGATAGCTATGAAATATTCCATACTTTAGATGAAAAGGCACATGCCAGAATCAGTTCTTTCTGATCGCTATAAAGAGACAACTGAAATTTTCATGAAAACTTGATTTCTTAGAAGCTCAGTATGTGTATGTTTAGATATTTGGCCAAACTGCCCACATTTATTCTGAGATTATCTTGGGCTTCACACTTCAGCATTAGTGATTCCCTTATTTTTGTTCCATTAATAATAGTCTTCTGCTCCAAAACTTGAAAACCTAAAGCAGTTGTTGAGCCAAAGAACAACAGCTGAAATTCTGGTCTAGGTGGGATATAAGTGGTCTAAATGGCCTTTCCACTTTTAGTGCAAGTTTGGCATACCAGGGTCTTCACTGCTGGCATAAAACTGCCCTGGCAAACAAGGATGGGTGGAGGAGAGTGAGCCCATCTGCCCATTCTGTCAAAAAAACCTTTGTGGTTATTTTGTGGGAAATGAGCATCTCAGAGCATGCAGTGTGGGCAGTGGATGTCCTCCCATCCTACCCGCCCTGCCAGACTTGAATGGGAGGCAGAGGGAGCATGGGAGCAGCTCCCCAGTCTGGAGACTGCAGGCTCACAGTGAGGGTGACTTGCTCGCAGCTTTAGTATCTGCCGCTTACTAATGTGAAAGCTGACTTTTCCTCCTGAATGTCCATCTTTGTCACATGAAGGTTTCTAGCAGGCATGTGCAGGTGCCCAGCTGTGTGTGTGTGTGCAAGCAGTGTAACGAGTTCTCATGTTGCATCCCACCTGAGAGCAGGATCCCTTAGGCCAGCCTGGCCCTGTGAAGTTGATGGGCTAGGATTAGTGTCAGCGAACCACTCTCAGCGTCTCTCACCCGGAAGGTCAGATAGTGACTTTTATTTTCTTAATTGCCCACATTGAAATGCTCATTGAACTACCAGATACAGCATGAGGTTGGCAAAGCTCTGGCAGTGAAGACAAAAAGCAATTGTCCTCCAGCCTGGAGCTTCAAGGATACAGAACTTGCAGCATTAGTATCTGGGGATGGAGAGAAGGGTCTTGGGGTGGTTGAGGAAATAACGCAAGCCAGAATTTGAAAGCAATCAAACCACTTCCTCACAAGGTCTCCCTGCATGCCAAGGGCCAGCCACTGTGCCTAGTGTCCTTGCTGCATTAATGCTATATTTCTCCAGGCTAACCCAGTTACCACATACCCTTTTTAGCACGCCTCTGCAGCAAAGTGATAGGTACTTACACTTTGTTATGATTTTCTAATCTTTATCTTGCTTTTCTGGGAAAGGAGCTGAGGGGTTGGGGTGGGATGGAGGAGCATGGGTGGGCATAGGCATGTGCACGCATGTGTTTCTAAGCAGGGTTCTCCCAGGACAAAGCCTTCATCCTTTATGGGTTCCCACTGGGATTAACCAGGAGCAACTGAGCCAAAACACGTTTGGGTACCCAGTGCAGCCTGCTTTCTGTGATATACTGGGAGCTTTTGGGTCAACCCCATGAGCAAACCAATGGCAACGTGTACCACACCTGACATGCCCTAGAGATCATACAGAAGACAAAATGCTGCTTGAGCCATGCTGGCTGGGCAGTTCCATTTCCTCTAAGATGCCATATAAGAAGGCCTGTTCAATCTCTGTTCAATGTCAATGAGAGGCTAGCAGACTGGCTCTATAGGTGGGGGTACCTGGCTTTGCCTGCTGTGCAGCATTGCCCTTGTGGGGGATACGGGCACATGCTGCAGGGCTGTCTGTGCTCATCTCCCACCTTGTGCCCTCTGGGTAGAGATGCAAACCCATCCTCAGCCAGCCCTCCTGGCGATGTGAACACAATCTCACACTGACTCCCTATCCTTGCAGTAGTAAAGGCTGTAGAAAGAGACTGTTTTCTCTCTGCCCTTACCTCACTACATTTTTTTTCTCCTGCTTACCAGACTGCCAGGCAGTTCTTGGTTTTAGTGTGCACAGGTCTCTAGTGCAACTGTAATCCCTTGGCCATACCGTGGGATGGAGTGGGGCCTTCTGCAAGCCCTGCCTGGGAAAGGGGAGACTTCTCACATCTATGCAGCTCACAGGGGCAGCCTTGCTGATGTGGTGTTAGGGATTTGGTTAGGTTGCTCTGATCCTTATGGAGGGATGAGAGTGATAAAGGGGACAGAGGAGAGTTATTGTCGTTTTAAATCAGGTCTGCAATAATGGCTTGTTGTGTAAGAGTTCAAGCACTCAAAGAGGTGTGTTCAAGGACACCAGTGCATTTGTGCCAAGAGGAATGTCTTTTATGGTAAATTAACTCCAGTTAAATAGAATACTTATTCAAAGGGAAACTCCATAATTTAAAGCTGGCATTATCAGCTTTTTGTGTCTGGGTAGAGGGAAAAACAATAGGATTTCGGGGGTATTTTACACCAGATGTAAAAATAAGTTTTGCTAATTATGGTTAACCCCAAGTTTGTGTCATTTGTCTTTGTCTAAATGTATGTCCTTAACTTGTCTCTTATCAGTATAGTCTATAGAAGAGAAGATGCAAGACGGTTGTTTGAACCCTGCAAATCTGAGGGTACTGGGCAAAAGTAGCCAGCCAGAACTGAGCAGTGGGGATGAGGCACGGATTCTGCAAAGGTTACTGCGTTGGGCTCTGTTTCCTTTGACATTACCTGTCTTGTACGGGTACTCTCCTTCCCCGACTCATTCCTTCTGCTTCTTTTGGTTTGTAAATTTATGGGAATTGCAGCTGGTAGCTTTGGCAAGCTCCCCTCATTAAGAGCCCTCTTTGAAAATGGGCTGTGTCTGAGCATTTCCTTAATGAGGACAGGACGGGGTTAAAAAGTGACCATTTCATGGTTGACTTGAACCTGCTTACTTTCCTTGATGTGTCGTTGTGAAATGCCTGACGTGAATAAACTCTCACTTTGGGCAAAGAGGAAGTCAGCGGTCCCTCCGGCACGCCGCCGGGGGCTGCGCAAGGGCAGCGGGAGGGAGCGCCGGTGGCGCTCGGCCGCCCCTGCCCGCAGCGGCGGTGCTGGGGCTGGGGGCCGCACACACCGGGCGCCCCTTGAGCTGGGCACAGCACCGCAGTCCGCCTCACAAGAGCAGAAATAATTTTCGCTCACTGTTTTCCCCCCTTTCCCGGCTCCCCTGGTTAAAGCTGCCCCGGAGAATGAAACCAGACCCTGGCACCCTGTTGCCGCCCGGGAGCCGGGTCCCCTTCTCAGCCCCCGACCGCAGCCTGCGGGGGCGGGGACATCAGTCTCCGGCGGTGCGGGACAGGCTCGCCCCGTGCGGGAGGGGGGCGGCGAAGGGGGCTGCCCCCCCCCCGTGTCCCCCGCCGAGGGTGGGGGGGAAACAAGGGGCCCCTTAGCCCTGCCGCAGCTGGCAAAGTCGTACCCCGAAAGAAGAAAAAGAAGCCTCTCGCAGATGGCAGCCCCCCCCACCCCCCTCCCCTTCGCCCCCTCAACTTTCTCCCACCAGAAGAGCGGGAAAATGAGGGAGGAATGTTTGCGAAACGTGCTCGTTCCTTCTGCAGCGTTCGGTGGTAATGAATGCAGAGGGAGGGCAGAGGAAGGGGATCTGGTGGAGAAGGAATGTGTTTGCAGGAGGAGGAGTGTAAACGGTGATTGTGTAATTAAATAATTAAACAAAAATACTTAAGTCTCATTTGGGGAGAGAGCTGGAATAGGGTCCACAGGGTGTAACTGGTGAATTTTTCAGCTTCCAAGTTTTGCAGAGTCAGGGGCGGAGTGGGAGGGGGGAACGGGGACACTCACGGACACGTTGAGAGCAAATCGTGTGGGAGCGCCGGGGAGAGATTTATCGTTTGAATTTTCAGGAGATCATTTTTATTACGGTGGCCGTTTGGAAGGCAGTCTCTCACCATTGCCCGCAGAGAGAGGACGGGCGGGCGAGCTGCCGGAGGAGCCCGCAGGCCGCGCAGCCCGCTCTGCCCGCCCGAGCGCGCCCCCGCCTCGGCGCGCCCCCGCGGCACGGTCCCGACCGCCCGGAGAAGTTTCGCTTGCCATTGCTATTCGCGAGCCTCTTGCTCCGCTCCGGGCTGTAACCTTGAACTTTCGAAAGCGTGGTGACAGTGTCGTGTTATTACGGCAGCACCACCAACTTCTGAAGAAAGAAAAAACACCGCACCCCCCCCTCCCCCCCAAAAAAAAAAAAAAAAAATAGGAAAGAAAAAAAAGGATTAAAAAAAAAGCAAAAAAAAAAAAATCCTCCCGCCCACCCCCCACCCCCCCTCCGAGTCCTTCCCCCCCTCATCTGCAAAACAACCAGCAGCAGCAGCAGCAGCAGCAGCAAAAGCAAGACTCCTGCGCCGCCGACTACAAGAGGGTTAAAAGTGTAGATTGGATTTCACCCCGGGAAATCTAGCACACGGAGTGAACTTGAATCTTTGGCTATTTAAGGAGGACTGGGGTTTGTTGTGAAGTTGTAGTGATCCAGAGCAGAGCCCCGTCCTGATTGATTTCATCTTCCTTGAGTCTCAGATGACTGTAAAATGAATAGATGAAATTATTCCTTTTTGAGGCTTTTCTTAGGGGCTCTCCGGGCAGCGTGTTCTCAAAGCGAAGTCATGATGTATTCTCCAATCTGTCTCACTCAGGTATAGACGCTTTTATTTAATTTATTTGTTAATTTATTTATTTTCACGTGTTTGTTGGGATTTAAAAAATATATATATATGTATGTGGGTTGTTAATGAGTCACTGCTAGTAGTTGTAACGGGTTAAAGCACAGTCGTAACTGCTTGTCAGATCCAAACTCCTCTCTCAGGAGGGAATATTAAAGAATAAACTGTACCACGCCATTGTTTTGGGGAGATCCATTCAAAGTGTCACCCGTAGACAAATACTGTTAATTGTTGGTGCATAAGAAGTCAAAGGTTAACAAACTGGAAATGAGCATAATTATGCTAAAAAACCGTGTTTGAGAAGTATTGATTTGATTGGAATCAAACGATTTGCACTCTTTTCAGCTCGCCTGTTTACACACAGCCTAATGAAAGGGTTTGAAAGGAAAAGTGCTTTTTTTGACAAAACACAACCACTGGCCGGTTCGAAGTAATCCTGTCTTATGCTTAATTAATAATATGCAGGCTGCCAACAATGAGGGAGATGTGAGAGGGGATGACCAAGCTGTGCAGTGTTTTCTCGTTCGGTTATACAAGGGGACGTCTTTTCCCCCCTCCCCGCTAAAGTGTAGTGCTGGCGGAGGAGCGTGCCCTCTCCCCAGTACGGGGAAAGACCGACCCTTTTTTTACAGTCGCGCTTGCGGCCGCTTTTCGATCCCGAGCGACGACCGTCACCGGGACGGCGGGAGGGGAGCGGCAGTCGGCGCGGAGCGGAGCGGGGCGGCGGTGCGGGACGCGGAGGGCGGGGGGCAGTCCGAGCGGGGGTCCGCGTAGCGGCAAAGCGCAGATTTTGAAACCTGAGGGGTTTCGGAAGCATGTTTGGGAAGTTCCCCGGGTGCCCCTGGAGCTTCCTCTGCCGGCGTACGGTATCGGCGAGCGAGCGCCGGGGCACCGGAGCCTTTTTCGGACGGTAAACCCTGTCTGCAAAGCTCGGGGATAGTTTTCAGCTTTCGTGAAAGTCTGTCTTAGGAGGATGTGATGTAAACTGATTAAGCGATAACTGCTTGCTTCTACATTGGTGCAACAAATAGCTAAAGAAGCAGAAAATGTGCGAAAGTAATGTCTGCTGCAAGGCTGCTGCAGAGAGGCCAACGATGCACTTACAGTTGCACCGTGAATAAATAAGTATGATTTAAGTTATTCCGCAGTTACAAACCATTGTAATTCGAAAGGTCTAAAGTATTCATAAATTGTGATTGAAGATGGAAACAATGATAAGGCTTATTCAGTGATTGGACACAGTCCTGCAGTTTTTTGGCTGACACATTTTTTATTGTTTATATTTTGTTTGGCATCTAAGTGTGATTGACTTAGATATGGATATTTTCAGTAAGTGAATGTGAGCTGCAGTAGAGGAAAGCTGGAAAAAAGTGTTACTGAGATATTTTTGTGTAGCAGAGACGCGCATGCTTGCAGGTACACACATAGAAATAACTACTTAGCGTACAATCTGTGGTTAGCAAAATTAATTCTGTGTAGGCTGTCCACCGTATGAAATTATTGATTGGCCATAAGACCTCTGCATCAGAATATAAACCTTACAGTACAACTTAAGAAAGCAGTTTTTGCATTTGAGGTACAGGTTTTCACAACCACCTCTTTTGCAGTGGTAATTCATGATTTTGTTTTCTTCTCTAATGACATTTTTTTAAATTATATTTTCTTTTTGGACTCTTTGATGTAATAGATTTCCTCATTCTTTACAAATTTGTGTTAAAATACTGCATTCAGGTGTATAAAAAATGCTACATTGTACTTCTACTGCCATTAACTCGAGAAAGCAGTTCCTGGCTTTTGTGCATTGATACTTTCTCCATAATATTTTACAGTCATGCTCTACTATGTGCCATGGAGAGACAGTTCCCATTTGGTGATACATACATGGAACACAGTTGCAGCAAACTGATTTTAGTTTGGAATCTTTTTCTACCTGGTTGGAATGAAAAGAGAAGTTTATAAATGATTTTTTTCTCTATAAAAATTAAAAATTTAAATTACACCGGTAATGAGAACTTAAACCTTGTATTCCTTATTTGTTTAAGGCAAAAGATTGATTAATCTCACTTTGAGTAGCAACTGCATTAAAGCATTTCTGGCACAATTGTTTTCTCTATTGTATTCTCTGTCTCTAGCACTCTTGCAATGCGCATCGACTGTGGTAGTATAGTTCAGAAGAAAATATTTTGGTAAAAGTAAACACAGAACACCTGTTTGGATGGAACTACTTATGAAAGGGGTAGTTCAGTTTGTGCCGAGACAGTGCTGAAGCATGTTTTAATAACAAGTCTAAAATCCAAAGTACAGCTTTAAGGCAAACCTTGTCGATTTGAGTGTTACCCATCACACTTACAATAAAAGTTTGGTGGGTGAGAATAACTCAAAGGTGGAAGAAAACGCACCAAATGCAATTTAATTTTACAGGCTCACTTCCTCTCTTTCCCATATTCCTCTTTCTCTATGTTTTGGAATGACTGGAAACTGCATTTGTCTGTCTTGCTGAGACATGAATAGGATGCAGTTACTGCATGCCTTTTAGTGCTTGCTCTCTTGTGATATTTTTTGCCATGGTTTATTCTGTTACAGTCATCCAAAATCTCAGAATATGTAGTATTTTCTGTTTTACCTGTATGTTATTTCACCGGGCATGAGAAAATCCATACAGGGAAGTTGAGTCGGTGAAGTTTTCTGATAAAATTACCATACTTTTGCCTGGTGTATTTATTGTAGAGTCCTCAGTTTGAGCTTTCATGGGCTGATACAAAATTTAAAAGTGAAAGATAGGAGAGGAGCACTGCATATCCTCTTTATCTTTTCAATAAAGTAAACTTGGCCTACCTTTTGTCATTAGATGACTGCTATTTTTCCTTTCTTTACAAGCAGCATAGATGTTGTATAGTACCTTCCATTTAAATTTAAATTGCCAGTGCACTATGGTTTACCTTAGCTATTTGATATGACTTTTGAAAATCTTACCTTTATAAATCACTTCATCGCAAGAGCAGCTGTGGCACATGAGCAAGTGCCACATAAAACCAAAATATAATTCACTATTGTCTATATGAATATTAAGGAGGAAAAATAAAATCCTGTTGGTATCTTTTTAGGAGATTTGGTGGAGAATGTGTGTGATTAATTGCAAATGTCCATGTAGGATAATTTTTATAGGCACTTCCCCATGTCAAGTAGTATTTTCATTTGTAAATACTCCAGATGCACAATGAATAGCTCAAAAAATCTGTTAAAATTTCTTTCAAACAGGATGTTCTTTGCTGTGTTTCTTCTCGACACTTTTCACCTGTATGTATATCTTTAGGACTTAACAATACTGTGAAAGAAAAACCCAAATACAGTTTTTAAAAGGTTGGAGTTTCTGATGTGTATGTTTTTGTGTTTTTTTTTCTCCCTATTTTTGAAAAGGAAACATTGAACTGCTACAGAGTGGAATTTAATCAGTGAAATTCTCTATAAAATTTTCATAGGTATAAAGTGCTATAGGTTATTATCGTTAATACTATATGCATAACCTCAAGGCATAGTCAATCTGAAATAATTTAATAATTTATGATGCTCTTCTTCAAAATTAAAACTAGATGTGCAATATTCTACTAGTGTAGAATATGTCCATTTTTATTTTATTGCCATTTTAAGTTATAAATGCCAAAGTCTGTTTAGATGTAGGAGAAATCATTGTATTGAGGCAAAAATTAATTTCTCCCAAAGCTCTTCAGCCACCTGCCTTCACCCCACCTTTAGCCCCAGCTGTTAGAATTTTCAAAATCTGTAGTAAATCTGTTTTATTCAGCCTAAAATGAATTGTGAGGACTTAACACAGTGTGACTTTAAGTTGTTATGCTTCCACTAATTAAAAAAAAAATAAAAATCAATACTTCAATTAAGATGACTTCTGTAGGAGAAAAAATAAACTTTCTTTAGTAGTTATAATTGAAAGGGAAAAAAGCATGGCATCAGAAAGCATATGAAGATAGGGAAGTCTTATCATGGGCTGTGGTTGCTCAGAGCAGAACTGCCTTCCCACACAAAGAACAGATTGTGGTTTAACTCTTTCCACGGCCTAGTTTTATGTGCCAGTATAGTAACAGAATTGTTCAAATCTCTGCTGGAAACTACTAATCAGTTTAATTGTTGCCTTTGTAGGTCTTTGTCAAGCATCATACTGTAATGAAATTGTTTATGTCCTGAAGTATCTTCCTATATTACCTCTCTGTTCTTTTTTTCCTTTCCCCCCCCCCACCTTTGCTTAATTTTTTTTTTCCTATGAAGACAACATGATTATAGGTAAACTGCTTGTAACTTTTCTGATGTTTTCTGTTTGAGTTGAGGTTGGTTAGAGAAGAGAGGTAACTAGATCTAGTGGGTTTTGCAACATTCAGGAAATTTTGAAGTTTGTTTGAAATTCAAAGATTTAAATATGGAATTCTTTGCCTGAAGCTTCTGCAATGGCAGTCTGCACTCTATAATTGAGACCATTAGTTATACTTTCATCATTTTTACCTAATGGAGTTAATCAGCCTATTGATTAAACATAATTCATTCCTTGTCTAGCAGCATAACTAAAATAGTAGTTTGTTAATTGTATTCTTGAATATAATTGCATAAAAAAGGTTCAGTTTTAGTTTGATTGCACTGTGCCACTAAGTATGAAGAGCAATCTGCGTGGTATTTAAAACTAAATATCCCTACACACAGGAAGAAAGATACCTCCCCTTAGGTCTACCTTTCAACCCAAAATATAGTAACGTTTGATAAGCAGATTGCAGTGTTTTAAACAGCAGACTTCTTAATGGAAAATAAGTTTTTGGGGAAGGTCTATTTAGATATTAACATGGATGTGTAGGATGGTACTTTAAGCAGACAAATGAAATTAATTTAATTGCTATAGGATGTGCCTGTAGACAACAACTAAGCATTACCTCCTTAATGCAATCCATATTGCTGCTAGGCAGAAGATAAGAACTTGCAGGTGAAGCCAGACAACAGAAAGGGATATTTTGAAACTCTAAATAAATGGCATGGATTTCACAAAAGCAGCATTGGACCAGCGGTGGACTCATAATGTCTCTTTGCCACAGCATGTAGAAACACAAAGAATGCAAAGTTTGTGCCAAGTTGCCATTTTTCATTGTACACCTCAGATTGATTTTTAAGGGGTTTAGAATAATTGCCACACTCATGTGATCAGTTAGCAAATTAACTGACTCTGTGGGGCTTCAAAATTCACAGTGGAACTGCTGGAAGGACATAAATGTAATTTTTGTTCTCACCTTCATAAAGTCTTAACTTTACAGAGCTTGGGGGTGGTGGGAGGGAAGAGAGAAGAGCTGAAAGTACAGACGCTTCTGTTCAGGATTTGTATATGACATGTGTCTTTTGCCTGCTTTTCCTTACTGTATACTGGTTTCTCTAGTTACCACCACTGGAATGGTGCTGTTTCAGTGCTGGAATGTTGGACGTTTGATAAGAAAATGGATCAAGTTTAATGGCGCATGCTCTTTGTGCCACCAGCAGTCTCTTGCTGGGAGCATGCTCCAAAAGCGGGAACTGTGTGGCATTACACTGAGCATGTATATGCTTTGTGTTTCGGTGCCACAGAGAAGAGAAATGAACTGTGGCATTTGCCTCAGCCTTCTGAACAATTCTGCTCAGATTTTTTAAAACCGTGCAGTGTCCTCTTTGTGCAATGGTACTTTTCTTGATGTTAGGTGTTCACTCAAATATTTAAATGTTAGGAACAAAACATCTTGGTAGCATCTCTTAAATTGTGTTGTCTCTGCAACGTTGTGGGTTGAAGTGAGGGGAGGAGTACAAAATAAAATGTTCACATGCTTCTTTCAAAGAATGAAATATGAAATTTGTGTAAATTTTAAGTGTTTATTCTCTTCATCTAGTATTTCACGTAAAGATTTTCAGAAACGTTTCTTGATGCTGCTTTGGTATGAGAACTTGCTGACTTTGAGTTTTCTTGTTCTCTTCTTCTTTCTTTTCCTTCACTTCTTTCCACAGGATGAATTTCACCCGTTCATTGAGGCACTTCTTCCACATGTCCGTGCAATTGCCTATACTTGGTTCAATCTTCAGGCTCGAAAACGCAAGTACTTTAAAAAACATGAGAAACGAATGTCAAAGGATGAGGAAAGAGCAGTCAAGGATGAGCTACTTAGTGAAAAGCCTGAAATTAAACAGAAGTGGGCATCCAGGCTCCTGGCCAAGCTGCGCAAAGATATTCGCCAAGAGTTCCGGGAGGATTTTGTGCTCACAGTTACTGGGAAGAAGCATCCATGCTGTGTATTGTCCAATCCTGACCAGAAGGGCAAGATTAGGAGAATCGATTGCCTGCGACAGGCTGACAAAGTCTGGCGTCTGGATCTAGTCATGGTGATCCTGTTCAAAGGCATCCCCTTGGAAAGTACGGATGGAGAGCGTCTCATGAAATCCCCACATTGCACAAATCCAGCACTTTGCGTCCAGCCACATCACATAACAGTATCAGTCAAGGAGCTTGATTTGTTTTTGGCATACTACGTGCAGGAGCAAGGTAGGAAGCAGACTGTCATGTTTCTATGTTAGTATGTCACACTCTGACTCCAAGTAGCCCTGTTTCCCCTGTGGGCTGGCTTCCAGTGAAACATTGTTCTGTGGTCCATAGGTGTAGTGTGGCTACATATCCATTTGTAAATCAGCACATATACATACATTCTTAAACACACACATTTTCCTGCAGACCTGTGTGACATTCATATTTGACATGCGTGCCTCTTTCAAGAGTGAGAGAGACACATACCAAGGCAGTACTTGCATTCCACTGAAGTTGCCTTTTATTTTTTGTGAAAAAGTGGCAATACATAGTTGTGACTTCAGAAAACATTCTTGTTTTCAAGTTGAATTTTTAAAGAAAAACAGAAACCCCCACCCCAGTACTATTAAGAACAGATGCAGGCATATGCAATTGCACAGTCACAATAAATACTACAAATATTTAATATGTTAAATATTAAATATTTGTAGTAAAAAAATATTAAATATATTTAATATGTTTTTGTTGTTATAATTAATCAAGAAGTAATCCTTAAACTGATCATGTTGAAGAGCAATTGTAGAGTTTTTCATACCAAAAAAAACAAAGCTTGAAAATATTTTATCATGGCTGTATTTCATGTAAATGCCAAATAGAATCAGAATTGCAGCATACAATATGTAACATTTTATTCATATTTTACATCAGTAGCTCATCTTATCTATTTGAGCTTTAAAACAAAGATCCAGGTTGTAATATTTTGAGAAATTTTTATGAAGAGTATATTTTCATAATCACACTCCTATACTCTCATTTCGCAGGTAATTGAAATGTGGAAAATTGCAGGATCTCTACGGAAAATCTTCTTAAACTTAGTATTACAGAATGAAAATAAAAACAGGGCTTCTGATAATCATGTGTCAGGCGAAAAACCTACTAGCCATATTTCATATATTGGATATTCAATAGCAATACCCATTGGCAGGTTCCCTAAAATTGTAAATGTCTGTAAGTAGATAAAGGTGTCAGTTTGTTTTTTTCTTTCTTTCTTTCTTTTTTTTTTCCTCTGATAATAAGTCTTCTGAAATACTTTTTCTCTGTTCGGGTCATTTTGGTTCTTTCTGATAATGATACTGTCTCCAAGTGTCTTTGTAATGCTGGCTGCCAGCAGATCAGCAGTAATAATGCATTTCTTTTTTAGCCACAGATCTCAAGTAGGGAAAGTTCAACCATCTGCAGATGGTGGGCCATTTCACAACTTGGCCTGGTAGTAGGTAGAAATGGCCTGCAGAAGGGCAGATGGCAGGCTGTTATCTGATGCTTGGTAAATAACTATGGGATTTAACTGGAAAACAAATTGAATTGATTTTGTTAGTAACGAAAAAGTAAAATTGCATGGCTTCATTTGGCGTGTACTCATTTTTTAAGAGGAGAACTACATTTTTGTTTTAATTAATTCTCTTTTTAGCATTTACTCACGCAAGTGAAGAACTGTTTATTTGAATGCATATATTATTTGTTATGAAAAAAATATTGGATTCCCCCCCCCGCCCCGCACCCCCTTACCCCTGCACCCCCCATAGTATTTTTTTTGGGTTTTTTTCTCTCTACAGCAGCAGACACATTTAGGTATTTTACAGTGACTTTAAGTAGCTGCGGAGTCTGGTAAATTTGATCCCATATAATATAGGAAGAAGGATTTCTTTGACAACATTAAACAAAATAGCTTAATTACAAGTAATTTTTGCCTTTAAACTCCTTTTGTAGAAAAAAAATCAAATTATATTATGAATGCATATAGCGTAAGTCATAATTTACTGATTAATTCTATGGATTTACCTGTCTCTAAAAGTCAAAACTACAAAGGGAGGCAAAACAGTTTAAGTACCTCTTGAGCCAAAGAAACTGGGGTCAGAGTACTCTTAACACACTGTTGACTTATAAGTTGCTGAAAGAGAGTAACTCGAAGTGGGAGAAGGAATTGCAGGGCATAGCTGATTTTGTTGATTTAAATGTATTGAGAATTTAAGTTTATTTAAAACACTGTTGTCTAATTGGAAATGAGGAAGTTGAGTATGCTGTAATAGTATAACTTTCAAAGTTACACAATGCTACTTTGAGAATATACTGAAAATGAAGCTGGCTAATTTCTATTTCAAAGTCACTCTTAGAAGACCCTTTTGTTTATTGCTAACTGCATGTCTTTTGTATTTTGCTGCTTTACTGTAAGTCTTCTATTAACATCTGTTGGCTCTCTTCTTGAAGAAGTCAAATTAAGTTGTCTATGTAATTTTTTTTTCCATTTTATCAAACTTTGATTCTCTATATTCGTCGAAAGCAGGTTAATTGTGGCACTTTTTAGTGTACTTGATTAAGAGTGCCAGTCTGTGAAAGATATGCATGAAGTCAACCAAAAATGTTGCATTATACATATGGCGTTTTGCTTTTTATTTATCTTTCAGAACATATAAACGCCTAATAGCACCATGTAAAAACTAAGTGGAAACATAAAAAAAATTTAATCGCTGAACAAAATATGAAGAAGGAATTAGCACACAAAATGAAAAAAGGGGCCAAGTAGGTTGCTTTTTTTGTTGCTTTAAAATAGAAGATTAGGGGAAAAAAGAGGAGGAAGGATAGTTTGAGTGCCAGTGATGGTTGCCAGTGGCACCAGGATTGGCATCAGACCTTCTTTGTTTAGCCTAGGATGTCTGTGATTTGTTGGTTGGCATCCGCATTGCAGTGCAGAGTAATGTTACAATATATTGACAATTTCCAGATCTAGAAGTGTCAATAATGTTTTCAGTTCTTAACAAAAAGAGCTCCTACTTCCATGTCTGCCTTGAAAGAAGAAATAAGGACTGATCTGTGAAGTTCTGTCATTGATGAACTTCATCAGATGCTACTTTTTGCTCATCTCAGAATTCAGCATCTTTTCCCCCCTCTATTCACTTTCTGCCATCCTCTTAAATAAAAGAAAAAAAAGAAAAAAAGAGGATTGACGTAGGTTGCAATGCTGCTCCTTTGACTGAAAAGGAGGAAGAAAATGGGAAGTATAGACTGTGATCAATGTTTAACATTAAAATAATTTTTAATCACAACGTGCTTCTATGGGGCTCTGCTTGTTGTGTGTATCAGGGGCACGCGTGTGTCCCACGCAGATCGTTTATAAACCCCAACTTGAAAATGGTGTGAACACTGTTTTTATTGACAATATTGTCCTTTTTTTTTTTTTTTTCCTGTCAGCATCAGAGAGTGTCTATCACTTAGTATGAAACGCATTTCGGTCCATAAAATCATTTGATGGTATTTAATTCAGCGCAGCGCTTATGCTGTGTTCCCGTTGCTACAAGAACCGCCATTTTGTTTGTCGAGTGCCAGGAGAGGGGAAAAAAAGGCAGACAATGTGCTTGATGCCAATAATGGTTGCCAGTGGCACCGAGGTTGGCATCAGACCCTCTTTGTCTAGTTGCTGAATGCCTTTGATTCGTTGGTTGGCATCCGCATTGCAGTGGGCACATTGGAAAGTTTTTGACAATCAGTGAATGAAAGCTGCAGTACTTGTTTGCTGCAACAGAACCAAGATAATATAAATCTCTCCTTCAGATGGATGTTTTACTTACTCTTACAGTGACTAATTAAAAAAAAAAAGCTAGAAATTCCCTTATTTTTTTTTTGTAAAGCATAAAATATCTATAGCAATGTGCCTTGTCTGCAGAATTCTGAATTCCCTCATCATCTCCACTACTTTTTTTTTTTTTTTGCAGCATGAATAAAATGCAAACTTGATGTTAGGTAATTCAGCATATACTGAATGAAGCATACTACACCTTAGGAGTTTGAGAGTTTAAAGAACTGAAGCAGTGCTACATGTAAATGTGAAGATTTTGTCTCTCAGAGTACATTTCTCTGATCAGTCATGTTACTGTTTACACTCTCCTTTGTCCTTATGTAACGGTGATATAATTGGGGGAGCCCACATTACCAGCTGTTAATAAACTCTGGAGTCAAAGGAGGAGAGGCTCTTTTAAACTATCTAGGGAGAGGGGAAGAAAATAGATACAGATGTCCTTAGTCCTTAGTAGTGTTAAGGCACTCTTAGCTTTTTAACTTCTTACACCGTCAAGACGCTACCACAGCTCCAGCTGTGCAACTTTGTTAGCAGGAAATTGGCAAAAAGAATAAATCATTTCTGTTGGAAGTTTCCTAGATAGTTAACATTAATATTGCTTTCCGGTTAACTGCTATTATCTCGTTAATTAATAAGAAGGATTAGCAGCTCTACCCAAAGGGCTGCGCAGAAGGAAGCCTGGCCTGTGTGAGTCCCTGAGTGGCTAGACTGTGTCCTGTCTCTTGAGGACTGGAGGGGGGTACTGGGCCAGGGGAAAAAAGGAAAAAAGCAAGAGAAAGATGAGAGAAGTGCAAGGGCAGTGGCCAGCCAAGGGGAGAATTTTGTGTGCAGAGCTCTCATGCTGAGCTGGCCCAGTGCTGGGGAGGTTGGCAGTGCCCTGCTGTGCTGCAGGTGCCATGCCCCGCTGGGGGGACGTGGGAGGGGGCACGGGCACACCCCAGAGTGGCGCCCACTCTCCTGAAGTTAACCTCAGCTGGGTGCAGGGTGCTGCTGCTGCATCGAGCCGAAACACTTCTGCCCTTAGCTTAATGCCAGCAAACTGGCAGTCCCCAGCCAAGTGGGGATATCGCTTTCCCAGTTCAGACAGTCCTGGCAGCATGTGTGTCTTGTCTTACTTGGAAAACCTGCTCTCTTCCAGAAGGAATTGTAATTCTTTTTTTAACGAGATATGTCTGAATTTCAGGAGTGGGTGGGTTTATCGATGGCTTAATCTTTTTTAAAGCTTTTTGAATTTTGTGAATTTATGTCTATAGGGAGCTCAAATTTTGAAAGAGGTTTGCGTAGTAGTTTCATGTTACATTTGAGTTTTCATTCTGTAGGTAGAGAAAATTTATTGTGTAGTCATTCTGTTAATATTTTTAAATAATAATAAAATTGTTTTGGTTAGTTTGCTGTGACTACATGAATTTTCCACCTAAAATCACCTTCAAAATAATGTTTAGCAGTTATTGGTTAAGTCATATTATGGTCATATGCCGAAATACCACGCCACCCAGACAGATTTTGGATGAGGGTTCGCATTTTTTGTGTGCACTGATATTCCCTCATAGAATTAATAAAAAAGCAATGGGCTTAGATGAATCAAACATCTGCTGATTGTTTCTGCTTTGTTTAACCTTAGTGATTTGCCTCCTTCTGAATACTTTACCTGGGAACGCACAGTAGAACATTTTACCTGTTTTGTAGAAGGATATATCAAAGTGCAAGGTGATTTGCTGGGAGTTTACACAGCAAATGATGAGTTCCATCAGGAACAGCAGGAAATAGAGCTTATTACTGGCTGTACCTGCAGGCTTCTATACGCTCCAGGACCTTGTTTCTTGCACAGTGAAATGGCATGCCATCCCTTGCTCTGAATCTTAGTTTTGAATCAGAAAGCCAGTACAGAACCCGAAATATGAATTTATATTTTGTCTGCTCTGGTACTAGAAGAGCTTTTAGTAGTTAAAAAATCTCATAGGGAATAATCAACCTTTTTAAAACTGAATTGCTCTGGACAATTCCAGTCTGTTGAGGCGTGAAGAGAACACAATTTTAAAAAAACTTTTTTGTGTCAACTGAAAAAGACACTGTATTATTTTCTAGTTTTCTAAAGTAAATTTTGGATAACTATTTTGTTGTTGATTGTCTCTACTGTGCTGAAAATTATAGGCAAGAAAGACATTTGCCATTAGGAAATGGAGGTTAATTCAGTCTATATATGGATGTAATAATATTTTTCAATTGATTATTATAGTTACTTTGTTTATGGACATGTAGGATACTGAAACATTTTGAAAGACCACTTAGCAATTTTCATTTTTTCAAAACATTGATGTGTGAACTAGCATCTAGATAGTAGGTCTGCAGAATTAAAAATGTTTCATTTTTTCCTTTTAATTTAAAAAAGCTTTCTTTAAAGAAGGAATGCGGGTCATATAACAGGTTCATAAAAAAGACAAGGGAATTTTCCACTATTCAGCACTATTTAGTATTACTGTTAACAGAAATTAAATTTATGTGCATTTCAGGAAAGAACTCTTATCTCATTCTGATTTTTCTTACCTTATACACTAAGAGGAGTAAGTTTCACAGGGTTAGTAACATCAATTGTATTTAAGATAAAAGAAACTTATGTTTAAATTAATTCCATTCTTGAAAACGTAGAAGTCAGTGTTAATTTATGAATGACATTTAGTTCAAAACAAGAAATAGCAATGTAAAGAATGGAAAATGAATCAGAAAATTCTTGCAATTGTGGTCATTTCAGACAGAATACTGTTAACAAAAAGGATTGTTCTAAACTATATACAAGACCACTCATTAATAAGGGAAATACCTCAATTTAAAGAAGGATTTTATGTTTTAAATTTCTTACATTTTCATGCATATTTGAATTCACTGTAAGTGTGAAAAAAATCATTAAAGTAATTAAATGCTAAATGCCACTACAGGTTGGATTTTAAAGTTAATTGCATGAGGTTGCTGTCAAGTCCACTTCTTTATCTAGCTTTCTTTTTTTCCTCTGTGTTTCCTCATTCTTCTCTTTCCTGCTGCTAGTGTAGTAGCATAGTCCTGTCAAGGACAGGTGTCCCTCTGAAATGGTGGTTCACAATGCCAAACACTGTAACTCAAGAGGTTTCCTGAAGTGTTGCTTTCCAGTCTCAGCAGCAAGGTGAAATGTTTCTTTGATGTAGTTGCTGGGATAGTCTTAAGATCAAGATAAATGGCTATCTTAACTGAATAGGGTAGCTCCTTCCATTGTGGGGTGAAGAAGAAGGCTCCTTATGAGGAGCTGCTTTACAGATACTAAGTGAATGTGAAAAGGGAAGAAAGTCTCTGATACTATTCAGTTTGTTTGGCAGATGTCAAACAAGATGTCATTCACTGAAGGAAGGTTTCATGATTTTATTCTGTATCTCTTTTTATGTTTTGTAATTTTAAACACTGGTGGAATTTTTAGAAGTTTTTGCTAAAACTGGCAAAGGGCATTGAAACCTGGATTAGAAGAGGTTTGAAAGTCTCAGAAGCTAGTAAAAGGGAAGTAAATCTCAGATTATTAGCTTTGTGTTAGAGAAAGCAGAGTTCATTTTGGTGTGTCTATTGTACTCTCTTGTAGCGGTGAGCTGTGTGTGAACCTGGAACCATTCTTCTAGCACAGTTGTTTATATTTCCCCTCCACCATGTTTTTATTGACAAAAAAGATTACTTGTGCTCTCCCCACCAGTTCTTCTCTGAGGGAGATCCCTTCCTTTTCTTTAGTATATTGTGCTTTTTAAATTTTAAATAAATATATTTCCTTAGCTGTTTCTTGGGGACATCAACATCGGAATGTGACTTTTATTCTAGTCCGCCTGCCCCCACCCTGCATCCCATCCCATCCCATCCCATCCCATCCCATCCCATCCCATCCCATCCCATCCCATCCCATCCCATCCCATCCCATCCCATCCCATCCCATCCCATCCCATCCCATCCCATCCCATCCCATCCCATCCCATCCCATCCCATCCCATCCCTGCCCCCAAAAAGAGTGGTGGGAGATGGGCACTTCAGACTTGGAGCTGGGGGGCATTTTCAGAAAGGGCTGATAGTCTAAAATTTGTTCATCAACGACAGTGTTTCGAATGCTTTTAGATTGCCTGAGGACCAGAGCTTTTGCCTCCATGCCCTATGACTCTTGTGTGTTATGTTACACTTCATACGAGACCCCTCTTCAAGTCAGAAAGGTGACTTAAAGTTATGGGGACCTTGAAGTAATTTTAACCTTAATTTGCTCCTGACTGCCTGTGGTGCTTGGAATTTTTAAACAACATGTGTATTTGTTTGTTTTTACTCCAAGAAATAGTGAAATAAGGAGAAGTTACTGTGATGTGGAATGGGGTGAGAGCTTAGCTGAATCCCCTTCAATCATTGTGTTCTTTCCTCTCAGTGAAACCTTGCACTTTTTTGCTTAAGTAACTGTTCATCTCCAGAGTAGAAGGGACATGTCAAGTTTTCCAGTGTCCTTCCATAAAGGTACCTTCACTAAAGACATCTCAATGGCTTAAAGTGGGCCTTCTATTATTTCCCCTCTGAATAAAATACATAAGAAATTGATCAAAACAGTTCCCATTTTCTTCCTTAGAAGAAACAGGAAAACCAAATGCAAAAATGAACAGGTAGTGAACTCTGAGAAACTTGGTGTGGTTATTGAGAAATTAGGGAAAAAATTCTGTGATTGTTTGTTGGAGGCAAATGGTGTGCACAGGTAAGTATATTCTATATTGTCTGGAATTATTTAACAATTGATAATTTTAAGTATCTATGTTTTGAACATATTGTTTACATATTTGACTTCCTGATCTCCAAGCAATATTAACCTGAGTTACTACACATCATTTCACAAAGGATCAATTTAAACAAATAAAAGATGGTTATCTATTTATCCTAAATCTAGCATTGTATTTTAATTTCCAGTCAATTTCCTTGTCATATCCTTCATAAACTGCCTTCTGAGGTGTCATAAGATTTGCATGTTTTTCTTTAAAATAGAAACAAAATAATGTGCATGCTTTAGAATTCAGTAATTACAAACTCTATGCCTTTAGAAATTGAATGAAATTAAAATAGCATATATTTTTGCTTGTGAACTGCATTGGGCTAAAATGCCAAACCATTTTCAATCTTTTTTATGAAGTAGCTAATAGGAAAATGTTTAGAAGATTATTATGGATGTGCATTGTGTCTGAGAGATAGCAAATATGCTTACTGCAGCATCAGCTTTCCATTGCCTGAGTAATGCCATAGAAAATGATGACAGACCTTTTGGGGGGATAACTCCACTCCAGTGTCCCTGATTTAAAAATTTCTCCTGATCAAGACAGACTTACTCTGACATCTGCAGTTTCTAGATGGATTACCTTAAATTTGTTATGCCGTGTTAAAAGATGTGTTTTACGAGGCTGGCCCCAGCTCCTGGCCTCAGTGTCAAGAACCCAGCTATGTGATGCAACACATCTTGTTAGGTTTAATTGACCAAAGCTGATTTGTTAAAAAAATTCATTTGTGCGGTAACTCATGCCACACCAAGTTGCTACCTGAATCTCTTGACCTTGGTTTGTCTGGGTCATGAAATGTCTGTGAACTGCTTGACCTCTCCATTGTTCAGTGGCCATGCCACTTCCTCCACTTCTTTGTGGTGGTTGCTGACAAGAAGACCTCAGCCCCAAATTTACATGCCAGTGGGTTTTCAGTGTCCCTCTAGAGCATCTGTATCCTTCTTTGGAAGTCCTTTTTTGATGTCACCACTTTTTGTCTGCTGACAGAGAGGGGGAAAAATTGACAGACCTTCATAGCAGAAGAGATAGTGAGGGAATTTCTGTGAGCTGGAGGAAAACTCCATCCCCTCTCAGGCTGCTGTGCATTTCTGTTATGCTGGGGTGCATGGGGTCACTACTTTTTTCAAGGGGAAACACCATCTGTCTCAGTCAATCCCATTTCCCTGTGAGCGTTTTTGAGTGGGATGTGCTGGGAAGAATGTTCTGCTTTGAAAATATTTTGTGATGAAAATCTAATGAGTATGCACACTATTTCAATTTTTAGGACACAAGAGTGATCAAAATAGTTTTTTGGCATGAAATGGAAGAGTGTTTCCTGTCAATGTCATAAGTGGCTATTGATTTCTTCAATACCAAAACATCGACTTCTAAAGACCTAACTTGTATTTAAGAGCAGTCATGATTTCTAAAGCAAAGGACTTTAAACACTATGCTTGGTGCAGTATCTAATCTCAGTAAAAGGGAGAATGAGCAATCTTTTTATGACTTCTGTAAAAAACCAAAGTGGAATACATTGTTTGGAATACATTATTTCTAGTGGAAGTTACTTATCCTTAAGAATTATTCTTGGTGGGGGGCAGTCATTGGCCACTTACCCTGACAGGCTGCCTACTGTCACTATCTCAGATGCTAATGTCAGCTTCTTGATGTAGACTTTGTGCTTCTTGTAATTACCAGTTTATTTTGCTTACTGTAAATTACAGTTTATTTTGTAGAAATGGGTGTTACATCTAATCATGTGCTGCATTGTGACGCTGTTTTAGGAAGTAAAGCCTTTCAAAATCAGTGGCTGGATCTGTCAAAAAACTGTGGCTAGGTTAAGAAAGCTTATAGGCTGGTACTGATACCATTATAAAGCAAGTAAATTTGTATTCCTGTCATCATCAGATAGTTGGTATGCTCTTTTTTAAAGTCCTTAGCCTTAGATTTTGCTCACATGAGTGGATTTATTCAATCGAGTTGACATAGTTTAAACCCCATATTCTTTCGCAGCACATGATCAGGTTTGTATTTCTGCAGTACACCTGATTTCTTGGTAAACTTATTCTTTTCTGCCTCTTGAAAAAGAAATCAGATGGTATGTTTACATACAGCATTCCTGTGCACTTTTATATGATGAAACATTTTCTTTCTGTGTGAAACTCTGCAAGCTAGGTGTGATTTCTAATTGCAGTTACATAGTTCCTCTGAAGGAAGAGGGTGGGAACGCTGGTGTAAGAGGAACTTGAATGCTATGGCTGGGATGACAATGCAAAGTATGACTCAATGTTTAGTTGCAAGGACTTAAAAATCCTTGTCCCTGGTCCCCAGCCCCGCTGTTGTCTCACTGGGTGACTGCAGGCAAGTTAATTAATATCTCATTGTCTCTGGACCCTGGGAGAGAGAACACCTCTTGCTTCAGTGTTGGCCCAGCGAGGATTGTGATAAATACTGAGATAAGTACTGGCTAAAAAGTTCCTGTATTCCACTGCAAGCAAAACCCACGTGCTGGTGCCCAGCCCCCAGGAGGGCTCTGTATCATAAAGAAAGGTTGTACCCAGTTTTCTCAAGCCCAGACAGAAGGAACTTGCCCAAGCAGGGAGGGCCGGCACAAAGCATTCCTTGCCTGTAAGCCCTGCGGTGGTACTGCTCCTTGGGAGAGGGTGTCGGAGCGAAACCAGGCGGCAGGGCTGCCCGTCACAGAGCACCAGGCTGTGGGAGCAGCACTCCTCCGTCACCCCTGCTTCGCTCAGCTCAGCAGGAGCTCCGGGCAGGACTGGCCCTTGGCAGTGGGACGTGGCACAGACAGCTCTCTGAGTTTCCCCGCCCCGTGGCAGTAAAGCAAAAACGCACTCCAGACAGAAAGATAAAAAACACTTATTATGGGACAATTGTATGGATATTCATCAACATTCAACCACAAAGGAGGCATCTGCAGTGCCTGTAGGGGTAGCCCATGAGCTCAGTCTGCTTTCCCGTCCTTCTCTCTGCTCCCATCGAAGGTTTTCAGTCAGCTGGGCCACTTGAACACTAAAGTTCCTGCCCTGTGGTCCCATGCTCAGGATGGATGGTCAGGAATTTGGCGTGGTGTGAAGTGAAACCCAAGCTAATGTAGCGGAGTACCTATATCTGGAATATGCTGGCCATCCAGGCTTAGTCCAGGATTGAATCCTGGCTTAGTCCAGGATTGAATCTTAGAGGGCCTGGCTTTGCCTGAAGTTCCAAGTGATTGTAGTGAAATCTCCTAAGTAATTAGTAACCTGTGCTTTTTGGACCCAGTATGTCATCTACTTTTACTGCTTTGGTCACTGCTTTCCTCATGCCTGCCTTTATGATGGTATTTTAGGTTTGGTAACAAGCTAACCATACCAACACCTACAGAATTCCTGCGTCTGCTTCTCAGAGTGGGAAGTGGCAATAATTTTCAAAAGTGAAGTGTGTCCATGCATTTTTCCAGCTGATACTGAAGCAGTGCAGTTTACAGCAAAACAAGGGTTAACATCAAAACTTATTCTATTGTTTAACTTCCAGTTAAAGAATAACCAGCTGTGCAGAAAAGAGAATTGAAAAATTGATTGGCCTTTTGGATTCAGACATAGAATTTAAAGGATATCAGGTTGTGATTTTGCCATATATGCATTCATGGGTGAGTTTATGGCCTGCAGTTCAGTGACTTGTAGAGGCTCATGTTGTAGGAGCCACAGCCTTAGTTGGTTTTATTAAACCTAAGGGAATTTGTTTAAAATCTATGTATAATTACTTTAACTGGCTTGATTGCTGCCTTTTTTTAATTTTTTTTAGTAACGAAAACATATCAAATTGTTACTTAGAGCTAAAATTGTTTTTTGCACTTTATATTGAGGAGTTCTGGTGTATTTTAAAACATATTGTGATCTTGCTTTATCATACACAAATGCAGTATGTGTATATAGTCCTTCCTGGCCGTTCATACATTTTTTTCATTATATTGTGGATATAACTTGAATATTCTGGGACAAGAATTCTAGTTGTCCTGTAGTGTTTTCTGTTCTATTTACAACCTCCAAATAAAGGAAAAGCTGCTTATAGTAAAGTGAGGATCACTGGTCTTTCAGTAATTAAATAGACTTGTTATACTGCATTAATCCTTTTTGGAACATTTGGAATGGCTTCTTAGCACTCACAAACACAGCATTAGGGCCAGCAATTAATCTGTTGTTTGTCCTTCAATATTTGTGTGACATAAAGAATTTGCATTCAAAGATGTAATTTGGGTTCAGGATGAGGATCATCATGAAGTCAAATACTTATATTGGTCATTCAGTAGTGTGAACCAAGTCCTAGAATGAAGTTGCAATAATTGTTGGAAGGACTCACACACTACTAATTGCAGCCAACTGAAAGAACTAGTGATGGTTTTCAGTGCTGTCTAGTTTTGCTTGTTCTATGTACATGAGGAAAAAAGTCTGAATTATTTGGAGGTAGCCAGAAACTTTCTAATTTTCTGATTAGCCTTTCTTATAGGTAGCTCAAGATGTAAAGACACAACATTTCATCAGTTATGAATATGCTCAAGAAAAAAATTCAGGATCTTTCTAATGATGAGGACAGCGGTTTTTTTAATCAGGGACAGGTTTAGGGAGCATCTACTAAGATGGCATGCCTAAACCTGATCTAGCAGAGAAGTGGTTCTGGTGATCTCTTGATATTCTTTCTAATTTCAGGGTTCAGTGGTGCTAATACAGTGTCAAATTTCTTCCTTTTCTGAGCTTTGACTTCACAAACAATGAGCAACTAAAATTACACAAAATTTCTCTCAGATTTTTGTAGTGTTTAAATTGATTTTCTGGACAAAGTCTGCTTAGTCTCTGATCAGAAGGCCACACTAATTCACTTTGTGCTGTTTAGAATCCCGTGCTGTTCTTCTGCATTGTTCTGCTGTAACTGACCTGAAGCACGGTATAGAGAATAAGCTTCTGAGACCAGGTTAAATCAGCAGAAGAGTCTTATGTTCCTCTGGTATACAGTCTTAGAACACAATATCCTATTCCAGTAAGATATAAGTGTTTTAAATATAGTCCAGCCAGTTTGACCTTGTCAGAATTCAAGTCATATTATTGGTAACTTTGGTTTGCTGACGTGTTTTACAGTAGGATGAGCATTAACACAGAGCTCCCATCTGGTGAGAAACCTACAGAGAGTGCTATACATAGATTTTTTTCTTAAATTCCATGTTACAGTATAATGACATTCTGTCTTCTGTGTGCTCATGACACTTCTCTTGCCATTGATAAGCACCCTTGTCAGCGACCAAAAAGGGCAGTTGAGACACTATGAAGTGGCAGTATTAGGTCATATCGATAATGCCCTGGAAAAGGTGTCAAAATGAATGGAACAGAATTTAGTGATTAATGTACACGTGGTACAAAAGTTGCAAAAAGACTCTACAGTTTTTAAATTTGATTCTGCCGAAGTTTGCCTATGCGTTATAACAACATAGTGATAACAGGAATATCATGGTGAGGTCTGAGGAAGCTCATGTGGGTCCTGAAAGCAGCAAAATTGCATTCATATGGTATCTTCGTGTGCTTTCATGTAAACTGCTCCTTTGGGTTCTCTACCGGATGACGTCAATCTACTCTGGAAAAATTTGCCCATTGGAGTAACTATAACAGATTAATTTGAACTTGTCTCTGCTCTATGTGTGTTTTATTTTCCAATAATAATATATGCATATGACCGTGTCTGTCATGAGGTGTTTGATATGTAGTTTCCAGTCTGAGTGCATTCTGTTGGGTACACATCCTCGTTATTATGCATCTTATTGAAAAAAGTGCCTTTGGTTTTTGTTGCTGATTTCTCTGTTACTTGTGACATGTGACTTCTAAAATCATCAAATCCAACTAGGAAACTAGCAATGCCAAGTTCACCACTAATTCCTGAGTGCCACATCTACTCCTCTTTTCATTGCCTCCAGGGACAGCAAGTCAACTGCTTCACTAGGCAGCCTGTTCCAATGCTTGATACCTCTTTTGGTAATCAATTTATATCCTAATAATCAATTTTAACCCCCCCTGGTGGTACCTGAGGCCATTTCCTCTTGCCCTGTGTCCTGTTATTTGGGAGAAGAGGCTGACAACCACTGGCTGCAATCTCCTTTCAGTCAATCAATAGTTACAGAGAGAGTGCCGATGTCTCCTCTCAGGAGGAGACTCTCCTTTTTACTTCCAGGCTAAAGAATGCTATCTCTCTCAACTGCTCCTCATGGAAGTTTTTCTCTAGACCTTTTGCAACCTCTTTTGCCCTTTTCCTGTATTTGCTTCATTCTCAAGATACTTGCCATAGTAGCCCAAAACTGAACACAGGACTCAAGGTGAGGCCCCACCAGTGCCCTGCTGGCATATTTCTCATTGCCTGAGGGGCAGACAGCTGAGTGGCAGAGTAACTGCTTCTCTGGACATCATCAGTGATGAATAAATATGGCAGCATTTCCTATCTTCACAGAGTGTTTTCACAGACAGTTCACACTCATCAGCTCTTTTGGATCCTGTCACTCTTTGAGTGCTAGGTGGCTCTGAGCTGCTTGTGCCTCCTTGCCAAAGAAAATTGCAGCAGTAACCCAACTCCTGCCACAACTTGTGTGGATGTGGGGAATGGGTGAGGTGAGGGAAGAGAGAGGGTGTGGGGCTAGGGAGGAGCGGGCAGGGGCTGCATGAGGACAACCCCAGAGTGTGCGTGAGTAGGGGGTGGTGGAAGATGCCATCTCTATTGCCAACAGCACCAATTTTGCAACCCCTGCACTAGATAGGTCTGTTGATTTCTGAATAGTAATCTCTCTTCTTCTGTCTCCTTAGTAACCCAAAGTTACTGTATACAGAATGTTTGTAGCTCTGGGTTTTGATGCTGGAAGAAGAAAATATACACATGGAATGTTGTGTTCTATTTAGGAACAATGAGAAAAACAAAGAAAGGAATAAAGAATCTGTGATTTATCTTCCTCCCCTTCCTCACAGTTGTAAATTTGAGGGACATTCTTCTTGTGTTTTGTAGGTTAATATGGATCTCATCTGATCTCTTTGAATCTTATTTGGTTGTTTTACAGTAATTTAAAATCCTAATGCTGAATTCATGTTGCAAGGACTGTGTTCAGATTCATACTTCTTTGGTAAAGGACGTTCTTTAATGGCCTATTCAGAAGCTATTCTGGTGCATTGAGTTCCCAGGCAACAAAACTAGAACACGTATGACTGAAGTACTGCAGACTCCCTAGACTGTAAACCTAATCCTGCAAATCCCTATTTACATAAATCCCACTGATTTCAAAGGGCCTGCACATGAGAAAGCAGGTTTTACAGGATCAGGCCATTCTTCCTAGGGACCAACATCTGTTGCACCAACTGTGATAATCTCATGACTGTTAAAGAAAACTCTGAGGAAACATTTTATCTGAGTAAAAGAAAACAGCAAAATAGTAACACCGTTACCTGTTGCTATAATGTGGATTATTACCAAAAGCAACGCTCATTATATGCTGTGTCTCTCTCCCCTTCTTACGTATTTTTATTTACTCTAGGGAAAATGCTATATCTAGTTATGCATGGTTGCTACTGTCCCACACCCATGTTGTATGAAGTTTGTGAACCAGACTGCAGATGTTCAGATATGCTTAGATACTGAAAGGGGCTTTTGGCACATAGGTTAAAGAATATCATTGTCTTTTGGAATTTTGGAAACAGAGAAAGAAATGTTTTCAGTAAAAATTGAAGGTATTTTGGGTCTTGCAGTTCAAGTCTATGCTGCTTTGGCTGAATCAACTGAAGCTTTACAGTCGAAGAGTCCACTAGGCATTGGCTGTGGAAGCATGGATGGTCAGTAGGTAATACGGCAAGCAACTGAAAAAGAACAGCAAAAGGGGATGGTGGTTATGTTGGGAAGAGCAAACTCCAGCTCCTTTGCTTTCCTTTCAGAACATTCCTTGGCCTGTGCAGCTGAAGATAGCGACAAAGTGTCATTCACTGTCCCCTGTAGCACAGAAGTTCTAATAAAATAGCAGTAGAAAAGAATAGCAAAAGATCTGGGGAGGTCAGCTGGGCTGTAGTGCGTAAGGGTTAAAGAGCTCTCTGAAGTCCAAAAGCAAAGGGAGTCTCTTTCAACAATGAAGTGCGTGCACAATAGCCCTAGCACTTTATCCATGCCTTGGATTCCCTGCACTTAAAATTTACAGTCAGTCTGCACATGACAAGGACAATGGCCTGGGATTTCCATGAGCCATGTGATGGACAATAAGCTACTGTTTCTTATTTCATGGGTTCAGTGGGAAAAAAGGAGTAAGATTTCAAATATGCCTACAGTGATAGGCTGCTGTCAGCAACTGCAGGGTTGGTGGACCAGAGGCATGTTATTCTTCAACATGGTTGCAAATTCTTGCAAAATTTCCTGCTAAAGTACAATCTAATGATTATACTTTTGCCTCTGTAAAATGAATAAAACAGTGTTCAAAGTCTAATGGCAAGGCTTGAGGGACCTGTATTAACAGATGCGCAAAAGTTAGAATATAAATAAAGTTTCTGTGCAGTTACTTGAGAAAGTAACATGTTCAAAGGTGGTGCTTTTATTCATAAGCTGTAAATTTACAGCATGTTTTTGTCTTCCTATCTTTTCTGATTATTATGAGTCAAGTTTCCTTCAGTGTGCAAGATTCATAATTAAGCACACTTTTCATTAGGGGAAAAATGTTTACTATAGGTTTTTCTACTATGTCACCTGCATATCTGCCCTGTGGTTATCACAGTTCCTCCTTCCCTGTCACAGACCTGTATTTTTCCTCATGTTTTTAGGGAATGATTAGGAGTTATACTCTTAATTATTTTTAACGTGAGTTTAAATGTACTAGTTTACTTAGAAGTAATTGCTTTCAAGAAGCAAACAATATGTTTTAGGTAGTATTTTCTAGATTTTATATTGAGCTCTGTGGAAGATCAGTTCTATGCTAAACATACAACATAAATCTATTATACTGTGCTTAAAAAAGCAGAACGGAGATGGACATCAACTGAAATTACAAAATGTTAACTTCCAGGGAGCAGGTCTTGATACTGAGAGAAAAACAATTGATACATTTGTTTTCATATATATTAATAGGAAAGATTTGGGGAAAAAAAAGCATGCAAATTCACTAGAAAGTTTGTTAATATTATGAAAATATCAAGCAAGCACCTAAATTATTTTCTATATTGAGATATTGTCATCTGCATTTGCTAGTGGTAATTAGTTCAATTGGCAGAAATTTTTTCTTCTTTTTTGGAAATATGCAGAATTAGTACTTTCAAAATAGTAAGTGTATAAGATCAAGCTTGCTGAAATACAATTCTGCACACTATTTCATTTACCTCCCCTGTCTCAATTCCCAAGAAATGTAAGTTCTTTAGGATCTGAATTTGTCTTCTGTTTGTGTAAGGTTAAATCTAAATAATGTAACAAACATTTGTGGCTCTTTTAAATTTTAAATAGGACTTTGTTCTGGTTGGAGATTTTTTCTGATATTTTAAATCAATCCTTGCCAGAATTTGGAAATACATTACAGAAGATTGTGACTACATGGGAAGAAATTAGAACTGACTCTGAACAAGAAGGAAACCAATCAGTTAGTTTTGAATAGCTCATTGTTTATTTTCAGAAGACTACTTGTAACGAGTCGTTCCTTGTCTCATTCTCCATAGTTTTCTATATTTCTCTCTCGTATCTCAGAAGAAATAACATTCTTCTTCATCAGAACTGATGGATGCACCTTGTCACGTCATTAAGATAATGGAATCTCCTGTCATTGTGCTATGTTATGGGGCTCTTGCTGAAGGTGAACACCTTTGGAAGGCAAAAAGAGTTTTGCAGTATTTTCCTTTTGAAATGCTGTCTCCTATCTAAGAAATGACAACTGTTCATATAAACACACTACCTTTTTGTTGCTGCTTCTAGAGATGCTTTACACAGACTTGCAAATGAGTGTCTGAGTGGAGAAGGAATGCAGGTATTTGAGATGCACATCCTTCTGTGCCTCAGCTCAGCACCAAGCACAGCAGGATTTTCAGCTCTGTTGAGGTTGTGGTGCACACTGGTATTTGAAATGCTTAGTATGGAATTCTGTGCTAAAGCAGTACTCAGCATGGTATAGCTGCATTCCAACTGCAGGCTGGGATTCTTAGCACTTTCTTATTGCCTGATAAAACAAATCATTAAACTGATTGAGTTTGTTAATTTCTGATACTCAGTGTGGTTCTGTATTCTGAAATTAAATTCTCTGAATAAGAAAATATTTTTTCACAAGCATAAATCAATAAGTATGTTCTACATCATGTTCTTTACAACAACTATTGTGTTTGCATATCTTATCTCTGACAATAAAATCTAAAGTCAATGGAGAAATAGTGCTCTGAAGCTTATAAATGCTTAGATTTTTAACTTATTTTTCCTATAACAGTTGTTAAGAAGCTTGTCAGTAGAGGAAACTCTGGAAGGCAGCTAAAATTTTGTCATAGAAAAACAGATTTCAGTTAATTATATTGAAAACATATTTCCTAATCTTTATAGCTGTTACAAAATCTCAATACACCAAACCAAATAGGACACATTGTGAATAAACACAATTATCTTGGCTTTAAGCATTGCTAAGAAGGAAATGAAATAGCTTTTGATGAAATTTTACTAGTTCAGAAGAAAATAAACAAACTAAAACATACACAAAAATATAAAGCATGAGTTGATCTACTGGATTGTTTTGGAATTGCCTGGTACTTTCTGAGAGATCAGTAGCTGATGCTTTTTGTGATGCTGTTGCTGCATTGCTATTGATACAAATAAGGTTATATATAAGAGTTTCTAACCCTTTAAAAGTGTAGGACCATGCCATATGTTGCTATGATTTCCTTTGGATCAAGAATTCATTTAAATTTAATTAATTAATTCATAGTGTTTTTAAAATGACCATATCTCTTTCTCCATTTTTGAGTTTCAAAACTCCTCAGACACAGCTGAATTGTTTGGTTTTGACTGTTGGCATGTATAAATGCATAAGGTTCAGAAGGAGTGTGTTTCTCTGTAGTGTACATATTACCCATTTAAGTAATCTGCTCCATGTCCACAGAATTATACTGAAGTGTGTTAAATACACTTTCAAATTAAATGTTTAATGTCAAAAGTTCACGGTAGTTCATAAGAAATGGTGAAGATCATTAGTACAGTTTTCATTGATAAAAAGTGTTTGGATAGCATGGGCAATTCTTTTGAAGACTCTCTGTAGAAGGAGTGAAAAGAAATTACACAATACAATAGCATATTTCTGTCAGAACACTTGAGAGGTTCATCTTAGAAACCACAAAATTGTGACTCTGGCATAGCACTCATAACAATATCAAAATAATATGTGTCCTGTAGACTTTATGAGTTGCAGAAATTTATTTCCTATACAAAGTAAATACTTGAAAGTGGCAGGTAGCATTCTTACACATTTGTTGAAAAGTGAGAAATCTGAGGCATCTAAACAACTCCAGATTTTTGAGAGGCCTCTGATTTAAAATATGTATGCATTTGTTCATGTGAGTGGAATGAACGTTTGGCCTGCAGCAAGTTAGTATGCACCATTATTGACCTCGACGTGCTTTCTGCCACGATCTTTGTGATTGCTGTCATTAGCTTTCCTTTTGGTGTTCTTCAGATTTTTTTTTAATCCTTTACCTATATTGTCAAAACATGATTATTTGTAGTGAGTATGTGCAATAATAGAAGTTTATCTCTCCATAGTTTACAGAGAGAGTTAGAAGCCAGCAACTGTAATTACTCCCATGTTCATAGCTTAGCAGTAAACTAGGAAAGTGAAGTTAAGGTATGCCATTGATGCAGTACATCAAGAAAGAATTGCAGGGTGAAATCATTGCTATACCTTTATTTGGTTTAATGATGGCTGTTACTTAAATTTGGTTTTAGGGGGTTTACCACTGTCTGTTACGTTTATGTGAACACTCAAAGAGAATTCAGGTTACGTGTTTTGTGAATATCTTCTTGTTGTACTTTTTGTCTGCTTCTTCTGTTTGGCTCAGCAAAATCATAAATTCAAGATAATGACTTTCTGCAGTAACGTGGCTTTGTGCTGTGTGGAACTTGTGTAGTTTTTACCCTTAGTGGTGGAATTACATAAGCAAGGTTAGAACACATACATCAGAGTTCAACAGTGAAGTGTCACAGCCACAACTCTGTGCTGCTTGCTCACATTTGTTAAACATATTCAAATGAGGCAGCTGCCTCTAAGATTGAAATGAGTATAATTAAGACTAATATGCAACAGGTATTCTGTAATAATGGAAGTCTTAGCATCTAAGGATACAACTCATTTGCACAGAAGTTTACATGTATATTTATTTTACATGTATAATTATTTTTTATATTTTGGCAGATAAATTTGAATACTCTGTATGTAGAACATAGCTTATTTGTTGTGGTTCATGTTTTTATTTTTTCTTCCAGCCATAATCATGCATATAATATTTAAATATTATTTTCTTACTGAGGCAAACTTGAATTCAACACAAGAAATATTTAATTTCCTGTACATTATCAGTATCACAGTGTAAAAAGATGCAAATCTTTAATAATCTATATGATGAAAAATGTTTAGCAAATATGGAACACAAAAGTTAGAGCTAAATGACCTGAAGATACTGAAGGGTCTAATTGAATATGACAAGTAGCAAGAGGACTGAAGTTAGTATGAACTTCCTTCATTTAGTGTGTTAAGCAACTTCGCTTAGGCCAAACAAAGCAAATATGCTAAATTAAAAAGGAAATTCTCATCTCCAGGGTACAGTCCCTGTGCCCATTCAAATGGCCCACATTACCTGGTTCTCAGGTGCTGAAAATCAGGGCTTGTTTCCAACCCACATTTATCAGTATGTTTCCTCTTGGTTTCCAGAGTCCAATACATTTCCTCTTGCGCTAGTCTTGTGTGGTACCATCATATTGGCATTCAGATTTAGAAGGGAGAGCACAGTTATATTTTTAAGGATATCTCTGGGGACTGCTGCGAAGCACGGGATAGCAGGACATTGTTGTCACTACCTAATTTTTACACAGAAAAGTCTGAGCTCACCTTCTAGAAAAGTGCTTTCAGCTAAAGTGGTTCAGCCAGTAGTTAAGAAAACTGAAGCAAGATTGGGACATACTTATTCGGCATTTTGTGAGCAGACCTAACAAACTTTCCCTACAGTGTTGATCCCGCCAGGCACATTGCAGCAACTACATGGCACTCAGCTCTGGCCAGCTGGCTCATGGCACAGTCAAGGCTTGCATTCCATTGCCAGCAAATATACTCCCATACTTGTAATAGCAATGCGAACAGGGGAGTGGTCACCCTGACCTCACAAACAGCTCCCTTCTAGCTCAAGTGACAGGGATGAGGGAGGCCATGTGTCTGCGAGGGGGATGGTGAGGCCAGTTGCTTTTCAGATGCAGCTACTGTCTTCTAGAAGTTCCCTTTGAAGTGCCCAGCTGCCACTTAGCAATGTAGCTCACCCTTGTAACATGACCTAGCACAGCAGCAGCAGCAGGAGTGGCTCTGGCTAGCTCTCTTCCCTCTTAGGAAGGCCTGGTTGCCTATTTACAGTTTGCATGGAGGGATGGAGAGATAGGCTTGCTGCAGGCTTTGTTCTCTCTGATTCCTTGTCAAAGAGCTTCCTCATTTGTATAAATTTCTAGACTCCCTGATTTTTTTTGGAGACTGTAAAAAGGCAGAGTAAATTTTAAGTTCGCATTAGTTTCAGAACACTATTTTTAATGAGTTATGAATGCTTTGGATTTAAAAGATCCTTGTTTCTGCTGGCAATGACTGCTACATTACTTTTTTGTTTTGTTTCAAAACAGTCCTTGAAGACTTAGATTTGAAGACCCTGAGGAGAAATTACTAGGATTTAACCTTCAGTTTCCTTCTGTTTCTACCTCTCGGCTCTCCACTTAGTTTTCATTTGATGGACGATTGCCTAAAAAATGCTTATTATCATAATAAAATAAGAACAGTCTGAAATAGTTGAATTCCCCAGGAAATAACAGTGATTTTTTTCTAAATTAACATTTGTCATGGGATTTAATGTGGTCATTCTTTTTTAGGGACTGAAAGGAGATGCACAGATTTAACATGTGTACCTTGTTAGCAATGTTTTGACAAAGAGCAGCAGCTGTATAAACTAATCTTCCTGTAGCTTTCACACATGGGACTCAATTAACAATGAGCCACTTTCAGTATCTAAGCCTTTCTATCATTTAAAAAAGAGTTTCCTGGTTTCTGTACATTTTTCCATGTCTAACTCTTACCTATAAACTGAGGCAAGTGGCAGACTGTGAATGGACTGACCTTGCACGACATTTTATATGTGATTTGTAGAAGACAATGGCACTTGTGTTTATATTCCTGGTAAACTCAGATTAAAGTGAAGATTAAAGTCTGTTATTTGCAGAACATTGTAATGATTGCAGGATCTAGAAGAAAGCTTTGTTTGAAATTCCGGTGTTTCAAGCTCTGAAGTGTAGAGAATCAAGAAGCATTGCCCCAGGTATGCCATTCAACCTCATTGTGGTAAGTGCTCTGGAGGAAGGAGGAAGGAAGAGCTCTGTGGTTATTAAGCCTGTGAACCCATGGTATGTATTGTAAGAAAGTCTGTATTTACCTATGGCACGGTCAGGTCACAAGACTGGATAACTGGACCTTTAGCTAATTTCCAGGTGGATCTGTGTCCAGAAACTGAAGTATTAGGTACTTACACAGTGAAATCTCAGGAAATTTTGAGAGGTTTTAGAATAAGAGCAAATTAATGTGAGCTCCATTTTAATTGCACTTGACATTTCAATCTTTTACTTGAAGTTCCTGCACTAGAATGATCTAAAGAGGACATTCTGGAATTACAGGGGCTTCTTGTCTTTTGCAAGCGAGCAGGAAGATGCCAAAAGGATATAAAGGCAGAGCCCAAACATTATGTCATTATTTTTTTTCTTTCACCTAGTAAGACTTCAGTAAAGTTTGAATTGCTAAATTCAGAATAGGCTATTGTCACTACTTGCCAAATAGTACATGCTTGTGCATCTGTCTAATCTATATATGAAAGCCACAAACAGAAGCACATAATTTGGCACAGCACCAGAAGCATGCCTCGGCACACTTCTGGAGATTCTTCCAAATGACTTACTGATTCAAAAATTCTATAATGTTTGCCTGTGTGCACGTGCTGAGTGTCTGGAAGAGTTAAGCATGAGCTCCGCCAGAAAGCAAAGTGTTATGTTTGAATTTGGGATATGATGATTATGTATCCCTACTAATTTACCAGGAGTCCTAGATGGGTGTTTTTTTGTGATGGTTGTTGCTATTGTCTGTCTCTGTGTGTATGAGGAATGGTGTTGTTTTCACTAAGAGAAAATTCACAGAGGCAGTGTACATAAAATGGACAGATATTGAAGAATATTTCTTAGTCAGAATTGCTTCCCCCCCGCCCCCCTTCCTTTGTTTTCGGTTATTTCTTCCCTCTCTTTCTGTCGAATTTTTAAAAATAGGTTATGACCACTGCTTAGAGACTTCAAAACTAGAATAGAAACCTTTTTCATAAAATAAAATATCTAATCAGGAAATCAGTCTTTTTCTTTCTTTAGTAACCATTTGTCCACATGTTGGACTCATTAGGGTCTTAGATGCATCTTTTATTTCACAGTGAAGTGTTTCAAATGTTCAGATAAATTTAAGGGTACAACTCCATGAAACAGCTGAGATGACTTTAGCATCTTTTTTAAAGAACTCATCCATATTCCCCTCTGTCTAAGGCTTCCCACAGAAGCCTTCTCTTGCCCTGAAACTGCTGGTTGTTTGTCTCATCTCTTTGCTGATTTCTATTTCATGCTGGTGGGAAGTGTTTAGGTAATCAGAGGATGAATTTAGTCTGGAAACTCGTTGTTTTAAAATACTATATTAAAAAAAAAGCAGATGTAATGATTTGGTGCTTTGAAATATAATGCAATGAAATACAGCACAGAAGTAAGCAGCCATTTCATTTTTTGAAGGGGTGTGACTTTTTTCGTTAGCTTTAAAATAGTAATCTCATTTCTCTTACGCTTCTTTGTCACTCTAGATGTAAAAATACAAAATTTTAAATAGTGTATTCTGTCAGAGCTATTTCACTGTAAATTACTGTTTTAGCTGCAAATGTTTAGAAGTGAAAAAAGATGCTTTAGAAGAGGAAAAGATAATTTAGTTCCAAGGCAAGTTTTCCAAAGCGGTATTGTATTATAGCAGAATAGCTGTCCTGGTAAATCTGCTGTTTTGGATGAATCCTTTGTGAACAAGTTTTTTTTGATTGCACACTGTATGTGCCAAAATTGAGGTAGGTGCATCTGTACTCTGGTCCATACTTATGTCCATCTTCCATCAGAACAATGACCAACACTGTATAAAAACTGAGAAAAATATGAATTTTCTTAGGAAATATTGTCACCTCACAGGTGTAAATGTAAAAATACCATTGTATTTTTTTTTTTCTTGATGAATAGAGAGTGGTGAAAGACAACTTATGTCAAGAATAGAGATTCTGGCTTTTAGTCTGGACACTACTAGGAGAGACAGGCAAGCACCGCCTATTCTGTTGCAACAAGAAAAAGACAGAGCCTGTTTTGTCTTTTTTTACTGTGGTAGGTTGACCTTGGCTGGCTGCCACATGCCCACCCAGCTGCTGTCTCACTCTGCCTGCTCAGCAGAACAGGGGAGAAAATGAGGACAGAAAGCTGGTGGGTTGAGATAAAGACAGCGAGGTCACTTACAGTTTACCCTCATTGGTAAACACACTCAATTTGGGGAAAGTTGATCCAATTTATTGTCAACTAAAATAGAGTTAGATTGTGAGAAACACAGGGAAAATGTAGCCACCTTCCTCCCAACTCTTGCCTTTTTACAGGATCAACTTTACACCTTCATTCCTGACTCTTCTACCACCCTCTGTCCTGGGCCCTAGTGGTGCAAGAAGATGGGGAATTAGGGTTTTGGTCAGTTCAGAACAGCTGCTCTCTGCATCTCCTTCCCCCTTTTCCTGTGTTCCAGCATGCATCTTCTCCATGGAATATAATCCTTTAGGAGATATTAACTTGCTCCAATGAGAGACCTCCACCAGCTGCAGTGTGGATCTCTGAACATGAGGAGAAACTTTACTTTGTGGGTAAACCTGTTTCCCAAAAAGGTTGTGGAGTCTCCCTCATGCAGAGATACTCAAAAGCTGACTGGACAGAGGCCTAACTTACGTACTTTAGGGGACTCTGCTTGAGCAAGGAGGGTGGACCATGTTGCCTCCAGTGCTCCCTTCCAAACTTACTCATTCTGCAATTCTGGCATGGTCCTTTCCACAGGCTGCAGGGAAATACTTGTTCCTCCTCCATATCCTTCTCTGGTGAGTTCAGTATTTTTTGGGTTGCTTATCACACTTTTCCCTCAGTACTCCTTGTTTTGCCCTTTGTTGCATACATTTTCCTAGGGCACCTCCTTCTTGTCCGAGGGTCTCGGCTTCGCCCTGTGGTGGCTCTGTTGGAGTCTGCTGGGGCCAGGGCAGACGCTGTCTGTTCCACAGAGACCAGCCCTGCATCCTCCCAGTGCCAGCCCCTGGCTACCTACACCCAGTTCACTCGGCATTAAAAGGTGTTTCCTCTTGGAAGAAGGCTCCCTTCATTGCATATGCCACGGGGCATTAAGCCTCTTCTTAACAGGGGAAAAAGAAGGAAGTGAGACTTCTTCATAACTTACTTCAAACTTACTGCATTAAGCTAAGCAGGCATCAGATATGCAAAGCATCACAGATGTAGTCTGCATTACAGTTTTTAAAGAATTGGTACAGAACAAAAAGATTCACTAACAATTGTACTTACTATTTTGAAGGCAGTTTTTAAACACATCTCTACTTGTAAGAAGGATGAGACCTGTTAGCAGTTGTTTCAGCTGAGGTCTGGAGTGAACTTAAATCAGGAGGTGTGAGGAAAATTTGAGTTAGTGTAGGTAAACAGTTTTTTGGCTTCTATGAGAGAAACTGTGGTTTAGTAGTTCAGGACAGATTTGTTAATATCAAACCTTTTGACAAAAAAACCCTATACATTTGTGGACTTTCTTTTTGTGTTTGGAGACTCCAACCTAAGTGCCACTATTCTTCGTTCTTCTCTTCCACCCTTTTGCCTCCTCCAAACAATAGAGGAATTTTAGGACAGTAGTGTGGTACATTAAATATTCTTCAAATGGGTTTAGAGTTTTCTCTCTGTATGGAAAGCCTTTTAAAAGTAAGCTAAATAAGCACAGCTGTAAACTCAGCTACTCTCTTCTGCACTCCAGTGAAAGCTTTGTACCAGCTCTTGGTGTGAACATTCTTAGCTTGTGCTGAGTGCCTTTGTGCAGAAAAATTTATTGCATTGGCAGAGTTTAGAAATATGATGGCATTGCTAACTCTGGACAATGCTGCAATGATTGCCCAGTGTAGACAGACTGTTAAATGAAATACATCTTGGAAGCTACCATATTTTCCTGTGCAACTGGTGTGGATGGGCTGCTGAAGAGAAAATTCATCATATACAGTTCATATCTAGCAATTCTTTTCTTCTTGTAACTTTTAATAGAAAAAAAAAGTTACTGTAGTTACTTTTGTTAGACTAACAATTCATCATCTGCCGAATTGGGATTAAAAGTTTGTGGGAAAAAGTATATGAAAAATAACATTAAAATGAACATTACAATGAATGTTATTCTGCAGTTGTAGGAGTGGAAAAATGCATCCAGTGTAATGAATACTATTTTTATATATCCCTATGTATCCCTAACAGTAAACCAGGAAATTAATTTCCTGTAATGTTTCTATTAAAATGATATAGAAGATTAGATCTTGGCTTAACTAAAGTTTTCCAGCACATGTTTTTGGACCTGCATATAGTTTTGTCAAAAATTTCAAATCTCCATTTTCATTTTGTATGCACCCATTCAGATCGTAAACCGTCTTACACCTTGTCAGCCAATGGCCAGGAACTTGAATTCTGTGGGAATTTAGATCAGGTTCTTCAGTTTCATTAGTGAGCTTCTCCTTGATTCCTACCTGAATGGAGTTAAAAGACAAAGCTCATTTGGACATTGCTTCAGCTTCTCTGCTCTTAGACTGAAACTCTCAACACATTTGCTTATCTCCCAGTCATGGTAAGGCAAAATCATATTTGTATGACACTTTGAAGCAGTTGGATAAAAATCAGTGCAATTGTTATCAGTATAAAATCAGCAATGCTCCGTGGTTATTGCATTGTGCTGTCTTGGAGACTGCTGTATTACCTTGTATCTAAAATAGGAAATGACTGTGGCATTTCACAGGTTGTGCGTTTGGAATTGTCGATAAGTCCTGATAAGGAGTGTATATAAGAATCCAAAATCTCCACCAGATTTTTGAGTATTCAGTGTTCTGTTTTGGCTTGATGACTGGGGGCATGTTTTTCAAATTTTATCATTACAATATTAATTTTATGCTGATAGGAAAAGAAAAAAAGTAACCCAAACCTTTTCCCGGAAGTCTATAAAACTAAAATGAAAAATTGGGCACTCTAGTAGATCCACAAAAGAGATTAACTTATGTTCTTATACAAAATAATAAAATCTTCAATTTTGAGTGCTTCACTGTCAAAATATAAGTCCAGTTTTGTAACTTTAGTTTTGTGTCCTCAATTATGTCTAAAATCTCATAAGTACATTGTCATCTGAGAGGGGGGAAAAAGCTTCTGTTTTGTCCAAAAATGAATTTGCATTTCTGAATAAAGCACTGATGTGCCACTTGGAGAGAGCAAAGTCCAGCCACTTTATTGCACGGATAGAGAGGAAGAATGATCCCACAATGGGTGGTATAGTCTAACAGTTGGCAGTAGTGCCACATCTGGCACTGATGAGAGTTTTGGTTTGGCTTAATCACAGTGAGCTACACTGCTTTTTAAAATAATTTTGGCAGCTAGCACCAGAATCGTACACTCTGTTGGTATAATCTGTAATTGAGCATGATTTAGAACAGAAACAGAAAGTGTTGTGGAAGGCAGGACAACACATTTGGCCACTATTTATCTAGCAGTGGTGGAATGGGTTTACAGTGACTCCTTGTCTTTAGTAGTGAAGGATGCTGCATCAAAGGAAAAATATATGAAAATATGAACACCTCCCCTGCCCCCCAACAAACACAAATTTCAAAAGCCCCCCAAACTTAATTTTTTTCCCTTTTTAGTCTGTCAAGGTGCTGTATGTCCTCTTGTCTGCTGTCCTGCCATTCAGAGGAGGTCTGTGGTAGGGCTGTCTGCTGCAGTGTTCTTTCTAGCACTGCTGTGATTATTGATTGAACTAATTGATTATTATTGAACATGGACAAATCTCAGTCTGAAGATGGTAAAACTGCTTTCAAGAGATTTAGAGCTGCTACTCGGATTAACCAGTAAAAGTCAGGAATAAAAGTGTTGTCAGTAGTGCCTGCTGAAGAATGTGGTCTTACTCAGATAAAAGACTGAGGATTTAGTCTTGTTTCTAGTGAACTGGTGACTGTTTTATAGAAAAGTATCATTGAAATGGTTGGTGATCTCAGCAGAGAAACCCGAGAATTAATAGGCATGGTTTACTGAGCAATTGTTGCTGTCTTTGATGTGGTTACTCTAGAAAATCATTAAGGCACATTGATAGATCCATGAGAGGAAACCACTGTCCCTGTTTATATGTGATTAGCTCTGTAGTTGGGGGATTTGAGCCCTTAGCAGGCCAGTTTTATGTGCTACTTTTACTTGTGTTTTACACCCCTCCTCTGTTTCTAAACCTGAACAAGTAAAGCACATAGTACGTCCTGCCCTTTCTTGGAGGATCAGCACTGTTGTAGAAGCCTTAAAATATTGGAATATGCTTATACAAGTTCCAGGATGAGTAGCTGCAGAAAAGTAAAAGTTTGCAGTACCATCTCTGGTTCTTCACTTTGAAAGTTACTTACAGTGCAGGAGTGAAAGACGGATGGACAAACAAAATAAAGTAATTTGTGTTAGTTACAAAAGGTTGGAGAATTAAGCCTTCCAGAGTAAACTATTTTGCATATCCAAAGTGGCATGCTCAGAAAAGACATATTCACATGAAGGAGGAGGAGAGCATTTATAAAATTAAGAGAAATAATGCAGAACACCCTTATCAAGAAAAATATGAAGATGTGAAAAAAAAAGATGAAGAAGTAATCTGAGGAGCCTTTTCTTAGTTTTGAGCAGATTTGTGCTGCTGTATTTTTTTTTTTTTTTTGGTGTTTTGTTTTTGTTTCCTGCTTGTTGCACAAAATGTCACTCCTTGTCCATATAAGCACTTTCTTGATCAGACACTTTTGTGCCTTCAGATATGATCTGGAATTCCTTGTCTTATCTCGTTAATGCCATTGGAGGTGAAAAAAAGGCTGTTTCCCTCTTACTAATTATGGTGAAGTGACACGATATGCTGTATTGTAGTTAACAACTTCAGGGGCACTGAGAACCTTTAGTTTTGCCCCTGGGGAGTGTGACTTTTCCTCTTTCACTCAGCTCCAGGAAACTTGAACATTTGTATTTTCAAGACCACGTACCATTGGGAAGGAAGCAGGGGTGGAGATGTGTGCAGAGATTATGTGGATATGAGAAGCAATATGCTTTGTAAAGATTTAGTTACTGCAGAATTTGGAGAAATATGCACCCTTAACTGCCGTGTCCTTTGGTATTTTTAAGAGTTCAATGACAATGCTGTTAAATCTAGCAACCTGTCAGAAAATTCTGTGTAGAATTGTTTTTCATATGTGGTTATCACAGATCACACTTTTTCCATAATGTTCCCTTCATGCACTTTAGCATACATAATGTGTATGCAGTGCATGTGTCTGTGTGTGGGTGCACAATCTTTCATGCTCTAGCTGCATTTTTCTGGAATACATATTTATCATTCATCATGGTAAAGGAATTCCTTAACTGTGGGAACTAGTTATGAAAAAATAACTTTAAAATATTTAGACCAGTTTAGCATAAACTCTTTCCACTTGGATATTGCATTTGCAAACAGTAGTTTGGATTTAAATTTAGACTCATGAATTCTATGTCTCTACTTACTTTAATTTCTGATTCTGAGATAATATTTCGGGAAAAATGCATAGAGCCTTCAGACGAAATTTAGATTTACTAGGTATTTTGTAAATTGATGGTACCACTCAAACTTTGATTGTGTGTGTTCTTGTAGATTTAGTTAACAGCTGAGAAAAAAAAAAAATTTTTCTTTCCTGTTCGAACTCCCTAAACATATTAGCTCAAGGCCAGATTCAGTGTGGTTTATCGTTATGCTTAAGTGCTTCTGCAGGGCAACATGTCCTAGAGCAATATATAATTTGTGTGTTCTTACAGTAAGAACAGAAGCAGTACATTCCTGCAAATTGAGTTACCCATGCTTTTATCAGTGAATAAAAACTGTATATCCTTTTTATCAAAAAATCCATTTAACTAAAGTCAGTAGGAATCCTGAATGCACCATGTTCTTCCTTGCTTTATTTCTTCAGTGTTTTCCTGGTGCTTTCTGTGATGTGGAGGGGCAATATGTACCTATGGATCAGGCAGGCAGGAACAGATTGTGGGAAGGGCACTGCAAACAGCTCTGTGGCAGGGAGTATGAATGCAGCAGGGAGAAGCAGGGTAATTTTTCTGCCTAAAGACCTAATCACACTGTGGAGGAAGCCATAGGTTTCAATACCAACACATCAAGTTCCCTTTAAAGAGAATTTCTCCAAAAGTGCAGCTTTTGAGAAGACAGAATGTGAGGCTCATCCTAGCAGGCATAAAAATCTGTGCAGAATGTCCTGTCTATGTGATTAATATATTTCCTTTTTCTTCTTTATTCTGGTTCTACGGCTCTGACACAGTCAAGTGATAGTAATTTATTTTCTACGGATACGTAGTAGTCTTATTTGGCAAAAGCTAAGCTGGGACTTCCTCTTTAGTATTTACTTTCTTTTTATGCCTCTTAACTTTGGGCTAAATAAAAAAGTTGTACAAATCAACCAAAATATTCCTTCAAGTAGCAAAAATAATTGAAGTACAACCAAATAAAATTGAATTGTTAAAATGAGGTTTTGACATGGTTTCCCCAGTAATTTGCATACATATTACTTGAAAAATATGAAGAAGCCAGACAACCAGTATCATCTTGTCTGAAAGCTAATTCTACAACATTTTTTCACCAGAAATAGCGCTGGAGGTCCTTACTTGCAACGAGTGGTATTTGCTACTAACACAGTGAAAAATGTGCACTAATGGGAGCAATGGTGTAGATGCAGATGATCTGAAACAAGTAATTTCCCTATTTACTTTTCAGGTTGTGCTTTGTGACTGACTTAGAAAATGTTTTTTATTTCTGTAACTGATTAAAAAGCCTTGCCTGTGATAGAAACATTTCTTGGAGGTATGCTCTTTGTAACAGAGACTTTACTCAGTAACTCTGGGTTCTGTTTTGGAGGAAGCAATATTGACAGTGAATCAGTTGGGACTAACGAAAGACAAAACACTTTTCCAACAATAATGTATTTACTTCTCAATTTATTTTTGTTCACTGAACTAAAGCACATTCATTGTATATGAACGTATTAATGGTTTGTTTTACCTAGCTCTGATTTTGATAAGAGTCTGAGAATTATTTAAAATTAACTAGCCATCAGTTATAGTTTGCATTTAAGAACCACTTTTGAGACTGAAGTACAGGGTAAAGTGCAGGGCTCTCTTTCACAGTGAAAAATTGTTATGATTTCCAGAAAAGTGTTGCAAAGTGCAGGAAACACACATATTTTCTCTGAATTCTGGAGACATTTAGAAGTGTAGCAACAAATGTATTTAAACATTTTATTTGAGTTCATGCCTATGTTTGAAGGAAAGGAACTTATTATCTGCATGAATTGTGGCAAAGTAGCTTCAGTAATCAAATTAGTAGGCAACATGTGCATACAAAGTGTGGCAATGTTTTATCCTCTGCAGTCTGAACTAAGAGAAATCTGCCTTGCAGATATTTTATCTATTGAGTATTTTTTTTTTCTTTTGCTATTTTATAAATAGTTGGTTAAAGTTTTGCTGATATATTAGAGGTTTTCTTTCCCCCCCCAGAATTTTCCTTACTCTAGTCCTCATTAAGTCTGAACGTATCTTAAGATATGTGTGTTACATTTAGAGTAACTGAACTGGGGAGGGAGAGAAGTGATAAGAATTACCAGGTTACTATGAAATCTTATGGAAACAAGATTTCTCACAAAACATGCAGATTTACAATCATTCTGTGAAGATCAATCTGTTAATGTTTTTCTTCTTTTTTTGATAAAGCCCACACAGAGGGATAGAAATGTGTTCTGCAGGAAAGTTCTAGCCACTCCTATCCTCTCTCCTTTAGTTTTTGCCTTTGGGCAGTAAGTAAGGCACATTTTTAATAACTAAATTGGGGAAGGTTAGCTTTTTTTTCTTCCTGGACTATCTTCCCCCACGCCCCCACCCCCACCCCATATATTTTCCTCCTCTAATGCAGAGTGTTTTTATTTCTACGTGTGACAAGTCTGCAGTCATGTGTTCTTTCTGAGTTATAATGACTCAGATGTCATAATTAATTTGATGAGCAGGTGGGGGTTATTAGCCTTGTGCTTCACTTGCTAATAGCTGCACAGCTTTTCTAAAGTACTCTTTCAACTAAGGAGGCATTTCTTCACATAGAATAAACAGTGCAGCACAAAAGCCTCAGTTAGATAACTATCCATGGGTTTGAAAAGCTGCCAAGCAGATGTTGTTATTGGAGCGGGCCCAGACGAGATTGGGCAAGGCAGATGCGAGATGGGGGAGGGAGGAGGTTACACACAACCCAGGCGCTTTCGCTGCGGTGGCTGCAGAATGGGAGGCTGGGAGGTGTCTTCCCATAAACCAAAGCCATTCTTCACTGGCCTCATGCTCATTCCTCAAGACCCACCCTTTAACTGTAAATAAATGTGGAGGAAGCCCCCTCCCTCTGCTTTGTCTTAATATCCATGTGGGAATGAAACTGAATGTTCATCCAGCCGTCAGTGACTTCTGGTTTGCATTAAATCGGCTGTGTGCAATTTTTGAAGGGCCTACAGAGACTTTGCTTCATACCTATCAACATATGTAATGAACATGACTGCACTGACATTTACCAGAACTCTTAGGTTCTGCTTTATTACTATAAATTAGGTTGTGCAAATTTAAGACAAAATGCTGTGTTGTTTCCTGTCACCTCTTGTTTTGTTTTTTTTTCCTAGTGAGATTTTTTTTTTCTTTATTAAAAAAAAAAAATTAGTCCATTTTTATTCTTTTAAATGAAAAAAAAAAAAAAACAAAACCAAAACCACTTACAAAATCTGGAGGATTTGTATGTGAGAGACGAGTAGATTGGGTTGAAAATGGAGCTGATCTCTCTCTTACCGTCTCTGGATTTTTTTCCCCCTCTGTGATCCTAGGCTTTTTTAAACACATTTCTCTGTCCCTCTCCCTCTCTCGATAAAATTGTATAATCCCATTTTTCATTGACTTGATCTCAAGCCAATGGTCTGGACTTTTATTGCCAAGGGATAATTTTTGATAATGGGCTATTAAAACATTTGGAGCTTCCATCTTATCTTTCAAATCTGTATGTGCATAGATTGTAGTTCTGTGGAGAAAGAAAATCCCTTTGTTGGCAGAAATCAATAGATTGTATGTTTGTGTAGTATAAATGACTTAAAAGAAATAAGTCATACTAAATACAACATAAAAATATCATAAGATCCAGGTTACTGCACTTGGTAAAAGAAGGTGTTCTGAGTAATATGCCTTTATGTTTTATTTGTTATCTGCATTGATAGTTTGCTGAGTCTTTTGCAGACTGATATGGTACTTATAGGGAAGTTGTTCCTACAGTCTCTTTGACCATAGAAATTTACTGGTACATGACAAGATGTACAAGATATTTGATCTGCCATTGCCATTTAAAATGTAGTTAATATTGATTTTAAAAGGACAGAGAGCTTAAAGCACAGCTGTATATTCTATAGAAATATGCACAAATAGAAGTATTTGTTATGTTTGACTTGTAAACTTTGTTAGTCTTCTTCTGTAAGTACTGTAAGAGTCATAAAAGCTCAAACTAAGATTTCTTTTACCACAATGTCCCTTTTACTAGCTCAGATTTTATTTTCCAGTCTGAACACAGTAAGTTTACTTGCTTCACAAGACAGCAAAATGGTAGCCAAAAATCTAAGATTCATTTTTTCTCTCATGAATGGAAGAAACTCCTTGATGCATTAGTCTAAGAATATTTTTCCTTTATTTTAACAGTGTTATTTTTCGTGGTGGTCCTTCAGCAAGTCCATGGACTCTTGCTGACCTGCTGATCTTATCCTTTTAGGATTTCTATAGCTGGGGTCTGGTATAATACAGTTTAAAAAGAAAAGAACATAATGCAGCGACATTTCAAAACACAAGAAATTAAACTGCCTTAGGGAAGAACAGCAAAGCACAGCCTCTATACATCTTTGTGTGGTGGCCAGAATGACCTGGAAATCTTGGATTTTCTACCTTTTCATGTAGTACCAGGAAGCTGATGTTGTAGGAATCTCAATATATTATTCCTTACCTTCAGGCATTAGTTCTATTTCATTCCTAGTTTTTCTCCCTTGATTGACCAGTAAACATTAAGATGTTGGTCCTTAACCCTTCTCCAAAATGGCACTATTTTACTGTCTCATTCAGCTGCATAGATAGGATAAAGGTTTGTCTTAAAAAAAAAGCAGAAAACACAAACCACCCTCAGAATCATATATCTAGCAATAGGAAAAACAAAATGTTTGCAGATCTGCTAGGACAGAAAGAACACCAGCCTGCAAAGGATATATACTAAAAACTTTGCTGCTAAGGGCCTCATACAATTTCCTTCTGACCCTTTAGTCATATTGCCTCTATTGAAGTTGTTGATAATTTTTTCTGAAAAGGAACCAAATGAACATTAAAAAAGAAGAAGACGACATTATTTGCTTACTTTGGTTTACTCTTTCAAAAACACTGAACGTTTAACTGTGTATTTGCAGAATGGTTTCTTGTTTTCCTGATGGTCTTTCAATTTCCCAGATGTACCATATGTCAGATTCATTGAAAAGAAAAAAATTTAAAAGATGTTTAAGATACATTAAAATAAGTTTAACAGTCCCTAGGGCACCAATCTAATCTCTCAGCACTCTTGTAAGGGAAAAAAACACAAGAGAGATTAAAGTCAATGTGAAATGAATAGTCTCTTCACGTGTAAAAGTCCAACTTTGTTTCATTAAATGTTATTCTGTTTATACAAGATGGCTGTAATCATCCCAGTAATAGATGTTCACAATGAAAATAATAGCATATGGAGCTGGTAATCAATGGAGACTCTTCTTTGATGTTAATATCTTTTTCCTATGGTATTTCTTTCACACAAGGCCTTAAGTTTCTTCAGTGACAAAAACTGCAGATACAAAAGGAACAATGAAATGCCATAGCAAAAAATCACTGACATTGGAGTCAGTACTCTTTAGATCAGGACTGTCAAAAAATAAAACTCTATAGAGCAAAGAATAATAATCACACAAATGTGAGTAACAGTGACTTTGGAGAGTAACAGATTATATATAATAGACAATAAGATGAATGTGGCAACAAGTGTGAATCACTTATATGTAGACAAGAAAGTCTGAGGCAAATGACTGGTATAATTTGGGCAGAAACAGTTACTTGTACTAGGTGCTGCTCTGACATATGAGCTTCAAGAAGAAAAATTTTTATGAATGTTTGAGCTGCTTGAGCTACTGTCTAACAGCTAGTTAAAGCCAACCTTGAATCAGATGTATTTTCAAGAACATAAAGAGTAAATAAGATTCTCACTTACTTTTTCTCTGGAATTATTTTCTAGTTCCTGGTTCCATCTGGGATCAGAAATGCTGAAATACAGCAAGTCAGTCAATTTTTACACTATTTATGCTTCAGCTGGAGAAAGAAAGTATTGGCTTCATCTTGTGAGATTTTTAGTCCAACATTTTGTGAAATATCTTCTTATTAGGCAAGGGCCAGATATAAACCAAAAGCTTCTACCAGTTGAATAATGCTGGCTAGACGCTGTGAGATTTTTCAGTAAAACTGTAGTCTGTGGTCAATTCAGCTGCAGAAATGTTTGTGTTGTAGTCATCTGTTCTGTGGCATTTCCCTAGGTTAGTAAGTCAGTAAGTTCAGAAAAGTGAGTACTTTTTCCATGACTTTTTTTTTTTAGAGAAGAAAAGTTGATATGCAATCAACTGAATTAGTTTCTGCAAAAGAACACAGAATATAATAACAGAAACACTTTCAGTTTTTGATAGCCACAAAATATTGTTGTACTTCCATAAGTATCATGTATCAGTTTTATTTCAAAGGAGTGAGCAGTTAACTTTTATCAGTGTCATTACCATCTATGGGGAAAGCTTTGGGGTCATGACCTATACATTCACTATAAAAGCTTTAAATTAGTTTATTTCTCTTTATAATAATGCATGGATATTGATATTTTAACTTTATTAACTTCTTAAAATTTTTGAGTTGGCAAATAGCTAATATCTAAGCATTTCAAAGTGCTTAGCCTCAGTCCTTTCCCAAAATGCTATTCCAGCAGCCATTCTATCCTAACTAACATAAATAAAGGTGAGGCTGAATCCTCTGTTTTACCATATATAAAGCTGGAAGAGGAGCTAAAACTCCATGCTATCCCATGCCAAGATGAACTGCTTCATGAAGTACAAGAATCCAGAGACACAAATTTATCCTGAATCCCAGTATACAAAGTACTTAGTGGAGCTAGAATGTGTGAGATCTTCAGTTTTTCCAAGAAGCAGAATCTCCCAAAAGAGGCTACAATTCCCTTGAAGTTAGAAAAATCCCCTGACAGAGGCAGTACTTTGACAGTTTAATTTGAATCTATTTATTTGTGATCTAGGACTGCAGTGCATGAATTCTTTATTTTATATTTGCTAAAGAGAAATCTGCTCTTGTGTGTATATTTGTATTATTGGCTTCTGTGATTTAGCAAGTTTTTACTGAACATTGTTCACTTTACACCTATTTTATATCATGGTAATACCACGGAGTTGCCTCTTTACCAGAGTTTTCAAAAACACATTTATGAGGTAAATCACCAAAAGAAGAGTCAAGTCTGCTCCCTGTTTCTGAAGACTTGGTGGGCTTATGAAAACAAGATTTCTGTGTGGTCTTCTTACTTGGCATGACACTGGGTAGATTTTACTGGAGAAAGGTGATTTCCTAATCACAGCAGTAGAAGGAGTCACAGAGGAGCCTGCCTCCTAAAGGGGCAGAATACATTATGTATTCTCTAATGAAGGGCTTTTTACAGTGTATCTAAGACAGGAAGCAAAGCCTCCATTCATCATGGAAATCTTAAAAATCTGACCTTGTCCTTTCCATATTGCTATGAAAAAGCAGACAGAGAGACAGATGCAGCCATTTTTCAGCTTGGCACTGTTCTGAACTCCAAAAGTTCCTTAAAAACAGTGAATATGCAGTGTCTCACGGGCTAAGAAGGGTGACTTAGACTTCTGCTTAAAGCTGCTGGATAGAATAGGAGACTGGTCAACATCTTTTGGGCACAGAATTTTTTAATCCAGAATATTTTCAAAGACAAATCCCAGATGAGACTAAATGCTATCACTATATCCCATGAAGATCCAAATTCCATGTCCAGCTTGGCTAGTATTCATTGTCTGTTTGGCAGCAATCTGGGAAGATATTTTCAGGTCCTAAATATAGACTTTTCCTATATTCATTTTATTACAATTCTAAAATGTCTGCATTAGATGTGCAATTGGTTACTTTTAATTTTTTTCTTAAATGTTCATTATTTCTATTTATTCTAAATGGGCTTGGTAACACTATTGAGAGTTGAGGTGGCCAGGGTGCTTCCCTTTGTTTATAAATCAGTTAAGCTTCACTTCTTTGACTTTGCCATGCAGAAGGTACCTGGGGCTGAACTTTATAATAAAGTTTCAGCAAAACCGGGCTAGACATTCCTAAAAATTACATTAACAAAAAATATGTTTTATTGTAATACATGTATCTTACAGCTGTTTTGTTGACAAGCTTTGCCTTCTCCCTGCTGTTGAGCAAAGTCTTGAAATTTGGCATAGAGGTCATTGTGGTGTCAGGGTATTCCTGTTGCTGTTCTTCTGAAAAAAAGACCTGGATGTGGCCAAGTTGTAAGCCCTTGCAAAGATTCAGTTTGCATATTAGCTTACAGTCACATCAGGTTTTGGCAGAAAAATACATTTGAGGGTGCTGAGTGCTTTGAGTATTTCCAGCTCAGGAACAGCTCTGTAGCTTTTGCTACCAGCTCTTGAGGTCCTCTTTGTATTTAAGTAGTAGAATATGTTCCCTCTTGTTTCATTTCTTCATCAAATAGGCAAGTGAGGGAGAAAGCTGGGGTTTTTTAATGTAGTGGGAACAAGGAGTTTCTTCTGAGAAGCAGAGGAATGGTAAAAACCTAGGATGAAGAAGAACACAATTCTGGTACACATTATACTGTTAAAAATATAATTTAATGATATTTGATTTATTAATGGAAAATGACACAGCTTTAGAAAATACGTCGTTTTAGGATCATTTCAAGTAAGGAACAAGAGTTAACTTTTGGCTTGCTGAAATGGCAGTAGTGAATGGAGGGAATGAACAAACCTCAGCTATTTCTCCTTGCCTCTTTGGCATTATTTATCTCTTCTTGGAAATACAAATGCTTGTGAAACCATGAAGCCACAGAGCTATGAAGCATATTTCAGATCTGATACTGGTGTGGTCAGCAGCTATTAGTCATTAGACAGTCAGAAATTGCTGGTTCTTTTCTGTGGCAAGGGACTTTCAATGGCAAAGATACGAAGAAAAATGAGCTACCTAGTAGCACAAACTCAGACCCTAATTTCTTCTAAGTGTTTTGAACATATCATGGAACTTGAGGTAGTTTAGGTTTCCTTAGAGGCTTGCTGTGAATGGCAGTATTAATTTATGTAAAGAGGCTGGTATGACAGTGTGCAGGAACTCTAAACCTTAGCCTGAGAAAGGGGAGTTCTCTGTTTCTGAGCAACACAGCTTAAATTATTTTCTTTTCCACCCTATCAACTTACAAGCTTACCCAGAGTGTGTTATAGCTGTATGGGGCTTGCTCCTTCTCATGTAAAAAACATTCTACCAATGCCAAATTATATCTCAATTGCACTTTTGCCTTGAGTCAATCTGTACAGGTGTGCAACTTGAATAAACTAATGTAGCTCTACTAGAAGGCTAGAATTTATTTCTCATGCTATCTTAACTATATAGCTCTTCGAAAAAGTCTTCCCTAGATTCCAAAATGAGTAGGTTGGCCCTGGATAAACATGTTGCTGGTGTTTTAATTATGAACTTCCCACTTGTTTTTACAGATTTTCTTATTAGTCTTTTCAGACTTTTAAAAATATTACTTATTCTTTCTGCCCTTTTGAAGGTGAATCTCCACTCCAGTGTCCATCGCTCTCCAATTAATCTAGAGAAACATTTTTTTACAGACTAAGAAAAAATGTGTTCTTATAACTAAGTATATGTATTTTTAAAATTTGACCACATTTTTGCAGTTATTCCTATTTCTTCAGATCATCACTCCAAATTTTATATTTGGATTACACAGGAAAACTCTTCTGGCCAATTCTTGTATCTATAGAAGAAAGTGCTTTTATTAACACTCTGCACGAAGATTTGGGCCTTTTTGCAGTTAAACTGTTGTAGATTTATGTATACTATGCAATTATCCCCACAGATACAGAATGTCCTCATAAGATCTCAGTGAGCTACATAAAATAACTTTAATTATTGGTTGAACTGCAATCCCAAGTCTTGTGAATCAGTAACAGGTTTTCTTGGGGGAGATCTAGATTCTTGCTACATATATTTTGAGCACTGAATTTGAGGATGAAACTGCTGTGGGGTACATTCCTACCTAGTAACCAATACCAACTGAAACTTTTATATGAGAGATCATCACAACTATAATCACAGTTAGTCTTTGTCTTTTGTTTTCTCCTTTTTTTTTTTTTTTTTTTTTTTTTTTTTTTTTTTTTTTTTTTTTTTTTTTGTGTGTGTTTCTGAAAATGCTAAAATCTTCTGCTCTAAAAAAGATTGAAGCCTCTGGTGAGACTTCCCACTTGCTGTGTTATGGTGCATAAAATTACCTGGAAAAAACCCTGTAATTCCTCACCAAAATCAATAAGCTGAAGGAGTTATCAAAAACCTTCCTCTTCCTGTCTGTCTTTCTGTCTTTTCCCCCAGCATTAAAAGGTTACTGTATGCGGTGCATCTTTGAGAGAAAACCAAAATTCCAGAAAAAATAATTTAAGAACAACTTTCTTTCTCAGCCGGCGCTTTGTGTCAGACTCCAATATGAATAAGTTGGTGGTGTCAGTGAGACCTGATACACCATGCTTAGATTTGCACCCTATGCTTAGGAAGTGTTGTAAAAAACCCATATCAGTTGTGGGGCCTGAATGTTCTAATATCTTTGTAGGTTCCCTGCAATGCCCATATAAGAAAACACTTAACAAAAATGAATAAGATTTTTCTCCTATGTTTTCACAAAAATGAATAAGATTTTTCTCCTATGTTTCTTCTTTGAGCACTGAAAAAAAAAAAATCCAAATAAGCTTTACAGATGTTTAAATAGTAAAGCCAGATTCCTATGTAAAGTAGTCCTAAAGGAACTTGTCAAAAAAACTTCACTTGAATCCCTGCTGTGTAACAGTTTAAGATTCTTTTCATAGAGACATCTTTAATAGATATTTTCTCTGAGATTTCCACATTGACATTGTAGTATCTTGAAAACGTCAGCAGTTTTAGGAAGTTTTTCTTTTAAACTTTCCTAGACAGTGACCAGTTAAAGGATATGAAGGTGAAATTACAGCTTCAGGTGTGCTTTTTACTGTGCTGGAGGAAATCCACTGCTCCCTGTGGCACATAATATGTGAGGGGTTTGCCTTTCCTAACTCTCAGTTGTGGATAACTGTCTTGGTTTTTCTTGCATGGCAGCATGAGCCTGTTTGCAGAGACTGTGCAGCAGAGTACATAGAGAGCGTGTGCTTGCACCAAACTGGCATTTACCCTTTGAGGGTTTGAGGTCATTTTACACTGTGCTATTCTGAGCCCTGATCTTCCCCCAGCCCTGTCCTGGCCTCTGTGCTCCACTCTCTCCTTACCATCTTTGATTCTGGCAACAAAAGTTCATTCCATAGCTCAGGTCAGACAGAAATGATGCATTGCATCACAGCTGCTTTTATGAAAGTGTTTATTTCATATCTGAAATGTTTTTATATACATTTGCTCTGCTATGACTTGCAGGAGGAGAAAGAAAGCAGTTTTACTGGAGGCAAAACAGCCACCTGTGAAAACTAATTGCGTAGGTTGTGTTGTGCTGATATCTCTGGGAATGATCCATCAGGAAGAAAGTAAATATCCTTAATCTGTTAGGAGATCACCTATATGCCAAAATGATCTTCTTTATCAAAGTGGTGATTGAAATATCCCTTCAGATTTGCAGTGGTATGTGTAAGGGGGGGAAGGAAGGGAAGGAAGCATAACTCCTGTAGAGGCAGGTGCCTCATCTCAGCAAAGTGTATAGACAAATGAAAAATTATGAACTTGAGAAGCTCTGACTAAATTGTCTCATTAAAGACTGTAATTTAATATGCTTGGAATCCATTTACTTTCAAAGAAGAATTTCAAGAGATCAGGCTGCTCTTCAGGTTTTTTTTTTTCCCATTCAGTAAGATGAGGTTTGCAGCATCAAATTATGCCCCTCTCCAAAGTGAGAGTGAGAGAGCCCGAAAGTTCTGCTCTCCATCAGCTTTCCAAAAAACACAGAGTAGACTTAAAAAGAAAAATGGGTTTAAAAAAAATGCAGAGCTCTAAGGCAGTTCAGCTGCCTGCCACCTCTGGGTGTGTTGTTCGTGCAATCGTGTAAAAGTCTGCCGTGGAAAACTTTAGAAAAAATTTGGGGAATTTCTTTAAGGCATGGGCAGAAAAAAATGCTTTGTTTCTACAATGTGCTGTGCTCCTCGGTGGCTGCTGAGAACTTGCTGAGAACTGCTGGGTCTCCCACCTCCCCTGACTGCAGTGGCTTACGGACTGTGCCCAAGTTGCCCAGGCTTTATTCAGTGTTCCTACACTACAGGACAAGGTGATGACTGGGCTTGTGTCGGCCTGGTGAGGGTGTGAGAACATGGACCCAGCATGCTGCCTGACTTACTGAGACAGCAAAGGCCAGGGTGTTCACCAGACAGGATTATTTCAGTCCAGTCTGGCTGTCTCTCCATTTTATGATAAGATGAGTTCTTTCCCTTATTTTTAAACTTTCGGTTTCACTGTACCTTAGAGACAGACCAGTTGAAGAAATGACCTGCTCTGTAAAAGCCCAAAAACTTGCTGCTAACTCCATTCCTGTGATTTGTGACCATTGAGCAGAGTTTTCAGACAGCTTTTCCATCCTTATTTTCAGATTTTTGGAGTGTGAGCAAACAGCTATTATCATGGTGATAATGATAATTAACTGCTTTTTGGCCTGCTTATATGAATGGGATATTTGACTGATACTTCACTACAGCTTAATACTTGTGATATGGACTGCCACAGTGACAGCAAAATACATTACAGCAAATTTTAAGTGTAAGACCATTTTGTAGCTCTGTGTTTTAAGCAAAATATGAAATCACGTTTCCCTCACCATTTCCTTAATCTTAAGTTCAATTTAATGAAGTTAAGGTTGGAATATGGGGGGGAAAATCCCTACCAGCTGATAAAGAAAAAAAAAACTCAAAGGGCTCATCATGAGCCATGCCTCTAACACTGAAAAGCTGAGAATAACAGAGTATTTAGTAATGGTATGCAGTCTTTTCTATGAAATGCAATTCTTGAGTACAATTCTCTTAGAAATGAGTAACTAGAGAAACCAAAACTAGAGTGACCTTGAAATCTGAAACTGACTCCTAGTATTATACCTCTAATTAAATAAATTTTATCTTTGGGATTGATAACAGTGGATATAAGTAGTAAGAGGGAGATGTCAAAATGACAGATTGTATAATATATTGAGATATTTCATAGCAAAGGAGACCAAATGAAGTCATAGAACTAGTTGTTAGTGGCAGTGAAGATCACAGTTCATTAAAAATACACATTTTTCCAAGATGAATTTGCCTTATATATTTACTAGGGTCATAGGAGGTGAGGCTCATATGGCACAACACTTAGTTTAAATGGATTTTGAGAGAATGCTGTAATACTAACGCCACCTTCTTTCTTTGCATTCTGGATATTCACATTTCCAAAAGATTTACATGAAGTGCTTGGATTTAATTTGTGAGTCATGAGTCATGTTTTTGCTTTGTTTGTACATAGTGTAGCAATTGTACTGTGCTTTTCCCAAGAATAAGAGACATCACTCTGAAAAACATGCACTGTAATTTGATCTCTGATACTGTGTGGTAGGTGTATCTTAATTCAAGAATTTAGAACATTGTGCACTACAAGTCTAATCGCCACCAGGTGGAAGGGTACCAAGTCTGAATGACAAAATATATGTCTCTCCTCCAAACTGAACAAACCATGCATTACTTTTGTTATTCTGTCTTGAAAATTAAATGAGTGGCAGTTTTAACCTTTCTTGGTTCTTATTTGATCACTGTGTTTCTAACTTCTGTAATTTGACATTATTTTTTCATTTAATGGTCATAGCTGCTTCTTCAAAAGCAGCTATGACCATTTCTATCATAGCTGCTTGATAGAAAGGGCTGTCCTAGGTGCAACTTTATATCCTTCTGGTTCAACTAGGGAAGAGACAGAAGGGCCACTTGTCAAAAGTCTTAGATGCTGGAGGGGAGGGGACGTTGCTAATGCCAAGGAAATCTGAGAAACATACACCTGTTGTTGTTTCAGAGTGCCATGCTTCTACTGATAATTGGCTGAGGTTAAAATTATGTGTGATTTGACTCTAATTCATAATTCTGCAACAGATAGACACTAGAGTGAACAAGGACAAGTCAAAAGCCAAGATGTTACTTTCTGTTGGATTGACTTTGGAAATTGGCAGTGATCCTCCATATTAAAAGGAGTCCCTGCATTTTTGCAGGCAGATACTGGCACACATTTCCAGAGACAGACATTTGAGCCAAAGGGGTTTGGGACTGCATTTCAACCCCATCTGCTTTTGTCACCAGGCCATCCTGACATGCTTACTTTGTCAGCTAGAGATTTTCTTGTTCCCAAGTCTGTCTGTGTTGTGAGAATTCCTGGCTTCCTCAAGTACTCCAGGCAGCTGTGTTGGGCCTGAGGCTCTAGCTCAGTGTTTAAAGCCAATTTTTCTACAACACTCCCGTTGGTTTGTATCTTGCATCACTGCTTCTTTTGGTTTAGACTCAAAGATACTACCTAAAAGTGGTCAAAACCAGTAGAATTTGGCTTTGTGAAAATTACTGTTAACTCCATCATTTTATTTTTTTTATGTTGTAAGGATGCCAGAGATACTCTTCAGCGTCTCCTCCTTTCCTCATGGTTTCCATACCTCTTAGTGGTTATTGTCCATGAAGTCCAGAGGACTTTCCTAAAAATAGAATCATAGAACGGTTTGGTTTGGAAGGGGATCTTGAAGATCATTTTGTTCCAAATCCCCTGCCATGACCAGGGCTACCTTCAATTAGACCAGGTTCTTTTGAGCCCTTTCCAACATGGCCTTGAACACTGCCAGGGATGGGGCATCCATAGCCTCCTCTGGCAGTCAATGTCTCACCATTCTCACAGCAAAGAATTTGTTTCTAATACCTAAATTAAACATAAAATAACTTTGAACCCATTACCCCTTGTCCTGTCACTACATTCTCTTGTAACAGGCCTTCCCTGTCTTTCCTGTAAGTTCGCCACAGGTATTAGGAGGCCACCATTAGGTCACCCTAAAGCTTTCTCTTCTCCAGACTGAAAAATTAAAATTCCCACAGCCTTTCTGCAAATAAGAGGTATGCTCCCTCCCTCTGATCAACTTGGTGGCCTTCTGCGGACTCTCTCCATCAGTTTCATGTCCTTCCTGTGCTGTGACCCCAGAGCTGATGCAGCCCTGCAGGTGGGGTCTCAGCAGAGCAGAGCAGAGGGGCAGAATCCCCTCCCTGGCCCTGCTGCCCACACTGCTCTGGATGCAGCCCAGGACACCTTTGGCTTTCTGGGCTGGGAGTGCCCATGGCTGGGTCATGTCCAGCCTCTCCTCCACCAGCACCCTAAAGTCTTTTTCCCCAGGGCTGCTCTCAATCTGTTTGTCCCCCAGTCAGTGTTGACCCAGGTGCAGCACCACTTAATACCTTTGGGATATTTATCTGGGCTTCATTCACGGATTCAGGCAACAGAACCTGCAAAAGAAACCCCCAAGCCCAAAAAACCCTGCAGGGAAAGGGCTGCCTGTTTTTTCTTCACTTAGTCAGACTTAAGAGTTCAGAACCCTAACTGCACCCATGCAGCTTGTGAGCTTGACAAACCTGCAGACTTTTGAAGTAGAAAAGAAATGTTATTGTTTTTCCTACCATCACTGCATTTCACTTTTGCATTTCACTGCATTTCACAAATTAATTTGCACATTTGCAGTATTATATATGCTATTGAGTATACCAGGTGAGAAGTCAACAAGTCTATGTATTTGATTTGGGTGAAATTTACAGGGAGAGAAATCTTTAAGAAAAATATACTGCTTAGAAATCAGTTTAATTTTTTTTTATTTTGAATTTCCTTAGATATTCAATGAATACACATTTTCTTCTTAGACATTTTAGATGTTTCATTTCCATTCCATACATCTAACTGTAAATACCTAGCTGGTTTCTGTTCAGCTCTACCAGACCCAACTTCCTGGTGTCATCTCTTTCTAAAAAAATATTAAAACTGTAGTTTCCAGAGTGGGATTTGGTCAGTGAAACTACTGCAGCAGTTTTTAAACTATAGCTACTGCAGGAGGCCTGAACGGAGACCATTCTGTGCCCATCTGGATACCAGCAGCACTCTGCAGAGGTGAGGATCCAACCTGTGCCTGTAACCCCTGGAAGTTAATGCAGGTGCAAGCTTTGCTGAGCTTATGGCATTTGTTTGCATACCATTTGCAGCAACCTGAATGACTGGTTATTCTGGTCTGGAGAAAACAGCACTGACATCATGTGATTCTGGCAAAGTGAGCCACACTGGATCCTGGCCTTTGAATACCCAAGGGGCTGGCAGCAGTCTCAGGAGTTGGCCGGCAGCCCCATTGAGCTCGCTAGTAATCAGTTGACTGCTGGGCTGGACAAGCTGCCCTACTTTCTCTGACAAGCTCTGTCTAAGAGAATGACAGGCAGCCTGCCACTGGTGCTCTTTAGTGGAGTTACTGAAGATTAACTGTTTAGCAGCTCAGCCCTGACAGTGCTTCCCTTTGAAGAATGGGTGCCAGAGAGGACTTTGTTGACTAGGGATGCCACTTTTTCTCACTTGTTATATATTTCAGTCTTAAGGAGTGGGAGTTTCCTTTTCTTGTTTGGTTCTTTTGCTTCCCTTATGCCTTTCTTGCCAGCTTTCAGAGACATGCCAGCAGATTTGCTCTTTGAAGTTTCTAAGATTTTTTTCATTTTTAGTGAAATGTTACATTCTACTAGTTACTCAGCATTGCTAAGTTCCTACACTGCAGAAATTCCTGGAGGACAGACAGACAAAAGAAAAGCCAACCCTTTGAAAGGCCCAGAACATTTAGTATTTAGTGTGGCAGACAAACTCAGATGTATTACTTTCAATAAAAAATTTTGATGTGTTCTCCATGGGGAAAAAAAAAAAAGAAAAAAGTGGGATATTCAGCACAGAGGGAGAGTTAGAGTACTGTCCCACAAAAGAGAAAGAAGTGTTAAAATTAGGTCTGTAGAATAGTTAGTTTTTTCAGTGGCCATTTTGTGTAGTATTTTGCTTGATAGTGATATCTTTTCCAAGACAAATTTGTCTTAAAGTCAATAATAATATGAAACAAGTCGCTGACATTTTTAGGTAAATTTCTAAATTTTCAAAAAAGGTGTTTCCTATGTTACTATTATGATTCAGAGGAGCTAATTCAAATTCTTCTGAAGTGGGTGGAAATTTTTATGAAATTTCCATCTCTGACAATTATGAGAAACATAAAAGCTTATTATTTTGTATCTTTGTATTTCATCTGTTACATGAGTAGACACAGTGTCAAATCTGTATATGTCGCATACACTGGCATACTTTTGCATTTCTTACAATACAAGTCAGCTGGTTCTTCAGATTGGCTGTATTTGAAAATTATTTTCCTACGTCTTAAGAAAATGGCAGGCAGAGAAATTAAAAATAAATTACATTCTGAGGATACCTTTGGAAGGTTTCCATTTAAATATTTTGGAAAACTCCATTTATGTTTCACTTTCCTATCCTCTGCTGTGAAAATAATACTTGAACTCCACTGATTTATAAGACATTGCCCTCAACACTCCAGTCAGTGAGTGGCAATTTGGGAACTACTTTAGACCACTTAAAATTAGTGTATTTTAGTGCTTCTTTCAGAAGCCTTTCTCCTCTTATTTTCTAAAACTTTAAGTAACCTTATTCTTAAGCCTCTTTGGTTTAGGTCGTAATTAGTTCAAATGTCTGCCTGACAGACAATGGCTGATCAGTGGACTGGCCAGTCATTGTAAATAACTTCTAGCACAAACACATAATCACTTTAAAGGGTTTCAGGCATGGCAAAAAATTGTAGCATTTTTAATTAAAAGGAAGAATGCAAAACTGCCTAAATTCCATAAATACAGTAGCTAGTCTTTTTAGTGTCATTCACTGTGAATGAAAAAGCACACTGTTCATACAGAGGTAAGATATACATGTGCACTAAAGCTCTTAATTTACTTCAAACTCAGTCATATCACAGGTTTTCAAGATACTTTTGATGGATATTAAGAGCCAGATTTGAAAAGAGGACTTCTTACTTACTCAGAAAAACTTTCCCCTGTGTGTATCTTTATGGGGAACAATAGTATCCTAGAAACTCACGAAGACTTATTATCCTCTAATTGATTATCATCCTCTATATCCTCCTATAGTGTATATCTGTGTAATTTAAAAAGAAAAATTAATTCTGTATTGTAGCATAAGTGCTGATTTATGTAATGTATTTCAGTTATAAATTTCTGAGTCTCAAGACACAATTGTATTCAATTAAAGAAAGTGCCTAGAAGTTAATTTCTTTGCCAGTGTAATTCTGAGGAATTATCACTTGAATTCTCTCAGAACAATTTTTGTTGTGATTATGATGGAGGTGCCTGTATATCATGGCAGAAACATGCTGTTTATGCCTCCATTACTCCAAATCTGGTCTTAGACAAATTAGAGTAGATTATTGCAGGAAGGTTTCTTCACCCATTTAGATTATTGTATCCTTTTCTCTCTTTTCTTTGAGATTATTAAACCAGAAAAATACAGTGTTTCAGTGAACTACTACTAAATGAGTGTTCATGGAGGAAGGGGAGAGGAAAGGTATAAGAAAAGGAATAAAATATAGTCTGGAAATTATATTTAATTTTACTTATTAATCAAAAATATATGTTCATAACCATGAGAATGCTAAAACTTGCTACCATGGCTTGTAGCTGTGCACTCTACATTTTGCAGTGAGGGAAGAGTCTGTTGGTCTAGTCTAAGGAGAAGTTACCTGCATGAGCTAATTTTATTAAAAGTTCCCTGATTTCAGATATTTTCAGATATTAGAGGTATTCCTCAGTGATTTGCAAAGCCTCAGTACATTTCTGAACATGATAGTTAATAGACTTTGCAATTGCCTCTTTAAGCACTTCAGCAGGAAAGAGTAGTTCAGATATAATTTAAACATTTTCTTGAAATGCTTAAATTTCTTTTTTTCTCCATTTTTTATTGAACATGAATTGTATAAAATAAATTCCCATGGAGAAAAATTATGTTGTAAGGTCTTTGACTGATACAGAATAATTGCTTTGTTGATTGTATATCCATGCATGATAAGATATGCATAAGAAGAAATCTGGTACAGAAGTATAAATAATACTTATCTTTAAGCCAGCATCTGTCATCTGCTTCAGCAGACAGTGTTTTCTTTCATTCCTGCATAAAAAGAGCTGAGAGATTTATGGAGCAGCTTTGTTTGTGCTCTGTGATGCTTAATCAATTTTTATTAAATTCTAAATTAAAACTTGGCTTTCTTCATAGTCTTTTTTTGTTTTTTTTTTTTTTTTTTTTTTTTCTACAAGCAGACATAGCTGATATATAGAACAGGAGAGGGGCTCATGACAGAAACAGAATTTATGTGAAGGTGGGAGGGCTTCAGTCCTGAACTCCTGAACACTTTGTTTTCAGAGGGGCCGCTCTCAGTCACTTTTTAGAAGCTACACTGATATTTCTGTGAAATTCATCAATATGATGGAACAACATTTAAGTGATTAATATCTGGACTCCATGGTTGGTATAATTATTATTGATCTTTGCAAGAAATCTGTAAAGGAATTTTTTTATTAATTTGCAGATGGTATGAGTGGTTCTATGCTTGAAGTTGGCTTTCATCTTTTTTTCAGTTTAAAACATTAGTTAATTCACATTATGCATTGAGATATGTAAATAAGTAGTGTTATCTCCATTTTACAGATGAAGAAATTAAGGTAGAAGTGCAAAGTCAGTTAGTCAGGGTCATGTCTCCTGAAAGAGGAAGAATATCGGCTACAGGAGTGCTCCAGTCCTTGGCTCAAATAATATCTCTAATTACTTTAATAAAGAATAGATACTTATACACACAAATTTTATTTTCAAAGTTTAGAAACATGAAATAAATGACTCCTCTGAGACAAAAAATATGTCTTAAAATTTGGAAGTTTGCTAGTTTGTTCCAATGCTTTATCATTCATACTAGTGCTAAATTGAGGTTGTTTAGCTTTACTGTGAAGTTCTTACTGTGCCATTCACATAAAAGGATGACCTCTTTATGATCTGTTATTTTCTCCCTATGAAGGTACTTACACATGCCAATTAAAACACTTTTTTCCTTCATTTTGGAGAAGTCTAGGATTTCATCTGTAAATTCCAAGTAAGGTTTATGTCTCAATCCTTCTAAAATTAGAAGACAAAATGATGCTTCTTCCAGTTTCCTCCTTTTTATACAGCTATATCATGTTTTATCCTGGATTGTGGCTGGGAATTTGTATTGCAATTTCACGATTGGAGCCTTTCGGTAACAGGTTTTGGGAATACAGCCCTCCAGTCTTGTTTTTTTCTGTCTGAAAACCAATAGGAAAGAACAGAAAAGGAGCCATCTACTCTGTATACTCAAAGGTTTTTAACAGATAATAGAAAAATTTGCCCGTTTGTTGTCTTCAAGAAAGTTTGAAAAATAGAAACATAAAAAGAAATATTTTTGTTTACTGTAACACCTCTGCTTTCAGATAGATTAGCTTGTGTCTCCTACTCAGTCTCTGGTATGCACCAGTCTGTCTTTGAGATTGTTTCTTGTCCTCACTCTCCTGAGTAGTGACACGCTAATGACAAAGTGTGCTGAAAAGCAAATCTCTCAATCCTCAAAGCTGCTTTAAAAAACCCCTTTCAGTTTATGCATGTTTGTTTTAAGAAACCCAGCAGAAATACAGAATTCACAGTAATGTGAATTCAGTGTGGCTGAATGCATTCATTTCCTTTGATGGGCCTTTTTAGAGAATCTGAGAAAATAACTTTGGTTAATATCTTTTAGAAAAGCAGAATACAGTCTTCAGAGTTTTTGTAGCTCAGCTTCTAATCAAAGGGATGTCAGTTCTTTTTTTGCTGTCCTTTTGCCTTTTTATCCACTCAAAACACTGCTTGTTATCTATTCTGAACACACTGGTTCTGTGTCCAGTGCAGCAGCAACATGGAAAAAAAGCGTGGAGCTGAGAAACTGGAAGAACTCGGAAAGGAAGACAAATAAAGAGAAGTGTCACTGAAAATTTAAAATAAAAACAGGATGTGGACATGATGTAGAAGAGGGCTTTCATGATACAGTACAACTGTCTTTGTAGCTGCCCAGCTTTGTGCTGTGCTGCTCTGTTTGCCAATGTTCTTTTTTTTTTTTTTTTTTCACGAACATAACACAGATCTAGTAAGTTTGTGTCTATTTCATGTGGAGTAAATTTAGACTAGATGAACTGAGTTTTTGGAGCCACTGCCAAATGAGGTGGTGATGATGGCTAGAGAAGTTTGGAGTTTGGGAATGCTTCTGACTGGAACACAGCACATACTGCATCATGCCTTTGACCATTATGCTTTAGACATGCTGCCAAGTGTTTCTAACAAGATAGTGCTGTTACTGTGTTTTAATTTTCCTGTTGCATAGAGTACATTTCCTTTTTTGTTTTATAAACTGTGCTCTCCATGGTTTTGGTACCTCTGTAAACAGTTCTGACTATCTGACATGTTGGCAAAGTACAAGGGAATTTCATGCAGATTATCCATTGTTATATGACGTTATGCACTCCATACAGTTTTGTTAATATGGTCAACCTGAGTCCCTAAAATATGCTAAAGACATGAACTGAATTTTATTGTTAAATGTTAGCAAAAAAAAAAAAAACCAAAAAAAACCACCAACAAAACAAAACAAAGGGGCATTACTTATATCTTTAAAATGTGCAAAAAGACAATTATCAGGATGACAGTCAGAGGATCTGTAATGATGTACCCTAAAAACAGTTAGACCAAGAATTTCTAAGAAAAACAGGAGTATAGTCATCTGCTTTGTATAGGGAGAACTGGAGTACTTTTTTCCTAAAATTCAGTGAATATTATGGAAATCTCAAAAAGTATAGTATTTCAATCTACAAACTACCGATATGTTTACATGTTGAAATTTTATCTCTTCAACAGAAGAACAATTACATTATTTTTACATTTGGAAATGGTCATATAAACACCATTGAGTCTATGTAATAACTTCTTAAGTTATAAAATATACAGTAATGTCTTTCAGTGATGTTAAAAAGGGTATAATGCATTTTATCTGAACTGTAATTTCCATCATTTAGTCTTTTCCTTTTTTTTGCTTTTTAATGCTGTTCTCTAACAGATCATGTAACTGGCGTCTCCATTTGAACAGTAAATTTCCCCTTACCTGAATGAGTTTTTGAGAATTACTGTTCGCTGTCCCATATCCTATCCATGTAATCATTATGTGGTAGTAATGATTGTGCAGGAACTTGCTGTCACCATAGGTAACTTTGAGAAGATAAGATTATATTAATTGTGAATGTTTGCAACTGCAGAGGTTTGTTATACTCAGCTTGAGGTATTTCTGAGATACTGAGCTTCAGAAATACTGAGTATTTTTAATTTCACTGTTAAGTATTTGTCACCATTCACCTTAGAGGCAGCTGCAGATCTGTGGTGGATAACGTGACTTCTAGTGGTGTGAAACAATAGGAAAGTTTTCAATACCTTTTTTGGTAGGAATTTTTAAAATGCTGTGGTGTTTGCCCAGTAGCATACCATATCAGCATGCAGTACCACAGCTCTTGTAATGTTAATCTGGTCCTCCACATCATAAGCAGTTTTGTCTTCTAGGAAGAATAGCATGGTCAACGCTCTGTGATGTGGTTTTGGCAACACGTCCGTTGTTCCTTCATGCTTATGCTTTCAGTAAAAGGTATCTCTTAACCCCGAAAAAGATATGCTAACCAGTAAGTGAAAATTTACTCCTTGTGGCTTGGCTACCTTAGTTACTATTGTGAATAACCTTCCTATGTTTGTGTTTGCAAGAGTGGTTTTCAACTCAGAAGGGTTACTGAGTCACCTTCTCAGCCTGTAGAACTTCTGTCTTTCTCCCCAGCAACATGGCTTTGAGAGGTCAGTTCAGTGCTGGGCCATCATAGCAGTAGAAAAACTGTTCACCACAAGTGATTTCCTGCTGGTGAGTAAATGTTATTGCAGAGCTGGAGATTAGGAATTGAAAAAAAGGTTAAGGACCAGGAGCTCTCTCCTGAGCAAAGCATTTATCTGAACACCCTTGCTGTTTCTGTTTATCTGCTTATTTTCTGGGTGGGCTTTTTTTTTTTTTTTTTCCTTCTTCTGGTAAAAGAGTGAAGAATAGGTACTGAGTTCCAAAGCACTGACTCATGGGCCCACAATGAAGCATTAGGATACAGCCACTTCCTACCTTTGTTTGAAATCAACCGAATGGCTCTGGCGGATGCAGCCCTCTGCTGCAGGGCTTGGTGGAAGGAAATGCTTTTCATCTTTATGGAGTATGGAAAGTTGCTCCGTGATTACTTTGTGCATCACATGTGGCAAGCATGTAAAAGGCTTTGCTGTGTGTTGCTATATACCTCTTAGCCACCTGTGGCTCAGAGGTTATTCTGTCTTCAGGAAAAATATTTGCCAAATAGTTAGAAAAGTGTGGCAAGGGAGATGAGATAACCAATTCTAAGAGCACTGTCAACTTGCACTCTTTCTGTTTTACAGTTGTGAGTAAAACAACCAACTCTTCTTTGAATCTAAGAAACATGGCAACAATAAGATGAAACTAAGCACAGGAAAGAAATATTTTCTTGGCTGAAGTGATGCTAGGGAATCAGTGGTTGCCCTGAAAATAGGCTGTATGACTTCATGCTCTTATTTTTCTGCTCTGAGCACTTAACTGCACTTGAAGGGGTCTGTCATAATCTCTGAAAAGACAGCACATTTGCAGGTAGTAAATGCCTTAAAACCCCCCCAACTTTCAGGGTAGGCAACTCAAGGACTAAAAAGAACAATGACAACCGAAAGGTTAGGTGGTTGTTGTGTATTTATCTTTAGCCATGAAATTCATTGAGAATCTTTCCAATATTTTTTCTGGGGTCTTTTATAAATGACTCTTGTGACCTTTCGTTTAACAACAGTAGGCATAATTTTTCAATTATTTTTTTTGTTTTGTTTTTAAACTGTGTTTAATTTGTTAGTTTAGTGATTTCAATTACATTTCAGAGGCAAATTTCTTTTGTTAATTAAGTGCCTTATTGGCATGTGAAGTCGGTGTTAGTAAATATATTTAAAGAAAAGGCAAAAAAGTATAATCTTGGAAATTATCCAAAGAAGGGTTAGGAAGCAGCGTACAGACAAATGCTCCTGCTTGGAACAAAACAGAAAGGGTCCCTGGTTCATGCATTTGTCTGTATGTGTTTCTAGTTTTTGTTAAGCCAAAATTAAACACAGAAGAGTTCAGTGTTTGCTAATCACCATGTGTTTACTTTCTCTTCCAAAACTGAAGTTGCCAACCAATACATTTTCTACCCAGTGCTATGAATCTGTCCAAATAAACATGGGAAGTAGTAAAACAATGACAGTGTATGAAAATACGTCCTCATTCACTACACAGAGTCCAAAAATTTTTGTGAGTTTTAGTAGGAACAGAGAAATGTGCGTTATATGGGCTCTCCAGCACAAGAAAAATGATAACATAACATGAATTAAGTTCTCAAGAAAAATGTCCTGTAATTTACAGAGATGAGCATTGATTGTTTTATATCATTCTCTCTCTGTAATCCCTCTGGGCTTGTGTATTTTGTGTTTCTTGTGGTTTAATGTTAATGAGGAAAGTAAGTGTCTTTCAGAGAGCAAATGATCAATTCTGACTACTATCTCAGTCATTAAACATGTCCTTCAAAGTGAATTTTAAAAGGACTTCTGTCACAGATCACAAAGGCAACGGCAGAAACATTGCAAAATCAGTACCAGAGAATCATCATGGAATATCCTGACTTGGCAGGGACCCACAGCAATCTTTGAGTTCTGTCTGTACACAGGATCACCCCAGAGTCACACCATGTGCCTGAGAGTGCTGTCCAAACACTTCTTGAACTCTCAGGCTGTGACCACTTCCCTGGGGAGCCTTTTCCAGGGCCCAATCACTCTTCACATGAGATGTTTTTTCTAATATCCAGTCTAAACCTCTCTTCACATGGTTTCATGCTTTTTCCTTCAGTCCTGTCACCATTCACAAGAGAAAAGAGCTCAGTGCCTGTCCCTCTTCTCTGCAGAAGGAAGCTATCTACTGCAATGAGGTGGCCCCTCAGTTTCCCGTTCTCCAGGCTGAAAAACCTAGTGACCTCATGTGACTTCCCCTCCAGACCCTTCACTATCTTTGTGGCCATTCTTTGAATGCTCTCTGATAGTTTAATTTCTCATATCATGGCACCCAAAACTGCCCCAGCCCTCGAGGTGAGGCTGTCCCAGCTCAGGGCAGAGCAGGACAATCCCCTCCCTTACCTGTCTGTGATGCTGTGCCTGATGCCCCCAGGACAGGACTGGCCCTCCTGGCTGCCTGGGCACTGCTGACTCATGTTCAGCTTCACTGACCAGGATAGAATCACAGAATATAAGAATCAATTATGTTGGGAAAGACCTTTGAGATCATTGAATCCAACCTCTGACTGAACACCACTGCCTCAGCTAAGCAATGGCACTAAGTGCCACATCCAATCTTTTCTTAAACACTGTAGGCAACAGTGACTCCACCATCTCCCTGGAAAGCCCGTTCCAACGTCCAGTCACTCTTTATGTGAAGATTTATTTTCTAATGTCCAGCCTAAACCTCCCCTGGTACAGCTTTAGACTCTGTCCTCTTGTCCTAGTGCTGGTTGCCTGCAAGAAGAGATTGACCCCTACGTGGCTACAGCCTCCTTTCAGGCAGTCATAGAGAGTGATAAGGTCACCCCTGAGCCTCTTCCTCTCCAGGCTAAAATACCCAGCTCCATCAAGAAGTGTGCTCCTCATACCACTTGTGCTCCAGACCCTTCTCCACCACTGTTGCCCTCTCCAACATCTCAACAGCCTTTCTAAACTGAGGCCCACAGCACTGGACGCAGCACTCAAGGTGTGTCCTCACCAGCGCCAAGGACAGAGGGGCAATCCCTGCCCTGGCCCTGCTGGCCACACTGTTGCTGACACAGGCCAGGATGCCATTGTGCCTGGGCGCAGCTGGGTCACGTTCAGCTGCTCTCAGTCACTACCCCCGGGGCCCTTCCCACAGTACTGCTTTCCAGCCTCTCTTTCTCAAGTCTATATACACAACCGTAGTTGCTCCAGCCCAGGTGCAGCACTTATCTTCTTTAAGCTTCATAGAGTTGGTGATTGAACAGCCCTCTAATTTGCTAATGTCTCTCCGCAGGACTCTTCTACCCTCAAGGGAGTCAACAGTTTGTCCAATTTAGTGTCATTGACAAAGTAACTTAGTATACCTTTGACTCCTTAGGTAATGTTTTTTGCTTGTATGACCAGAGAATGTTGGATTAAACAGTCTTCTGTGGGTGGCACAAAAGAAGCTGTACCATACAGCTGTCCATCTATTCCCACCAGCCAAATTCAATTGATTCACAACACATTTGGTCTGTCGCAAAATTTGTGATAATGTCAGCAGATAGTTCACAAATGAGTCAAAAGTAGCTTTTAGCCATCAGTTTTGTCTGTCACTGAGCTGGAGAATGGGAGATGACCATTTTCAATACCTCATGCTGTGTTACACACATTAGGGGAAAAATAAAGAACTATGCAAAATGCATGGAAGAAGACCATGATACGAAGTTTAACAAACCTAACTCCTCAAGAACATACTGAAACATTTTAGATCTCATCCAGAGGAAGAGACTTTCAGGAGTTGATCCCAATGTGTTTAAAATTCAATGGGGACCTATACTTTGAAGGTCCTCTGTTCTTGCGATGCAGTCCTGCAATGGCATTGTGCCCTCCATGGTTGTCCTTGGCAGCAAGTCAAACAACTGCCTCTTTCCAACAGCAAACCACCTACTTATTCTCTGTAGATCTGGTTTTTGAACCCCATCCAATCCGTGATACATTTAAGAGTTCATGCTTAAATCTTATGACTTTCCATGCAAGGTGACAACCTACAACTCTCTGATGTTGCATTACATAATTCCCATACTTCATCTGTGGATTTTCTTTTGAAGTGCAGCTTCAATTACTAGTTCTGTTGGTATTTCCGTTGTTCTGAATTTTTTTTTTTGGTGGTGTTTATGAACTTGAATGCTAAAACAATGTTTCTGTTGCCGTTGGGAGTGCATCCTTTACTGTGAGGTGCAACTGTTGTGTTAGTCTGCAGCCATTCAACCTGAAATAAAACCAGCAAGGGATATGAATTTCTTACAGTGCTCTGTGACTGGGACACTCTGGCTTTAAAGTTGAGTAATTATCCCTGGGATGCCTGGGAGTCAGGCAGTTCACTGTTAATCACAAAGGGCAGCAGAAATGCTTGCCCAAGCCAAGCTTAGGTCCTCTCTTCCTTCGTCTAGCTGATACATTCCTCAGAAAGTGGATTCTGGGGGACTGAGATTGAATAATAACAAAACTTGCTGAATATTGTTCATATTGCTTGAATAATTTAGAAAATACGGTAAATGTAGTACTGTTGTCTGGAAAGCACTAAGCTTTGTCACATGGTCAAGGATCTTTTATTGCTTGTAAAACAATTTAAGTTATTAGAAAAGTTTAGGACTTTTTTGTTGTTTTTTTGTTTTTCCCGCATTAAGGAACACTTACATTAGTGGAAAAATTAGGAATGTGATATTTGCACCTCTGCTGAAGAAGAAGCTGTTATGGATAGAAAATGTCCATGAGGGCATAAGGGCATGAAGAAAGTTCACCTGTAATTCCTCATGAATATTTAAGAAGGATTTAAAAATATTTTAATTCATACTTTGACTCACAGTTTTCTATTACATGAAGTAAAAAAGGGGCCAAGAAAAATGTGAACAAAATCATGATACTTGATTAAAACAGTGCTCAAAGCTCCTCCTTAGCCGCCTTACTTCCTCTGTATTTGAAAAATTGCTAGAAATGATGGTTGGGATCAAAATTTAATCATACTGGGCACTGTGCAAAACCAACACAGACATAATATCTGCCCTAAGGAGTTTTATGGACTATTTCAGGGCTTGATGCCAGGAGAGGGTGTAGCAAGTAGTGAGAACAAGGAAGAGGTAGTAGTTCTAGGAACTTGTGACTAACCTGTCTTGATAGATAAACACTCTGCTCAGTGTCAGCATCATTCAGTGAGGTTAAGAAGAAAACAAAAACACTGGTGCATTTGGTAATCATGGCTAGTCATCCGTCTTGTGACAGGCCTAGTGAATTTATGAGACAGAGATACTGTCAGCTCTATTCCTCAGATTTTATTATAGTCACTTTTGAGCAGGAGGTTTTGGGCCTCAGCTTACTAACTCCTTGTTTATGGTCTGGTTTTTGGTATATCTACTCCTACAGAGGAGCAGTGCTGACATACATCTTTAGAACTTTTATTTCTAAAAGAAGAATATTTTCATAAAACAAAATGATTGGGGTTTTTATTCTTCTCTTGAAATTCTGATAAGATGATAAATACTTTCCCCATCTGAACATATCAGTCAGTGGGAGTCAACTAATAAGCAAGCATACAGTATACCTGAAACAGATAAACCAATTTTCAGGGTACAGGATGCTGCATTCTTTAGTTGTTTTGACAAACTCCCCTTTTCTTTGCCTCATTTGGGGAAGGAGGCAGACTGCTGACAGATCATGAGCCAGCTCAGGAAGGCATTCCCTCTACAAGGCGTCCTGAGGTGTGTTCTCAGAGCTTATAGAAACTGAGCACCTGCTTTATTGCCCCAGGCAGGCAGGAGTGGCTTGTTCTAAGAGGACCCCTTGAAGAGAGGTCACAAATTCTGTGTGGAAGTGCATGATACAAAAGAGCTGTGCTATGACCACAGGAATGTTACCATATCAGACAGAATTCAGTGGTCCAGGTCCATGTACTTAGCTCTCGGTGCAGCACTCCACGTTTGATAGCAGCTGGAGGAATGTGCAAGGAGCACATTAAGTGACAGCTAGAGAATAACCTGCCCATAGGGGAAGATGCTTTCTCGGCTCAGCAATTAGTGGTTTTCTTTTGCCTTTTAGCAGGAGTTTGCATACTTTTTCTTTAGTGAGCAAGCAGTTCAGCTAGCTGAATAGGAGCTTTCACCTGGCTGTGGGAAACTTTGTAACCCTGGTGTGCTCCTACCTTCAGAGCTGCTCCTGCTGCTCATAGGTACAGTATAAGTGGAAAGGGGCAAGCTGAGAAAGCTCAAAGCAGAAAGACAAGATGCATTTTAGTGAGACCTAAACAGTAAAATCTGTACTATTTACCTTTTTTTTTTTTAGACTGCCTTTTAACCATTTAGGCCAAAATGTGCTGCTTATTATTGATGTAGGGATTTTAGTCTAGTCTATGATGAGACATTCTAGTCCTTGGGACTGTGATACTAATCAGTATATGAGACCAACGCCTTCCATACCTAACCCTTTCTCATCAGATGTCTCACGGAAATATGCATCTCAAACACACCTACTTCCACAAACCTAGTATAGTTTGGCAAAGGGGATGTTATGTAACTCCTTTGGGAAAACATAAACAGGGCTAAATATCTCATGAAAATGAAGATTTTCATAAAATTTATAGTAAAAATTCAATTTTTTCTCAATTTTTAGACTCCCAACTTGTTTACACTCTTATTTCATGATATGCCTGGTACTTTTACTATTTGAATGCTTCAAATCTCTGTTGACAATCGCCCACTGGCCTTTGCATTCCACAGCTGCAGTCTATTTACTGGACCTGAATTTTCATATAGATTTAAATTTTCAATAAAATTTATGGCTTACTCACTATTATTGCATGATCATGTACAAAACACATTTTCTCTTTGTCCGCATAATTAAAGAGGTAATATTTGTTGAGTAGTTCTGGGGGACAATGGCAAATGCAGAGTTAAACAAATTACCAGTTTATGTTGAACTGAACATTCACTGTTGATGGATCCTTAATCTCTAAACAGATGGTTTACCACAGTCCCATTGTAGTTCAGAAGTACCTCTTGCATGAGAAAATGCAGTCATGCAGAAACTGTACAAACACTATTGACTTGCCCACTACTTGCTGCTTCTCCTTTTCTCTCTTCCTCCTCCTTTTTTCTTTTTTTTCCCTTTAAACAGAATGAAATGTTAGTTTAACTTTTATGCCCATAATGCCTTTTGGCCTTTTTACCTAAGATTTCTGTTTTGCTTCTAAATTAAATTAGTATGATGGATACGATGAACTCAAAGGCCTTCAGTATGAACTGATTATGAACTCCTTTTCAAATTTGAATGGTTTTTTACTATCAGAGGACACTTCTTTTGCTTCCCATAACTTCTCAAATCATGGCATTTCAAATTCCAGAAATCCTGTAATACTGTAATTTGTGAGCAAGAGAGAGAAGAAAAAAGAGATATTTTAGTTCCTGCTTTTGTTAACCCATGTTTTTTCTGTGCAGAAAAAGAAAAGGGTCTCATTACTCAAAGCTGAAGATCTGCCAGCTTGTAAAGTATTCCTTTTCATATAAGGAAGATTAAGTTTGCATTTTATGCAAGTTCCCTAGTATGCAGCTTTGTCTCTTGTCATACATCACGTAATTACTGCATTTCACCACCAGCAATCACTCTTAAGTTAAAACCAACTATAAACCTCTCATTAGCAAAAAAAAAATAAGACAATGAAAGTAGGACGTACACCTTCAAAAAGAGAACCTACTGTTAAGGGAGTTAATCTCTTCATTGCACAATAGATAAAGAAAAAATAATTTTCACTCAGGGCTTTTCTTTCACATACAATCAAAATTGTTTGTGATAACATATCTGTTGCCAACAGCCTCATGAACACAGAGTGTTTTGCAGATGGGGTTGATCTTTCTTATACACTGCACTCAAAGACAGTATTTTTTTAAATCACAACGGTTGACCAGATTTTGATGCTTGTCTTATGGAGAGAGGAGAGCTGCTCCATACAGAGGGTGTATTACAGGGGGCTGCATGCCACCTATTTACAGCCTCAGCCAGGAAAACGTATTTGTTCTGGACAAGGAAAAGCCCCTGGTCAGACCACGTTTTCTCGAAGAAGTTTTGTCCTGAACTGTAACTAGAGCATGGAGGCTGATATTGGCACTGAGAATGGTTGTTGGCAAGCATGACATTATTTTGTGCCATGCTGAGACTTGGAGTGCCTTCTAGGTTATTCCCTCCTATGTAAAACCATATTCTCTTCCAATCCAATTCCATCAAGCCAAAAGATGAAGAACTAGGAAACTAGATGTTTTCCCTTGTTGTCAAAGCTTTCCAGAGGAAAGCCTTAAAAAATGCAGTGTTCCATGTTCCAGTGGGAATTTAATTCAAAATGAAAATACAGCTAAGACATCCTCCACATCATGTAAACATTTTAAATGGAATTTTCCTGTAGAGGGTTTACTGCTGGGTCAGTGGCACCTGTGTTTGGTACCAGCATGTAGTGGGCTGCTATACCCATTGATGAATTTCCACTTTTGAAAGGGACAAGAGAGAAGAAGGCACAAAAGGGATAGAGGAAGGAAAAGGCTGCAGATCCGAGACACTAAGATATGAGGACTGAACTGTGTTCAAAAGTAGTGCACCATCACATATCATAAAGTGTGTAACATCCATATTCTGCTTATGGGATCACCACACAAGATGAATCTCCCGAAGTATTTTATCTTGCCTTTGGATTTCACTCAAAATTTGTGTTTAGTGTATGCAAAGTGAAGGAAAGTCATTTAAGTTTCTTGGTGTCCTGGCATGGTAGTGTCACCAGGAAAAGAGAATGATGAATACAACAGAAATATGTTCAGGTGAGATTTTCAAAATTGACTATTGATTTCAAAAGTAAAGCTATGGCAATGCAGCCAGGTCAGGAGGGAATGCTTTTCAGAGCCCTGCTCTTGTACGAGAAGATGGGTAGGCTAAATACACCTGAAAATTCAAGAAATAGGTTTCCTTAGTATGATGACCCAATGCTGCACTGGTGCTTTGCAGGATTTTCTTACATGACTTACAATGGAAGAAAAAGCCAAACAATTTTCAGGTAATTTTTCAAAAGCTTTTAGCATCAGAGATACCTTGTTGCATATAAAACCTCTACATTTCAAAATCAAAATTAGAGGACAAATAAGAGCCTCTTGTTGAAGTAGCATACTGAAAGTTAGCCATGCCAAATTCCTCTCCTGCCTCCCCCGAAACCAGCTGAAAAATCTATTAAACAAGATTTTATTTTCCACATAGTATCAAATAGGATTTAACTACAGCAAAAAAAAAAAGAATCTAGTAAACCTGAAATTGTATAATATTAATTATAGTAATGATGAAAGTTTCTAAATAAATTAGGTCTTCCAGAAGCCATCCATGAGAAACTACAGTGGGAGCCAAACCACAGGCACTTTTTTGCCTCTTTGAAACATTTAGACGGAATGCTTTCCAACACAGGGATGTGCTTGAGGGGAAAAGAAGAAAAATAATTTTGTTAACCAAAATAAGTAGAATTCAAAATTACTTTTGGAGCTTTCCCTTTCCTATTGAGAGAAAACAATAGGAGGGGAAATGTTCCTAAACTAAAATTCATTTCATATGTTAAATACACTTGCCATTGCAGGGTCCTTTTGCAGTTGTAGAGTAGGAATATTCTCTGAAGTTCCCTAATTTTACTCTTCCAAGTAGTGTGACTTGCTAATTCTACTAGAATTCTTAGTGAATAAGAGTGTGCATGAAGTTGGCTCTTTTAGGTGCGTGTGGTTTATATCCTAGAGTTACAAAGTACTTTACAGAGAGAAATATCAAATAAAACCAACTACATTGCACTAATGATGTTTCTCCAGGCTCTTTGAGCTTAATTACTGTAACCAGTAGCAAGTGCAAATATCATTTCAGTGTAATAGGTTACCTCAGGCCCAATTAGCCTACAACTTGCACAGAAATCACATAGTCAAATTGCTTGGTCTCCAGTTAAGAGGCTCACCGATTTTCCAGGAGGTTTAAATCCCCAACTGTTATACAAGCCAGCATCAACTTGCCTGCTAAATGTGGGCACTTATATTTGGGATTCATCAAAATCTGGGAAGCAGTTATTTCTTACACCATATTTATGAATAATGACAAGACGCTGCCAGCTGGTATGTGTAAAGTTGTCTAGACCAATCTAAGAGCAGTATGTTTTTGCATCTTTTCTTATGGCAGCTTTGAGGGCCAAGGAGGCAGACTGGATAATTTTCCAATGACTGCTAAATGACCTCAAACTCTACTAGAAATAATGCCTGCAAACACTACAGCTTTGGCAGCTGTGACAGAAATACTAAAAAAAACAAAATTGGAAGGCCATCAGCACTTATGTTTTACGACTAAAGATGTCTTTGAGAAAAAGGAAGTTTTCTACCTAGGTCTAATATTTCATAATTTTGCAATGGGAAAATTACAAATTATCATCACAATTACATAGTGCTGATCACTCTCTGAAATATGATCATGAGTTAAGATTGGGAGGTGTGACCTAGTGGGGAAGGCAATTGTATCTGCAGTGCATTCTGCAGGGTTCCCTGGTGGAAGACTGCATGAAGGAATTTATTAAGTTTGTTTTTCTTTTAAAAATACTTTTTTTGATATCTTTTCACATGCATTTCTTTTCTATGTTGTGTACAAGTTGAATTCTAGATAGCTGTACTGTTGTGTGATATAACTTGAAGTTTTTTTCCCCCTGTACTTTTTTTTTCACTAGAAGGGAGAAGTCTTGCAAACAACCAGCATTCAAACCGCTTTTAGTTAGGGTGAGCACCCTAATCAGAAATGCTGGATTCTGAAAGGAACGACATGTGGCAATTTAGAAAATACAGGAAAAATATGAGGCGAGGGAGATATGGGATGAAGAAGACTTTTATGAAAGAGAAAATCTTTTGTACGTGGAAGAAAGAAGACAATGGCAGAGAAACTGTAAAGGAAAGTTAATTTTATTGTAATATGCCTAATTTTTTCCATGAGGCATAAATGTTTTGACATAGACATCAACTCCATCTTTAGATAGGAAGACACCAGCTGATACCGTGAATACCACAAACTGAATTCTCAAATTCATTTTATTCTTAATAAAAATTACCTATAGTTTTATTGGGAATATCCTTATCTTTATGCGTAATTTTTTTTCAGTTCATGCTGAAAAAAATAAATTATAGGTTAGCATTCTGGGCAGAAATGTTTGATAATGATTATAAATATCACTCATGGATCTGTAAATAACATACAGCCAGTTCCCCTGAGTGATCCCTTGAACAGTCATATATACTATTATTTTAAAAAAGATTACTGTGGTAAAAACACTAAATGTAGCATGTACACAGTTCATGCTAATATTTTGTCACTTTGAGGACTTAGATCTCTCTCTTTTAATTTTTTTATTTTATTATGTATTCATGTCTAACAAATGCACACTTAAAGAAGATTGAGTTCAGCCATGTGTAGTAAAAAGATATAATTCTACTGATCTGCTAAAAAAAGGGAGGAAAAGATGTAATTATACAGATCTCTCAAAAGAGTTTGAAATCATCTGTTAAAGTTTCCATCTCTTGCCCTACTGTGCCACCATACTGTAGAAAAGTGAGTGAGTTTATTTATTATTTTGTTTTACACCTGGATACAATGAGTTGCTGTGGGGAAGATCGTGACTCTCAGAGGCATCTAGACAAACTGTGACTCATTAGACATTCCTGAAGTGTGGTGAAATGGAAAAGTCAATGGAGTGCTGTAATATCTGGGTATAAGTTACGCAAAGACAGTTAAGTGTATAGTGTTGAGGGATTAGCATTATGTAGTATGTTTTCCATTTAATTAACAAGATGATGCCACTCCAGCTAAAGTGGTGTCTGCAGAGAAATGAATCCCCTATCAATATGCATGTTTAGAGCTCTCAAGCCAAAAGCACAGCTTACTCAGCAAAGAGAAATTGCATTTCTCTTTGGAAAAGAATGGACCTATCTGTGACACTGCATAAATGCCCTTGTTTTTGTTTTGCAGCGAACATTTGCCCACATCTCCAGAAGATGCACTCATCCATGTTTAAGGGAAGGATGCTAAGATTCTGCATTTCTTGTTGAACCATAAGTAGGTGTTAGGATAATTCTATCACTGAATAGATGGAGGGAGCAGGTTCTCTTCTGTAGCGTGTGCTGTCTACTCTGTATCCCTGCTATGCCTTCCCAGTCTTGCTTAACCTATGTTTCTTCATTGGGAACCTCAGTCTCATGACATTTTTTCCCCTTGTGGAGACTCCAGCTTTCTGGTCTGACCACTAGAGTGGATGGGTCTCATTGCATATTCTTCCTGTGCTAATCAGCAAAATGTCATCTACATTTTTTAAGTTCTCTTCTCCCAGAAACAAGAAAGAGAACACTAAGTAGATCCAAGATGAGAGAGGTATGGCAGGAAAATAGCTTCCACCAGTTTCTGCCCTCTTTTTCCTTCACCACCAACTGGAGCTGATAAGAGGCATAAAAAAATAGGAGAGTCAGAGAAAAGTTTGAGTAATTCAGCTGGTCAGAGAAAGATTGGTTTTCACAGGTGTTCACGTACATATTTCAGTGTATTGTGGTTTTTACCTGAGATGGTGCAAAGTTGTGTTTGAAGGGCTGGTAGTCTAGGAAAAGTATGGCCCTGCCACATTTTGCTTCTTTGATGAGCTGTAGTCCAACAGTCTAATGTAGCTGCTCTGCACATTGCTCTATCTTGTGATTTTAGAGAGCATCCTTAGATAAGCTATTCTTCTGGAAACCCTCTTCCATTGTTGGTAAAAGGTATATGAGGCTGTCAGCCAGCATTGAAGACTCTGGTTACCCTCCTGACTGACATCAGATATGTTTTGGGCATGCAGTGTTACCATGTACATGCCAGGAATGGCTAACAAAACTGGAAGAGACTAAGAAGATTGAATTTTAGCAAAGCTTTAATTACTGTTGCTTGTGCCTAGGATGCACCTGAAGAAGTTTCATCTGTAAAAGACACTCTATTTAACTAGTGAGAATTGTTGTCAAGTCTGAGAATTTGAGAATTTCTTTCCATGGAGCTCATCTGAGACAGGTATAACAAGAGCTGACATCATCTTTCTATAACACAAACGGCATTATAGAAACAAAATATGCATTTTTCCTTTGTTAGGGAAACAAGTCTGTACTATTTAGTACAGGATTTTTTCCTGCTACTATTTTTCATAGACTGGTTGTTGTTGTCCGTGTTAAGATAATAATTTGCTTTTGCAACTATTCCAGCATTCCAGACTTCTGACTGCAATCACTAAATATATAGTAACAATTAAAAAAACCCATGTAAAATAAATTAAAAAAAAAAAAAGAGAAAGATCTCCTCCTTATTTTCAGCACAGATCAAGCACCTTCACTCTTTTTTGATTAACACTAAAAAGAAATACTGGCAAATAAAAAAATCAAATAGCAAGAAGCTCAGCCAGACTGATCTACATCTTTAGAGCAATGGTCACTTGGAACTATGTCATGTTGGGAGACATGACCATTCATATGTGTCCTTTATATCATTGCAGAGGAGAGACTAGTCAGGATGGACAAACTCTGTGCTCCATTTCGGAAAACAAATTGTTTATTTAGAGTATGAAAAAATACCCAGGGTAATTATTTTTTTGAGATCTCTATTCTTCTTACAGCTTTCTAGGCCTGCACATTCTGAGACTGGGTATTATAATGGAATATGGTATTTTTTGGGACAATGAACATGTCCTGTGGTATCACATAAAATTTTCCAGAAGCTCACGGGGGGAAATATTCAAAAACACCTTTCACAGACAATCTTCTGCTCCCCCTCAAGGTAGATGCTGGTAGGAAAAAAATAAAGCAATTTGACTGGTTTTTCCTAAGAGTCCAAACAATATAAGCTCTTCAATCTAGATACATGTATCATACCCAGCCTAAATTCTGATTCAATTTCTCTGATATATGGTACATTTTTTCCAGTGGCAAGGTTGACAGATATGCTATTTCAATTTGCAGACTGTTTTCTGTATGCAAGTTCATTTTTTGGAAGGCTCAGGTAGAATATCTTTCTTTCTGCTTAAATTATTCCACTGGGAGGGCTCCAATATAACTACTCAAAAGTTAGATGTGTAGTCAACAATACAGATTAATTAGTTAGGTTAATAAACTGTGGCATCTGTGAGTTGTGTGTGGCTTAAAAAGCATATCTCAGAGATGGCTGACAATCGGTTGTGTGTGAAATGCAATTTGTGAACCAAACCTTACATTTAATTCAAAGGATGTCTGTAGAACTATTCCTGGTTTAACCTGGAGTTACTGAGAGATGCCAATCACTTCACAAAGTACATGAACAAATATTAAGTTCTAAAAATTTTTGGAGCCACAGACTTTATGAGCCATTTTAACATGACTGTGTCTTCTCTTATTTTCCATCCCCAGGCAGTGGAAAATCTTTAGATAACCAGGTTGCTGGATGTACTTTGAATGCAAAGGGTGTGAATATATTTCATACGGTTAAAACGGATTAGGTGTATTTCCAGGTGACCAAATGAGCTTTTGAAAATTATCTTACATATTGAAATAGAAGCTGTCTTTGATGCATGTATATGTCATTGCTGCTTTTGGATGAAATGTTTGGTGCCCAGTGGCAGCTAAATCAAAGAGAATTTGACATACTTGTGTCAAAGTTATTTTGTAAGCTCTTGTAAGCTTTTGTAGTGAGGTCTGTTGGGTTTCCCCCTTAGCCTCAAGAACCCATCAATTTCACTACTTGGCGTCCTGTGAAGATACTGCTAATTTTCACATATTTTGTGGTTTTGTAGTGTGGCAAAGTCCCACTAGGTGCTAGACAAACAACTTCTGTTTTTGTGATTTAAGCCACATTTGCACTGGGCTGTCAGAGGTAAAGGATTAATACATCATTCCAACTCATTAGTTGGTTGTCCCTCCCAAATCCTTCAGGGAGGTTTGCACACTGGAAATTTCATGTAACCTTTTTAATTTGAAATAATCATCAAAATACCTAAAACTATTATTACAGTATCAGTGAACAGTCTGAGGCATTTTATTGTTTTGCTAAGGAGTGCACAGTCTTTTGTTCCACAAGTTGTTTTCCGTTTACTGTTCCTTACAAAAACCTCTTCAATATGCTGTTTTTCAGAATATGTTTTTAATCAAAAAGTACATGTTGATGTTTTATGATAAGGCAAGAGGAAAGACTGGCCACACCTTAAGGAAAATGCTCTAATCATACAGTTTACTCATTCCCTTGCTTGGAAAATCTTGTTGGCTCTCAAAATATTCAGCACCATTCAAATTTGCCTTTTGCTCTGAAAAGGATGCAAAACACTAAATCCCTTCTCCAAAACCGAATGCTTGTAATGTTATGAAAAGGGAGAACAGATGGTAGCATAAAGCTTAAGGGGAAAGTATAGCACTTTAATTCAAATTGTTTGACAGAGCTAAAGACAGCCACTTAGTTACCAATTGCTTAAGTTATTTATGCTCCTTTGTGTAAAAGAAGAAAACAAGGAAATTAAAATGTTTTGTACGTTCAGAGAGAAAAGGGTAAGATAAGGCAAAATGGTAGTTCATTTGATTATGCTATTTGCTAAAAGTAATGCCCAAAATGTGATGTATCTTACCAAGCAGCCTCACAGAATCATTAGAATAATTGAAAATTAATTGTCTAATAAGTTATAGTATAATTTTTGTTTCACAGTGGGCAAGTTTACCCTGTTACCATGTGATAGCCTACTAGTAAAACACAGAGAGCTTCATTACTTGGAACCTTTCAGTATTTTCCTTCCACTTTTACCTAAATTAGTTTTGCAGTTCTTCAGGATTTAGACTGTGATTCAGTGCATTAGCTTATCCCCATGCTGCTTTGATTGAACAGCAAAGCATCCATTACCAATGCCATATCCAAAGTGACGTTTCCATACAGACTGCCTGCTGTTTCATTCATAACCACAAGGCAGCCCAAAATGACTTTACTTCTTTTTACAACTTGCAAGGAGTTAATGGACTGTGCTGGCCCCCTGCCAAAACCTTTAAGAAACTTTATTAATGTGTTATGAGGCTGGGACACCATAGTGTGGGATTTTATTGGTTGCTCATTTTAATGAATAAAAATATGTATGCACAATTAAAACCAGGTTTTCAAGCAATTGCCTTCTATTAAATGTTAAGTCTTTGACAATGATATTCCTAATGTTTGCTAATGACAGGTTTGCATATTTCTTCTCATAATGCAGAACTTTGCCCCGCAAAAATATTAAATTTGTGTTGTGAATGCTCCTTTCCATGCTAGCACCACCTTTTGCCCAGAGAGTACCCCTTTCTCATGCAGAAAAAGAAGTATTGAAAGCTTCTGGCTGGACTTTACTGTAAAAGGCAGTGAAGGCTACATGGCTGTGGAGACATGGTCAATCTGTGCACACTATATCAAGAGCTAACCTAATGTAAGCAGCTTCAAAATTAATGCCAGAAGTCAGTCACTAGTAAGCTGGTTGTCTGATGTTATTTAAGTGTAATTCTGCAATCACTTCTCAACAGGCGATGGTTACTCTGACATATCTTAAAAATTTAGAGTTCACTCAAACAGTGACAGAGGTAAGACTAGGTAATGCTCTCAACAGATTCTAATGCCTGGGAACAAGGACAGAGATGGTTCATTGAATTAAGATATGTGAACCCTTTTTTAAAACAAGGCTGATTCATTACTTTTCCTTCCATCATTAAAAAATAAAGGTGGTAACTTAGAGCCCTTATTCACTAAAAAGTATCCCCATTTCCAGTCCCTGGATGCTATTTTCTAAAACCTACGAATACCATCAGAGAAAAAAAATCATCATAGATTTAATGAAGATAACAATAGGAAATAGAGAAAGAAATGTGGAACTGAAATTTAGTAGGGGATGGAATGAGGACTTAGTAGCAAAGCAGAAACTTTAAATAAAAATGCCTCAGTCTGTTTAAATAGTTAGTTATATTAGCACATGTTGACAACTGTTGAGTTCTCATAAAAGTTTCTATTCTGCTGTCAGGCCTCTCATTTGGATTTGAAAATTTCAAAGCTTGGTCCCTTAGAAAGCAGTAGTTTAAGCAAAGAAGATGACGATGGTTTGCATGTATAAGGAGACTCATGAAGGACTGTCCTTGGTATCAAAATAGAATGATCTTGTGACTTTTGTCACAAGATGTTTACACTATTTTTCTGTGACAAATATGTGGAGATAGAAAAACTATATGCTGTGGACCCTTACTGAAGAGTGCTGCAGTGATAATTTTAGGTTTGTGGGTGATGCACACAGTATTTTGTAGGAATAGTGCTTCAGAATCCCAGAATTCCTCCTCCCTTTGACCTCTAAAACAGTAACTCTCTGTTGTGGACAGGCCTGACAAGACAACTGAAGTTGGCTGTGAGATTATGTAATTACTCTACAGTGCTTTCAAGGAGATGCTGCAGGAGATGCTGCAATCATCTCTGGCTGGAGGTTTGGTTTTGGAATATATTTTCTGAATCAAAGGGAGGCAGTCTTATGCTAATAAAGATTCTGTTCACAAAATAAAGATTTTTGGCTTAATTTTGCACATACATATGTGCACAGGTGCTGCATGAGTATCAGCACAGCCTGCATATTTAAGACATTAGGTTTACTTGATGAAGAACTTTTAATAAAGTACTACAAAAACTAAAATGCATATGGCTCAGAGAGCAAAAAATAAAACATATTGCCAACACTGATTGTTACACCTTGACATTCAAGGATCTATCTATGCAACTTTCTTTTTGCATATGGCTTTGTATACTGCAGGCAAGATAGATTAGGAACCTCTGGATGTGTAGAATAAACAAATAATAAGTTAATGCAAAAATCAGAATTATATTGAGATAACTTTTGCCCCTTCATGTTTTGGAGTGAAGTACACAATTCAGTGTTCTCTTCCAGGAGGATTTTATGAGATTTAGACATAAATTGTAGCCATTAGCTAAGGAATGCAAGGAAAGTAGAGGTATTATCCATGGCACTTATGTAAAACTGAAACATCTTTAGTAGGGCTCCTGAAAGGGGAAATACTCTGAGTTTTCCTGTCTTGAAAATTTTCAACAAAAGAAAGATCACATAGGAGTAAGTGTAAATAATAAAATACATCTTCATCCTTCTTTCCTTTGAATAATTCAGCAAGCCATATACCAGTGAAAATGTGACCCAATTGGTTGAGCCTTTTTAAATACACAAGCAGAACTGCTAAGATACTAAAAGATACTACTAAGATACATGCTACTAAGGATGTTTCCTACAGCATTAAAAGCATAACATGTGTATAATGGAATATTTTTTAATAGTGTAAATGGAATTTCACAGTCATTTTAAAGCCGGAATAGGTAAAATTTGTTCACTTTGGATTTAGTAAACCAGTTTTCCAGTAGCAGGCAGAACCCAGAGACTGGGGATGCAATGTTGTTTTCTTACTGCTTAGAGCAAGAAGGTGCTGAGTTATTTGCAAGTATAGAGTCATCTTTATCCCAAGTCACTTGCCTGGTATCAGGATGGTCAGATAAAGTAAGAGCCTGGAATTTAAGCTGGAAAAAGCTGTATCTGGGTTTGTCTCTCATACATGAACAGAATTGTATTCTTGAGCACTTTCAATATTTCTTTCAGTCCAGGGAAAGTTTTGGGATTCTCAGTAAGCAAAGAACTCAGTGCATCCATAAAGGAAAAAAGGTCTTGTTTTTTCAGGGTTTTGACTAAAAGTGCAATGTTAGCTCAGTGAAGATGAGAAATGGGGAACAGGTAGATATTTATTTTTTAAATACATATATGTCTTTGATATGTTTTTGAAAGGAAGAAGAGTGGCATGATATTTACAGAATGAAGCTTCATCTGTAGAGGCTGTAAGCAGCAGATAAGATGGAAGGTGGCATGATTTTTTTGGAAATGTCCCTTTGCATGAGAGACTTGTAAACATAGTATCTTGCTAGTTTGGGGTTGTTGGTTTTTTTTTTTTTTCCTTTTTTTTCTTTTTTGGTAGAGAGCAGTTTAGAGATACACTTATTAAATATTAATGGAAGAGATGCTCTTTGGAACCTTAACCCCAGCTCACTGGAACCTTACAAGGACATCAGTATTACACAGCTGTGTGACTTCGACCCTGATTACTAATTAAACAAAGGTGAAAGTCAATTAATTCAGAAGCATATTGAGAGGACAAAACTATCAAAGCGAATGTCCTCTCTCTTTAGTGGTACAAAAATTTCTCAATAGAGTAGAAAGGATTAGAAATTAAATATAGTTATATGAATAGTTGATTTGGGTTGATCTGAAGTCTTCTGATGCAATGTGGCCATGGGCAATAAACATTTCATGTATCTGTTGACTAGCATTTTCACAAAAAGCTCCTGTTCAGATGTTATTATATAATGATAGTTGATAGGGAGGCTTAGGACTAAAAAGATAGGGGCAGCACCCCCAAGACAAGCTTGGTATTTACTTAGAGTCTGTAGGGTTGCAATTCTTCTACTAATGGAATATACTTTTCTCATGTGGACACCTCCTATTTTATTTTTTAATTCCAAGTGATGCTAAAATGCTTGTAGAGTTTTATCTTTTAAAGAGAATTCAGTGAAAACATCATGATACATTCAAGTGTCAGCTGTCATTATCCAAACAACCAGAATCTTGTGAAACTGCCCAGAAAGAGATAGGAAAGCAGTGAAATGCTTTGGCTTTGGTTGTGCACAGTTATGCTTAGAGCAGAGTACAAGGCCTAAGGAATCTCTCAATCTACATTTGTCTTGACACTGGACACAATGAAAGAACACTCTTCTGTCTATTATACAGGCCTGGGACAGAATAGTTAAGGTTTTCTAATTCTGCCCGTGGTATCTTGATGAAGTCCGCCTCAAATAAAATAGAGACAGTCACATCAAAGGCTTGAGATGTTTGGAAGGGTTTTTTACGTTTCGCTGGTAGCTTGGAAAAGACAGGGATTGTCTTTAGAAGCTGGCAAATGCCATCAGTGTGAAGGAAGTATAAAGCGTCTGGGGCTTTGCTGGTGCCTTGTGCCTGAGCACAGAGTAGCTGTGCTCTGCAATGTCCCAACGTGTGTGCTCCTGGCACAGGGGAAGCATATGACGATTTGTGCATAATTTAAAACAATAAAGTAAGCTTCCCTTCAGGAAACCCCTCCTCCCCCCTTTTTCCCCAGTGATGGAATGTGTGGAGCAGTCAGCATGTCTTTTAGCTCACTGCTGCGCACGATGTACTGGCGAGCCTGGTGGGACTGACCTGCCGTGCCAGCTCCCGCTCTTGTCTGGAAAACCAGCTCCCTGCCTCACTTAGAACAATCTGATGGTTTTAGAACCAGTCTTGACTTTTGCCCTTCATGCAGGACGACACCAGATCGACGACATTTCGGGATAACTGCTTGGCAGCCATTTTAGATACTGCCTGTGCTGAGAGCGCTCTGGCTGCCAAAAATTGCAGACACTCTGTGCCAAAACACTCTTGGCAGTAGAGATAAACTTTGCAGAGATACACAGTCCAGAAATATCTTATAATTACAAAGCACAGGGGGCAGAATGTTTTTACAATACAGCTGTGCTAATGTAAACATTTAATTTGGCAGCCCTCTCCACCCACTTTTCAATTAACCGGGTTTATGCAGATACTTTAGGTCTGCAATAAACTTTATTGCTGCTTCTCTTAGAGTACAGTTTATGAAACACAGATTTGAAGTATTTTGGGGGCTTTCTATCCATTTAGCAAGGCACATTGAAAATGTTAGGCTGTTGTAAAGGGAAGTGTCAATTCCTGTTTTAAAATGCCTTAGCTCTGGCTTCACTAAAAGCCTTTGCATTAAAAGTATATATTAATTGGGGCCTGTCTCCTTTGTTTTTCCCAAAGCAAGTAACAGGATATTAATAGAAAGAAATGAAATCACTTAAAGAGCTACAAAAGGACATTTGTGCTGGTGGTGATCATTAGAAAAGACAAATGTTCCTGGTATTGCAAAATGGTGCTACAGAGAATAGCTCTGAACAGCAGTCTTTACAACTATAATTGCAATAATTGTGTGATAGCTGCAGTAATTGTTCTCATAGAGTAAAAGAAAAATAATTTCCAATCACAAGCATTATTCAGCCTTAGATGGCAAAAGCAGCCAAAGAGCCTTTCCTGAAAACTCCAGAATGCTGGAGGTTGCAGTATTTTATAATGGCATGAGTTAATTTGCTCTGTGAAATTGGTTAATGTTTTATAATATAAAAAGGCATATTAGAAAAAAATCTTTTCACTGGCTATTAAATAAATTAAAGCAACTCTCTCTAATAACTTTTGCACTTTGTGGGAATGAAAATTGTGACTTTGGAAGGCCAAAAGGTGGAGTCCTTCCTCACAGTCCCTCCCCAGTTCTGAGGGGGATCAGACTGTCAGAGGGGCTGTCCCTGGCCTGGAGGGCTCTGTGTTTAGGAGCTAGGCAACCCAGAGTAAGCACAGTCACAGAATCAGATTAGCATGTTCTCTAGGGGTGCCAGACCTCAGGATTTAAAGGATCACTTCAGTTCGGACAAACTGAGGAGCAGGACCGATTTTTTGGTTGGTTGGTTGTTTTTTTTTTTTTTTTTTGAAAGTATAACTAAAGTTGGGACTTTAGTTATGAAAATTGGATGGGCAGCCAAAAGAAGTGTCTTGTCTACTTTAATTTTGACATTTGTATTTCCAGGCCAAGCCACTTATTGCTGATAATTATGCTGCAGCAGCAGCAGAATGAATGCTTTTGATAGTCCCACAGCAGTCTGGATGTTGGTCTCTGCCCCACAGAGCATTCAGCTTTGGTTTCCCTGCGTGTGGGGCCAGGATGTGGTGGTGTGAGGCAGTGGGATGACTGGTTAAGGACAGCAAAGTGCCTTTACAGCTGACCTGCAGAAACTTATTGAACTATTTTTGCTTCAAACTTCAAATGAGGGAAGACATGCAAGTAGATACAAAAGTGAAAAGACTGAAGGCATAGTTTACCAGGAAGTTTTTAAATGAGGGTGATATGACTCAAAAACAGGTCAGTGAAATTAATTGCATAATTTTTTAATGGATTCCAGAAATTTAGGTTCTTAATATGAGTGAAAGGCAATCAAAAACAAGAACTTCTTCCAATTGATTTGCCTTTTCCCAAATTTCATTGAAGTGAATTACTCTTAAATGCATTTTTTTAAAAAGTGAATTTACTTGTTTTTAGTAGACATCATATAAATGTGATTAAGTTACTAAGTACTAAAGCATAGATATATTAAAAACTGATTGAGGAAGGTCAGCAAAAGCAGATGCTAAGGACATAAGCTAGCACCTAGCTGTAAGGTTAATTCTATCTCTGCAACCTGCTGAGCTATAAAGATTAGCTGTGAGGAAGGGAATATAGTTTATTTATGGGATCCCATACAATTGACTACTGCAGGAATTCAGAATGACTTCTTGCCCTGCATGATCACAAGACATTTTCTTACGCTCCCATTGTAGGAAGTAATCATTGCTTAAAATTTATAGTTGTCTTACTTTCTATCAACCAATCAATCAATCAATCAATCAATCAATCAATCAATCAATCAATTTTGCTGATAAATTAGAATTATCTGTTTTCCTCAAGTGCTCTCTCCTTTATTAGGAACACAGTTCTTCAGCATTGTTGCTGTGATTAGAGTATAATTACAGTACAGAACAGAGTGTTTTTGGGAGTGGTATGAAACTTTTTAATAGATTTTGGCCTTTCTGTTAACAATAAAAATTCTATTTGGTGGCAAAGGACTGTGATGAGTGGGATCTTTATTTTCTCCTTAATTTGGCCGTGGGAGTCTGTGAGAATGCTGGTCATGGCCCAAAGGCAGAATCAACATTTAAAAAAATTATGCTTTGTAATTCATTGGTGTTAAAATAACACGTTATCAAGATAGTAAAAGCCTGGCCACAGGAATGAAAGATCTGAAAGGCAGTGAGAAATGCATTCCAGACCTACAAAGAGGTTGTTTATCTTTGACACCAGTACTTTAATGGATTATTAGTAAATAAATATCTGTATAAAATGCAATCCCCCTGTTGCCTCCTTTTCCAAGGATTTATCAAACTATGGGTGATATTTGGGGACAAAATAGCCCTTGTATTTTTTCTCTATGAATAAGCCTCCTAAACAGCTGGGGTTGGCAAGAGGTGATTTTGTACCAGTCTGGGAGAGCAGAGTCCCTCTACAGCAGCTGAGGGTGCCCTATGTGGAAGACAATCTCCATGTCTAGCAGGGAGCCAGACCTTCCTGGGGAGCTGAGCAACGTGTGCCACACTCTGCCATATCCCCTTTGAAATTTGTGGTCCACTGTGAGTCAAAGAAACCTTGACTAACCCATGGAGGAAACATGTATAGTATTCCTCCCTCTGCACATGTTGGCAACGCTCCTGCCTCTTCCTTTGAGGCAATGAGCACCACTGCTGCACTGCCCCAGCATTGCAACAGCCTGCAGCAATCTGCAGAGCACAGGGCTGGAAGTGACCTACCCAATTGTCTGCCGAGGGTGGGAACTGTACCCACAGAAAAGTCCAAAACAACCTCCCTTTGTTCAGGTATTTGGGAGTGCGCAAAACCAAAGCTATTTTCTCATCCTAGGTTTGAAGCTGAATGTTTGCATAATGTTAGGGCAAATGCTGGTCGTGAAATAATACTGTTCAGATGATATGGCAAGAATTAAAAAACAATTTTCAAAGTGGTAAATGCAGTTTGCCACAACTAGCAATCTGCTGCCAATGCATCCTGTGAGTGCTTTAAAGCTTGGATCCTCAGGAGCGGGGGTTGGGGGCAAAACAGGGATGTGTGTGGAGGGAATTCCATGCTCTAGCAGTGTCTTAGTGGATTCTTTAGAAAGATGCTGAAAGCACTCATACAGTGTCAGCAAGATTTCAGCCTGCCAGCCCATAGTTGATAGCAACGAAGCTGTGTCAGTTCCTTAGAAAACACATAAACAAGGGCAAATGAAATATTCCCCCTGCAGAGGAGAAGAGAGTTTAAGTAGATTAGGCTCTGGTATAGCACTTCAGTTTATCAAGCATTTAGTGTTTAGGATGTACAATACAGCCGTATGTGACTTGCCAACTATCTGGGCTTCCCCCACTGTTTCTGGTTTGGCAACAACGTGGTTTTTCAACCTGTTGCAATGCTGACTGCCAAGGAGACATGGCCAGCTTTCTGCTTCCTGTCTTCCTCTTTGTTCTGGCTTGGCCTGCATTCTGCCTGCCAAGACGCAGATGCCAAGAGCTTATACAAAAAGGTCAAACAACTAAGGCTTGAAATCACCTATGCCAACATTTGTATTTCCCTTCTATTCTTCTGTATTTGGCTAAATGGAAAGTACACACCACACAGCTGAGACAAACATACAGAGAAGTTTTTTGCAGAAAAGTGTATAGATAATAGTTCTAAAAAGTGCTCATAGTTGCAGGGAACACTGAAGCTTTCTTAAAATTCCTCTTATGGAATTCCAAGTGCTTAAGATATATAATAACCTTTTGGTTTTGCGAATTTATGTCTCTTCCCTTCCTCATCCAACTTCATTTTAATTACTCTTGCTGTTTTACTATATTTAGGAGTCAAGTTCCTTTGGAATTTAGTACTACAAATCTCAGCAATTGGATCCCCATCTGCATTAATATCTGTGACCCTGTTGTAACTACTAAGAAAATTTGGCTTTCCATAGTATTTATAATTGGAAAATTCTAATAGTAAAGAAATAATAAACAATAATTCTAATATAAAGAAACTTAATCAACATAAATCTGAAAACTCCTGAACTGTATGGTTTTATATATTTTCTCTAGAATAAAATTAATTTTCCTGGTTGTCGTTCAGCCTCTCCTCACCTTGTGAGATAGAAGCAGAAAAACACATCTACCACTTCTATTCCTGTAATGTTTCTTATCATGATAATGATATTTGTCAATTATTTTAACCTCCAAGTTTTAACTTAATCACTAAGACTGATCATAGTAGCCTTAAATGCAGAATGACTGTTGACCATGAGTTCCATACTTGTAGGCTAAGCCTTCTGTTCAGATGATTCATCAAAGCCCAGGCTGCAAAGCACAGCTTACTATTTCAGTCAGTCTTCAAAGGAAACTTTACTCATCATCCTCTCAGCGTCTCCCCTACCCTACACACCCTTAGAGAGAAGGTGTTTCTCTTAAGTAATGGTGAGAAGCAAAATACAGTAAAACACAAGGATGCCTTCTGCAATAGGCATGTTAATAATAATTTCATAATAATTTCATAATAAGCAGCATTGGATTCCCTTTTACTCAGATAAGTGAGAAACCGGTACAACTCTTAGAGGTTTTACATTGTTTAACTAAAAATATTTTCCTGAGCGCTGCAAAAATTTCAGGGTTGAAGAATATCCCAAGGCATATGGCAGTGCCACAAGGAAGGTAGAGAGACAATGCAAAGAGGAGATAGGGAAAAGAATACAGGTAGTTGCAACTTATCTTAGAATAAATCTTTAACAATTTAAAAATACAGTAAATCTTTAACAATACAGTATGCCTAAAGTTAATGATAGACCTAGATCGTGGGTAAATGGAGCTGCCAAAGTCTTTAATGGGGTAACTGTGCCCTTTCTAGGGTCAAATATTGGTTGTGGACAGCTGCACATGTGCAAAAATATGTCAGTGGTTTGTCACTCTTCCCTACTAATCTCGTGAAAAGATGCACCCCAGAGAATTTACCGTGTTCTGCCCTAAAATCAGTGCACTTCTTTTTTCATGCCGTAAAACTTAATAACTGTCATTTTTTGACGTGTGAATGTTTTTATGTGTGTTTAGTCTAGTATTATTTTTTTTGTAAGGCTGCAACACACTGATTACATTTTTTTCCATCTGCTGCTTATTAAAATAGACTTATGCTAATACATTTGGGAAGGCAGATATCCTTTTGGTGTTGACATATGCCTTTGCAGAGAGATCCTCATGTGATTGCCTGTACTCTACATGAACATACTGTTAGGCTGTGGTTTGTAGGTGAGAACTGTGCAAAGATACCTGCACTTGCTGTGGCTGAGCCAAGTGGTATATGAAAAACACTGTAAGTTTGCAGGCTTAACAGTATTCCTAGTGATGTTTTCTGGGCTGTCTCCCATATACAGTCACATACTGTCTAACGAACTGTGGTAACCTCTAGACTAAACTTGGTATAAAACTTTAGTTTTATTCTTATTGTCATGGCTATCTGTCTTCATGTACTGTTTCCATCTTCTGAACACTTACATCATGTTGTTATCATTAGCTATGCGTATGGAAGTGATTTCATTGTTCATTTGATTAAAATAGAAGAAAGGGTCCGTACAATATTCCTAGTGTTTCCTGGGGTGACACAGGGCTCTAGACTTAGAGCAGACAAAGTGCTTTAATGTTGTTACACAGCTTTAATTTTAGTGATTGTGTATGTAGGAAGAGTAATGCCAGAATCAGTTTAGAAAAATTGGCCAAACAATTTGCTGGTTTGTGCTTAGTTTCTGGAGATTGCTTTGCTGCTGGTGGAGGGCTTCTGTTACCAATCCTGATGTTGGTTTTCTCTACTGCAGGCAGGTCACACACCATAGCTGTCCTTCCACGTGTGGAAATGAATGTGGGCCATTGAACAGAAGAGGATAATTTGAGAAGTGTTTATTGCTATGGGGCAGCTTCACACTTTGGTGGAGTTGAGGCAGGGGGGAAGCAATCTGGGAGGAATTCTGTCCAGCAGACTTAACTGCGCTGTGTCCTGGGATCAGTGCCCTTTTTTTATTTTTCCCTTTTGGTTTGTTCTGTTTTTCTTGGTTTGTTTTTACAAGTGTGATGTGTGACTTACTAGTGGGCCCTCTTCAATGCCTGCCTGTCAGTCACACCCACTGGGTGGAGAAACACAGCCCTAGGCCAAGGTGAATTTCACGTGAGAATTGAATTTCTCATGCTATTGCCATTACTGATATCATACTTCTGTCCTGAAAAGGCTCCATTGTTGTTCATGCTTCACTTTTAAGTTGGCATTAAAGGGATATCATTATTCAGAGGTGCAACGCCTCCTGGAAAACTACTTGAAAGGATAAAAGCATTTTGGGGCTTTGGAGATTTGCTTAATACAGCTGTTCATAAGTGTAAAATTTAATATCAGACTAGCCAATTGGTCTCATCTGCATATCAATACAAATTCTAGCAACCACATGGAAACCTGAACTGCTCAAAATTAGGCAGCTGTGAATGAAGTTTAGACTTGGCACTGTGCACTTTTCTGAATTCACTTTAAGTTGCTCAAGCAGCACAGACAGATTGACTTTACTCTGCTCTAGAGGGTTGGCAACAACCACACCAAAAGAAGGCTGGACTGAAAAGGGAGCTGTAATAATGTTCTCATTTCAGAATCACACAAAGTGTGTTGTGTATTTTTGTGGAGCAGGGAGAGACAGGCAGAAGGGAGGAAGGTGAAGCAAAATGAGTTTGCAGGTTTCCATTAGAGTATTGTCACATGCTTGAAATCAGTCATAAACAGGTCTGCCATAATTTCAGTGCATACAACTGAACTATTGTGCAGTATTGCATTGTGTTTCATCTAACTCCTTCTGGTCACGTGTTTTTAACCCATTTGTTTAGGAAAACAGAGCTGCCAAGGGCCTTGAATACACATAGGGTATCAAACTGAATCTTGAACCTGCTATGTGAGTGCACAGTAGGGAAAATGATTAGTATTGTTCACAGAAGAAGGGCACTGAAAGTACAAAGTTGCTATTTTTTTCTCTAAAGTTTTTTGAAAAATCTCGAATATTTCTGAGAGGAAGGCTGTTGTGAAAGTGCTGTTGTTCACATTTATTTCTGTTCTTTCAGTAGTGCACAAGAGAGTCAACATATTTAACCCGTTAGACTTCCCCCTTCTCAAAGCCCAAAACATTGGCTATAAGTAAGATAGGCTGGAATCTATATGAATTTATAATTTCTGCACATGCACACACACACACACACATACACACGCACGCACGCACGCACGCACAGATACATGAATATAAAGGGTTATTAAAATGGAAAGTTCTGTTTGGATTGAATTTTATTTTATATATTTAGCTAGCAGAAAGGGTGGGTTTTTTTAATATTAGAGGGCCTTTCATAAGAATTTAAATCTGCAGTTATGGAAGACGTTGAATATCTAAGATTACCCATTCTGCCTTCATGTCTTGGAGCTGTTGGGTGGTACAACTTCTTTTGCTTTATACACAGACTGAAACTTGAGTTTCTGATATATTTTCAGTAAACATGTACAAGGATTTTAACTCCAAAGACTTTTTTTTTTTATAGCTGCAGACCAAACCAGTCTTGATAACTTTCTCAAGGTCCTGCTGTGATAGAGTAATGGTAAGAAAATAAGCCTTAGAAACAGTGGATGGTTAAATAGTATTCAAGGCACTGGCAAATTACCAGGTGCAGCAAGAATTTTGAGTCAGGGTTTTTGTTCTCCCTCATTCTCCCCTCTGACCCCCCTTTAATTAGCACTCAATTTTTACTCGTGCAAAAAGCCCCCAACAACTAGTAAGCAATAAAAATGAAAGCCTTGGAATTTGAGCCATCTGGGTTTTTTTAGATAAAAAGTAGTATCCTTTTTTTCAAGTATATAATACCCTTAGGTACTGCAAGAACATGTGCCAACTTTTGTAAATAAAACAAAATTGAAAGAGCAAAAGCACTCTCTGCTATATATTGAATGGTCAAGCATATTTTAATATCTTGCAAAACTGCAGCTAGTATTGTACCTATCAGGTACCTGTCAGGGAACTTTACCTACACAGATGATTAGAAAGTTAGGGAAATTAGAAATTAGGGAACTTAAAATAAGTGATGTGCAATATCCAGTGAAAACTATAGAATTTCAAACAGATGCTGCATGTGATATTAGCCACAAAACTACTGAATTATGTTGGCCAGGCACAAGTGAATATGATCAAATATTTAATACATTAATACTTTTTACATACTTCTAATAGTTTTTTAATAACTTTTGACCAATATGACCGCAACCGCAGTACTGTTGCTAGTAGGGAGATGAGGAACCTGCGGGAAAAATGTTCTTTAAAATTGCTTTGTTTTAAACTTGAAAGTCATGCTTTACATGGTTTAAACCAAGGTAACTTTTTTTGTTTGTAAATTATGTGCTTTAAAAATAATTCCTTGCATTTATTTGCAGAACATCGCTGCACAAACTCAAAACTGAGTTGTTCATACATTTGTATGCTTTAGTTAGTTTTACACTTTAAATTCTGCTGGGAATATCATTTGATTAGCTAGTTCTACTGTAAAAGGTCATGGTAGATAGAAAACTAATTCGTTGGTCATAATTTTTTTATCACTATTGCTTAAGTCTTTCTCATCATTTGTTACGAACTTGTGTGTAAACATGGTGCCTGTGAGCACCCATGAAATTAAAATCAAGCTTTGAACCACTGGCACAAAGAGCTGGGGTGATTTTTCTCAGCCTGTTCTTGTATATTACCTACTTAGTGCCCATTAATAGATTTAATCTTTCTTTTGTAATGGTTAGTTTGTTTTGATTGTGAGTGTGTATGTGTGTGTGTGTGTGTGTGAATATGGTTAGGTGCAGTGGTGCTTATTTTGTCTATGAACTTTTAGATTACAGCAGATGAAATTAAACCCACTTTATAAAGAACATGTGTATAGACTTCTATTTGAGACTATTTTTTTCACAAAGATCTCTGATAAAAAAATGTGTTACTTGAGGATCCACAGAACTATGGCGTTCCCTATGCCCTATGTCTCTTAGAAGTAAGTTAAGTAGCATACAATTGTAAATGTCTGAACTGCTGAGGAATCTGTCTTTTATTACTGTATGATTTAGTGGAGAGTGCAATGCACTTGGAAGAAAAAAAATGCAGATCTGTCCTACAGTGTTTGCTGAACTATGGGTTTTTTTTTTCTTTTAAACTGTAATTTTCCATAAAATGCCCCATCCAAACTTGATGGAGCAACTTTTCATTGATTTTAACAACCTTTGTCTGAGATTCATGTTAACAAAACTGATTTTTCTTACTCCTGTCATCCTTATCCCTAGCCTAAGAATGTTGTGGAAATGTGAATTTTATCTCCTTGAACTCTTTTTGCTTTACTGCTCTACAGTTCAACAGAAAATGAAATTCTGATTGCATGGGACTCAGTGGTAGAATCTACATTAGCTTTCCTGAAACCAGAATCCATGCAGCAGGTTCAGGTTGGATGTCAGGAAGAATTTCTTCACAGAAGGGGTGTCTAGAAACTGCAATGGGCTGCCCAGGGAGATGGTGGAGTCGCCATCCCTGGGCGTGTTTAAGAAAAGACTGGATGTCTCTTACTGCCATGTCTGGCATGTGCTGTCTCTAACTAACAAGGTGGAATTCAATCATAGGTTGGACTAATAATCCCAGAGGTCTATTCCAGCCCAATTGATTCCGTGATTCTGTAAAGATCTCAGCAATTTACATTGCATATACATCAGGGTCAACTCTGGCTTACAGAACAAAATAAAGAGGATAGTTCATTATTTAGCTGAAGGTATATGCAAGGAAATTCCTATTATTTGCTTTTAGACAATTAATATAGTCTATCATATAATTTCTTCATTTTCTAAACATCACAATAAATCTTCCACTGTGTTCTACATTTCACTTTTGATTTTCTGAAGACTGAGTAAAAAAAGCCCTTATGAGATATACCTTAACGAAAAGGTCTTGGTTTCCAAAGCTGACTTCTGAATATTTCTGACTAGAGTAGTATCCACAATATCCTCCAGATGGAGAATATTAAGCATTCATATCTCATCTTTTCCTACTGAATCCAACAACTTTTGGAAAGAAATGTCATTCTTTCACATTCATCCACATATGGCTTGATACCTATGTAAATCTCTTCTAAATGTACATGTCAAGAAAGAGCTCAACTAATATTATGAGGTATGGGAAATATTTGTTTCAGGCCATGAAAAAATGTAACCCTTTTCTTAACTTAAAAATATGTGTGTGTGTCTGTGTGTGTCCATACATATGTGTGTATTCCATGCACAACTTACAACACAGCTGGGGAAATTTGTTCAGTTTTCAATACCAGCAACATATGGTCTTTATAAATTGTATAAAAAACATTTTGAATAAATAAGTATTGTGATTTATGTTACATAAACAAATAAAGGAATTTAAATTAAAAAGATAAATCTATGCATGGGATATAAAGCTGAAAATCATACTATGTGTATTGCTATTTTGGTTCTTCTAAGTGCTTCTAGGTCCTTGAATTTCTTTCAACTATATTAAATCTGAATTTAGTCCCAGAGCTCCGCTTCTTAACTAGGGCAGTTTAAAAACTAAACAAGGATTGAGTCAGTTAATTAATTTAAATGAGATTACAAATCAGAAACACATTACGTAATGTTGATTTAATTACCATTTTTTATTTACCTAATTAAAATACTCTGAAGGAAAGTTAACTGTCTTGACAATGGCCAGTTGGGTGACTTGGCAGAGGCAGATCTGCTGATAAAAGAGGAGGTGAAGCAGAGAGCCTGCCATGACCCGTTGGGCTCTGATGCCCCAGTGCATCACGCACCATCTCACTGCCAGCCCACGTGGCACTGGCATTGCCCTGACAAGCCCAGGCGTGGGGATGCTCCTCCAGTGGCAGAGGCATGGCGTTTCACCCAGCCACAGGTGAGCATCTCCGGGGTGGGAGGACACGGGGGCACGTGGTGAAATGGGTCAGCTGATGGCTTAATAGCTCTTGCTGTGTCCCCAGTCCAAAGCAAATAATTTCAAACTGAATTGGAAACTGAGCCCAGCTCCTGCTGGCTATCCTGACCAGCTCCCAGCAGAAGTGCCTCCATGGCCTGAGCGCTGAAGGATTTGTGAAGTGACTTGCCTGCTTGGGCTAAAGCCTAGGTACCAACACCAAGAGGCAGCTTAGCTTTCTGGGGCAAGCAGTCAGCTCTGTTCTTTGCTGCCTTTGTTGGGTAGGTGGAGGTTAGACAGCAGCACTCTTTTGACATAAAGAACCACAGTCTCACTCTCACAGCTCCTGGTGCGACACGTGGGCACTGATGATGCCTGGCTGCAAAAGATCACCACATCCAGCCTTCAGGTGCAAGGTCCCAGCCATGCCTCCTCCTCCTCCTGCAAGGTCCCAGCCATGCCTCCTCCTCCTCTCTATGCTGCTCATCTACCACCAGTTGTATGAATACGAAGCACAATAAAAATATATAGTACTAGCTCTTTGTGTAGCTACTCAGTGCAATAGCAGAAGTGTCTTGTAAACACAAAGTTCTTCCAGAATAAAGGTAGCAGAAAAAAGTTTTTTAAAGAAGTCACTGATTCAGTGTTGTGATGCTTCCAGTCTGGGTGTCATGAACACATATTGCTAACAAGTACATACTGTTGGGAAAGATGCAAGGGCAAACACGCCTTTCTCATAGTGAAGCCCTACTTGTTTTTTAAGGTGCCACTTCCTCCTTCTGTGAGCTGTGCTGCATACCATATCTCTTCAGGGACATGTAAGCATGGAATCCTTTAGGTTGAAAACAACCTTTAAAATCTTGAAGTCCAACTGTAAACCTAATATTGCCAAGTCCACTATTAAACTATGCTCCTACTCTGTCACATCTATAGATCTGTGAAATTCCTCCATGGAAGGTGACTTTCTGACTTCCCTCGGTGGCTGATTCCAATGACTGGCCACCTTTTGGTGCAGATTCTTTTCCTAGTGTCAAACTAAACATCCCTTGGTGCAACTTGAGGCTGATTACTCGTTTTATCACTGGGTCCATGGGAGAAGGAAGAGACTGACCCCACCTGGTGACAACCTCCTGCCAACCTCCTGTAGAGGGCAATAATATTCAGCCTCGTTTTCTCCAGGCTGAACAATGACAGTTCCCTCAGAGCTCCATAGAGGACTTGTGTTCTACCAAACAAATTGATGGTGGTGAACATTTTATTCTAAGACCTCAAAGACCCAAAATTTTCTGGAGAAATATTTGAATTAAGTGCAATAATTTATGAAGATGTGGAAAACAAATCCCCCCTCAAGTTAACACACTTAAGAAAACAAGGATGACACTAGCATTTCTATGTTTATAGCAGCCTTTCAGTGGATACTATCCACTTTTCAGTGGATAGGGCATTAAACCACTTTTAGCTGTCCTATCACAAGAGTTGGTGTGAGTAATGCTATTGAAGTGGTACAGATGGTCTCTATTGTCAGGTAGAGAAGGACTACACAAGACGCTGCTTTTCAAAATGAAATGGTTACAATTGTTTGGGAAGTTTGTCAAACCAATCAGTTGCTTTGTCAAGGTAAAATAGTGTAGGCAGTAAAAGGTAGTTATGTAGTAAAATTAGACTAATAATAAGGTAATGATTTAAAGCACAGGGATGAAATTATTTATCTGTTTTATGGATTTTTGCTGCTCATGTTATTTGCTTTGGAGAAGAGGAAGATGTCTTACTTTTCTTTGCTAAGGGTGTTTTGAGAGTCTTTGCGAGATCAAGACCTGATTAGACAGGGGCTGAGATGGAAGACATTCCAAGGTCTCTACCACAATATTTTAACCTGTGATCTTGCTATTTTCAAGGGGTACAACCATTTTGCATCAAGTGATGTCAGACGGCAGAGTAATCCTGACAGCCTGGAAGGTAGTTGTGATTCTTGTTCATGATAGTGACACTGTCAGCTGTCAAGTGCTGTATATGAACGTGAAAGTTTGAACAATGTCATACATGGTTTGATGATGGCCACATCTCACATCAAAATCAGAGACTGTCAAAGAGCAAGGATGTATTTACCTGGTGGTGAATGATTAAATTAGTGTCTATCAGCCGAGATCAGCTGAGGCTGATTAAAGGCAGTCCTCATAGCCTGTGGCAAATAGAAATGTGTTCACTGAAACCACTGGTAAAGTTAATTTCATTAGTGTGATGCCTGTGGACAATCTACTTATTTCCTCAAGACATGGCTTTAGAAAATATTTTTAGTTCTTAACAGATTCTGCTGCTATTTGTTTTCAATGATATTATGCTCTAACAAAGACCCTTAAAACCAAAATTTCTTGCACAGAATGGGCATAAGGAAGGTATAGCAGCTTGCTTTTTAAAGACAGTATCATATCAGCTGAAAAGTGAAAGGTTAGTTTACTGATGTGAGCAGTACTAAAAATCCTTCAGGAAGCTGGTGAGAACAATGTGACTGGCTTGGATTTGCTGGCATGGATGTCCTTCCTGCTTGTCAAAGACAACGTGGTTTAAAGGGAGAGAGCATCTCATCCTTTGCTATATGGATACTTTATGGACACAGCTTTTTAAAATTTTCCTCTGTCTTATGAAGCCAAGACTTTTCCTAGTGTACCATGGGGAAAATGGAAGCTTATTTTCTCACTTGAAGCAGGCCTCAGCAGTCAGTCTTAACTCTGGCTGCACTGGTAGTTACCTGCTCCCAGGTGCTCATTGTGATCAACCCCTGGAAATGAAAACACAGGGAAAAAAATTAAGTATTATATGTTAGCTTCTTGTCTCATCCTTTCATACAGCCTCCTAGAAGCAAGAGTAATTTTATATAGAGTTTGAATGTCTTGGAGATAGCCATGCTAAATCATGATTTTATACATAAAGTTCATCAGGGTTACATGACCTGTTAAAAGTAAAGTCTGGCTTGAACCTGTTTCATATAAATTGTTCATCCATGGGGCAATAACTTATCAAAATAAGTTTTATCAGTCAGCACCAAGAAGAGCAGAGTAGAAGATGTGCTACTGTAGCTGTGAGATGTACATGAAAGCCATTTTAGGTAAATGGTATGTGTAGACTTTTTGCTCCCTATCAACCACCACCACAACAACAACAAAACTAAAGGAACTTACAGTTGGGAACCACCTAAATGAAAATTATGAAAATTTCAGTTTCATTTTGTAAACATTATGGGATTTGATTTGCTTCTTGTTGTCTATCTTTTCATCCAGCTCCTAGCTTATGCAGTTGTTTGGGTTTTCTTTTGGTAGCTTGATTTCTTTTGCTTTTGGTTGTTGGGTATTTTTTAAAAATTATTTTTTAGTTTTTTAATGTGTAAGAGTTATTTGCTCTGACAATTGAATGCAAATCCAGCTAGACAAACAATGAATTTGTTTTATGTCTTTCTCCATCTCCCCTTCCTGGAAGAAAGGGCTCATGTTGTTAATTAGTGGTCTTGTACAGATGAGGACAAAGAAAGATTTCAAGTGTCTTTACAAGTCTTTTACTTCTGTAGCTTCTGTGGCTTCCCAAAAATGCCTCTTACTCCCTCTTTTAGAAGAGCATTGCTCCAATGTATTGGTTCATTCAGTGTTCTGTTTATATGAAGTTATAGTAATATAATTTAATCCTACAATGACCATGATTCTTTTGTACTTTGCAAAGCTATTTGCATCCAATCAAAACAGTAGAGTGCTTTGTAATTACTGACATTGGTGAGAGAATTGGATCATCACAGGCCATCTCAAGTCTGTGTCTTTCATCTTGAGGATCAGATGCTTCTCTGTGTTTTAAGTGCAGAGTTCCATGGATGCTCTTATACAGAATAAAAGTCTTTGATTTTTCAACTGCATTTAGTGAAGGCTTAGATAAGTTTCTTCTCCTATTCTTATTTAGTAATCCTTTGCTTTCTCAAAATTTCATTGCGATCTCAAAAAACACAGATTGAGAATCACTGCGTAAAAGGCATGATTACTGAGTAGTTAAAAAAACCCAAAGCTAAGTCTGATTGGAAAATTATAATAAATAGCCAACTACTTATCCCTATAATTAGAAAATTCTTTGCTAAATTTCTTACTATAATAATGATTGTTCAAACTGCCATTAATCTTTAAATCCTGAATCCAGAAACTAGAAATAAAGGCAAATTGCTGTGCAAGATCTTCACTTTGTTCTTTTTTTAAGTGAATTTTAACAGGAGAAAACTTCAAAAGTTATTTTCTGGTTGATCTCATTAATTCAGTTTAAAATCTCTGTGATCCTGAAGTTATGTTGTTCAAGCTTTACTGGACTTATCTACTACCAAAATGACAGTTCTTAAGCTACATATCTGCAGGAGTTTTACACTCAGACCATTGCTGTGTAAAATTAATCCTCTCTTATAATTTGAATTTAAATAGTGGTATGTATGGTTTGCAGACTCAAAGAATGCCTATTAGAAGAACATCTAATTCACACAGGAAAAGGGATGATTCTCCACAAATTGGTCCATATGTGGAGAAACATTAGACTCTTAGCATTTCTTGTAGCTGATTAAGTTTTCAAATTAACTTGATATAATTATTTTAAGGGAAGTATCACATCATGTAAAGAACCAGACATACTGAATGGCTGCATACTGTGCTGCACAATGGGACACCTAAGAGTGCCCAGGTGCCAAACCATGGCAAGGGCAGAATCCAGCTCATAGTCCTGCCCTTCATGTTTCCTGCCCAAGGCTGAAGAAGATAAATGAAATTCCCTATTCAGTGTGCATTTTATTGTGCACAAGAGTGATTTATTTCACTTTTGGAAAAGTTAGTTGGTTTTTTTAACACCATTGGAGCTGAATTTCACATGTGCCTCAGAATTCCAGTACCCAGGTAGCTACCCAGATATATTTTTTGGGATGACTGCCATTCAGATCAACTTAGTAGAACCTGAGCTGTGAAGAGGATTTCCATCTCAGTTAAAATCTTCTGTAGAATCAAGCTTGTGTTAACTTAAAGTGCTTGAGACACATGGGAGTCACACCATGTTTATGAAGAGCATAACGGGTAGCAACAGAATTCAATGAACTTCTGGTAGCAGGTAGAGGGAATCTCTCATTCCAAGATGAGGACTACATCAGCTATAAGAAGAAGTAATGGTAGTTGAAGGAAAAATACTTGTTGACATAAACTTTTCTTCTTTTCTATATTGTTTATTCTTTAATTTGGGCACTGTAAGCAGCAATGCATTCAACAACTCTACATCCATCTGGAGCTCATTTGGTGGTAGCAGCTTCTATGGTGCAATCTTTTGGTGGCCTTATGCTATTAATAGCACCACTACCTTTAAGAAAATTTGTATTTTTTTTTATTCAGACTGTAAAACAGCTCCAAAACCAGCCTGTATGTAGAAAAATGATGGCGCCTAATTTATTTTCTTTCTCACTGCACATTTTGTTTTTTATATCTTTGTTAATTTCTGGCAGTGGAGCAGGGTTTTGATGTATTATTGATGTAGGAATACAGTGAAAAATAGATGTTTTTAAAAGACATTGTTTATATGAATAAGGATATAATTTATTTTTTAGTCTATTAACATGAAATTATGTTCTCCTCTTGATTCAATATGGTGCATGTAGATGCATGTAAGTGCAAAAACACACAGTTTAAAAGCTACAGGATTTGAGTTTTGTTAGTTTTTATGTTACATAATCTTAATTTCACAACAGCAGTTCGCACAGGCTAGGAACACAAAGACCATATTGTATTTAAACGGGCTGTCATATCCTCATTGCAGTCATGAGTCTGTGGAAGCAATGTAAGCCTTTGTGCTTCAAGGAAAAGCTAAAGCAAAAGGCCTCATCACTGCAAGCATCACTACTTGCCTGACCCAGTGTGTCTTTCTGGTCATTGCCTGAGAAGAAGTTAACTCTGCTTTGCTCATTATGCAATATTATATTTGGGGGATGGCGGGAAAGGGAATGAAAAGGTACCCTTGTAAATGTGTTTACAACTTTAGTATTTAACTGAATGACTCTCTTGTCCTTATTCAGTGATCTGCGTGTTCCTGTTACTAGGATCATTGCATCTTTCACAATGTTTCTACCTCTGCATAAAATAGGTTACAGGTAGAGTGTTTGTTCAATAATGCATCACATAGAATGTCAGGGAAATGGCCTTTAAAGAATAAAGTAAAGCATTAGTTTAATAGTTAATAGAGAGGGTACTGAAAGATTGTGAGATACTTGCAAAACAAATTATCAAAATATTTCTTTCATTTCTTTATAGATTCTGGACAACCAGGAAGTCCAAGCCACAATGATCCTGCCAAGAATCCACCAGGTAAATATAAGTTCCAGAGCATGTGCATCTAACATTGTTTGAGAACAATGATACTACTGATAATAGCTAAAGAGAGTTTAGTTGGTCGGCAACCTATCTTGCACTGGTAAGTATAATCAGGATAGATTGTTACACTTTAGTTACTCTAAACTGGCAGTGCCTTAATTGCTGTTTCATCAACATTAATTTTATCTAAGGAGTTTTTCTTTCAACTCATGGTTTTTAGTATTTTCTAAGTGGGGATGGGCAAGGAAGTGGGACTAAAGAAACAAGATCCCAAAAACTTTATTTTTATAAAAGTCTTCCAATGCTACCAGTTTTCTTTCATCTCAGGCAAAAGAAGATTGACCTATGTTTAAACTCTGTGACTGCGCTACCAGCTTTTTTACTTTTCATATGTGCTTTATAAAATAAAAATGTGTTAATTTAAAATGATTTTTTGGCATCAGCTCAGAGCAGTCTTTGAACATGTTAATGCATCATGGCTAGTGACATTTGATATTCCTATGAGAGACGTGTTAGTGTAAATGGTCCTTTCAAGGATTCTTTTAAAATAAAAACACAAGAGAAAATCAAACCCAAGCTTTGCCATTCCAATCTGTTTAGACAAAAGGTTCCTTGAATTTTCATGAGGCTATCCTTCTAATCAATTGGGCTATGCTAGTAAATCTTGTAAACCTTTGCCTTATTATGAATTTTATCAGACTAAGACAAGCAATTGTGACAGACACACTATCACTTCTTAATGACCAAGGAGTGACTCTACCCACCACCATCACATTGTATCTTCTCATTTTAGCTCTCAGAAGATGTGTGTGTCTGAAACAAGCTGCAACTAACTCAGTTTGAACTTCTAAATCAGAAATGAACCATATTCTGACCAGGACGTAATTTTGTGTTGCTGGCCTGTTAACATATGCATGGATATTTTCTGGATCTGTTACAACATTAGGATAAACAGTCTGCTTTGTGGTCATACTGTTTTGTAGCATGCATATCATCAAAGAATTCTCTATTTGTGAAATATGTCATGTGTATTGCGTGTGAATATCCAAAAGTGGGAGAACCATCAAAGATTGTTATACAAAAAGTCATATTCCTGTAATATAAACCCCACATATGTATACTCGAAGACAGCAGATGTATTTTAGAAGTAAGAGGGCAGAGCAAGTCAAATAACATCGTTCTAAGCTCTAATGCAAGTGATTTTTCTTTTCTTGAAGGGATCATGCAGGCTTGTTATCAGTTTCAATTGCAGACTTTGATGCTGTTTCTTTCCAAACTGTGTGGGATTTTGAGAGTGAAATTTTATTTTTCTATTAAATACATGCTTACATTATGTGAAATAGTGGTTTAAAAACCCAAAGGAGCAAGTTTATTCTCTGTGGATAATTACTGGTTTTGAAACTTAGACCATTTACCTATTTGCTTTTAGAACATCCCTATAAGTGCAAGAAGAGCCTAGCACGTTACCTTACCCCTTGTAATTTGGAAGGATTTCTTTGTAGCTTCTGGGTTTGGGAAGCTGAAGGCAGAGTTAACTCTCCTTCAACATGTTTTAAAATTCTGTTTTTGAAGTGCCATTTAGCGTTTGGAGTAGGAAGGTAGCAGTATGTATTTTACTAGTGAGGATCACGCCCTGTAGTGAGTCCAGTCTCTCCAGCCCTCAGCCTTATCTCCAGCAAGGAGTAATCCTGTTGCCAGTTACAGAGCCTTAGGGAGGCAGCAGACAAGCTGCAAAGGCTTTCTTGTGGGCAGACTTGTGGGTCAATTTGTAATGTTCGACAAACTCCACTGTCTCAGAAGGTGGAGGGATGTAGAAAGCAGGTAAATCTGAAACATCATGAAACTTTCTGCTTAAAATATGAGCATAACACTTTCTCATGATTTGGAGTCACTGCAGCCAGTATTATCCCTTTGTCTGCTGCCAAGTGGAGACAGAAAATAGAAGCTGTGCCTTGGTTCCCTTGAAACCCTTCATTTAAGGAGAGACAGAAGGATAATTGAATGTCATCTGTTGGAGGATGAGCTCTTAGTTGTGTTCAGCTTCCCTGTGTTATACTGCTTTGGAGTTAAACTGGCACGGTAAAAGTGCTGTGGTGTGTGGGATAGCAGAATGCAGGACTTGTGGGGCTGTTCAGGAGACTGAGAAGGAATTGCATGCCATTCAGCTTCTCCGGGAAAAGCACTGCTGTCCTATTCTTTCTTACTAAGCTTCACACAATTCTTATTATTAGAGCCAGACAGTCACTACTGTCAGAACCCTGGGGGATATCCACTCTGAGGTTTGTTCTCTATCCCAGGCCAGGAGTATGTGGATTGGTAGTGTCAGGAGGTTTGTTCTTCTGTCATGTTTTGTTCTGGTGCCTGTATGTCAAGGAGCCAGGATGCTGGCAAGGGATGTGTGCTGTTAGCTTTTGGATGCCACCACTTTCACAAAGATACTGCCAGAGAAGAGGTTGCTGGAAACTAAGTGGTAATTGGCAAAGCTGCTGGTGTTAAGAGTGGTTTTTTCCTAGGTTTGGCGAAACTGTTGCATTTTTTAGGGTGTCTGGTAATTTGCTGTCCTAACAACAAGTTGGAGACAAGGCAGTGTCACTTGCCAAACAAAAGAACATTAAGAGCATTTGTTGGAATTCTTTACAATATGTTCCTAAAAATACATTGAATATTTTGATAGCCCAATGCGGTGATAAGACCTGTGATAGAGCTTGTGGTGATATAGCTTTGTACCTACATCCAGGGGTATCCTCCTCCAAGTCTTATTTTTCAATAACTTTGAATTATTTTTAAAATAAAATACATTTTAGGATATATATTTATATTAGCATATTTTTAAAAAGATGTGAATTTAGCATATTTTCTAAAGCATATTGAATATATAATAGGATACTAATATTATAAAATATTTAGCATATTTTATAAAGATATGTATTTAGTGTATTTTCGGAGAGCTGGGTTGTAAATTTTCCTTCTCTGCAGGTACTGTTAAATAAGTTCCAGACAGATAGGGGAGCAGAATTGAACTGAGAGAGGAGAAAAATCTGAACACAACTGTTGTCTGCATCAGTCTTCAAGTTCCTGGTATCTAAAAGTTTGTGTTGTGCTAGCACAGTCCTAACAATTAAAAGTTTACATTATTTAAAAGAGAGAATGCACATGACAAAGTTCCCAGTGAGGGTGTCTGAAAAGACAGAGGCACACCTGATTAGAAGTTTGAAAATACCTGTATTTTTGCCCACAAAAAACAACCACCAGCAAGCCACCGAAGCCCAAATGTAACCAAAGTACTTTAGGCCTGTCTTGCTTCTTTGTGCTCAGAATGTTCTGACCTACAGCTGAAGCAATCTGTTAAAGGTAACCTAATGTGCAGTTTCAGTCTAACACTGCACTATTATTTGCTCCCTGAAAGTTCCGTAGGTCTTTCATACAGTTTAGGAAAATCTGAAAAAATAAGTCCTCACAAGTGTATCTGGGAATATGTGCAGTGGTGTGGCAGGATATGTACTGAAGACAGAAGATGTTGTCTTTCAGTCAATTAATCTGTTAAGCATAAGAAAATTATGAGGGTGAGTAAAAAGAGAAAAATACCTAGAACTATAATTAAGCTAATTATATTGACCCCAACCACAACAATATGGTCTTCAAAGATACAGTCCTTATTAAGCAGTTCTTCAAGGTGAGGATTTTCTGGATTTTTATTTGCTTTATTATTATTTCCCTTTCTGCCTGCTGGCCACTATGACTTGATAGTAATAAGACTTCTAGCTATTTGCCACTGATTTGAGGTTGCTGCTTGGCAGATTTGATTTATACATCAGCATTAACACAACTGTGTCCAGTTGTTGCTGTGTTGCTCAAATCTTTGAAGACAGCCTTTTTAAACAACCAAAATAAGAGTAATACTGAAGTAGCAATATTGATGGAGTTAAATACTGTCTGGATAGGACAGTGAGGAGACTCAATTAGCTGTGAAGCTAATTTTAAATCAGTTTTTAATGGATGCCTTCTAGATTTCGGAGCCATTTTTGACGAGCAATGGGGAGTACAAAAAATAGCTTTTCAGAAAGTACAAAGGAAACCTGGCTATCCTGACACAGACAGGTATGAAACTTTTTGGTCAGGGAAGATGAGTGTGCTCAGATTTTTCCTTTTATCCAAGCAGATGGGTTCAGAGGTTACTAGAGCTATGGTTTTTTATAGGTTTTTTATTTGTTTGGACTTTTTTCTTGATAGAATTTATTCCATTTCAGCTGGTTTCAAAATATTTTCATATAGATTTTTATGACTGTAAGATCATTTAAGATGCAGAGAACTCAGGTCTGAACTTCTGTGCTAATAAATATTAAATTATTTATATGGGATAACTCTTCTAGATTAAAAGATGGACAAACTGTCTCTGCCTCTTTGCCTTTCGTTACTCCCCATTGGTTTCCTTCTTCCCTTCCCAATAACCCAGGATATGATTTCAGAGACTTTATCTAGAGATGAAATCCTTAATCTGAGTGAGGCATAGGTAGTTGAAGCCCCAGCCTCCCTGTCCTGGAATTGTTTTTCCTCTTCTATTTTCCCAGGAACTTTATTTTAGGAACCACTTCCAAAGAAGACCTGAGTGAAATCACCAGCTCTGCAGTTTGTTTTGTTTTGTTTTATTTTGTTTTTAATTAAAGAAGGTGTTGCCAAAAAGCTTGCAATGAGCCTCACCCACCTCTCAATTTACAAACATCTCTTGAAGCTGTAGAGCACCAAGGCTTTCCTTGCACTTTCATATGGCCTAACAGCCATTGGGTGAACATTTTTTTTGGATCAAGCCCTTAGAAGTGTGTAAGAAATTTGCCTATATACTTTTGTTTTGGATAGAAGTATTTCAGTTTTAAGTTTTAGAATGTATAGTTTCAGAAATAATCTCTGAGGAGCAATGTAGTCTTTACCTTTGCACCATTTTGGAAATGTGCAATAAGCAAATGTCTTTGAGTTTTGAATGTCTCAGACCACAGATACTTTAATTATTTTATTCTATTGCAAGCTACCCTCTTGTGGGTGGAGAATTAGCTCAATTTAATTGGAATAGAAAAGATATTCCCTGGCGTCATCATTGTAATCAGCTTTGCTTGTGGAAGCGATGATGTCATAGTTGCAATATAGGCAATTCCAACAGAACTGTATTTAAACAAACAAATATTCACCTCTATTTCAGCATGGAAGTAGACATCCTGAAATGCTTGTGGTTTCTCATGTGCTTGTAGCTGTGCCATCTCAGATAGTGATCTTCAAATAAAACAATATTGGGTTTGGTCAGATCTTGATTTTCTGTGAAGTTCTCCCTTTCCCAAATGCTCGATGAACTAGTAATGTCAGAGGTTGAGAGATGATACTTTTTTTATCAGTTTCCCAGGAATGAGCTGGAGGGGTTGGGTGGGGCTTTCTGGGGTCAGTGCCCAGCTGTACTGTCTTGGCACTCATAGACCTGCAGAGGTTGTACAGCCTTACTTTCCAAAATAGTTTTTGGCCTTTAAGAATGGTTTGAAATTTGGTGTGGGTAATTACTACTGTCTGCTGGTTTAGGATTACTTTTACATTCTTGTTTGCATTGACTGTCCTTTATGAAACTGCTGTCCAAATAAAGGAGGCTGTGATCAGTTCCCCTGCTGATTCAGATGCACTTGTATTAAATGGTGGATGGGATGGTTTTACTTCAAAGCATGCACGGAGAAAGAATTTACTAAACACTCTTATGTTATCAATTATAATTCCAGAAACCTGCTTTGGCATCAGAAAATTCCCTTTTGGTACCGACTAGTCCTGTAGCTGTTAGAAAGCAGTTCCTCCAACTTTTTCTTAAATCTTGGCTTTAGTTTTAGTATATACTGAGACCCTCTGGAACAGAAAGCAATATGCATATGTGTTACTGATCATTCTGTTTCTTGCTAGGTTTCAGGGCAACTCACTTCTTGAATTCTAGCCATGGATTTCAGAATCCATTAAACCTGGTTTTTACTTCTTCAAATTAATGTGACACAGATTACTATTATTCTGGCTATAATTTTGAGGATGTCAAATATCTCATTTGTTTCTGAAAATGACACATTGGCTTTTTGCAAGTTTGTATCCTGTCCCAGCCACGTTATTGCAACTTTCAGGGAAAAGATGTCCAAACCAAGCTGTGGGTATGCTACATGACTACAGAATGTTGTCTGATAACAAACAAAAATAGCCTCATTCTCTAGGCAGAACTTAGTTCAACTGTTTCAATGATATCATCACTGAAATCTTTGTCACTACTTGGTATATATTATCCACCCATTTCAGTCTTTAAGATATTCTGTTTTAGAAGCGCCTGTTTCTGGTACTATTTTTCAGATACTGGTTTCAAAATGCATGCAGTAACAGGAAAAGAAACTGTGTGTCTGCTGACTGTATGTTGACTTATGAACAACGTGAGACTAATTTTTCACTACCAATTCTTACTGTAAATAGTATCTGTACAAGGCTGTAGCTAGCAGCATTACCCTGCATAACTTAAAGTTTATGTACAGCTGTCTGCTATAAACCAGAGTTTTCAGCCTTTCTTCTCACGGTAGCTCCTGATGGTGTATGTATTTTTCTTACTGCTAGTAAGTCCATTTGCTATTCTATAATTCCTCTTTTTAAAGAAATGGAAATAAAAGTATATTAATACAAATTGTTTCCAGTACTGGTTGGGTCCTCACCCTTCTTTTATAAGTTCCTCAAAACCAAGGCAGTATCAATGAGAAAACTGTATTTGTAATTGTACCAGGAAACAGTTTTATGGTTAGGTGGTAGCCAATATGCAGCAGAACATAAACAGGCATTCTATTCATAAAAGCACAATTAAATCAGGAGACGTAAAAAGATCAGTTAAAAATTTTCAAAGCTAAACGTTGCGAGTAAGCTTTAAAGTAATGTGAGAACAAGCTTGTTAGAGTAATTGTTTCAGCAAATTGAATTTTTTTCAGTCAGTTGTAACTACTTTATTTCCCCTTTATTTCCCCTTTATTTCCCCTTCCCCCTTTAACTTTTTGTATGGTTAGAACAGTTAAAAGTTGCATGTGTAGCTCACCTTTTCAAGGCACAGTACAAAGCAAAGTGCAGAAGCAGAGTGGGAGAGGTGCAAGGACTAGGGCAGTAGCTTCTACAGCATTGGAGGCACTGCTGAAGGTTTCTCCCTTTCCTGAGGAGGAACCTCCCATATACATATGGGAGCTTGATCAGAACTGCTGCTTGGCTTAACCTGTTCTTTCATTCTTGATGCCACTGGCCTGGCCATTGTGGAATTGTATGGAAAGTGTATTTTTCATGGGTGAGTTTTCTTTAAAAAAGATAAAGAGAGAAAGATTTTGTAGTCTCCGTGTACAAAAACTAGCAGAAAATGTAAAAAAATCCACGCTTATGTATGTGTTTTGGAAGTTACAAGATCTCACTACGGCAGTTTTGTCATACGTTCTCCTTTTGTAGAAATCAGATTTTTAAGAATAATGACAATTAGTAATATGCATTTTAGAGTGCCATCTTTCAGGCAGGATGAGTTTTATTAAAAAAAAATACTCAATGCTTTTGTTAGGTTTGAAGGATAAAGACAGCAAAGTGTTACACTGACCATCAAAAGATACAGTAAGTTGTCTGTGAGGAATACAATAGACATATCAAGTGCATTAATGTCTGTACTGAATAGATCAGAAGCATACACCAAGAGTGCTAATTTAGGGCTCATTAACATATTAATGTAAACAGGGCATTAGGAAGGGGCAATAAAAAACACAGTAAGGCCTATACTGTATGAAGTATATTAATGTAAATGACATTTTTTTGTCTTGCATGAAGTGTAATAATGTGAATATATATAAATGTTAACTCTTACTCAGTGGTGTGATCAGCTTCATTAGGTAAAAGGCAGTGTCTCACAATATAAACAGAAATGTCCTATACTGCTTACCTTCCACATACAGTTTTGCTCTTTAACCTCTGCCTTACATAGAATGTATGTTTCCACAACAAATTACAGCAATTTATTGGCACAGAATATTTTCCTCTTGTACAGCTGGGAGCCAGATAACAGTTGTGTAACACACCCGCCACAGGTTATCTTCAAAACTAGGGGAAGCTCTTGAAGTTCACTAGTATTGGACATTAACATGCACCCAGAGTCAGCACTGGAGTCCAGCTTCCCTGTTGAAACATGAAGCTCAGGATGAAGTTGCTCAGTGCTATGACACTGATTGTTTATTTTTGCATTGATTCTTTGATAATTTGTCACAATATATAGAGAAAAATTTCAAGTGGTTTTTCATGTTGATTGAGATTGAAAATAGCTTCAGTTTCCCTTTCTTTCCTTATGCCAACCAAAGCATTTGCATATATCTGTGAGTGTCATTATTTTTGGCCACTCCAAGGCAGGATGGAACCTGGGTGAAAGACTTGTCCCTCCCATCAGTCAACAATACATCCTTTGTGAGGGGATGAGAGATGGTCGTGCCACTTGATGACAAAATACTTTTCCTGCTCCCATTTCATTATCACAAGGAGAGAAACACTGTATTGCTCTTTATATTATGTATCTATTCTCATTATTGCCAGTGAGAAAAACTAAGAATCTGTGAGAGTAGACTGAAGATTAAACATATATGTCTGGGTGTGTGTGCATGAACGCATGTACACATCTGTCTTCTTACACATAACATCAAACATAGGCTTTTTCTCCTTTTAATATGAACCTTGGGTCTTGTTCTTACTATAATGATGGCTTGATTAATTTACACTTGGCTAGAGCTCCTCTCAAGTTAGTCTGGCTTGAATGAGAGAGGTTGTGCTTCAAAGTAGTTGTGCTTGGATAAACAGCAGAGAAGTTCAGTCATGTCTCATTACCAGCTTCAGAGCTGGCTGCATGGTTGTACCCTGGCTTTATGCCACACTTTACTTATGAGCCAACTAAAATCAAGAAACCATTTTCTCTTTGGAAATCTCCCTTCCATGTAGTACTTTAGATTGTTCCTGCTGGAGGAAATAAGCAGAGAGATTGCCACTGCTTGAGGAATTACTAGCATTCATCCAGCTTGCCTGACCTCAGATTAAAAAACAATAACTGAGGAGGAAAGGAAAAGTAAAAATTTACTCTTTTAGTTTTTTTTGTTATATGGGTATACCAAGTTCTGCAAATAAAGAAGTAAATATTTCAGAAGCAATGTCATGTTTTAATCCACAAAAAACCATGGAAAAATAGTGCAAGAGAGTGCATAAAATTAAGGGGAAATCTTTCATTTCTTAGACATTGCAGACGGGCTGGCAATATCCAGGTGAAGGATGGTAAGAGAGGAAAAAGTAATGGATATTGAGAAAATCTGTTTAAAATAAGAGACAGAGAAATAGGAAAGGAAGTGAATTAAAAAGGGAGGGAGACCTGAAGCGCTACTAGAGGGAAAAAAGTCATGCAGGAATAGTGTATGAAGTGACATTGACTGGGAGATGAGAAGATGACTGCATTGGCAGAACACTGTTCAGGATGATCCCCCAGGCTCACAGTGCTCTGTGCACCCGTGGTGATTGGTCATGGGATGGATCTCAGCAGGAAAAGACTGACACTCTCCTGTAGGTCTGACAGCGTAACAGAGATGTTGGGAAATGTGCTTGGTCAGATGGGTTCCTATGCTTTCAGCTAATGCTCTCTGGTGCACTAGTTTATACTTGCACTAGTAAATAACACCGGGGCACTGGATGAGACAGCTCTGTGAGACTATTTAGCAGGGAAAACCACAATTTTTGCCTCTTCCCTCTTTTTGACCCCGGAAAGTGAGTAGAGGTTTCTCCAGATATACCTAGGGCAGACCTCTCAGGTAAAGTGTACTGCTTTTACAGTTACTTTACTGATTATAGTGGTCATGTTTTTGCTAAATCACTTGAAGATTAAAAGCAACAGTTTACAAAAAAAAATCCAAAGAGAATAGTATCAAACCACTGTTTTCTAAGTCAGTAAATATTCCAGTACTTTTTGTTCATTTGTTTTGTTAGTTAAGATATCTAGAATACTTTTACTCCTTCAAACATTGAGAAGAGAAAATTGACAGATGATTTCCAAAAGAAAAAAACTGTGTTTATTCCAAAAAGAGACTAGAATAGCCACAGTAAGAAAGTCCTAGTGCACTGTCTCACATGAAAAGAAATTAAAAAGTAACACTGTTGAAGCAGAAATGTGCACCAAGTATAGATCTAAATAGTTTTGTTTGCAAATACTTGTTATTATTACCTATAAAAGGTCATGATGCAATGTAATCTCAAATTCACTAACACAGCTTTTGCAGTGATTACTGATGTGAGGCTTCCACAGAAACATGGGTTTCTTAGCCCTCTTTGCATAAGGTTACTAGTTACACTGCTGAGATAAGTCTTATCAGCTGCTGTTTCACAGCAATACTTCAATTTATGCCTGAATTTCACAGCAGAGAAAGTATATCAAATACATTTGTCTTAGAATAAGTGAATACAGGCCAAAACATTAATAAGTGTTTTCTTAAACCTAGGTTTCTAGATATACAATTCAGCACATGTATAAAACACACCCCACTGAATAGCTCAGCTGCTTTGTTCAGTTCCTGTTTTTCCTGGAAATAATAGCAAACCCCTCATCTGCCTCAGAGATAATGATTTGGTAAGGCAGGCTGTACTGCAAAGTCACAATCAGGAAAGTGAAAGTAAAAACCTCTTTAGCAGAAACATATGCAAGGACAGGACTGCTCTGTGGGAAATTGCTTTTCCAGCTGATAGTTACTGGTTGTCGTTCAATACTGACTTAAATTTCCAGATATTAGTAAAAGAAACTAGTTTTCAGGCACTTTTTTTGATGGAGGGCTAGGGACTAAGTATATTGCTTGTTAGTTTTCACAGTCTTTTTAAAATTTGCTCTGTCACCTATCCTTAAGACTTTTTTAAAAGCACCTTTGCCTCAGTTTCAGCTCACATTAGATCCTGTGATCAGCTTTGGGTGCACTTTGATCTGTGTATTACTGTTCTGGGACTCTGTTAATGCCATTGTTAGCTGGTGTATAAATCTATCTATAGTTATTTATTATTCTTCTGATTATACTGACTATGGTTCTGTGGTCTTTTTCAGTGTACCTTGAGGACAGTTTTGTGAAATCCGGAGTATTCAATGTTTCAGAACTTGTGAGGGTGTCAAGAAGTAAGTAAACATTTGTGTTTAATTGTGTCCAAAGCCTGCTATAATCAAGTGAAGGTTTCTTCCTTGAACTTTTTTCTCTGCAAGACATAAGATGCATAGGAAATGCCTATAACCCTGCACAATTTTGATATATTTTACCACAGGATAACAGTCCATTTTGCACATGTTTGTAATAAAACAAATAGGTCTTCTATCTCTTTGATATTTAAAGATGGAATCAATTTGTTATATCTCCCTCTGCACACCTAGTGGTCTGATGTTTCAGTAAAATTACCATATGTTGCAAAACCTTCTATTGTTAGACTTAACAATTTTTTAAGGGTGCCCTACATATCCTTGGGTATTGCTAAAAGATCTGATTATTTTTTTAGTTTATTTTTTAAATTTTATTTTTAATTTTGAGCTCTTAAAAAAATCACAGTATGGATATAAAGGATGATCAACAATGTATGAAATGGTATTTCTTTTAGTCTTAGAATTGGCTGGAACTGAATTTCTAATTACATTTTCTTGCTTTGCCATCAGAGATATTACACACATGAAAATGTAAAAATCTTCATAAATATTAAATATAAAAGTACAGGTGAAGCTTTGACTGCAGAATAAAAAACCAAAAAGAATAGAAGATCTCTTTTGTTGACATCTAACAGTTATAATAGTGTAGCATAAAACACTATTATAACTGTTAGAGGTCAACATTTTCATTTTGCATTGCTTCCTGACCCTTTATTTTCTCCCTTTACTATCAATACTAAGTATTGCTCTCAAGACTTTTTTAGGAAGTAAAGAAGAATAGTTGAAAATTGTAGTTAGAAGTGTCCACAGTGATGATACAACATTGTAAAAACTGAATGCTCTAGAAAAATCACTTTTCTGGTGAGGTGAGGACAAAGCCAAAGAGGCTTCCAAAATTTCTAAAATGTCTGTCCATGTTTTGCACAGGTCTTAACTCATGCAGGGTCAGGGTGCTTGAGGAATTTAATTAACTTTCTGAGGCTTCAGATACACTGTTTTTTTATTTTCTGTGGTCAGAAATGAATATTTTAACAACTAAAATTTTGTTAAATCCTGCAGCAAAATAGTGAGCATTGCAATCCTGCAGTGCTAAGACATATCCTTTTTTGTGTCTGCTGAAGATATGGTTTTGCTGTTTTAGAAGGCTGAGGATGTGTGAATTATAGCTTTCTTTTTGTTGTCAAGTGGTTTAGTACATTTTAAAGTATAAGGCCATTCAGGTTAAAAAAGAAACAATATTGCAATTATGCTATGAAACTGTGCATTATGGAGCTGTTATATGTGATATACTTCTAATAATAAGCATTAAAGGAGGTGGTTTCTGTGGGATTTCTTTCCATGCATTTGTTTAACCTCAAGCCGCAACAGAGTTGTACTTAAACTGTCAGGAAAAATACAAACCTTCAAATACATTACACAACGTGCAATTATTCTTTTAAGTGCCAAAGGTAGTTAAAATGCACAATGCACAGACAATGAACAAAGGTAAATACACCACAAAATGTAATACATAATTTATTCTTGAGTTACCAGATTCTGTATGGTACACAGACCCTTTAAGGAGGTGAAGGTAACACTGACTGGGTGTATTTGCATGTAGGTACACATATGCAAAGCAGAGCCTGTGTCACTGGAAGAAAGAAAAAGAAGGAAGAAAACCAGGCTGTCAAGACAGCAGGCTATTTTTAATACAGCAGAATTAACATTAAGGAAAAGGAATTAGTGTGTATCTGAGTTTCTTATTTCCATTTTTTCAGTTCTTTAATAAACAATACTAGCTGTCCTCATAAACCTGGCCTCATTAATTATACTGCTTGAGGTTTTTATTATCTTTTCCATATTGGTGATTCCATGTTATCTCTTATAAAATAAATTAATTCTATTTGCATAACTGCTAAGTAAGTACTACAGAAGACAATTCACTTTTTAGATACATAATCATTGATGCAACTTGTCTGTACTTGGTTTCCACAACAGGCAGAAAATTAGGGACTTGTAGTAACATCCTGATATTTTCCAAGTGTTAAAAAGGAAAGATAGCTAAGAAGGTAGAAGATTATATCTGACTTCTTATGATGATGTGTTTTTCAGCACCCATAACCCAAGGAAGTGGAGTGAACTTCCCAATTGGAGAGCTTCCGAGCCAGCCATATTACCATGATATGAATTCGGGTGTAAATCTACAGAGGTCCTTGTCCTCACCACCAAGCAGGTAAAAACTTGAAACAAATGCTAATGTGAACCATGTTTAATAGTGTAGGACAAACAATTCACAAATCCTGTCTACATCAACTCCTTCGTTAATTTCCTCTGATTTTGTGGGGCTAGCTACTTGTGCATGTTGCCATAATCTCTGTACAGACTTGTAAATCATAAATTTCGTTATTTGAAATGTTGTCATAGTTGCCTGTCATCTTGCATGATATTGAAGGTGGTTTTAGCGGGCACTTCAAACCCTTTGTTCAGGGTTTGAAGTGCCCGCTAAAACATCTTGCCAGGAGGACAGCTACACATCCCATAAGTGTTGCTGAGCTGCAGGAAGGTCTAGCACTTGGGAGCATGCTGGCAGGGCTCAGTGTTGTGGGCAGAAGGGCTGTCATTCAGGGCTCCCTCTTGGACCTCCGTCTTGCAAGATATATTTGGGCAGATACTGTTTCCTCTAGAAAAGGGGTTAGGACAGGTATATAAAGACAAGGTGTTTTCATCCGTAACAGCCCACCTCATGCAACTGTGTTTCATGCCTTGCTTTTTCAGGCTGCAATTCCCAACAGAGTTGAGAGAAAGGAGGAGGAGTATGTGAGACAGTTACAAGTTATTTTTTCTCACATCTCCCTTTGCCTGCTACAGGCGATTTAGCCTGAGGGACTGACTCCCTCCTTGTTCAACATGCTCCCTTCTCCTATCTCAGAGAAAAAGTCTTATTTCCCCGTTGGGAGCAGCTGGTGGGCCCAGGAATGTAGGGCTGTGCCCTGCTGTGCCCTCCTCCTGACTCTCAGGTCGTGTACTGTCTGTCAGACCCCTAGGGCCCCTTGGTTTTCTGAAACTGTCTGCTATATCATGAAATCACAAGCACTATAGGAGCTGTCATTGTCCCACATTTCTGCACCCCAGTCAGTCAGGAAGTGCCTGCGCAGTGGGACAGGATTCAATAGGACTGTCAGGGGGCTGAGGTATTCTTCCACCAGCCCTTGATTCTCCTGAGTTATTTTGCTCATGTTCCTGTATTTCATTCCATCATATTTTCAGCTTGGCAGTATACCAAATACATTTTTTAAATTGATGGATTAATTATCACAGTGGAGCAATAGCAGCTACAGTAGTAGCAGCAATATTAGCAATAGCAGCAGTAGTAGCAGTAGTAGCAGTATTTATTATTATTATTATTATTATTATTATTATTATTATTATTATTATTATTATTATTATTATTATTATTAATAATAATAATAATAATAATAATAGTAATAAATATTAGTACCACACCATTAAAACTTTTTTCTTGTTTTCTTTGGCAGTCAGTATAATAGCCAATAGTATAGTATAGTATATATTAGTATATATTGCTATGAAGAAACTTCACTTTTCCTCCATTGTATTGAAGTTCTGCCTCATTTTATATGGTGACTTGAAATATGGGCCTTTTGTTGTTTTTAATGAAACTAGTCAAAAATGGAAAGTGTTTGTTTCGGACTAGCCCTCTTTGAAAAGCTTGGGAGTTTGACTTGATGAAATACAGTAAAGTATATTTTTTCCTTATTAACGCATTCACAAAAGTTCCTGTTCTACCTTGGCCTTATTGGTAACCCTTTCCAGTGACTTGCTTCACTTCAGGGTTCTTGCATAGAGTTTAGTACCTTCATGACACAGTCTTTCTTTGGTAGGCTACAGGAACTCGTTTATTATTATTATTACAGGAACATGTTGTTCCATGAAATGCTGTGGACTCTTATATTACCCATTCATGCCATCTTTGAAATATTTAGTCATGTGAATAACACATACCTGCATCACATATTATTAACCATGCCTGAGAAAGTTGATGTAGGTTGTAATGTCCAGGTTTTTTGGGGGGTTTTTTGGCTTTGGTAGTCTGAATTACTCTCTTTTAAAATGTTTGTAGAGATCCTAACAGTTTATATGCTACCACTAGATGAATATTATATTCACTGACAATTCTCACAATTCTTCAACAGCAAAAGACCCAAAACTATCTCCATAGATGAAAATATGGAGCCAAGCCCCACAGGAGACTTCTATCCTTCTCCGAATTCACCAGCTGCAGGAAGTAGGACATGGCATGAAAGAGATCAAGGTGAGTAGCATGGAATTATTTTACCTTGAATTATGCTCAAATATAGCCATTTCATTGCTGCAATAAATCACTGCCGTTTCATTGCTGCAATAAAATGGTGGCTTTTTAGAAAAATCTTTTTTTCTGTGTGGTGTATGTATTTGCTGGTTTTGTAAATGTATTTAAAACCAACAGGATATTGTATAAACAACCACCATAAACATCATTGTTATTATTTATACTAAATAATAACAATAATAATAATAATAGTAGTAGTAGTAGTAGTAGTAGTAGTAGTAGTAGTAGTAGTAGTGGTAGTAGTATTCTATCTGGTGACAGCATTATTGTTTGAAAAGATATGTGAAAAATGAGGTACTTGATATGGTCTATGCTGTGATCATCCCAGTAGAATTTGGAGTCCAGTGCTTTCAGAAATCAAAACATCTGCTTAGTATGATTTCTAAAACATAACACCATTTCTGTATTACCATGGCGAGGACATTTAGTCTCTTCCATGTGACTCAGAATATATCCAAGAGACTCTTTCTGAAGACCCACATGTAGCTCTCTGGAACTCTATCTGAGGGGGTTGGTAAGTGGTGGCATGTTCGGGGTTATCCAAAGCAACAAACATGCTGAGATGGAGAAGTTGTGGCTGTCAAAAGAGTGAAATCAATTGTCATAACTCTCTCTCACGTTATCTTGATGCTTTATAAACCTGGGTGCCAGTGCAATCTTTTCCCTCCCCTTTATTATGTGAGAATGTGTTTAAACTCATATATTTGAACAGTGTTGGTTAATGGATCCTGTGGCTGAGGTACTGCAGTTGTCTAGAGAGACTGTGACAATAAAGCATAGTGTGTAAAAGAGAAATAGAGAAAAAGACATGCAGTTCCTTCCTTTGTGAATCGTTCAATATTTGTCCTCAGTTTTCACATCCACTGCTGATCATTCCTCTCAGTTCTTCAGCAACTGAGTGACCCTTTGGTCTTACCTCATTTTTATATTGTTTTAAAGCTTAAAAACAAAAAAAACCCAAACAAACAAACAAACCAACAAGAAAACCAAGTAAAAAAATGACAACTCTCTTTTTTTCCCCCTGCTAAGTTTCCTCTTTCATCTCCATGTGCAAGGAAACATCTGACTGGTATTTCTTTTCGTTCCCAAACTTTCACATTTCCATTATAGTGAGTCTCCTTTTAATCTGCTTTTGCCTACCTTCTCATCTGTTTTCTTACCATTAGGCTGTTTTTCTTACTCAGGGTTAACTAGTTTTTTTCTTAATAATTTCTTTTGTGCTTAATTTTTTTAGGGAGCCTCTGATACTTTTTTTTAACTGTTTGAAGCATTCACTTTTGTATTTTTTAAAAAGAGGCTTGCCTGTGGTTTTGAATAACCTAACTTGAGAACAGTATAAATAGATCTGCCATCCAGAATCTTCCTCCTTATGAAAATATTTTTCTCTGTGGATGCTACCTGTTTTGCCATGAAACTTTATTCCAATTCTTCATGAAAGACTGGATCATATAAATAAATTTTTTGCTTTATAGATAAATTATTTTTTTTATAGTTGTAGTGAGGACATGTATCCCCATTTGTGAAATGAAGTAGTTTTGTGCTGCTGCATGAGCTGTAGGGGCTTCTGGGAAGTGCTCTGCCAAATAGACTCCTGAGTGCAAGTCCTGCTGGCAGAGCCTTTCTCAGGTGATCTCTGTAGTTCTCAAGTATCTCAACTGCATTTTTGGTTTTGAATCATTCTGCTTGCATAGAATTCTTTTCCATGAACACTGGATTTGTTTAATGTTTGTTTGAACTTCACATTACAGTTATCAGTAGTGAACAATATAATGATTTAAATTGCTTGAGTATATTTACAATGAACCTTTACTTAATTTCTGTGTCATTAGGTAGCTAGACTTCTGGAGTGAAATAGCTTTTAATATGTTCCATAAAACAGGGAACTCCAACATGAGGAAGAAAGAATAAAGAAGGTAGACTTAAATCAGTGTGTTTTACTTTTGCTTCCTTGAATTTACATCGCTCCCTGAATGTCCTGTCCTCCAGCACTAATGTGCTTAGTGAAATTTTACCAGATTTCTGTCAAAGAGGTTGCCTTTAAGTCACTATTAGGGACTTTCATTTTTCCATCCTTAAGATGTTCTTCCATTCCTTCAGAGGCACAGGTACAGCACTGTCCAGTGCAAAAACCAATCTACTGGAGGAAATAGAAACATTTTGCCTCTAAAAAGTTATGTTTGATCACTCTGATCACTTTCTGAGATTATGGTGCTGCTGCAGAAACACCATAAGTAGTAACTGCAATGCCTTCCCTTGGTGCCTGGGCTCAGTGGGTAGGGGTGTGGGGCAGCTCCTGGCATATTTGTCCTGCTGCTAGTTTGTTAGATGCTTGATACCATCTGTGTGGCACTGATTTCATCTCTCTGGTGACCAGTGGTACAACCCAAAGGAGTGGCAGATTTAGGTTAAATAGAAAAAAGTTCTTCATACATAGAGTGGCTGGAACAGGCTCCTCAGGGAAGTGGACACAGCTCAAGCTGACAGAGTTCAAGAAGCATTTGGACTGTGCTCACACACAAATGGTTCTTGGGGCTGCCTTGTGCCGAGCCAGGAGTTGGGCTGTGGTGATCCCTTGTTGGTACTTTCCAGCTCTGGATATTTTATGATGATTCAATTACTTATATGTATGTGTGTAAAAGCTCCTTTCAGCCACAGATGTTTTGTCATGATATCATATTTTTGAAAATCTATTTTCTGCTTCCATATGCCCGCAAACACAAAGATAATATAAGTAAATTTTGGAGGTGGTGTCTATGCCACCAGATCTCACTTGTGTTACTTCCCTTTTATTTATGTAAATCTGTGTGTTTTATGAGGTTAGGGATAAATGAAAAAGAAATAAGACTTTTGGGATCACATTTGCATTTATCCAATGTCAAGAAGGTATGATCACGTAGCCACATCAGACACTGCTTCTTCAGGCAGTATCCACAGGTCATCAGCACCAAAAATGCAAAATTATTGCACAGTATGCACAAATAAATATGTCTCTGGATATCATGTTTATGGGTAAACAGCTTCTCTACCACTCTAATGCAATTTTAACTTTTCTAAGAGAGACGGCATCAGGAATAGTGTTGATACTAAAATATACCATTGTTCATTTCAGTTTCATTGTCTCGGTGTTGGACTTGAAAGAGAGAGGTTTTTAACTTCTGAAATGAAATAGATTTAGTTTCTTCATCACCATAGCTAAATGTAAAGTATTTTCATAGAAACTGAAATTACATAGTTTTGAAAGACTCTTTTGACATGAAGGCTTTTCATATCTTTATTTAACTATTTCTGAAGTAACAAAAATGTCATGAGTGTGGTAGTTTGGAACTGGATAGTTGCAATAAAACAGTTACATCTGAAACACATTTGAATTAAATATTTAGAATTTTCCTAGGTGTCTGAGGGGCATTCTAAAAGTTTTGATAGAGAGAATGAGACAGAAAATAATGGGCAACACAGAAATATACTGAAATTAAAAATAGGACAGAAGAAAAGTTTGCGGTAGGGTGAAACAGGTTAGATCAACCTTCCATTGCTTTGGAAAAAATATATAATAGTTTAGTACATAAGGAGACTTTAGGAGAGGAGTGATTTTGTTGTATTCATGATAGGCTTTGTAACTTCTCTGTGCAAGCATGCATCATGAGGTTCAGGGACATGAATGCAGGAGTACTTGCATTCATGTCCCTGAACCTCATGTAGTACTAGAAATAAGGATGTAGCATTTGTGAAACTAAGAAAAAGAAATCTAGCCTAGTTACAGAAAAATATTGCTCATACCAGACTGTGCTTTCAGTTGTAAAACTCCAGACTCTCCTTTTGCTGTTAACTGTCTTCCTGTCATAGTACTTCCAAAAATGTTTTGATAAGATTTCCAGATGTTGTGCTTTATAGTCTGTTTTGGGGGAGCTGTCTCTTTGAAGTTGTAACTCTGGGCAGAAATATGCAAGCTCACCCTAAAAATAGTAACTATATAGATGGCATACATTTGGTAAGAAACAAATCCACTGAGTTACGTTACCAATCTGATGCAAAAATATTAGCCCCCTCTAATTAATCAAAATTAACATGAAAAATAAGTTTTAAATTTTTTATTTATTGAAGTTTGATTATTGATCCTTTTAGAAGAAAATAAAATATTATGAAGCCATGATACTGTTCTGGAGATTTGCTTCACTGGCTTGCAAAAAAGTTTGTGACTATTTTAAAAATATTTGTAACCACAAGAGTATGTGTAACTGTTTCAAAAACAGATTTAAAAAAATACTGTGGAATGACAGTGTTTTTAATTTTGGAGACAACCAGTCAATGTGGGAAGATTATGTAGTTTTTGCCATTATTTTTTGCTATGTTGAAATGCTAAAAATATGCTTCTATTTGTGCAATTTTTTGAAACAGATTTGAGGTTTTCTGGTAGCGCAAAGAGGCAGTTTTATAACTGTAGAGATTTTCTCCCAAGACTTTTGCCATTAGCCTTTCAAGTAACTAACTGTCCTCTAAAAATCCTACGGTCCAAGAAAGGGAGAAGTCATCTCTGAGAATGGTGCATCACTTAGGAGTTAAGCCCTAATATGACAATTGGGATTTCAATTGTTGTGTCTTCTGTCAGAAATTATACAAGTTATTTTTTCTCTCTTGTGGCTTGTTTCTTCCAACTGGATAGCTGAAGCCAGAATAGCTTCAATAATGTGTGGATCATGTCTTAAATCTCCATCAATTAGAAATACCTCTTTGTCTAATAATTAATCTGCTGAAGATGTCTCCCAGTCTTCCTTTCTCCAGATTGCTGTTACTTAATTCTCCACTAAGTTTCCATATTAAACAAAATTTTAAGTTCCTGCACGAGTAAGATTTCGTGAGATAGATGTAAGTTTCTGCCTGAGTAAAATTGATGAGTGTTTGAGAAATTTAGAAATTTTATGCAGTAAAAAAAAATTCCCCTCATAATTTGGAAGAGGAAGTTACTAAAAATTTAAAATGTCTCTAGTGACTAGTGCAGTGGCTAAGGAATCTTTAGGATTTAATAGGCTAATAACTGTTGGTGAACATCTTGATTTACTAACTGGCAAGTAAATCAGATGCTTTTTTTCTTAACTTGTAAGGAAACAGAAATATCAGAAAGGAGAAGGACAGTGCGCACATCTATGGCCTCCTTTCTGAAAGCTGGCTTAAGAAAGTTCATTAACATAATTGCAGACAATTTCTGTATTTGTCCTTGAGATCTGTTTTACTGTGTACATTGGAAATCAACATAACAGTTGTCATCAATGCACACTGTTCATGACAAAAGTGGAGAGATTCATGTGGATTTCCGTAGTAGTCAGGTGTCTGGAAAAAGTGAATATCAATATACAATGAACTGAATTTTAATTTTACAGTTTCTTCATCATGTTCATTCCCTTACACCTCACCCACCTCTACCAACAGTCAAGAGCCAAGATACCATCATTCCATTAAAACTGAAACAGCTGGACCGCCTTCACCTGTTGCTTGGCCAGCATCTGTTGGACCCTCCACTTCTCAGGTCCCGACACCCTTTGTTGGATACTCCTCTTCTGGACACTTGTCCCCTCTTTCTTTCTCCCCATCCACTGGAAACTCCTTCCCCATTGGGGTCCTTCCTGATCACTGTTTCTTTCTTGGGTCTTCTTCTCATCAACTGTCAAGGATGGATGTTCTCATTTCTGAAGTAAGGGAACTGAAAGAGGAAGTAGTTAATGTAGTCCAGGAGTTGAGAACAGTTACAGAGCACCTTGGCTTTTTGGTATCCTCTGTTGGACAGGGTAAAGGATTTTTTCCAGCTCCTGGTGCTCCTTCTGAGAGTTAATACTTTAGAAACACTCTCTCCATCTTTTCAGCTTGCAAAGGTTTACCTTGATGAATATCTGTTAAATGCCATTCTGTGTTTTTGACTTAGTCTGAATTCTCTAAATCCTTCCATGTCAAAGTATATTTGAACATAATTTGTGTCTTATTAGTAGCTTGTTGCTTACCTTTGTATCTTTTATTATTTCAAAATACTTGTTAAACAATGTATACACACACACACACATGCATTTCATATCTCTGTATCTCTGTATAATACAGATAAACAATGTGGTTTTGATTAGTATGATAGGATTTTCAACATTGTAGTCTAATACTAACACTTGATAAATTTTCATAACTTCACATTTGTAAAACGAGAGAAAGGTTTCACCAAGACTAGCTTCTCAAAGCATATTTCCAGAGTAAATACACTTTGAGAAGTTAGCCAGAAGCCATGGCTTCTGTGAGCCTGTTGGCTGCTGTGCTCTGAAAATGGCATCATGGTAACAAACAATAGCCTTAATGAGGAAGAGTTTCCTGAAGGCCCCATTTGAGTTCTCCTTGTTCTTCCTCATTGCAGAAAAAATATGTTGGCAGAGTTCAGGGCATGAACTTTGTCTGCTTCTTAAAAATAATGTCAAATGTTGGAATACTTTAAACAAATCTAAGATCAATAGGGAATTGGTTTACTTTTGTTTTCTATAGTGGCAATTTTGCAAGAAAAGCTGCTGGTACCTGTAATAAGTCAAACATTATTTTCATAAAGATGAAAAACACTTAAAGCTTGAAAGGCACTAAGTATAGAAAAATAGGTGAAGGATCTCCAAAATGCTTACTTAAGGAAATTACAGAGAAAGAAGAATATACCATGAGCAGGATGGCAAAATGTTACCTTAGAATGAGTAAGTTGCTTGTACATCAAGAAAATTGACATCCTGCATTTTTGAGAGTGATAAGTTTATGCTGTCTTCGAAAAACAAAGCAACAATGATTATATCTGTTTTTCTGTATTTAAAATAGATTTAGACAAATTTACAACTTGTTCATAAGTATCTTCAAGTATTTGGAATAGAGGATGAGGAAGTTTTTCTTTTGGGCAGAGCAGGGACTTCACTTTTCCTTCAGCCCATGAACACTTCGGTTTCCAACTGAATGAAGAATGTTTAGAAATATAAAGAGAAAGACAAATGCAGTTGGAGATGCACTAGGAATCACACAGAAGAGGCTTGGTTTTGGTTTTTTTTTGTTGGTTTTTTTGCATTCCTGGAAATGACTGTTATTTGCTCAATAAAGTCACTGTAAAAAATCTCATTACAGATTCTTTGTCTTTTGTTTTGACAAATATATTGTGGAAAGACCTATTATTTAATGTTTTCTATATGTGATTAGTGAGGTGAGTACACTCAAGGTCTCCATATTGATCAATGAAAGATGTTGGTGCAAAAAGGAAATTTTTCTTGTTTTCATGGCCATTATCCTGTGATGAATTTTGTATCATGTCAACATCCTATCATCTGGATGGTAGATATCCTTTGATTGAAATGAGGGATAAAATGAATGTCTTAATGCAAGATTTGTCCCACGAGCTTTTATGTGTACTTTTCTTATTCCAATTTTGCTGAATAAGAGATTTAGTATTTTGAAATGGATCACTTCTTTTTAGAACTTGTAGGGTATGTGCAAGTCTGAATAATTTAACATATGTGGTGCAGAATAACTTAATTTATGGAAAGAAGAGGTATTGTCATTTTTTGGACACCTCTCTTCATTCATAGATTCTGTGTTTCTGAGTTTATACATAGATATGTATACATATGTATGTAGATATGTAGATACATAGATTTTAAAAGGTACTTTTTTACTACTTTCAAAAAAATCTGTATCAAATTTGTTCAAAGTTGTATATTTCAGTTTGACTTAATGATTTTCAAAACCATTCCCCAGATGGATCAACAATTAATGTGGCACACCTCTTAAAATATTCTTAACTGGTTCCATTAGAGACTGTAATAGTAATAAAAAGATTTCATAATCTGAGTGCTTCTAAATCAACAAGTTCCTTCACATTATTTTATCTCAAATAGCCGTTTAATCTTATTACATTAGAAACTGGAAATACTTTTATGACTTTTGGCAGTTATGATTACAGTATTGATTTTATTTTCTGGCCAAGGTCCTTGGAGTCTTAGTCTTAATGAAATGTTGCAGCTGTACATTTTTCCTTGAAGTCTAGATGACTTTCTGCAGGATAACTTAATAAATGACTAAAATGTACTCCAAAGTCTTTACAACTTTTTTGGTTTTTTAGGATCATTTTTCTCATCCTTCCACAATGCTCTTCTATCATAGCTGTGTACATGAACCACACCTCTTAACAGTGATTCATAGAAGATGAAATGGCCCACTCTGTTTCTGAAATATAAAGATAAACAAAAAAGGACTCAAGTACCTGAAATAAACTGGAGCTTCTTAACGTTTTTTTTATGGCAGTGGTTATTTTAGTGATGGTGTATATATTTGTTCTAGCAACACAGTATTTTTGGTCTGATGCCTTTTTTCTCCATTTCCAAAGTCAGCCTCATTACTTGAAATGCCTACTCCATGTTTAATAGGGGGCTCCAAGCTGAGCTCTGTGTTAGTCCCAAGTACTTCCCATACCACATCTGACGGGCTGTGTTGATACAGAAGTGGTTGGATGAACTGAGTCTGCAGTTGTAGGAAGACATGAGACAGGAGAGGCTGCAGAGGTACAGCTGGTCCCTGTGGGTCACTGTGAAGGGGGTGGACATATACCCACCTCCTTCCAACAGCAGCATCCCAGATCCCAATGATCTCCATGGTGACACCTGCAGCTTGGGGGTCTAACAGCAGGACAGTGTTTCTGGTATGAGATGAGGGTGAGGAAAGGTGAGGAAGACTGGTCAGCTTTATCTAGAAGATCAATGCAGGGGAAAAAAGGTATGTTTACTCCTCACAGGAAACAGTGCAGCTATAGTCACACAGTCATGCTGGTTATAAACCCCTCTTGGCTGTTTTACTGTTACTTCCTGGTGAGAAGTGGTGAGGTGTGTTTAAAAGATGAGAATGAGGAATTGCTGTCCACAGCCTTTACAGGACAGTGTGCCATAATTTCAGCCTAATCTTGGTGGGAATAGCTGTAAATTTGCATAGACATACATCTCTTCATTATGGCAGTTAATTACCTACATGTAATGTGATATTGTCAAACAACGGTTATGGGATTAGGTCTGTCTGCCCTGTCCTATAGCTGGACAGTTTTTGAAATTATTTTGGGATGGAGAAAGTTTTGGTGTCCACATATTCAATATTAATGGTTTGATCTGACCGTCATAGTTTTGATCATCCCCCATTTTATAAATAGCTTCCTGTTGAAATTGAAAAAAAAGAAAAATTAATTGTGGGACAGGTGTGTACAGGTTTCCCAATTACTTTAGTTTAAATGTCCATGCACGAGATTATATTTTGTGAAAGCTAGTGCATGTAATTTTAACATGAACTGTACTGAGTTTTTCTTTCTGTCCATAAAGGTAGGAGAGTCAGTAATGCAATGGAAAATTTCAGTTGTCCAACTTTATACAGTCACAGACACCAGCAAAGAGTGTCCTACATTCATTTCATATAGGGACTTGTCTGGGTTTTCCACCCTGCCTCCCTATATTCCTCCTCCCCCATTAGGCTGGGAGGTGTAAGGGCAGGTAGGTAAAACCATTCTGTCTCTTGTCCAAACCCCTTTCTGCTGAGGTACAGAAAATCTTGTAGGTAAACACAGCCCACAGAATGTTACTGTTGGCAATGGAGTGCAGTATCCTGCAAGTTCAGGTGGTTAAGGATGAGAAGAATGACATGTCTGCTCCATCTAAAGGGTTCTGACTTTTGTGTTTCAGTTGTCTGGAAGTTCATGTATCACTTTCTTCTCTTATGTATATTAATACTTACAGAACAAACCAAAATAAAACAGTGTGATTTATTATGTGACTAATGAAAAAAGAAATAATCCAGTTACTCTTGCAATTAATTTACTCATTTTGCTGCAGCTTTTCTGAATTACAGTATTGTTTTAGTGTTTTTCTTGACAGCTTACAATACTGAAAATGACATTGGTAGAAATTCTAGTCTAGTTTCTCTTAGGTTTTTCAATACAAATCTCAAAAGATGATACGTTGAAATGGTTTATCTGTTGTGAAATGACATAATAGCACAACAGAGCGATTGATTAGCCTTGGGCATGGTTCCTGATGGGAAAACAGGTGTCACAGTCTGGTAGACTGGATTGTGTAATGTCAGAGGTGTGCCTGTGAAAATAACATTGGCGCTAAGTAGGCTGATTTGAAAATGGGAGGTTATCAAGTCTTCATACACTGAAATATTCTAATCTAGTATAAAATTTTCATATGTAAAATGGTTTTCCACACTTGATGCAGAAGTAAAAGTAAAACTGAGATCAGTTTTAAAATGTGAGGTAAAACAGATCAGTCTTTTAAACGTGAAGTGAACGGCTCTTTCCAAACCTTGACTCTGGTGTTAAAGTTCATAACACTCTCAGCTGCTAAGCAGTATCCCTGCAGCTGCACGACCCTCTTGTTTCTCACAAAAGTGAGTACAAAGGCCTCACCTTGAAAATTGTTAAAACATGTTTGAGAAATCCATAGCACGGAATTGACCATGATTTGTTTGCTCTATTTTATTTTGTTGATTTTTCATTCTGGAGAGCCTCAATTACCAGAATTTTTCATGGAAGTAAATAAATGTTTAGGAGGCCTTATTTCTGGTCCAAGATAACACTTACAGTGAAGTGGAATGAGACACCAACAAGTCAAGGATTAGGGCACAGCTTTGTAAAAGTGCTAGTTGCAGAGACTGGTTTCTGTCTGATATAGAACAGGAACTCTAAGCCAGTCTTTCTCTGTTACAAACATCAAGTATCTCAGACACCCAACTGTTCAGGCACACCTCTCTTTCTTTAGTATTTATTCACATATCCATATAAATATGTGTCCCCACTCCTTTTCTTCCTTTTGTGGAGAAGAGAAATGAATTAAAATGTTTTGATTTTCATGCTTCTTAGTTTTCATCCAGCCCCAGTGACAAGTCTTTAGGGCAGATATAACAAAGCCTTTTTTCAATAAGGGAGAGATGGTTGTGGTTTAAAGTCACTCAGCTGTCAGTATTCAATGTTAGGTGCCTTATTAAAATGCACAGTTGAGAAATACATAGCGCTTACAATGCTAAAGGAAATCATATTGAGCTATCAGAAAATTGGTGATGCTGGCTTTGCATGTACAAAGCGGCTCTGCTCCTTCTTCACATGGGGGGGTAAAGAAAAACAAATTCTCCTGAGCGTGGTGAGATTTCTTGTCATTATACTGGCATCCAAAGTGAATTCAAAATTTTGCTGAAGTTTTCATGTGCCTCACGCAAGAGTACCTATCAGATGAGGTGAAGACTGAGGCCAAGCTGGCTGTGATGTATGTAGTGTATCCTGCCCCAGAAATCATTCCAAGTACTGCTTCTGGGAAAGAGCAGTTAATTTGAAACTGTAGCATGGAAGGATGTCTCTTATAGCTTGACAGTGGTGCTATGGACTCCATAGTTTCTTGTCCTTCATGATGGTGATAAATACTGCAAGCTGAATATGGGTTTATCTTACTTTCTCTGGAGGTGATGCTACACTACTGAGTTGTAAATAAATCTTTACAGGTTGTGGTTTGCAAGAGTGTACCTTGTAAAGAAAGGCTTGTGAAACCAAGCAGTAGAAAATATATTAATAGGAAGATTTCTAAAATTAAAAGATTGAAAGATATTTATTATTTGTTTATAGAATCTTCTAGCTCTTCCCATAAGCATCTCTCATAAGCAAGAAAGAGAAGCTGCTATGCTGTGGTGGTGTCAAGAAAGCAGATCAGGTGTCCAGAAATAGGCAGGTGGATGTTTAAACTTGCCCTGGGTCACTGTTTGGTTCCAGCTGAGTTCTCCTTACAGGTGGCTTGCCAAAGGCTGTGCCAAGATAACACTCATCCAGGAACTGTCTGGATGGCAAGCTGCTTTAAACTGAGGAAGAGGGTCTTTGCTTTGATGAGGAAATTGCCAAAACTCATGTCTCATTAGTGTTTCCTAAGGTTCTTTGGAAGTGAACAACAGTTTAATTAAAGGCTGATGTAAACATGTTTCTGCACTTTCCCTGAAGCATTTTATCACATTAGAATTGATCAAAATTGTTGCCTTGGGCTGTCTTGAGCAGCTATACATCTGGAGCACCATTTGTGCAAGCTGCTGATGAACAGGCTACATATGTTATGTTTCACAGCAGTTCTTCTGCCTTCCTACATAGGCAGATTCACCTTGTTGGAAGATGAGATGTTCTAACTATTTTTATTTGCATAAGCCCTTTTTCACTTTGATGTGATGCTTTAGAATATATAACGTGCTACCTGTTTGGGTGCCTGTGTGCTGTATCTCCAAAGTAATATGAGAATACAAACAATAGTGATTTGGAGCGGCACCGAGAATTTCACATTTGAAGAACATTTCTCAGCAGGATAGGACACTGTGTCTGATTAGTTTTGACCTTAAAATGACTTTGTTTGAGTGCTTTTGACATCTTTCTCTTTTCATCTGTATTTCAGATTATTTTCCAAAAGTCTGTTTTATTTTCATTCTCAAAGTAATAAGGATTGGAATCCCTTCCTGAAACTTTAAAACAAATAAATCATTTTTCTGCGGCATTGTTGAAGATATCAACTTTTCAGGGTATTCGGGCACTCATCAGACTTAGTAGTCAGGATCAAAGTGGAGGGTGGGAATTACAGGGGAAGGTGGAGGGTCATGGGCAGAGTCTGCTCTGTGTCTAGTGCCAGTGCCTGTGTAGGGCTTGACAGCAGGATGGGGCAGGATGGGTAAAGAAGTAACTCTCAGTTTCATGTTCGGTTAAGTTTCGGTTCCGAAAAGATTGTTCCAATTTGTCTCAGTAAGACATTTACATTTTGCATGCCTGTCTTAGCAGAATAGAGTGTGCCAGTATTAAAAGGGTCAAAAATAATTTTATAATGTGGTCCATGTAAGAAAGTCAGCTGCAATGTGGCCCCTGTCCAGTAAAGTGCTTAAGAAATTACCTCTGCTTTGAACATGAGTTAGTCCATTGATTTGAAATGGAACCAATTACAATTACAGATTGATGTCTGTTCTAAAAAAATATTGTAATTATATTTGAAATAATTTGGAGCAAAGTCCAACAAATATTGATCAATTAATGTAAACTTTCAGAAAAAATCCAGTATTTTTGCTCTGGAGAGCTTCAGTAAGCTTGGTAGAAATCATGCATTTGTCCCTACCAGTCTGTTATCTTCTCATAGTGAGCTCTAAAGAAATGTTTTTATTGATAGGTAAACTCAAAGGAACAAGCGACAAGACCATTCTTGAGACATGGAAAATATGAGAATAGTTAAAGTATCCCTTGTTCTTAGGGAGGTTGTATTGTTTCACTATGGTTTGGGGAAGAGTAAGGGATAAGTTTTGAAGTAATAAAATAATAAATACCATAAACTGGCATGTGTATGGCAATTACCCTACACACCTGAGTGTAGGTGTTGCATTAAGAAATGCAATAAAAATTAAGTGGCTGTTGAAGGAACAGATGATTTCGGTATGTTCTGGGGAGCTGAAGGGTGTCTAGGGAAGTTCTAAAGACATGAATTTTTTCACAGTTTGACTTGCCTGGTATGAAAGAAATGTAGTTTCTGTTTTGCAGGACAAGGACCTGTTAGGACATTATTTTTAATTCTCAAATTTGAAAGAAGTAATTTAAAATTAGTTTATTCACCATAAGGGATTTGCATCATCATATGATATTTGTGCAAGAGCAACAGAAAGAAATATTTTCAGTCTATAAAATGATGTGTCCTGAGGCAGGCTTCTATGCTAATGTTACTGTTACATTTTTTTTTATTGTAGATATGTCTTCTCCTACAATGAAGAAACCTGAAAAGCCCTTGTTTAGTCCTACTTCTCCCCAGGATTCTTCATCAAGACTGAGCACTTTTCCCCAGCATCACCACCCAGGAATCCCAGGAGTTGCACACAGTGGTGAGGGTTATGGAGGAGGAAATAAAACCTCCCTGTTCATTTGCTCTGTTCTCCTTTCCTATAATCAGATTGTGATGCATTTTTATAGACTTTCTTAGAGACTTAATCCAATTTATAATACTGGTGAAAATATAAATGGAAAAGTTTGGAATATCTTTGCAAAGAGTGTTCATTTAGCTGTTCAGGTAATCTGATTGCTGGAAGTCACTAAAAAGGGTTTAGGATTAACCAGTGAATAAAATCAACTGTACAATGCATAAAGAAACTGACAGAGGAAAAATCCTCTCTATATTTCATCCCCTCACCTAAATCCCTTTTTTATTATTGTTGCTATGACTATATTGTATTTAAATACCAGAATAGGCAGGATTTAATACACAAGAGAAGTCACAACCATGTTCACTATGTGACACAATGAAATAAGTACCAGTGCTTCTTTTGAATGCTGAGTCTAAAAACTATTTTCCAACACCTGTTTTCTGAAATCATTAGTAAATCCATAGTGAAAATTCTCTTGAAGTAAGGATTAGATATGTGAAATGTGACAGAATGCATGTTGTCTTGAGGGTTTATCAGTAATGACAGGATAATTCCAGCCTCATGGCCTGTTTAATTTTATAGGTGGGGCTGACCCTGGTTTTCAGATGAAAACACAGTCCCCAGAAGTGTCCCTTTACCATCTCATCATGTCTCCTTGACATAAACTACATATAAAAGTCTTAATTTCTTGAGCAGAGCTGAGTGACTAGAGCAAAACAGATTTGAAAACTTTGGTTCTTTTCTTCACATGCAGTTTTGCTTTGAGAAATATCTGTTTTCTTTTCCTCCATGATTTCAAATGGCTCCCTTTAAACTCACATATAAGGACTATTTTTCCCTTAGCATCCCCTCGTTTTTTATTACAAGATGCTCCTGGACTCATTCTGGTCACTCTGAGGTTTCCACTACCAGCAGATACTCAAGTGTATAGAGGAATGGGTGAAATGGAGGGACAGATTTCTCTTCATTCATGTTTGTTTTGTATGACTCTGACATGCCAGAGCAGTAATTATTATTTTGTTTGAAGTGAACTTGGTGGGGCTGTCAGTAAAATGAACCTGTTAAAAAAAAAAAGCAAACCAAAACCAAAAAACCCAAAAAACCCCAACCCACTAAAAAAACCAAAACCCAAAACCACTTATGAGTATATCTTTATATTTAATTTAGTGTACAGCTTTATAAAATACATACTTGAGTGACAATCATAACCTTTCTTGTGGGTGAATTATTTACTTGCTGGAAAACCCCAGCAAGTAAATAATTTAAATCCTTGTAGCCTGTTGTATTATACCAATGAGCAATGCCCAAACACATAGGAAGTCCTTTGAAAATTAAGCTGAAGAAACCCAGAGATGTGAACCACCCATGTGTTCAGAAGAGCAGTGATGATGTGCTTGTGCTGATACAGTAGAGCACCACTGAACAGTGTATAAATTACCTCGCTTTACAGACCAAATTTTGTATTTTTTCACTAATGAAAATGGAAACTTCCTGTCTCTTCTCCATTTCCATTGAACTAAGCACCTCTTGTTTTACTACACAAAGTGTGTGCTCTCTAGGTGTGTAGTAAGGGTGGAAAGTGTGCTCCTGGGCAGTGTGATAGAAGAAAGCTCTGCACTTCCAGACTGACAACTGGGCCCCAGAGGGACAAGCTGTGCCTTCCTTGCACTGTGAAAACATTGTTAGTTTAAACTCTGCACACAGTCTTTAGGTAGAAAATTGTGTGTTTGTAGGGACTGGAAATAAAAGAATAAAAATGGGTAGGGTAGATGATTTTTTATTAGTCAAAGATAATTTTACTGGGCGGATTGGTTTCTCAGGGACTGAAGTTGAATGTTCATTAACATTTTCATAAAGGTCAGCAAATATTTGTGGCAATATTAATGAGTAGATATTGCCCTGTCCCCAAATGAGACAGATTGATTGCAATGCAGTGAGGAATCCTCGTTTCTTGGGGCTTGGTGATTTTCCTCAGTGTTGGAGTGCTGTAAATAAAAGTGGGGGGTTTAGTTCGTGTTTAATTTGATTTTTTTGGGCTCCAGATGGAAAAATTATGTAATTGGAATATCTTTTATGCTGGAGAATGACTCCTGTTAAAAAAAAAAAAAAGAAAAAACTATGATGGCATAACCCACAACACCAAACCAAGATGCACTACCTTTGAATTTGAAACAGTTGAACTTTACATTTCCTGGGGTAATGTGAGGGCAGTACCTCTAAGTTTTTCTGTAAAAATGCCATTAAGCACTGATTTATAACTGACTTTTTTTTTTATTTGCTGTAACACAGAGGTGAAGAATTTCAGAAGAAACAATATGCGAAGTAATTTTAATTTTATTTTATCTTCTCCAGTCATCTCAACTAGAACTCCACCTCCACCTTCACCATTGCCATTTCCAGCACAAGCTATTCTCCCTCCTGCCCCATCTAGCTACTTCTCTCATCCAACGATCAGATATCCCCCCCACCTGAATCCTCAGGATACTCTGAAGAACTATGTACCTTCTTACGACCCGTCCAGCCCGCAGACCAGCCAGGTACTGTAAAATTATGTGAATCCTCCAAAACAAGTCCTGTGAGGAATGTGTGTCTTCTAAGGCACCTAGACGGGTGCCTTGCCAGTTCTGGTGTTAGAGAAATCTGGAGCTGCTCTATAAGTGATACATCTTATCCTCTTCATCACTGAATAAAGGGTGCAGGTTAATCATATTTACTTGCTTTTCCTCTGTCAAGTGTAAGAAAAATACTCTACTGAAAGCCCTGGCAGCAACAACAGGGCAGGTCCTGGTCCTGCACCTCTCCTGTAGGCTGGGCCACCAGAGGCAAAGCTCCCACTGTAAGGAATGTGCTGATACATACACATGTCCAATTACGCGCATGGACATACGGGTATGTTTATAGCCTGGCAATGAAAGTAAACTCTTGCAAGTTAGTACTTGCCCTGTTCCATAGACACTGGTATTTCTTTGCACAGTGAGCAAAAACACAGACATACAAAATATTTTTTCTTCCTTTTGTGGAGAACATGGTGTAGCAGATGCATTCCTGGCAACTGCACGGGTTCAAAGTTGTGTCTGATATTGGAAATTATTGTTATTGTTTATTATTGTTTTTCGTTAGTGAAGTAATTTGTGAAGGTCTGTGTGCAAAACTGCTTTCCATGATAGCATCAGCACGCAGCGTTACCCTGTGATTTGCTCTGCAGGATAAACTCTAGTTGAGACTTGGTCTGTCAATACCTGGAGTATGTCCATTGTCAGTGTAATGTAATCTTTGCTGCTCAGACTGCTGTATTTTTGATGCCTTTCCTGAAAGGCTCTTGTGGGGCCCTTTTGCTTGTGCTTTAGCATGTTATTTGGAAGAGCCTTGGGTATGTAAACTGAAGAGACAGGTTTTCCTTCTCCTAAGAGTTAGGTTCCTTTGGGAGGAACCTAAGCGGGGATGCAGATGTGACTAAGACAGTATTTTGTTTTGGGCTTACGATGGTTTTTTTCACCAACAATGATAGGCCCTGCAGTATTCATTTTGGTTACAGCAGCACTGGAACTTGAGCTTGAGTCAAACTTTCTCAGTTGAATAACAGATATGTACCCTTTGGACTGTGCAGAAGTTCATGGTGGCTACTGTCCCCATGGGCTAATTTCCTGGTCCAGCTGCATGACTTCCTATATATTTAATTAACCAAAGAAGAAAAAAAAGGGAAAAAAGGGTGGGCCTATAAAATCAAAATTTACTTTGAAGAAAGAAATCCTGACTATGTGGGTTTTGCTTATTACAGTATTACTGCAATTTAAACAAAAAACTGAACGTGGAGTACGTTGACTTCAGAATACAAATTGCTATCTGCACATGGATTAAAATTCTTTCAATCCTGTATAGCATTTTTTCTGAGACTCAGCTGGGAATGTTGCAAGCAGGACCTGATTTTAATTTGTGTAAAATTTCCATGAATAACAAAGTCTAATTAAGACACCCATTAAAAGTCCTTAGCTTTAATTCAGTGCGGAAAATCTCAGAGTTCTGTTGGATTTTTTTTTAAAAACTGATGTCTTAATTAGGCACTATTAAGGGAAAAATTATGCAAATTAAATCAGGCCCTTACTGTTATGCATTTCTTTAATTATTCAGTGCTTGTTTTACTTACATTTTGATTTCTTATATATGTTAAAAGAGCAGATTAGGTGATAATCTCTCTGGATTGTTCCATGTCCTACTTCAGATCATTACTGAAAAAACTACATCTACATGAAGTATCTGACTCTTTCAGTTGAAAAATGTGCTGTCTTATGATTTTAACATTGTAGAGTATATTCATTGAGCAGGAGTTATGCTTTCAACTTTTTGCCCAACCCTTTTTCCCTTATCTCTGCTTTAAAAAAATAATCTTTTGACCTTAGAAGATTAAATTTTAGTCTGCTGCTTTTTTACAGAGTAGTAGCAAACTGAGAAGACTTCATATTTTTGTATATTCTATGGGGAATAACAGATTTAACTTGCCCAAGTTTACTACTTTCATCACTTTTCATAACCCCTTTATTAAGGTAATTTTTTCATTTCATTTGAGATTTGGTTTAGTTCCTGTCAAGAGGAGATAGGGTAAATGACACAAAATATGCAATTTCAGGCCTCTGCATCATATATTCACCATAATTAATTATCATTAATCACTATTTTTAGTGATTTTTAGTGGAATATTTTAAAAATTCAATTTTTTGAAGTTCATCTCTTAGATTTGCTGTAAGTTGGAGCAGTTGCATGCTCAGTCAAAATATTGCTAAATAAAATAGTTAAAGTTCGGCTGTATAAAAAGTAAAACAGCAGGATTAATTTTTTGCTTAGGAAAAGAAGAAGCAACTGACTGTGAAGTTTCAGTGACAAAAGGGAATTGTTCTGATACAATAGGATGCTTTGAGCCAAACCAGTTTTTCTTTTCCAAATAAAACATGAATTTTTATTCAAACAAATTTAATTATTATAAAATTCAAAAATGCATCTGTAGGTATACCACATCAAGTTAATTATACTTTCCCGCCTCAAAACATACTCATTTGGATTTCAAAAGGAGAACTATGATGATAGTTTTAATTTAGCTGTAGAAATAGTAAGGATGGATACCCTGACAGCATTTACCTAAAATGAACTGTTCCTCCTGAACATCTTTCAGTAATACGCTAATTTAGATTGTTACGACAAGCAACTGAGATGCCTTGTACTCCCCACAGCAATTTTGAGATTAATTACATTATGCTGCACTGATTATAGGGAGACAGTCATGCTATTCAATGGAATACTTTAAGTAAAATTAGTTCAAGGATATAGAGATCTCATAGGTTCCCATTATGGGAAGCACTGAGCAATTTTCTTGACATAATGTTAAATAGTCCAAATTATGTGTGATGAACAGTCAGGAAGTTCAAACAGGCCCTTTGGCTGCAGTGAAAAATGGTTCAACAATGGATGATCCTAAACAAAAGGGAGCTGTTGCTGCTGGTTTCATGAATATCTGCTTTTCATCCCCTGCTCAATATGGAGAATAAACAAACAAATGTACTGAACAGAAATAGATCTTGTTAGATATAGAACTGGACTTGTCTCAAGCTAGTAGTCTGGTAAGTTCCCAGGGTTCTGAGAACGGTTGTACTTTTCACTGATTGAGAATTTCTGCTAAGCCCTTTTTAGTATATTTATTTCAGTGCTTATCTTAGAGAGACACTCATGTTACTGGTTGAAATTGTATGTGTGAGGACGGATCTGTATTATGATGGGGTACAGGTGTCCCTGACTGATACTGATTATTCAATGCAAGTTTCATCAAAGACTAGTGGGTGGATATGTGTCTAATCCTCCTACGGTGTTTATCCACGAAGAGTGTGTTGAGGTTTTCAAAGCTACCACAAATTTCCAGCATGTATTTCCTTTTTGAATGATTCCAGATGGGTGAATCTTTTAATCTTAGAAAATATTACCTCCTCTGTGTCTGTGTACACAAGTACAGTGACACACACATGCACAAATCTGCACACACATGAAATTCATTATTACTCAGGAGTGTATGAATCATATAAAGTATCAAAATAAGATTTCCAATGAGCCTGAACAAATAGTCAAGCACAACATCACTTGTGTGGCTGAAATCAAAACCAAAACCTCCAAACATTATGCACAGTTGAGTTAAAGGGAATAAGTTCCTGATGAAGGTGTGGTGATTCACAGAAAGAGGATTGACAAGTGTGATGAAGAAAATGCAGTAAACAGTTGAGGTGAATCCTGCTGATGAACATCCTGGTATCAGTAAGAATTCTCTTTTTTTTCTGACTGAACCAAACAAACAGAAGCAAACAATCTTCCAAGCTTTTTGAGTATGTTATTATGAAGGGCACAATTTTTCTGTAACCTTAGCTCAAATGTTGTGATATTTATGATGAAATATGCAGTTTTCATGATATGGTAAAACTAGCAGAACTTGATGGGAGTTAAGTATTGGACTGTTTTCTTCTTACGAGAAATGGCTTCCGTGTGTTATGGACTACAGGCTGAGTGAACTGCTGCATATTTCCAGTATATATGACTGCGTATTTGCCTAACATTCCTGTGTCTGGTAAAACATACTTTATTGCAGAGTGGGCTAGTTTGCAGCTTTATCTTTTCATTGGTTTTATCTTTGTCTGAAGACAGAAATATCTGAAGTGCTTGAGAATAGTGATTTCTGGAAGCTGATGAGGCCACTTATTTTCCTCCTATAATTGATTGGGATATTGAACCTTTTGTTGGATGAAAGGAATTTTCTTCAGGGATTCCAGGCAGATGCTTTGTCTTACATTCTTCTATACAATAATTACAGCCATTTGGTGTTGATGAGGGGATCTTGTGAGGCTCTCTTCAGACTGGTCAAGGTGTTTCCTGCTGATTCTTGGGAGAGTACTAGCAGAATAAGCCAAAACATACAAAATTGTCTGCATGTAGTTTCTTTGGTATAACTAGGACCTTTTTTATTTGTCGATGTTTAATATTTTTCAGCTTCTTGAGCCAGTCTTTCCTTGTAATTTTTAAGAAATTATTGATGAATAAGTAAGGCAAAGTGCAGTCTTTAATTGTGATTGGAAGGCAAAGATTGAGTCCTAGCTTAACACTATCTACTGACAAGCTGTTTTAAAATTTACTTGCAAATGTAAATGATTATTTTGTATATAATCCATGAGTATAAGTCTCCAGAGTGCCTGAAATACAATGTAATATAAAGATATCTTTTGAACATTTATCTACAAAGAGAATTCCTTTCCCATGCTTCTGTCACACAAACTTATCCAGGTAAAGTTTATCACAGGTAAAATTGTGATTCAGGATATAGGACTCTAGACTGTGTTATGAGATCCATATCTGAACATGGATGGCTGAAACTCTGCAGTTGCTCTCAGATTCAACATCAAGATGAAAATTCATACATCAGTTCATCAAGTGAATGTGACTTGGGCCTTTCTAGATCAAAGTTGGCACCTCGATTTCTTATAGAAAGCACAGAAGGGATGTTGTCAGCCAAGAACTGGCAGCAGCGTGTATTTCTCTAAAGCTAATTTTTCATGCAGGTAGCTGCATGTCTTACCACATAAAGCTTTGGTGTGGTATTTCAGAAGTCTGTGTAAGATGTGCTGTCACAATGAGTTACTCAGATTCTTAATAGGGAAGCTGGGGAGATTCATTCCTCTGAAAAGTAGTAATGGGCACTAAGACAAAGTGTGTCTCTATTGCTACCTTAGTGTTCAATAGCAGAAAGAAAATGTGTTCAGCCTTGATTTGTGAGAAGCAAATGCTTTATGGAACCCACCAGGTTCAAACTGCCCTACGGTATTTTCTACAGTCATACTGGTGGTGCTCTAGTAATGCCATTTCCTGATGTTTAGCAGAGTCTCAAAAGCATCACTATTAGTCAGGTGGGTGATAAATTAAGGATGTGTGTTTCACACATTTTGGAAACTGACTGCTATACCATTCAACTATGTCTGATGGGAGAGTAACATGGCCATTCGATTTTTAGAGGTGGTAGACCTCTAGGGTGCCCTAGACAAAAAAGGAGAGAGGGAAATTAGAAAAATGGAAGATATTTCTGTTTTCTTTCAGTTGTAAATTTTCTAAAATATTCATCACTCTCGATGTGCACTATACAGCACAATGACCTGGGCTCAAAACCAGAACTTATCAGCTATGATCTCCATGTTCAGAGTAAACAACTTGTAATGTAAGATATTTGGTATGGGAGCAAAAGACCAAAATATCCAAAACTGTATCTCCTATACCTTTGTCAACAAAATTAATTCAATCAGCTTTCTCAAAACTACCCTGCCATGGGGTTTTACAGTAATATTTTTCACCATAATATTGGAACTTTGCCTTTACGAACAACTGGAATTCTTGAGAGAAAATGGGTGAAATGGTATTTCCAAATGCATGGTATCCAGTTAGACTAAACTGCATTCAGTGGTTTATCACCTAGCTGTAATATGATAACACTGTGAAACACAGAATTTCTATTAAAAACCTGTGTTTTGAGAAGCAAATATATTATTCTCCAAGTGTAGTCGTTAGATGGACTAATATAATGTTTTTTTAAGCTTTGAAACTTCTTTCTGAAACACCTAGCAGAGTATCATATGGAGCTATGCCTAGGAAATGCACAGATTAATATAATTTCTGGCCTTTGTTAATTTGTTGGAAGGTGATTTGTACTTAAGATTTCAAGGAAAACTGGATTTATTTTATTTATAATTGAGAAGTATAATTACAATTTTTTTTTTAAAGTCCATATGTGAGCAACAAATATATTTGATAATTTGAGCAATAAATAGTTCATGTGAATTTTTTAATAGATGTTTCAAATTTCTGTTGTGTTTGGTTAGCTCATCTGTAGATGTTAGTAGTTTTCTATTTCATTATAGCATCAGAAATATTTTTTGTAACACTGAAAGTAGTAGACTATATGACAAAACACTGTCCTGAATTGTAACTGAGTAACTAAGGTTAAATATGCTGATATTTGGGCATGTATGTGAACAAAAGTCAGGAGTTTGATTAAATACTGATTATAAATATGTTCAAAAATCTCATCAGGGAAAAGAGATACAGTGAATCCTGACTTTAAGAAAGTCTGTATGCATACTGGTCACAGGTTTTTGTTCAGACTTCAGATCTGAGAATTAAAAAAAAATGTGCACAGTGCATACCATCAGATAACAACAGCCTGTCATTCTGAGTTATGTTACAGCTGTGACAGCAAATACAACTTGCCTTTGGCTTTGGGCACATAAATGGATTAAACTGTGGCAAACCAAGATGGTGGAATTAAAAAAGATCAAAATTGCAATGGATCTGAAAATCAAATTAGCATTCAATACAACAGTAGAAAAATGTATGCCTGCATAAATAAGAGCTAAATTTCCCAGACCTTCATTATATTTACTTCTTTCCTCACAAATTTTCCAATGCACAGCTTGTTTATCTAGCACAGGTGCCTCTATGGAATTTGCTTGAGGTTTATGCCTCAGGCATGGCCTCTGTGAATCCATCACATAGACATATTGATGCCCTATTTGATGGTAACAGCTGATTCTTCACCTACAATACATTTGTCTGTAAGAATCTCTTCAGGAAAACTGAAACTAAAATATTGAACTTGTAACATGTTTTGTTTAAGGAAAAAATTAATTTGTGTTAAATGAAATACTGTAAGTATTTGCACTTTTAATTCAAGTGGATAGTGTCCAAATAGATATGCAGTTTCCATGGTAAAATATTGTTTGATATAACTGTAAAGGACAGACGGAGAATAGGTCACAGAAGTTCTTTCTAGCTGTCAGTTTTCAACAAGATTATGAAGAGGCTGTTTCTGACAAAAGGGTTTCCCTTTTTGGACTGAAAACTTAAAGCAGGTCAGTGGACTTGAGACACTTGATAGAGCTGATGTTCATGAACTTGTACTGCTATCAGTTGCACCATCCATAATGCAGACTTTTATTTCAAAAGCTTTTAATTTTGTGTTTCCAAAGATAACCATGGAAGTGTGAATTGAGTATAAACTGATGCAGCACTATCTGCATGAATCTGAAGACAAGTCTAAGCAATAACTCTGAGACAATTACATTATCTGTTTTTTAGGAGTACTTTTACAATCTTAAGCTGCAAACTAGTTATGGTAACTTAAATATTAGTTTGGTAAATTGCTCCACTCCTGTTCACTGCATGCAAGAAAACATAAATGGATGTTTTTTGAAGGCTTTTTATGAAAGATATGGTTTGAATGGTATTTGTAAGAGTATGAGAGTACCGTTCATAAACTGTTTTCAAAAGTAGCATACTTTTGAAAAAAGTAGCATACTTTTGAAAAACACTGAAGTTTAAAGCAAATTTCAAGTGTAACATTTCCTATGAAAACCTTTGTCAAAAGGAGGACCTTGGTATACATCTCAAAGACAGCTCGACTGTTGGAGAAGAATTGTATTTGTAAACTTCACACCAGGTATGTGCTTACCTACAACTGGATTGCAATTGCATTTGAAATCTAATATGCAGATTGTGAAGTCTTGGGACTATAAGAATTAAACTTAATAAAGCACCAAGTTTTCATTGTTTTTTACCTCAGAGGTTGCTTTTCTATGAATAGAAGACCTCAGTGTCTTTGTATTGCATCTTCACTCACTTTTACATGTGAGACAGATATAGAACTTCCTCTTAGGAGGAAATTCGGGGAATTAAAAAAAAGAAAGAAATTGAGGCACTTGATGTGGGGAATCACAAACTGCATCTACTGAAATCACTGGTAAATCCTCTGTGGCTGCCTACAAGCATGGGATTTCACCCTCTGTTTGGATGGAGTGGGGTGAGGTACTGCACTGCCATTATGTATCACACAGGAAAGAATTTGGTTTAGAAGAAAATGGGGTATAAGTATAATCTTTTTCTTAATATTTGTCTGAACAAGGAGTGGGTTTGGTCATTTGGGCCATATGGATAAGGGCAAAGCTGGGGTCCATGTGAGCCACTGGGTCCCTGGCTGGGATCACTACAGTGTAGTATAGGGTGATACATTTCTGTAAATCATCATGGTCTTCCATGATCTTCTAATTTATTTTAATTTATTCTAATTTATTCTTGTCTGTCTTTGGAGACAGCTGCTTTTGTAAGCTGATTATACTGTCTGTTTAAATCCATACACTTCACAGAATATTCTTTCTTAGTTTTAATAAAAGTTGATCATTTTGGTAAGAGATTCTCAGCTACTTTTGTGATGTTAGCCCACCCCAAAAGCTAAGGCTTCTATGGTAGCCTTGTGGTTGCAGGTCAGCAACTCCACTTGGAAGCTACCAGATGCAATGAGAGATGGTATTCCCTCCAGCAGGCTGTGTGGACAGCTGTGCTGCCAGGACAGGAGAAGAGCCTGCAGTCTGCCTCTGCAGCAGACTCCCTAAAAACATAGTGAAAATCCAGCCCAATTTAGTGAGCACATATTCCTGATGAGAGTTGTGTCTAGAGAGTGACTTCTCATTAGGAGGGGTACTTTGCCACTCATAATTAGTGTGGTTTTTTACTGTAATTTTTCATATTGGCTTGTGTTTTTTGAGAAGGGGGATAGTCAGCTAACTGATCTGTGTTCCTATGGATACAATATTTGTTATCGTTTGCACTTGCATTTTCTAGTGCTTTCTGCTAATTTAGTTTTAGATGTCCTAAACAAGACTCTCCCTTGGGTGCATTTGCAAAGTTTAGTGAATCGTACTGCCAGGAAGTTTTTTGTGGTATTAATTTTAAATTTCCTCCTTCTCAATTTCATTCCATTACCCCAAGTATGTATTTCCTGTATTTTCCCAATAATTCCTTCCTCTTCGGTGTGTTAATACTTCTCACATACTTGTGGTAATTGTGTCAGTCCAGTTATTATTTCATTACCATAGTCATGTTTACCTCCTTTAACCTTTCCTTGAATCAGTTGAATTGTGTCCTTTATCAGTCCATGTCTTTAGGTAATCATAATTTGACAAGATGCTTCTGATTAAAAGATTCCAAATATTTCATGTTTGTATGACTCTTTTAAAATACTTGTGACTCATAGGGCACACAATCATTTTAAGACAGAAGTTATCAGCTGCTGTTGTAAAAAAATATTTACAATGTGTGTTTATTGCAAGTTATTTACCCTTGGAGTATTTGCATTCATGCAGAATGCCTAGGATACGTTTAAACACTGGATAAACATATATTTACCAGTCAACATTGCCACATTCAGGTGTGCCTACATGTAGAAAGTACCATATTACCGTGGTGACCTGTACCTGGCATCAGGTCACATTCAGACAGCCTCTTGTATCTATGAAAGAAGTGTTATTACTTATTATGCTCTTGACTTGGAAAGTTCCCATTATTAAACACTTCTGTGTTTTTAGTAGGTGGCTTTTTGCCAGATGTTATAATGTGTACATTATAGTGCATCGTATCCAAACCCTCTACCCTATTCCCAAATTGTGAATCATCAGTTAGCCTTCCAGTGTGAGTAACCTCTGTGGACAGCTGTGGTCAAGTCTTGGTTATCCTCCAAGCCAAAGTGGTACAGCATGTGAAAACAGAGGTTTTACATCAGTTGTTTGCTCTTAATACTTCATACATTAGGGCCTGTGCTCTGTCAGTTTACTCCTGCTGTCATGGGATTTTGGTTCAAAGACACTGCATGAGCAGCAAAAATATTTTGAAACAATCTGATACATGTGCACACAGGTAGGAAGAATGCTTACCAAAAAGTACTGCTACCTAAGCATGTACTACTATTGTAGTAGTAGTACATGGTCCTTTTTCCCCTGAAAAGGGACCTGTCCGGTGAAAATATCAAGTGGAAATACATAGCCTATTTAGAGCAGCGCATTCCAAAACACAGGTGCTATGATGATGGGCAATTCTGGAAAACCCTAAGATAGGCAGGTTCCTTAAACACAATGTGTATGTTTCACAAGGCATTCTTTTGGTTTTGTTTTGTAGCCTAACAGCAGTGGTCAAGTAGTAGGGAAAGTGCCTGGCCATTTTACTCCAGTTTTGGCACCCTCTCCCCATCACAGTGCGGTGCGACCTGTGACCCTGACCATGACAGATACTAAACCCATCACTACATCCACTGAAGGTGAGGCATCTTCACCTACAGCAACCAGTAAGTATTTCTTTAGGAAACAAAAAATGTCCATCAAAGATTTGATATGATTCCAAATTGAGGCCAGAAAAAGGCGCCTTTTCCTACTATTTGACCAAGTGGGTGCTCATCATTTTACATGGAGAGCAAACTGCAAAGCTTTTCCTCCCAAAATTTCAACTGATGGGTCATGTTACATGAACCAAAGTTTGTGACATGGCAAACAAAATGAAAGGGAAAAGCCTGCATATTTGACCACTATTCAAGGAAAAGAAAATGTGTTTTTTCATCTGAGGTGGACATTGTTAAGACATTGAGAAGCACACCCAGACAGCAAGGTTTTACAATGACCCGCAGCTGGAATTCCAAACAGGGACTGGATAATTTGCTCCTCAATGAACTTTCCTACAGAAATCAAACCTTATTACAACACATACTGAATCTGAGCTATGATAATTGCATGTTAATATAGGTTGTGTCATTTTTAGCAAAAACAACTATTGTGGCAAAAGAAAATTTTCCTTCCTTGTCATATATACAAGGGATGGTAGATCCACTGTTTGTGCTTGTTGTTTTTAAAATAGAAAGTAACAAACTCTAACTAAAATGTTTTAATCCCTTTACTACATAGAGGATCATCTTATTTGTCCTATTATCTTCAATGGAATTGCAGTTCTAGAAATAAGGGTAAATATCTAGACTAATTTCTTCTCTTCAGAGTATTCATGATAAGTGGTGCAGAATGTTGCTTTTTAACTTCATTCTGAATTTCTGTTGTCCTTGAACTTTTATTTGGATTTGAGATGGCCAGTGTTACCAGCATTCAGGAATGGTGAAGATTTTTAGGAGACACTTCCAGATTCTTGAAAAAAAATCTTAACAGTCTTTAAAAATATTAGTCTCTTTAGGATTTGTAACAATGAAATTACTTGTTCTAGACCTATTTAATATTTGAAATTCAAATACACTCCCTAACTATTGGTCTGCCATTAGTGGAGACTATAAGCAGTATCCTTTCAGGTGGTCTGCTCCTTTAAAACTTATCATTAGAATCTGAGGAAGAGATGAGACTCAAAGGCATAAGATGTAAAGAAGAAAACTTTTAAAGCATTTTTTATAAAAGGGTAGTAGTAACTACTTTTTAAAAGTAACATTTTAAAAATGTTTTAAGCATTTTTTATAAAAGGGTGGTAGTAACTTTTAGAGAAACTACTGCTCAGGTATTAAAAAAAACCATTTATAGTGATATATATATATGTGGAAGCATTTTATTTGCCCTTTCAGTATATTAGTTTGCTAAGAGGTCTTAAGTATGATAGTTTTATTAAGAGTCTATCTGTAGATTTGAGTTACAGTATTTGGACCTTCCAAGAAAAGTTAGTTTTAGCAGCAAAGTAGAAGCTGTCACTCTAAACATTTGCACCAGAACAGAAAATTGAGAAAACTAAGTTCTTGTACAGTTCCAAGTGTTTGTGGTTTCATTCTACTTTGACATGATTGTGCTTGGCCTACAAATCTCTCTTAGGTGAGGTCAGGGTTTCTGATAAAAATGGCAAAAAAACCATAGTAAATGCCAGAACTGTTTTGGGATGTTTTCTGGTTGTAGTACCTTAATCATCATTATAGGAAAGCATACCTAATCTGCACATTTTCCTGCTACCAAGGGAAATATTTGGATCAAATTTTCCAATTAAATCATCACCCTGTTTCTTGTGCAAGTCATAGGAGCCTGAGTAGCTGATTCCTGCTGAACCTTTAGAGCTCCTTGGCTTAGATACCTAAAATAAGGCTTCCTCCATGCTTCCATATTAGTTTCTAAGTAAATTCTTGGCACTACAGCACATATATAACAATAGGAAAAATCCCTATGTGCAAATTTGATTTCAATGTGGCCGTGCTGCCTACAAGATAGGCATACTCCTCATCTGCTCAGGTGCATTATGATTTTTGGAAAACTGCAGTAGTCTATCTCCTTGATACAGGCTTTTGACTCTGGGTTGGTAACTGTAAGAGCATAAAAATAATGCAGAAATATAGCTTGTTGATGAACAAAATAGCAATAAAATGAGGGATCATGTTCCTTTGATATATAATTTATGTATGAACACATATAAACTGTATTATCAGTCGAACTGTATTATAAGTCATAATAGGTCCACCACACAGGTTATTGATGTTAAGTTAATGGGAAAATCAACACTTAACATATTCTATAGCATAGTTTTACTTTTATTTGCAGTAACTGACTGATTGCTTGGTCCAAAATAAATATAGTTATACATTTATATAACTTGGACAAAAAAAGATCATTAATATTCAGTGTGATAAAAATAAATTGACAAATGATTAGCACTCCTTTTCATTCTGAAGTGCTATAGCAGAATTTTTGTTAATTAGGAAGAACATCAGGCTTTACTAATATTTGTGGAACCCTTTGGTCTCCATCATAATTTCCTTCTAATGATCGGTTAATTCTTATTATAGTTTTTCAGTAAAGCCTATTTATTGTACATAGAATTTTATTTTTTTTTTTAATGAATGCATTTTCTTGGGTTTTTTTCCATGTGAACTTAATATTAGCAGGCCAGTTTAGTAAGTACACTCATCTAGCTTCTCACTGGCATGCCTGTGTGTGTCTGTCCAGTTTTACTAGTTTTGCTACTAAGTCTTTGTTAGTTTTCCAGCAAGTTTCCAGGCTGTGATGCTACAGATTGCAGTGTGGACATCTCCACACTGGAAAGCTGAGTAAGACCTCCTAACTAATTTGATAAGTGCCACATGAGAACTTTTAGGAACTAGTAGGAGAGACCAGAGAGGCATTTGTCCTATGGGTGAAGGGTCCATTCTCTGCAGCTAATCCTGGCATCACTTGTCATTCTCTTTCTCCTGAGAAATGGATTTGTTCAATCTTCTGGAGCAGGTAGAGAGAGAATTATTTTAGTCTCTCCCTGCAGAAAATATTGTTTTCTAATGTATGGTGGAGTTGAATATTTTCTGTTTTATTGCACAGTAAGAATTAGCTCCTTTCTTAGGAAAATATTAATCAGATTATATCCCATTACTGCAAAGATTCATTTCATGCCACATAAGGAAACCAAACTTTTTATTCTAATTTATATTCTTCTTTTACAGTTGTTTGGTACTTTCTTGGTAAAAACAGGGCCTTTACAGAAATAAAAATAATGTGATCATAAATATTTTCTCTCAGCATTGTAATTTCAGTGATTTCACAGCTGCTTTATATTGGTATAATGGAAATTACAAGTGTGATTAGTTCAAATAAATAAATTATGAAATAATTTAAAAAATAATCAAAGGAATTACTATTGTCAAGAGACATCGTTATGATTTACACATGCAGCTTCCATTGAAGTTTATAGGAATTTACACGTGCCTTTCCAAATTTGGTCCAATATTTCTTTTGCTTTCTCCTAAAGAAATGCTAAAGACACTTCCTATATATTGCAAAATCATAACTCTCAGATCTCTCATATTTGTACTGTACCTTCACAAGGTAATAGATATGATAGGTTGGTATTTTTATCAATATGTTTTGTTCTTCCTTAATCAGCCTACACAGCCTCAGGCACATCCCAAGCCAATCGATATGTGGGACTAAGCCCAAGAGACCCATCCTTCCTACACCAGCAACAGGTGGGCAAGTTTCACATAGGTGTAATGATGTAGAGAAGATTTTGTGGTATTACCTTCCTACATGCTGCCACTGCTATCTTGGATTAGACTGAAATCTTGAGGTTTTCAGGATTTGTCACATGAAGATGATGTTTATTCAAAACAGACTGAATGCTTTCAGAAATATCAGTTTAGCCTATTCTTTCTTTCTTAGATCGGTCCCATCTTGAGGAATTCCTTATGTGTTTCTTTCAATATTTTATTTTTTAGAGTTCATACTTTAATCTTGAATAGGATTTTAGGACGTAGAATGAAGATTTTAAGAAACAAATTCTAATTTCAAAATCAGTTTATAAATATCAGCAAAACTTTCAAATGAAAAAATACAGTTTATTATTTTCAAGTTTTACTTCCTTTTCCTCCAATGTTTAACACATTTCTTCATTTTACTTTTAGATCATTTGTAAAACCAAATTGTCAAGGCAGCACATCATCATTTCTAGTGTAATAGGTTTAAATTGGTCTGCTGATTTCAAATGTGACAAAAACACATTTTTATTCTAGTTTCTTACATAATTTATATTTCAAGTAGCATTTTAAATTTCACATCTCATTAATGCCGTAAATTTAATGCAAATGAAGTGTTTACCCAAACTGTGAAAATATAGAGCTGAGATTAATGACGACATACAAATAAATTAGCTGCAGTCAGTAGCAAGGCCATGCACATAAAGAAATGGTACATTTCAAAAATAAATTCAGACCCTTTAGAATTTTAATGTACTTTATGATGTGTGTTTGTTTTCCTCTTAGATCTTAACAGTATAGGACTTTGAAGTTCACAGCATGTAAAATGTTACAAGGAGAAAAGCTGAATGTGACAATAAGGAAGAGAGTGTTAAATAGGCCTTGGTATTTGTTGTAATGTGTTTTTTCTTCAGACTTGTGCTCCTGTCAGCAGCTTATACGCATTTCTGTTTCATTTTTCAGTAAAACCTACCTGTTCTACATTGTTGAGATATAGCTGACCCATGCTTCAGCTGAAACTCCTTATCCATACCCACTCACAGGGCAAGGAGGCAGTATGCCCATTTTAAAGGTCACCACATGCGGAGTTCAGAGATAATCATAAAGACGATAATTTATTCAAAATAGCTGATGTGGTGCCAACTATTTTTTTTTAACTAGTAAGACTTAAATTTAAACATCTGTACACTTTTATTATGAAAATATGTAATGACTATTAGTGGCTTTTCCAGCCATTAATTTCTCAATAACTTTTCTGGCATATTGTTTTGTTGGAATTTTTTAACCTCTCAAAGATTTTTTATTATGAAATATGTTGTCATTACTATGAAATGTTTCTTTTTTCAAGATACACAACATATGATTATTGTTTTCTAAAGCACACAAAACACCTCTCTTTTTATGCACAGCAAATGTAATTTGTGGAGTTCTTGTGAAGTTTTGTATAGTGTTCTTTGAAATGTCTCTGACATCCTGTTAATTTAGGGATGCACAATATGTTTTTTCCCCTTTGTATTTTTGGACACATTATTTTCTGCAGACTGCTCCTGTTTAGGCCTACTCCACCTTCCAAGCTCATTGAAAGACTGCTAAATTTATCGTCACATGCCAGAAAGTAGTAGAAGCATATTTAATTTTCTCCCGGCTGAACTTGACATATATATTGCTGATGTTTTTCATCTTTATTTATTCTTGTCTTTGTGTAGATCAAAATAGATTCCAAAATTTCAGCAGTGTCCTTGGAACATCAAAGTGAGAGGGATCTCAAAGGTCTTTGGTATTGACATGTGTTGTGTCTGACACTCCCTTTCATGGTAAAACATGGCCAAATGGCTTGAAGGGAAGGGGAAACTAAGCTAAATCTCACGTACACTTCAGAAGAAGAAAAATTATTTAATGCTAAAAATGTTAAACCAACGTTCGCCTTTCTAAAGTGTATTGCTTCATTGTCTCATTATATTAATCCAAGAGCATCAATTGGTGACCAATGAGCCATGATATTTAAAAATATCAGTGTTTATTGTTTTGGCTCTTAACTCACTATTCTCTTCTAACATATGCAATTGCCTGAGTGTGTTTGTGTGTATGAATGCCTACAGATACTTAGAAAATTAAGGAGTAGTATGCACAGCTGAAAATATCCGAAATAACAGGCTACTTGAAGTTTTTCAGATAGATCAATATGGACATATAAATATGTATAGGTATGTTTCTAATGAATTAGTTGCCTTCACTCAGTTCTAAAGGTGACATACATACAGAGATGACAGACTATAAACACACACACACGCACACACACACACATATAACCCAGAAAGTAAGGCAGAGCATTGAGATTGTCTAAACAACTTCAACAGAGCAAAGGTTATCCTCTTGTAAGGCAGAAATGGGATTGATTTACTATGTCCTTTCATTACTTTACAGCAATATAAAATAGACCACTCTTCTTGTGGCAGATTTTAAATGCATTTGCTTTTAAGCAAATCATGATGAATGAAAAGAAAAACCAAGGGGTACGTGAAATAAGGCAATTAATCATTTTGTATTAGTGGAGAGAAATTTTCAATTAGAAAGCCATTGGTTTTAGTTCCAGAGAGATCTTTTAAACATTCTCCCCTGTAATGCACAGTGACCCCTCAACAATAAATATTGTCACCAGTACCTTTTTTACTTCATTGGAGGAGTCTTTATGAAGATTTATTCTCTCTGGTTATGAAAAATATTAGCAAGTACCCATGAGTAGTTTTTGTTGCTGTTAAAAAGAGCCATTATGTAGCCCATTTAAGTTACAGTAACCATAATAAATTTAAAAAGTTACACATGTGTTTTGCAACACACACTCGCACAGAGTCCTGACAAACTGATAGCTTCCTAGAATTCCAGTAAACAATGTACAGCACAGAATACCCAAAATACTCAAATTTAGATGGGAAGCACTGAAAAAAACTTTGAAAGACACTTCATAATATGGCCAGTGAGAGAATTTGTTAGCTTTTACTGAGTGGGATACTGTGAAATTGTGGTGTTATATGCATTACTTAACCTGTAACATTGATAGTTAGAAAGACTAGATTCTAATGGGGAATTTAAACTATGCAGTCCACTTTCTGATACACTAGCTGGTGGATGTCCCCATTCCTTGCCTTGAAATGCCAGCTATTTCTCTGCTATGACATAGTTACAGAAAATAACATCTTGCTTCAGTGGCATTTGGAGAATCATATATATCTTGGCATTTTATTGTAAAAAAAAATTTTATCAGACCTTCTCTGTCTATTAGAAAATATTAATGACCACTTGTTTTTTCTTTTTTTGATTCAGCATCAGCTTCTAGAATTGTTAAATGTTGATGATGTAACTGCAGGAAGAACACCATGGGAGAGGGAAAGGGACATGATAAGACCTAGTACCTGAATGATAGAATTTTTCTTAATTTTATTGTTGCTTCATTGTTGCTTCTGTTGTTGCTTCACCACTTCATTGGTGGAAGTATTTTCTGAAGCCAAATCTACTGCTCACTGTTCTTGCTGAGAAACATCCTAGCTAAATTAAATAAAAGACAGGTTGGACAATCTTTGCAATTATATGGGTGCACCTTCATCCTCCTCCCCTCTATTAATTTGCATTTATTAAAGATTTGTGATTTCTAAGCCTAGACTAGAGGAAAAAAACCACAAACCAACAAACTGAGGAAAGTCAGTCGAATTCTACCTTCTATAAGTGGTCACAATTCTTGCCAGATTCTAGTTGTGCCTGCATTCCTTTGGCTAAGTATTTTTAATGGCCAGATCCTTAGCTCAGTAACAAAGTTTTAATGACCAGGATCCTCACAGTTATGTGATGACATTTCTTTAGCCTCCTTTTGTCACGGTTCTCCAGCTTCACGAATTTATTGTGGTATTGAAATGACAAACACTTAAGAGTCAGGTTATGTTTTTACTGGCAATAATGCTAGAAAGTTGCCAGAAATACTAGTCATATACTTTGCCTGTGTAAATAGTTTAAAAAGGTGAGTGGATGGATGGATGGATGGATGGATGGATGGATGGATGGATGGATGGATGGATGGATGGATAGATGGATGGATGGGTGATGGACACTTGTATTTATTGCAAGTGCAGATGAATGATATAATAATAAAAAAAAAGGTTTCTGTTGGAATTAATGAAATAACTGCAATGTTTTTGTTCTTAAACATTTAATTTTAGTGTACCTCTGCCCTTGTCTGGATACTTCTATTTTTAATTAGAAAACATAAATAAATGGAATAGCTATTAAGGTTGTTAACAATAATCTCTAAAACTTTCACTGTGCTAACTAATGCTGGCCCAATTGCTGAGGAGTTAATGAACTCCTCCAATTTTTGCACTGATAAACTCAGTGTCATGGTTTTCACTAAAGCTTGCACTTTTGGGGTATGATGGGATGTTGCATTCATGATTTTCACACAGATTTTACCATTATGAATGAGACCTTTTCAATATACATAGTAATAAGGTCTCCAAAATGATCAGAAAACTGTAGATAGCTTTTCATTTCCTACAAATGCCTTCCCTGTTTCTTCCGTAGAAATTCTTCTAACCAGATGCATCCTGTAGTTACTGAGCTGCACAGTTCGAAATGTAGTTCTCTTCATACTGTTAATCCTGGAAATCATGAACTCAAATGCCCACTGAATGCAGAGCATTTGTTTACGAAATGTTTTTAGTGGATGTTACTTTTGCATTCAGCAGCAGGCTGAAAGAAGAACACAGGCGGACTCCTAAAGAGAACTTGTCAGTAAAGTCAGGAAACAGGTTATCAACACTTAGCCTGTTCTTATTGTGTCCCTTATCATAATTGACAGTTTGACGTAAAACTGGGTCACATGATTGCCAGGGAGGTATGTCAATGGCTAAGAGGTCACCTTTCACATAAGCTTGCTGGAGAGGAAACACATTTAAAGGAAGTTTCAGTCAGAACAATGACAATATGTAAATGTTAAGTTTTATGGGCTTTTCTCATCTAACAGACGCTATAGCAGTCTCCTATTACATTTTCCAAAATACAATTCTTCTTTCGCTAACTGTCACAGAAACTTGAAATGAATGTTAGTCTTAGCCACTCTTTAGATACAAGACTACAAAATCTGCTTAAATACTAAACTACAAATCATTCATACTATGATTAAAGATTGAGCTGTTGGGCTGTGGGTTTTTAATGTATGTGTGATTTGCATACTTAAAACACTGCAGGATGGTTGTGCTTGCAAGGTGCTGTTTAAACTGTGAAGACAGCTATAGTAAAATCTAGCACTTGGGTAGAACTTCACATCAGTATGTCTCACAGCTCTGCAAAGTGCAAAACAAAATCAATTTTCTGGCATTTTACAGAACAGAACCACTCGGTCTCATTCTTTGCTTGTCTCCAGGCCTGTGTCCACTTCCAAGCTTGTCTTCCCTTCCTGTAAAATGTCTCAGGTGAATGAGGGAGTTGCACTGCCTCCCAGGAGAAATGCATGCTGTGGGCTTTGTGCCTCTGCTGCTTCATGAGTGCAGCAGTGGGGATGGATCACAGGCGTAAGGGCAGAGCCTAGGATCCAGGACTAAGAAAATGCCTGGGCAACCTGTGAGAATTCCTCATCTCCTGCAAGGCTGGGCATCCTTTTCCTCTTCATAATAAAGACTCATCCTCTTTCTCATGTGCTTAAATGAGAGATAAATAAGAAAATCGTTGGTAATGTTTTGAGGATAGAAGATGTTATGGCAGTGAGGTTTCTGTGGCTTGTTTCACTAAAAATCCACAGAATTGTGAACTGAAGGTCAAGTCTGTTCAACAATCTTCTAGGGAAGACTTTTCACCATGTTATATGCCAAGTCAGGCCATTTATTTTTCATTTATATCATACATTTGAGAAAATTAGTAGTGTTTTCAGCAGTTATTAGATATGTCCTGTGAACCATTTCTTTTGTCTCTCTGCTGAGGAATGTAAGTTTTCTCAAGTAGTTTACTGCCTCTCCTCTTCATACATATCCTGCAGAGAAACACTTTTAGGATGGCTTGTAGAGGGTAAGAATAACTGTGCCTTCTCCTCTCCAACTAACACTGTGGCATGATTTTAGAGGTACCTATGTTACTCTGAGGAGAATAACTAGACAGTAAGCTTTCAGTATTACTCCAGATGACATATAGCACTTGAAATACTGTAGTGAAGTGCCTTATGTCCTTCCAAAGCTTGGCATTCATGTCAGGTCTATGCACCTAAGCCTTCCCTTCTGGGGTATGTGGACATCCTCCCCGGGCAGCCTCCCACTGCTGCTGTGAACAGACTTCTGCCATCAAAAGGAGCCCAGACTTACAGAGTCCTATTAAATTCTACAGTATTTTTACCCAGAAGCCTCTCAGCACATGCAAAGATGCAGATGCAGACTTTGGAAATGATATTTCTAAATCTTAGACATGCTGAGATCTTTCAATAGGAGTGAGTTGGGAGAGGGAGTTTTATATGAGGGAGATTTAAAAAAAATTAAAATTCCAGGCAGGGTAATTTTTAAAGACAATGGGGCAGCTATGTGAGCCTGCTGAGGAATGTGAAGCAGCAGTTTTTTACATTGGGAAGGTGTATTTCAGTACAACTAATACAGCCCTGGGCTTGTCACAGAGCCGGCTGTCATGCAAACCTGCACCTCTCCATGGTGTTGTCAGTGCTGCGAGCATGGCGAGTTGGTGCAGTGAATACAGTACTAAGTCTCATGGAGCATGAACCTTCAGATAAATGTGCATGTATGTGCCTACAGATTAGGTATAAAATGCACATTTTGCATTATAATCTTCATGGCGCTTGGCTGTATGGTGAAGATTATAATGTGAATTGAAGTACATGTGACTGCATATCATAAGCAGCATGCCATTACTAACATTTATGAAATATGATTCAAAAACTTCGTGGTGCTTTCTTAATAATCAATGTAACACGTAAACTGTATGTGTGGAAGGTTTTCACACAGACTGTGGGAAGAATATAGCGATATAGTGCAGAAGCTAATTTACTAAAATGCAATACATCAGTCTCTTACTCTTTTCCTCAAATGGCAAATGCAATTAGATTCTATATAACAAGCTTAGTTCTTGCCAGATTTTTGAGTTAGAGCTAAGTGAATATAATAATTTGTTAATTCTAAGTTTGTGATTTTAGTGTATTTTTAATGGTTCTAATCAGCCAAAGGTTGTTTATTCATGATTTTTAGATTTTGTAAAGAAGTAAAAGAGGGGGATGGGTGGAGGGGTTTAACCTTTCAGTCTTTTGTTTCAGCTGCAAGTGAGTTTTTATAGCTAAGTTAAGAAGATTTAAAATATGCATTTATAGTGTAATTCCTTAAGGATAACGGCAGAAAATGTCTACAGTACATTGAATAACTGGGCTGACATATTTTATTATGTTTTCATTATTAAAATCAAGCTCAGGATCCTGTTTTGTATAGTGGCTAAATCAAACGTTTGCTTACCCATTTCTTCAAACATGTTTAATGTATTATTCACAGTTACCTCTAGCAAACTTTTTAACCGCATGTTTCCTTTTCTGGTTAATTTCATGTGGTTTAGTCATGCTTTTAATGGCCTTTAGAAGGTCCCTTGGAGTTCTTTAGATAACAAACAAGAAACAATCCCTATGAAAACATCAAAGACTAACATTTCCATTTCTCAGACCTTAACAGCAGGAAGCTTATTAGTCTAACAGCCAGACAGGGTCAGGTTTGCAATATTGTCTTGTCCTCAGCATTTGTATTTTTCAGGAAAAGACTGCAATAAATTGTGCTCCTGTGAAAACAGTTTATTGTAGTTTGTTTGCTGTAGCCTGTGCTATCTCAAGAATGTGAACATGGATAGAGAAAGCTAAAATGCATTGAATGCAATTAAACTCAGCAACATTATCTTCAGAGTGTCTAATCATATATAATAGTACAGCAATTTATATAGACATGACTATACAGAGGATAAAACATAAATTTTCTTCAGAAACCAGATAAGCTCACTTTCTTAAGCTTAAAAATATGCAGCATATATTTTCAATAAATCTGCTAACACTATTGGGCAGCTGTTAAATAAACAGAGCTGCTGAGGGTTGCTTGGACAATCTGCGAAGGCAGAACTGATGATTTGAGGATCTGGGAAGAGTTTTTTTCAGCTAATATTCAGTACATTTGTCATTATATTAAAATGCAGTAAAGTATTTTAAATTCTACTTTTCCGAGTCTGAACAAGATTAGATTATTTTATCACCTCTTGCTAAGTAATACCACTTTCAGTAACACTAGATTAATAACCTTCAGTTACAAAATATCTTTACTCTTCTTAAATAGCTAGATAACAACATACAATTTGTTCAATTTTGGCAAGTTTTCTATAAATTGCATGTCTTCTATATTTACCAAAAAGCATGCTAGAAGATATTGATTATATTTTACCTTACTAAATACACATTATATAGAGCACTGCTTAAAAAGACAGTATAATTATTTCCTTTCTTAAAGTATCGCACTATTGATTATTAACATTTCCTTTTATTCCAGCTCAGTTTGTAATCTAATAATAGCTAATTGTTATGTGATAATAGCTAATTGTTATGTGCTACACACTAGTTACTCTTTTATGCTTTATTAATAGAAGATCATATTAAAGTGGCATTATGTTAAACAAGTCTATAGGCATTTATTTCTCAAAATAAGTTATTTTTCTTTGTTTTGTTTTTAAAGTTACTTATTGGGAAAGTAAGACTTTTGCCATGTACAGTACTAGTTTGCATGTATTCATTTAAGTACTAAAAACTGTAGTGTGCTCGATCCATATCTGACTGCTAGGTTTCAATTGACAGCTGAGAATTTGTGACTGGACCATGAATCAAAACGGCAGGCATTTATACCCCAGTGCCAGTGAGGATACATTGGGAATTACTTGGCAAAGGTAACATTTTAATTATTTCCACCCCTACACTGCCTCTAAAAAAGTTTCATAGAGCGACAATATCTGTTATAGTGGGCCTCCAGAGGTATATGTGACAGCATTGTGATCAAAATATGTGTGTAACATTTCTCCTAAACGCATCCAGGTTATCTTTCATGTAAGCTGACTTTAGATGATCCCTTAATGTAACACCTGAAATAACAGCACACTGTCCTATGCAAAGGGTTTGAGAGTTGAAGGAAACACTGATCTCAGGCTTTAAAAATGTCATTTGCTCTCATATTTTTGGGACCTGATTGGTTGACAGAAAGAAAACTGTGTTTTTAGAGGTATAGATGAGTATAATAATAGATGGCTGAGGTGGTGGTTGGTTTTGGGTAAAGAATAACTATATTATTCATAGGGTCATTTCTGACCAATTGGCTGTTGTAGTTTTAGGTCACTAATATACACCTGAAGGTAAGATATAAACTATCTTATTTTTCAACTAGATAACAGAAAAGTTAGGAATTATTTATAAAAAAAGAGTTTCTTTTTCTATGAGCCCACCCTGTGGTCACCCCACCAAGTAAACCAAGCAATAAACTCCATTAACCTTTGATATATTATTAATTTATTAGAATTTACATCTCTTCTATATAGTGGATTATGATAACAGCAGATGGTGTATGTTTATCTTAATAGGTATATAAACTAATCAACATAAAGTTTTTATCTTTTTCATGTACAGGATTATCTGCAGCACTCAACACTTAATGAGGGTTGTCCATGTAAATCTTGTAGGCTGGGAGTCTATCAGAGAAAGTATTAGCCACTCACTCATGAAATAATTTAAAATATTTTTTAGAAATTTATGTGTACATGAAAATATATGTACTTCTGAACAGTTAGTGTAAGTATGTGTGTGAGTGTAATTTATATGTGCTATATACAAAAAGCTTTTTTATGCATTGTGCTGATGGTACTATGGATTGCTAGAAGTTTTGGAACTTTTGAGTATCAAGTTGGAAGGGAAATTACTGAATTTGAAAATTGGTGCTGTTTACAGATCTTAAGTTTAATTTCTTCTGGGTTTGTTTTTTTTTTTTTTTTCAATTTATATGAAACAATGTTTTAAGTCTGGAAGAATTGTGGTGGTAAAATAAGACCTTGTCATTTCTTTCCTTATATATTAGAGAGTACAATGGAAAATTAGCTAATGGATTTACCTCGTCTCCTCAAGGGCTGTGATTCACATTACAAATCCCCATCACGCAGTAATTGCCAGAATTTTCAATGTACTGCCAGGAGTGAATCCAAACTGAGCTTTTACAGCACAGAGGGGGTGATTTATTCTCCCACTACAAAGTGGCCTTTTTCAGGACATTGACAGACATTAGAAAATTACATCACAGCAACCTATCTAGGAGCATCCTCACACAGTTTCAATCAGATTCCTCTCGATCCCCCCTTAAAGCATTGCCAGTTATACTGATAGGAGCTCAGTTATAGTGTTTGGTGAATTCTATTTTTCAGTACCATCATACAACACCCTGGGCATATATTGTGAAACGAAAGGAAAAGTGGGGTAAAACGTTTCTATGTGAGGATCAAGAAAACTTTGGTGGTGAATGAAAGCCTGCTCCATGATCCATTTGCTGTTATGGACCACGCTGCTTTGCAGATCGCTCCCAGAACGCTGCCTGCCACTGTGGCCCTACCAACAAGCACAAACACTGCCAGAAGAGCTTGGGCACAAAATCTGCCATGGGCATTTTGCTAGAGGCCTAGGCTGTGCCACTTGCTCTTGGATTAGGCGCAGCCTAGAAGGACAAGGAAACAAACCGTTCTGCCTAAGCAGATGGCTTCTAGTTGGGGTGTTTTTAAATATGACATTCTACAAATCCCACAGAAATGAGGACGTCAGAAGAAAAATTATACCCGCACGGGCTAAGGAGCAGTGAGCCTTTCTAACACTAAAACTAATGTTAGGAAACAAGAATATATTGCAAAATAATTGCCACATGTGGGCAAAGAAATATATTCCAATCCAAATAAGTTGTTGCCACTCCAAATAGTTTGATAAATTCTTGATTATGTGATTTCTTTACATTTGCAGAGCTCAGTTTGATTGTACTCAATCTCACCTTTTACATCAGGCTTTTGTGGTTAAGTATACTGATTTTTCAGAAGGGTTATTGACCTCAGGCAGGTGAAGAAGTTGGCAGTCCCTCAGTGTTAGCTGCTCTGTCTCTACAGATACCAGGTAGCAGATAGGGTCAGGTTGAAAGCTTTGTCATCAAGCATTGTTGGTGAACCACACCTTGGAAGTTTTGAGAAAGTGAATGACAAAAACTTTCTGTTATTTCTGTGTGCCTTTGTCTTATTTATAGTTGCCTGTCCCCTCATGGTAGTTGCAATGCACAGATTTCAAAATGGTTTTGTTTTGTTTTATTTCCTTAGAAAATGATGTATCTCTTGGCATTTAAAAATTCAGGTATAAGACAGTAGTGTTCTGTATGCAAAGACTGAACTTCGCAGAAAAGAAGAGAATATGAATAATACTAAACAAAAAAGGACTAACAAGCCACAAAAACTTAGATCACTGATACACCATTCTCTACAAATCCAGAAGACTTGCAGTGAAAAGTGATAACAAAAAATAGATTAATACTCTGCATAATTGATTTAAACATTCTAGTATCTTTAAAGGAAATACTTATATAAAACATTCAGTGAGCATCCTAAAAAATCCAAAATAAAATGGAAAAAAAAACCTATCCCAGTTATTTGGTGAAGTATTGAGAAGTGTTAATTTTTACTTTGCTCTTCATCCCAAATCATGTACAGATTTTGTTTGGATTGGTTTGAATTTTTCATTGCTTACTTAGAACATTTAGGGTACATATTCTGTTTTAATTTTATATTTATTTATAAATGTATCTTTTGTGTCTGCTGAACTTTGAACATGATTTAAGCACATCAATAGAAATAGGCTATCCAGTACTTTCATGATCATTAAGGTAAAATTTTTGTTGTACATGTGAAGAAGATACTCAAAACCATTAAAAACCCCAAATATTTTTTTTTTTTTATAATGGCAGTTCTGTTTTCCTAGAGACAGAAGGCGAGGGAAAGCTGTGAAAATCTGTAAGGCTCATTTAGAAAAATACAGTCTCAGTCACTACGTGAGGGCAAGAGTATATGCAAAAAGTACACTTAAGAAACAAGTGAGAGTGACAAAAAGTGGGGGGGTGTGTGTGTGAGGCTGATAGCACAAGTTTGATCCTAAATCTAAGGCACTCATCACACCATTGATGGTATTTCCAATATAAATACTCATAAAAGCTGGCATGACAGGTCTCTCCTAGAGCATGTGGAGTATTTGCAAGTCTTCCACAGACTGTTAGCAACTTCTCATTGCCAAAGTGTATGCTTCAATTCAGCTATCGACAAACGTATTTTTATTTATATTAATTCTTTTAACAATCATTCTTCACTAACTGTTGAACGTTACCTTTGCCCTACCTGGGCAAATGGACTAGGCCAGAATTTCATGCTTTCCTTCTGTTATCTTGAACATCAGCGTAGTACAACAGCTGGCTCATTCCTGGGGATGCTGAGGGGAGCACTGTTCTCAGAGTGCTGAATTTCTCTCTCAGCTGTGCTGTGGGGTATTCAGCATTCCAAGCATCATTCCTCCCCCTCCCACTCCCCACCCTCCCCGCACCACTGTGTGTTTATGCCAACAGTGCTGATAAGGCAATCAAATGGGATAATCTGATTTATCAAAGAGAGAAATCAGAGGGGAATTGAGAATGGGTGCATTTTGCTTTTGCAGCACAATATCTTGTACATGTTTGGTATTGAGAAAACATAGAGCTAAAATTACACAGCCAGCAGTGTGTCTGTGGAAGCACATTTTGGCAAACACAGACACCTGTTAGAGCAGTAGTTCATACACTGTGACCTGTGTCCCTCCCTCATTCCTCTCCCCAGCAATGGTTTGGAATAAAAGTACCATTTCATTACAATTTAAGAACAAAAAGGCTGAAGTTTTCTGAGTGCAAAAATATTCACAGAGAGAAAATCAAATGTTTTCTTATCTTTACCAATTTAAATTACTAGTTCTAATAGTTTTGCACAACTCTGTAATGCGGAATGATGTGCAAAACATTGTTTCCTTCCCATCAAGGCAAATAGCTTCCTAAGAAACACTTCCTAAGAACACTTCCTAAGAAATTAGTTGTATTTAAGCCAGACTTACATTCTGCCATCCCACAGGAAATGGGTCAGCAATCCATTAAGATGCCATTAGATAATCTAATTTGGAACTTAATCTCTAAATTAACCATGCTCCATACTTGAAGCATACTTGAGAGAAAGAAAAAAAGTTTATGTTTGAATCGATAGGGGAGCCGAAGCGTGAAGAAGGCTGTTTGTTTTTTCTGTAGCCGTGGTCACGTCTCAAGCCGTCTGGTAACCAGGAGAAACCAGACATGATGTAATTCCAGATTGAACTTGAACTTCAGGGACTTAGAATGGGGGAACAATGGACCATAGGAATCAATAATGTCCATTTTCCACATGATTATGTTTGGAGCTTTAAGTTAAACTTTATGGGAGAAGCAACAAGAACTGCAGTGTGACCAAAGTGAATGAGTTGATCTAGAAGCAGGATGTTAAAATAAAGAAAACAACTTCAATAATAATTTCTGACCAGCACTGCAGATTCCAGCAGAATTAGAAAAGTTTTTGCTCTGCAGTGAACTGGTTGCCTGTTCTGAGATCTCTTTGTTCACTTAGGTGGGACAAACTTAATCTTATGTTTCCTGTCAGATGATTTTTGGCAGCTGCTAGGGAAGGAGGAGCATATTATAGAGAATTCCCAAGTGTAAACTGTATCTTTAACCCTTGGATACTCTAATTTTCTACTTCCTTATCATACTTCCTATTGTTTCTTTTGAATAAGTAGAACTGATTTGTATGGGGTTTATTTTGTTTGTTTGTTTGGAACAGTTAGGATTGTCTGCATTACTATTTAGTAATGCTAATTTAATAAATTTATAGTTATATTTTTTAAAGTGCTAAGGTAAAAATTCTAATGGTTTGAAGTGAAAATAGTAATATTTGGGAAAAGAATAAGGTAGTGCAGGTGTATGAAGTTGAGAGTTAGTTTTTCATGGGCACCCCAGTGGACTCTGGTAACCAAGCCCAAGTTCTCCACGGTTTGGCTTGACTTAGTCAGAGACTCCTCTGTGCACATGCATGTTGGAAATCTTCTGTTAGCCCTGTTTCTGAGCCAAATTCTTGTACATGAACAGTCGAAAGCACATCATGGACATCCACGATTTCTCTGGGCACTCCCTCTGTTGTGGCTATTTTTTGTTAGTAGTGGGTTCTGTGGCCTCTTCCTGATCTTTGTGTACCTTTTTGTGTTTCACTGCCACAAAAAAGAAGTCTGCAGGGAATATAATAAACAGTATTCTTATATGAGATTTTCCTTTTCCCTCCCGTGGCATAAATCAGTAGGTCTTTAACTCCTCTGTCTGCTAGATGGGTGACATGTGCCTGCTAAACTGCAAAAGACATCCAAAACTAACCTGAGAAACACTTCATACACCTCTTGAAACAAGCACTCAGCGTGGAGGTGAAATTTGGCAGCTGTCTACCTATGGATGCCAGTTCAGAATGGTAACAGAAGTAGTCCATTAAGTGGATGTTGGAAGGGTGGTTATTCTTTTGGCAGAAATGCAGAATGGAAATTTAGCCAGGACGCTGAGGGTAGCAAAATTGCATTTCCGAAGTTCTTATGTTACAAGTAATTTTAAATGATTAAACTCCCTGTATTTGTGTGGGCAAGCACTCTAGAGAATAGAAGTTCCTTGCTTGGTGGTTTACTACTGTCACTTCACACAACATTGATTGAAAGGTATTTCTATGTTTTTTGTCCAAAGACTGACTTTGCAGGCTCTCCTCTACCTTATATAAGCTAGTGAGTTCATGTACATGTTAGGAAAGCTGCAAGAAGAAAATACTGCCTTAGATGTACTTTCTGAATGGTAAAATACTCTTACAGGCTTCTGAAACTGTAGAGAAGGTAGTAACTGGTGGAAAATAAGAATATGGAAGACCTCCACATTTATTCGGGTCAGATTAGATTTATTTTTTATTGCATTTAGTTAATTGTTTAACATTATTATGCTCTTTCTGTTATTATAACCTCCAAAGTGGACTGTATATACATATAATATAAGCACTACTTGTGGTCCATTCCAGTAACATTTTAATCAGAGGTTCTTGAAACAGCAATTATTATCTTTAAGAGGAAATCATGGCAGAAATCTTGATTGAATTAACATCTGGAAACTGTAATGGAAAGTGTAATGGAGAATGTTAACCCTTTAGGATGCTTGCAGAATTTTCCTTTGCTGTTTTCTTGCATTTGAAAAGATAAATACATCATACAGCCTGTAGATAGAGAGGGAACTGTTGACTATCAGGTATTTGGTAGTCTATCTATGGTGATGAGAAAATTGCTAGCAGTAGTGAAATCTCTTAAGAGTGTGATGCTTCAGGAAGGTAGTACTGCAACAAAGATGAATCCCAATCTCACAACAGACTCTCAGGGTGCTTCTCACTTAATTTTCTTCAAAGCTTAGCCTTGAGCAGCTTTTTAGGTCTCACTTCATGTTTCAGTGGAAAGGCATTTATATTATAACTTCTGTCAGTAAATGGATAACAGATTTCCTCAGGAGTAGTAAGCTGGAGTGTGGGGTAGCCCTGCTTTATTCCACTTATAAAATAAAAAGATTTCTTATCTGAAGGAGAAGTCATGTGGGCATCCTGTTAACTTCTGCTAGGACGACCACCTTGTCTCTGTTCTGGGCAATGGAAAGAATTTTGGCTTCCCTGGCTGAGCCACTTAGTGGACAGAGTGTTGCCTCTGGTTTTGTGAAACCAAGTGCTGAATTTTAACTGGGACGCACACCAATTGCTGGGTAGCATGGTGAAGGGAAAGGTGTTCCCCCATTTCCTGCTCACGTGGGCACCCAGGCAGAATTTGCTTTGCAGCCAGAAGCATCTAGGCTGATAGGAACATCCTGCTAGGATTTTCTGAAAAAAAAAAAAACCCGCCGGAGGATGGTTTCCATGGCAGAAGCTAAGCTCTGCAATACTCAGAGTGTCCTTTCTGAGTAGGCTGGAGAAGGCTAACAGGAGGAACCTTGCTCTTCTGGGCACATGGCCTCACTTAGCTTTATACTGGGGGAAGTGCTGGGCAGCTACAAAGCAGAGCATGGCTCATAGGATAGCTGAAAGTCCAACAAAATTTTCCCTAAATTTAACGGGAGGTCATGGGAATATTGGATAGACAGCTACATGCATGTAGCTTAGCAGAGTCTGTATTGTGTTATTCACAGTTGTGTCATAGATGTTCTTGGAGCTCTGTGTTGTGACTAGGGCTGTTTTCCTCAATAGCTTTCATTCAGTTTTCTTCCTTTGTCTGCAGTAAGCCCCTGATGGTGGTACCTGGACTGGGGTGGCCCAAGATAGAGTTACAACAACCTGCAGTATGATAATGTTATTTTCTAAGCTAAAACAGAACTCATCAAACCTCGAAAATAATGGCTTAGGAAATGCCAGCAAACAGAGGGAATGGGATGTTCTTCCCAGGCGCCAGAGCAGACAGACTCTGCCCAGTGTGTGTGTTTAGACCAAGACTTCAGCCACCTCCAGAGGTGGAGAAGGGGTGGCTGTTCCAGCCCTGCAGGCAGACAGTGTGTGGCTGTCTTGGCCCCCCAAGTTCTCTGCTGCCTGCACAGCATCTCTGGCAGAAGCCTTGGTATGAGCTTTGAGACAAGGGGCTTTGAAACTCCTGCGGGATATACACAGTGTTAACATGGGCGATGTGTTACTCCCTCAGGATTCATAAGTATTACTGACAAATTTCTTACAGTCTGCATTTTTGTCATGGTCATAATACAAGGTGGGAGGCTTGAAAGGTTTAAATAAACACCCATATTAAACTTTTAGGTCATATGGCAACAATGGTCATTTAAGGAACTTGCTACAACTTATTTTTATTGAGCAGTTTCCATAAAAATCAAAATCTCTGTCTGGTATTTGAAGTATCAGATAAAAATTTTGCTGCAAATAGTAGTTGCTGCAAATAGTAGTTGCTTTTAGTCAGCACTGACTTGTTTCCTTCACCCAGTGTAGTCACTAGAAGGCTGGCAACTTTAAAACAAAGCAAAAAGTCAAAACTGTACTTACCCAATCACTGAAAAGCACTATAAATCTTCAGAAAGATAACCTGGAGCCTGTGTGCTTAGCCTTTGCCACAGAAATTTTTTACATAGAGTGCTGATCTCAAACAAAATTTATATTCTTTGAGTTAGTGCTCTATTTTTTTGAAGTCACTAAACACTGTAAATCCTGTGTAACAGGACAGCAAAGAACTGTGCATTGTAAAACATATATTCAGACAGGTCCCAAGCAAAGATATCTGCTTGGGTCTTTATTTTTTTTTAAGCAATTTGCTTTGTGTCCATTATTTCAGAATTTACTTCTTAACATCACTGAAATCCAAAGAGGAAGGAACAAAAATATGCATTTTTAAACAAATTGTGAAGGAAGATGAGGAATAAGTTGAAACAATTTAGCCACTTAAATGAAATTCTGGTATTGAATTTTTTTTCTTTTTGGAACATATTCTTTTCATTATATCATCTTGGAAAAATCTTTCATGCATAACAAGGTTTAAGTTTTTGTGAGTGCTTCAAGATTTGTGGCCTAACTGTGATTTTCAAATTTCAAGAGGGTTTTTATTTTCTTCTAATAGCAGATTTTTTTTCTTAATAGGCAATAGAATTAAAACAACACCAAAAAGTTAAACATATTAGCTGATCTTAAATTTTTGAAAACAGCAATTTTTAAAAAAAAATTTCTGAAAAGGTTAAGACTGCAGATTTTTAGGCATTCTGCAACAATATAGCAAATTGAAGAAAAAAACACAACAGCCTTATTGAAATGTATTTGTATTTCAGACATTGAAAACAGACATTAAGATATTAATATTTATTGTATTTTCTTCATGAAATAAGATCAGTCCTTCTTCTTTGGGAATATGGCCGTTATTTTGACAAGCAGGTCAGGAACTATTTCCACTTTTTTTGTGTGTGTAAAACATAGCACCTGAAATTAATTGCTAGGAATTTAAAAAGTAAATTAGCAAGTTTAGAGAGGTAAGTATTTTCAAACAGAAGTAAATTACAGAAGCTGTTTGTATTATTTTAATGCGAAAGACCTGAGAAATGTGTCCCATGGAATTCACAAAAGAAGTTGACCATTTTTCAGCAACTGAAATGATCACAAAAGGCTCACAAATGAAGAGTAATTATGTCATTAACATTTGAAATAGATAAAAATGGTCAATTTTCCTCTTTATACCTGATGCCACAAAAGCACATCTGCTTGTCCAGGGAGAGAACTGTGAAGAAATGGGCCAAAAGATATAGGGGGAAGAAAACTTTTTGCCTCCACAGTACACATGTTGAAGGGCTTCAGATGTGTTATCAGGAAGCTTGTTAGCCTAATCCCAGAATATAATTCCAAGTAAGCACTCATATTTATGATAAACACTGGAAAAGATCAATGAAATGAAACGCAGAGGATGTGTTTGCATGCTGTATGTCCAGTGCTGGTATTAGGTCTTTGGCAGTGATGCTGACTTGATGATGCTGTTTTTCTTCTGAGTAAATGTGACAAAACTTTCTCAGAAGTCATAGAGTCGTATAGCTTAGGATATTTGGTTTGGACTCCTGGGCTGCCAGGACCACATCGAAGGAAAGGGCCACTGCGGCTGCTGGGTACTGAGCACAGCAGATGAGACCCATCCTTGAGAATTCGTCTTGCAAGTACTACTGACTGGTGCCTGGTGAACCTGTGAATGCCATTGGGACTTTAGCTCCTTAGTGACAGAGTTCTTTTAAATCTTTTAAAATGATGACTTAAGTTCTTAGTCATTGAATTGTCCTTGAAAATATTTTCTTTCTCAGAGGTTTGTTGAAAAAAATATGGTACTTGTTGTTACCCTCGACTCACGGCTACCCTCGGCTGGAAGTGTTTAGATGATTGGATCCTGTGTTAACTGGTGTTTCTGAGACTGATATCCTTAGGGAAAAATTTTTTAAAAAGCAGGTTGTTTGAACATAAAAATCCTCTGTTCTTATGGGCATACTTAGATCTCAGAGGCCCATCTTGGGATGGTGACAAGATAGACTGCTGTTGTAAGAGTGGAGGAAATCTCAGAGGATGCTGAACCCCTGAATCTTTATCCTGTATTCTTGAAAAAAGAACACTGTACCTGTGGTATATTTCACTAGCTCTTAAATGATATCCATTACACTATATAATGTCATTTGTATGGCTTAGTTGTGTCCACTCTATATATTTGCATTTGACATTTTTGGGGCTTTTCATAAACATATAGACCACTTAGGGTAACTCTGGAGTCATACAACTTGCTACCAGGTTCAACAGAATTATTTTTCTTTCAAACAACTCATATTTTCACAAAGAAAACTGGGAAGTATAATCTCAAGTTACATTCACAAATTTTCTTTCCAGCTCTATCTTAAGTAGTGCTATTATTAATGAATATTAGCTGGACCTTGATTCAAAGTCATTGTATACATGTTTAATATATGTTTTTTTTTTCTCTCTCTTTTCCTCCTTGTCTCTTTCCCCTTTTCAACAGTCCTGGTACCTGGGCTAGCTTGGTTCCTTTCCAAGTATCAAATAGGACACCGATCCTGCCGACAAATGTCCCAAATTATGGTTTGAACATAATTGGAGAGCCTTTCCTTCAAGCAGAAACAAGCAACTGAGGGAAAAAAATTAAAGCAAAATTAAAAAAAAGAAAAAAAAAAAAAACAAAGAAAAAGAAAAGAAGACAGTATGAGAAAAGAACGTGAAGAAAGAAGAACAAAAATAGACCAGCAATTGCAGCTCTTACAATCACTAATTCTCTTATGGTTGAAACTGAAATGATATACAAAGGGTCGATGATATTTCACTGATGAGTAGAATGCAGCTCCTCCTAAGTAGCCTTTGTTATATGAAGTCCGCTGGGAAATAGATGTTCTGTCTCTGACAATATATTTTAACTGACTTTCTAGATGCCTTAATATTTGCATGATAAGCTAGTTCTGTTGGTTTAGTATTCTTGTTGTTTACGCATGAGATCACTATTCCTGGTTATCTCACAAAACAAAGGCTAGGCAGCGACGGCTGAGCTGCAGGAGGACAAGGGCTGTGAGCCAACCATTTTCTCAACAGTCTGATTTCTAAATGTTTTTAAAATAAGCTCTGTAGCCTTTAGTTATCAGTATGGATTTATTAAACTTTGGCCCTTAATTCAGCCTTTTTCTAGTGTGTTATGCAGTTTGAAATTTTCAATCAGTATGGACACACAGGCTCTATGGAAGAAATGCCTCTATGCAGGTAAAAGTGTTATCTTCTCATGCAACAGTAAAAAAAGAAAAGGAAAAGAGTGACGTTTTCCCCAGTAAAGAAACACTTACAGAGGCAAGTGCAATTTAAAAAGCATATCTAAGAGGTCATCACTATAAGTCCTTCAGCCCTTGGACTCTAAATTGAGGGGATTAAAAATAAAAATAAAAAATTACTCTGAACAAACTTATTTTTCCCCTCAGTTTTTGAGGGCATTAAAAGGCATTAGGTAAAGACAAATCACATCCTTGAGAATAAGAAATCAGTGGAAACACAGCACTTATGTTGGTTTAGCTGCTGCCTCCACAGAGGGGTAGGATTTATTTATTTAAAGTTACTTGTTGCATCAAGAACCCATAGGGTTTACATGTTTCTGTAAAATCTACATCATAGAGACAAAGACATAGGCAAATCCATGTCACAAGGGCAAAGCTTACCGTTTACAAACTGGTAATACCAGGATGGGGATATGTTGTATTTAAATAATGCACTCTTAATGTAAGTCTAATTACAGGGTGCTGTAAACTTGCATGGTGCTTTCAGAAGTTAGCCTTGTTCAACAATTTTCACATATTGACAGAAATATAACGTGCATGGGCAGACATTTTGCCTCTATGTCTCTTTAAAAATTTAAAATACTCTTTCCAGTAATCCTAATTTGCACGAAGATATAATGTCCACATTACGTGCCTTGCCTTGAAATCTAAAAAATGGAAAAAAAGTAAAAAAGAAAAAAAAACTACAAAAATTGACATCACTACACTTGTTTTGCTGCATTTATTATAATTTTAAATCTTTACCATTTTTATGACAAAATATTTTGTACTCCAGATGCGAAAAATGTGTGACATCATGGATTTTTTAGACAGTTATACCTTTATCTCACATTTATAGAGCATATCATGGCTGTGTATAGTTGCCGCTTAAGAATTGTAATCGACCAGCAATATTTTCAGTATTTTGGTGTTTTTTCTATTAACCTTTCATGTTTTTCATCTTCCAATTAATATTGGGGGGAGGGGATACAAATTTATACGAATTATGCAATACCAAGTTTTGCCTATGTAGGTAGTGCTTTTAGCTGTATTGGTTATTATAGGTAAGTACACAGATTTAAAAAAAAAAATAATGTATGCTTTTTTTGTTTGTTTTAATTGACCAAAGTGGGTACTGCTATTTTTGCAGTGTGATGAGGTCCTTTTCTGTACTGAGAGGTGGACAGGGGATTTTTTTTTATACATACATATATATATATTCTGGGGTGGGGGGGAGGATTTTTAACACTTTACAGTGTAGCTGTGAAGCAGTGCACCCTTAGCCAGGCAAGGGCTGTAAAGCAACTGTTCTGCCTACTGTGACAAACTTTCAAATAGGTTCCCTCTTTTTAACTTCCCACCTGGGGTGCAAGCTGAAATCATTTCTGGATTTAAAAAATAGATAATGAATTCTGTTGGAGGCAGACTTGACTTGAGGAAATTGTTTTACTTCACGGTTTTTTTCATGAGAAAGACAGACAGACAGAGAAAGAGGTCAAGACCCACAGTGAGATGAAGCCTTTTCCATTCTGGCAAAGATAATGCATCCTGAAGTGATCATGTTAGAAAATGTTTTTAGCTCAGAATGACTAAGACATTTACTTTGTCTAGGAAATGCAAGTACAGGGCCAAAATCTTTGCTGGCATAATTCCACTGACTCCAGTGGACTCTGGAGCTGCTAGAAAATTTGCCCCTCCTATTCTGCTTGACATTTTTCCTGTACATAATTTTTCAATATTCCACTCCCCTCTTGCCCCGCCAAGTTTCTTAATTCAGCATTTGAATTACAATTGTCAGCCTGGCTGGGCTGTGTCAGAAGTTTGCACTCTTCTCATAGAGATCTGATGGAGACCTCTGGGGTGTAGTGGACAAGGAGTTTCTTTATGCAAGGAATTGGACCACGGTGGAAATAAAAGTGTGTTTCCAGTAAAATCCCATTTTGCAGACCAGTAATGGGCCTGTTGCTGGTGATCTCTTACACTCAGCAATGTATGGCTCAACACAGGGTGAAGTTTTCTCTAAAGTACAGTCTTCTACTAGGGTGAAAGCAGAGGAGCTTATAGTCATGTGGATGGGGAAATCCATCCCTTTGCAGCTGTCTCTGCATTTTGGAGGTTTTCCTACCCTGGAGCAGTCCCAGAGGTGCAGCTCCAGCAGCAGCCACCCCAATGAGCCCTGGTCAGGGTGTACCACCGTCAGTCCCTTCTGGCTCCAGCTGTGGTTGAGAGCAGTAGTGGTGCCACATGTCTCCAGGAGGAGACAGTGTGTAGGCAGAGCTTGAATGGCTACAGAGATGGGAAATGTAGGAAAATAAACCTTTCAGATTTAGCTAAACTGGAAAAAAAAAAAAAAAAAAGAAAAAGAAACAGATAAGACACAGACACAAAAAGAAATGTGGGGTTCTTTGGCTCTCTTTCAGAACCCTTCAGTAAGTCAATTTATTTGCTAAGCACACAGCAAAGTCTGCTAGACCCAAACACAGTGTGCCTCAGGCCCTGGCCCCATAAAACAAAGTAGGTGTTGTCCTTTACACGTGTCATGCTCCAGAGCAGTTTGGGAGCAGAGCTGTGCTGAGGGCATATCCTTGATTAGTTCCATTAATAAGGTGTTCCATGGAAGCTTTCAATACCACATTGGGACAAAACTGGAACAAGTTCAGGCTTCAGCATGAAATATACAGAATGATAATTGCCTTTTGTAGGAAAAAAATGCCCTTAACAGAGCTTTATTTTTTTTTAAAATCTGGCCTCCTGTATGAAAAAATCTGAGCTTAAAGATGCAATTTTCTAGAGATGTAAACTCCTTCTTTAAACTGGGTTATTCAGCAGCTGTGGGTTTTTGTCACCTGCCTCTCTAATAGAAAAGCCTGCTTGGAAGTTAATGAACTTTTCATTTACTGAATGCTTGGTTTTAGTTTGGCTTTCTTGGTTGGTTTTTTTTTTAAGCTCAGCAGTCAAAAGATTATGATAAGATTGAGAACTCAAATCCAGTCTCTGGCCTCCTCCTTCACCAGGAAGTGTATTCTGACTAAATTGAGCCACCCCGTTCTATGTGCACTGTTCTGCCTTTATTAAGTTGCTTTGCAGCCCTGGCCTCATGGCTGTGCCACTGAAGTGTGTTTCCCCTGGAGTGACATGAACGCTTGAGGCTTGACTAAGGAAAAAAAAAGGCAGTGAAGGAGACTGTACATAAAGACATGGCAAAAATATTAATTATAGCAATATAGTTGTGGGGTGATGTTCAGGTGGGCAGCTCCATTGAAAACATGTGAATGAGTTTGTGAAGCTGCAAGTAGCAAGAAGAAAGGATGATCTTCTGAATAAACCGCCTACCTTGTAGACAGTAATTTGTACACTGTATAGTTTTGTTAAGAATTTTTTTTTAATTAAAATACCCTTGTTTGTAAAGCTAACTTTTTAACAATTATAATGGAAATGCATTTCCATTTTTAAACAAGAATATTCTTTGTTTAGAAACTGGACTTGGGTTAAAACTCTCCAGTTTCTTAATTTATGTATTAAAAAAAAAAAATCTGTCCATGTTAGGAGTTGTTTCGCATATTCCTGTGCTTGAAAAGCATAGGTTACTAATCCTTTAAAAATGTAAATGGAGAAAATTATATTTTATGAAGGTTATTTTGTTGTATTTAGTATTGGAAAAGTTGGTTTTCAGAGCATTTCAAAATGTTGGAAGCACCACTGTCTTTTTTATTAGTATATATGGCCTTTAGCAAAAGTTTTTGTGATTGTTACATGATGGTATTTAAGATTAGGTTCACAGAGCTATTCAGGATAGGCAGAGAGCTAAAACAGTACTTAAGTCTCACACAGCTGTGTCCTCAGGGAGCAGAATTTTGGATTTGCAACTTGTAGCTTCATAAGGACTTAATGAAAGAGATTGCACAAAGACATCTGTGACACCGGAGTGTGTTCTGTACCTAAACCTAAATTATATATACTGTGTGAGATTATGAAGGTTGCAGAAAGTTATCCCATATTCAGTGTACAGTTTTCACTTTTAATGAAAAAACTCTCTAATGTTGCTGGCAGTAAGGCCCCAAGCATGACATCCTTTATGGTTTACATGATCCTATCAAGGTCTTTTGTTAACATTAACCAGCTGTATGCTCCTGGATTTTTTTATTGGGTTTCTATAGAAAACTTTAGGGAAAAAAAAAAAGAGTAAAATCCCATGCCAGCTAATAAAGTTAAACAGGAAAGGCTCAAACCTGAATGTTCTTCTCCATGCTGAAGGAGCCAAAAACCGCCTCCTTCCTATTTGCACTTTCTGCTAGTTCCCCAGTTTTATTAATTCCTCAAAATTGTGTGGGTGTGGTGGAGCACTGCAGTTGGAGGATAACATGGACCACTGATTTTGCCCTTTAACCCTGCACAATGACCTTTGCATCAGCCAAACTTATTGCCATGACAACTCTTTGTACTGTTTCCATGCCACAGCTCTGTTGGTCACGTTGTCAATAGTAAAGGGGACAAGTTGGAGACGGTCAATTTTTACATTTTTTTTTGTTGCAATTTTTTCTTCAATGGTTGTAAGTAGTTGTTTGGTTTTTTTTTTTTTATGATAAAAGGGTTCACTAGTTAGTACTCTTTAGAAATATCTGTGTGTTGCAGTTCAGATGTATGTTGAATTTGTGAAAAGGGCTTCAGTGCCACTAGCATCATGAATAGAATAAGCCTTTGATACTTTCATTGCATGATACCGTAGCAGTAAAACAAAAGGTGGCCTAAATAAATGGAGAGCAGTGTGAGCTAGTGACACTAAAGCCAGTCTTTGTATTACTGTATTTTTGACAGAATGATTTTGAAAACTGTGCTACAGGGACTGATGTGGCAAATGTATCTCTATATGCAGAAGGAGGTTTTTTAAGAAGTATGGCTTATTATGCATTTTTCATTGAGGGCATTGAAGTTGCATGGACTGATAGAAGTTGATGCAAAATGAGAAAGAAACAAAAACCAGCAAAATGTTTACCAAAAACTCAAACAAATGAGCAGTGCCTGTTCAATTTCACAGTCTCTGTTGAGTTCAGTTGTAAATATGTTTCAGATGACATTTTCTTCAAAAATAATCTCTACAACATTGTAGAATGTGAGGGGTTCCTCAATCCCAGGCATAGGCTTCTCAAGAGCTGCATTAGATTATGTCTTCATCAAGCTGTTAATTTGTGCTTATATCATATAGAACTTTTAGTAATCTGGGAAGAGGCACCCCATCTCAATGATATTTCTCTGAGAAAACTTTTGTAGGGCTGTGTGTTTCTTTAGATACATTTAGTACAACTGTAGGTGACAAGTAGTCAGTTATTGCTTGCTAGCTACATACCAGGGTTGATCCATTTTAAAACTTTTGGCATTTTTTCCCATACTGTAGGCCATAAATCCTGAAGGTTACAGTTTAATTAAAAAGAAGGTGCGTGAAAAGTCTTTGTGTAATGAACCTTCACTAGTAGGATGCATTACAGTACAGCTACTTAATTTTGGAATTGGAGCCCTCTGGCATCAGACCTGATTTTAGCCTGAGTGTTAACAAAGGTTTTTATTGTGCCTGGTTGGAGGATAAAGTGTTCTTTCTGGTACTTTTTTTTTTTTTTTAGGTTACAAATGAACTCAACTGCCACAAGTTTTAAACTGGTGTAAATCAAGCTTGACTTAATGTGATTGTTACTGTTATATCCAGCCTATACTGCTAGCAGCTGCTCATACTGCAGTCAATTACTGGAAGCGGATATATTTCCTATGCAAAAACTGTTTAAACAATAAAAATGAGCTATGCTACAGACCTGGCCTTACGTTTTCTTTTCTGTCTCTGAAAGTCATAATTGGTAATATCTTAGAAACAAACCTTAAACCTTGCAGCCTGAGAGCACAGCAAAATTTAAGGAGTTCTGTGAATACCTAGTTTAGATTTAACATATTTGTTTGCACACAAATATGGGCTTAACTTACTTACACTGAAAAGGGAGGGAAACAAGAGCAAAAGGAGATGCAATCAGGCAATCCAAAAGGAGATGCAATCAGGTAATCAGCTCAATTTAAATTTTACATTTAGCTTTCATTATATTCAACCAACCTTTGTAATTATATAGGTGATCTTGATGCCATACTGATTTTTTCTTTTATATATTCTTCACAAATATTTGTAGTTCAGTCCCTTATTATTGTATAACTATATAGATTTGTGCTAGTATTTTCCTATCCTGTTTGACAGAAACAAGATAGGCCCCTATCCTATCTTCCTTCTTCTGAGAACCAATGTAAGGACACTGTCCCATAAACACCTGGCAAGGAAGGGAGGCTTCTGAAGAGGCTAAACCAAAAGGGGGAATTACCTCAACACCCATGTTTCTTGTCAAGTATGCTAATTTTCTAAACTTATAAAACTGTATTTGCTCTGTGTCACATGTGCATCTTTGGGATATTTTCGGCGTGTACTTCAGCATGTTGTTCACCTGAGGGGACCCTTCATAAAAGGTAACTGCATTTTTTGTCACCTAATTGTATCTAGCTCATGATTTCAGGGACCAGAAAAAGGCATCAATCTGAGCTGCATCTCCTGTGATGTAAGATTGGGCATGATAGCAGAAGGTTAGGAGACCTCTGTTTTGTTTTAATATTATTGATTTGTGACAGACAGTCAATCTTTGATTTTCTAAACATCTTCATGATTACATTTTTGTTGAATAAAAAAATTAAGATCCAATCTTCCCAAAATTTTTCCTGAAACCAGAAATCTTTATGTTGTGTCAAGATCTTTCAACTCTACAAAAGAATCATTTTTTGTAAGTGTGATTCAGATGTACATATGGAATGTTTCATTCAGTTCATGTTCTGGGAAATAGAAAGTTTTTTTCTCAAATCACTAGGATTCCATAACCAGTATCAACAGTTAGCAAGTAACATGAATATGGTCAAAACACTGGTGGGATGATAGAGTAAACATTTAAACTGGATTATATATAAATAATAAAATTTTGTCCCACAGTGAAGTGAAATCACTTTCCATGTACTTAGATAAAAGTATTCTTCAGTTTCTAGAGCATAAGCTTTAGATAGCTGCAACCAGTAGTGTGAAATTTTATTTTTTTTTAAATTTTTCCCTACTGGTTTGTTAACACAATGACCATTTGTTTATTAAATGCACTAATTTTTCCTGTGAGAGGTCCTTTTCTGTGTGTGTGACTTTCCAAAACGAATTGTCAGACACGAAAATTTAGGAAATTCAAATTATTTTTCCAGTTGGGGTTTCATAGAGTGGTGCAATTTGGCCGTGATTTGAAGACTCTATTAAGGCCCTCAGGTTTCATGTTTAAAGCTCCAAATCAGAAATCATTCCTGAATAATCCAGAGACAATTAAGTTCAGCCCTGCCTCCCCTTTCTGATAAAAACCTGCCCTACTTCTCCAGCCACTCTTCAGCTGACTGCAAAGCATGCTCCTGATGAAGGCTGTAGCACTCCTCCATGACTTTGATCCCCCAGTCTTGCTCATGCCAGCTCTATGGTGACGCTGATGCAAACAGCTGGAAAAAGAATGGCAGCTGCCTGAGACTGCCAGTGCACAGCCAGAGCTGCAATGCCATGCTCAAGGTATAAAATACCTATCAAGATATCCTATGCCTATACAGTACCTATGCTCAAGGTATCCTATACCACCAATATGAAAATAGAAGGAAGGAGAGGATGCAAAGAGCATGACTTGCAACTTTGAGGTGATACAAAAAGAGGAACACCTAGTTCAGGCCTTTCTGCTTTCCCATTTACAAGATTTTTGAGAAGAAATGGACAAATAATTGTTTTTTTTAACAAGTCCAGTGTTATTTCTGTGTATTTTCCCATGAGCATAAAAATTATAATTGAAAAATAACATAAATCTTGACACCAGATCCAAACATATGCACAAGCAACAAAGTAGAAGTGTGCAGAGCAACCACAAAGATTTTTGCTGCTGAAGTCATTACATGAAGTTCTGAAATCTTCGCTATATCTGGGTTTCTTTTTGAGTCTTATCTTAATTTCTGTGCTGGTTGCACAGAACTAAATTTGCACAGTAAAACTGTTGGTCAATCAGCTTCTGATTTCTTGGGTAATGGTTAAAGCAAACATTGTCTTAGAATCTTGCTTGTGAGCCTCAGCCCCATTTCTTTGGGGATGTTCCCCTGACATTCTGTTTCTTTCGGTCTGTGTCCGGAGTGCTAGGTCACCCTTGGGAGTGTTTAACTGCCAGTTTCTGAGTCACATCCAGGAGTGTCTATGAACACAAGGAGGCTATTGAATGCTCAGAACTGAACCAAATTTTGTCTGGAATTTGCTGGAGGGAAGAACATTGCTGCTATCCAGGTGATTCTCATGCGCTTTGTCACATCTCCACTCAAGAGAGCTGCAGTCTAAAATCTTCCTGGTAAGGTAACTACAGGATTGTTTCACAGGATTGTTTCACAGATAGGTTATGTAAGTCACCCCAAGACGTGGTAGAACTATGTCAGCTAAGATTTAAGAACAGGATCCAAACTAAGCAAGCTGTTGGCATTATCAGACTCTGAGAGACATAAGCAAGACCTAACCAAGATCTGCATTTGAAGAGGTATCCTACCTCTGCCTCTCAAATACATCTTTAGTGTTCATTAATATTTTATTAAATGTCCTTGATACGAGAGCAGCCATTATTACAAGGTCATTACCCAGAAATTTTGATGGACTGAGCTGTTGAGAGCTCTAAAGAGCTGGGCAAGCATTCAAGTGTGTCTTGAACTCAATTTACCTTTTATGGCATTCACCATTATGTTGTTGCCTGGTCCACTTTTCTTGCTCTGCCATATCAGTATGTTCTCCAAAGAGTGGAATGAGCAAAGTTACAGGATATTGAAAAATATGAAACTGAAGGAAAGAACAACATATGGGAATTATAAGGACACCCCCAGCCTTTCATATCAACATTCTCTTAAAGTGGTATCTAAACAGAACCTGCTGCTATAAAAAAAGAGAGATTGAGGAGCAGGAGGGACCACTCCTCTGGAAAATCTGACTGATGCCACTGGGAGCCAAGAGAGATCCCTCAACTGATTTCTAACAATTCTTATTTTAAAAACACTATATTGCTGCCAAGGCATCTTAATTCAGGTGAACATGTATTTTTTTTTTCTCAGGCCTTAATATCGATACCTTTTTTCTCTTGATGTAGGCGCCTTAGGGTGAAAGCAGATGTTCAAAGCAGAAAATAATAGTTTCTGCAGCTAAGATGATGCTCACTGCTAATATAATTGTCTCCATTGGCTATATTTAGATGCACTCAGCTGCCAAAACCAGCATTCATTGCTGTGGGCCTAAGAAAGTCTGATACACGGAGGACTGGGGCAGGGGTAAGAGATGTATCTCTACATAACTGAGAAATCAAGCTCTGCAGAACCCTGAAGCTGGAACCATATCAACTGTAAATAGCTGTCTTTTCAATTTTCAAAAACTCTCTGATCAGATAGTTGCTGATGTTCCAAGAAACAAATGGAAGCCTCAGTTAGAGCACTGAAAAGCCACATAATGCAATGAGGTCACCCAAGGGTGGGTGGGGACTTTAGTGCTTAAACACTTCTCAGGCATTTTCTGGTTGTAAAACACCTCTCTCTCAAATTGTTTGAGATTGAAATATTTCCTTCAGTGCAGTTTTCTGCTGAAGGACCCTGGAAAAATGTCACAGTTACTTATGTTGAATTTGTTTCACAGACCAGAAAACACTGATTTGTGATAATCATTAGAATCTGTGTATTTTCTCTTTCATGGAGACAAGACTACAAAGATAAGGTTGTTTTTCCTTGGGGATAATTTAGTGTTTTTCCTTTGGGTTGCCTTTTTTTTCTTCTGTTTAGGTGGTTTGATCTCCTTCCACCTTCAATCTCTCCTTTTGAAGGAATGTAATATAGGAATTCACTTGTATCTGATACCTAAAATATCTAATGTATGTTAGTTTGTTTTTACTCTAAACAGGAGAGGAGGACATACACCACAGTACTAATAAAATCCACTCAGTGCTAAGAAAATTAACTAAATATAACAGGATGCCTCCAAGACTCAGAGCTTGCACAAGCTGGAAATATTAATATGAGTTGAGACACTTTGGAGGATGTGAAAGTAAGGTAAGCAGATCATGAAAAAAAAAATTGCTCCAATCAGATGTTCACCTGCTAAGCTTCTTAGTGCCTTCTGGGCATGCTAAGCTAGCATCACACTGGGATGACTGTGCCTTTACAGGTGCCAGGGTCTCTCTGCTCAGGAGGAGACAGCAGCAATGGCTATGGCGTCCTGGCAAGCCTGGACTGGCATATCAATAGGAAGCTCCAGCAGTGTTTGCTGTGAACGGTGTGATCCTTTAGAATAGTGGCTTTCAATCTTTGGTCCTAAGAAGTCTTGAGGATCTTTGGAACACTTACATAGAGTGGAAAAGGGAAGATAAATTGAGTGATACAATGATGATCCTCTAGTAGCTAGTTTTCCGTCACATCATTATGTTTTTAAGGATATATGCAAGACCCCTTCACAGCAGTTTTTTGATTTATAACCCTTCTGTTCAGACTTGTGATGTTTCAGGCAAAGAACAACTTGAGAAACAGAAACCTCTGCTATCTTATATATTTACAAGTTAATTCACTTTGAACTTTGATAACTATTCAGAGCGCCCCAGGAGGATGATATAAGGGTAAAACTAGAAAAGGAAGAGTCTTTTTCTGTGCTCAATGATGAAATTTGGCTCGGCAGAGCATCTCACTGTGAAACATTAAAACTCTCTATTTCCAGTGTTCTAGGGCCTGAAGAGATGGGCAGCTGACATGTCCAGACTAACAGCTGCCTTCATAAACAACTCCTGCTGCCAGTCCTATCCTTGTCTTTCCATGGGCTCACAAGGTTCTTCTACAGTATGCTCAGTGAACCCCCTTCCCTTTATCCTAATTATCTATCCTAATTCCTCAGTGAGGTCTTCTTTTTGCCTTCACCCTAATTCTTCAATTGTTAAGGCTCCTTACTTCCCATTCCCCACTATCTCAGCCTGATATCAATCAGAGGTTCCCTCATGCTGTGTGTCCTCTTCATCTCTCCTGAGGACAAAAGGTGGTGGAATTGGATCACTGCCCAGAGAAGGGAGGTGGCAAACAATGGCTGAGCCTGAGCTCAAGCAGGATCCCTTTTCATCCCAGGGAGCAGCAGAGGGATAAGTGAACACCAAGAGGACCTGCAGAGATGAGAGATATCCTACCCTCTTCTTCACCTCCAGTGGCAGCAATTCTGCAAGGAGTAGCAATGCCACAGCACCACTATATCAGAAGACCATCTCCATCTTGGCTTAAGGTTGGCTGACCTCATGTCTCAAGAATAGGTAGGACCTGCTGGGCTCAGTCATCTCAGAATTTAATCTTCAGATAAAGGTATATTCTGTCTTGGCTGCACTTAAATCCAATTGTCAATGGTGACTATTAAAATAAATGAACAAAACTGAGAGTCTGTGGTGGCCATATGTTCTGTTGCTGGGGCTGGATTATTTTGTCATATATTATTTTATTCTATAGAGACAGCCAAGAGACTGTAGTATTGTAAGGAAAAAAAATATCCCTTTGATCTATTTGATCAAGAGTTGTGGTGAAAGCAAGAAAGACTTAACAAAGATGGTTGAGTTATGCTGGTAGACAAAGCCTTTCTGAAGGGCTTTGGTAGGCATGAGGGGAGAAATGGGTGGGAAGGTCCTGTCCAGAAGTATCCAGAAAAGGGAAAATTCCTGAAGCTTGATTATAGTATAAGGCAAAATTATGATTTTAAATGATGTTTTCTAGCAGTTAAAAGTAAAAGTGTGGATTGGGGACAATCTATAAAAATGAAGGAAACATTGGTATCGAAAGAGAATGTTTCAAATTAATGGCACCTAGAAGCAGCTTCAAGGATGTCTTCACTCCCTGTTCTCTGGGACAGGCAATACCTCAGGGGCTCTGTGCTTCAGTCAAGTCCCCAGGCTGAGAAAGCAGGGAGGTGTGAACTGGGGTCAGGAGCCTGCCCTAGGACCAAACTGTGCTCTGTACTTGCATTCTGGTAGGTCCCAGGTGCTGTACCACAGAATCTATAGGAGACTAAAAGCAGAAATATTAAAAGTAGTCTATAAGAAGGAGCTTATACTTTCTAATGCCTCTATCCATCCTGGTCTAATGACATCGAGTTATATGCTCTGCTCTTGGTCTTGTGCACCACTATCCAGGCACATTGATGACACCTAAACAGGGTAAAGATACTTGGACTGAATTAACAATCTGCCTAAAAAAAAAAAAAAAAAAAAAAAAAAGCATGTACTTCCTGAGAGGCATGGGTCAAATCACAATCATTATCATTAACCATTAAAAGAACAGAGCAGATGCTGAAGACTATAGAGTTCACTAAGACTCAACAATTTTTAATATTGTTTCATAAGATAAAGTAGCTCTTGAAGCCAGTATTATTTCAAGGTTCTGTTTTGAGAGCTACAGATTGAACTTTCCAGTTGGTTTGCTGATAAAATATGTATGTGTGTCATCAAAGGCTTAGTCGTGAGTATTAGCAGAAGCACAGTCTAATGAATGATGATTTCCAATAACCATTTTCAAAATGAAAGCCCATGGAGGCTGAAAGCTGGAATAGTCAGGCTTTAGCCTTCCTGTATCTTTGGTTCTCTATGATCAAATAGAATAGCAGCACATACTTGGCTTATAGGAACTTATGTCCCTAGATTTCGCTGAGGGTTCTACATGTTCCCATTAATATAAGTAAGAAACAATTATTACAATTTCAATTCAAATTTTTGGAAGAACCAGATTTTGCAGACTTTTAACACAACTTGTTTTCACCAAGTTTGAGTGATGATCAGCGCTTTCTATGTGGTAGTCACTCGGCTCTACTAAGAGTTGTAACAGACCTCAAATTCTTCAAGCTGAAGTTTTCTAGCTTGAGTGAAGGAATCAAAATCACTTCCTCTGCAGTCAAAGTAGTTTTCTTGCAAGTCAGAAACCTTGCAAAGAATGAAAACATTCACCTGTTTGCCTTGGCTTCTAGTACTACTCTGTTTTTTTTGTTACTGAAATATGTAAAATCATCTAATTTCCACAACTGCTCTTTGATTAAGCAGAAGGTGTCGCCTGCTAATGAAATAAATAGAGGGATATGATTTCCAGTGATGTCATCACCTTAGCAGTTATAGGAAAAAAGGAAATATTAATGACTGCTGCTCAAAGCCAGTGCCTTTGCATTGCTAAAAATGCAGTGCTAGATTGTATTTTAGTGCTGAGACTTCCTCTCTGAAGAGGAATTTGGAAAAGTGAAAACTTTCTTCAGCCAAGACAACCTTAACTGACTGATACTTAGGAGAAAGATAAAAAATTATCCTGAAAACTACAAAACTGCATATATGGGCTCTGTACCTGGAGGTTCATGGCGGAGATGCGTGATTCAATAGAAACAATACATTACCTCCACAACAGGCCACTGGAAATGTTGAACACCACATGTTGGTCTTGCCTGATATTTTTCCTTTGCTTTGCTGACAAAACCTGAAAATGAGGAGCCCACCTGCTAGATGGGATTTAGTATCTAGGTCAAAAGGCTGGGATAGAAAAACCAAGCATTGCCTAAAAATAATTAAGAGGTGCTTTTAGACACTATTGAAGAAGTTATTGCCATTTTTTCAGTCTGCGTGGTATCTATGTCATTTGTTGTGACGGAATTTTTATGCTGCACAGGCTGCAATTTTTTTAAAATCATATATTTTGCCAATACTTTGCTCAGAGCCAACCTCATTTATTGCTGTTAACATGCGTAGCATGAGCTGCAACTTCTGTTCTCCTCATTTACTATTTGTTTTGTTGCCTTAAACACTTAGAAGATATTTGTCTTCTGATTAGGTGTATGCTGACTCGATATGCCTTTTTCTCTGAGACAGCAATTACCTAATCCAACACAAAAGAAGTAGGAAATTTAATGGTGATGGTGATCTAATAACTACTTTCACAATCACCTTGCAAGACTTTTTTTTCTGACTTGAACACTTTTGTGAATAATTTAGGATTTCAGTCCTCTCAAGTGGAAAGAAATTAATATGACATCTTCTCTGATGAATCCGAATGCTGTGTTTCAGAAAACCCCAAAAGCCAACAGCTAGAACAGCAACAATACCAAAAGAAACCAAAAGGGAAAACCATCCCAAAAAACAAAAACAAGAAAGGAAGGGAAAAAGAGAAGCTGTCTGCTAAAAAGATATAGAAAAAGGAGAGGGGTAGCATGACAAAAAATGATAGAGGGGGAAAAAAGATGCTTAAAAAGTAATGGGCTCAGAATAAAGAGGAGACAAATACATTAGGAACAAAGAAACCTTTGCAGCAAAACAGGGCGTTACCAAATGGAGATGATGAAAATTCCATAATGATGTTGGAGAGACTGATTCCAGAGAGGTGGTCCCTTAAAGGTGGTCCTACTTGCAAAGAAGCAGAAAATAGTCCCTGTATGTCATCAGGATGTTGACATGCTTCTCAGTTCTTTGCCAAGGATGAAGAGCAGTATCTGCAAAGCACAGAGCCACAGTGGGGTCCTTGAAGAGAGTCAAAGGCAATTTGTACCTGCAAGTATATAAATGTGGAATTGAGAGTAGATGATATTTAGGGTTCCCTCTAACCCAAACTATCTCATGATTCTAAGCAATATGTTAACTCAAAAAAATATTAAGCACTATAGAAGTTCCAAAAGACTGAAAAAATGTTAAAGTTCGTATGGGTGGTTTAAAAAATATCCATATCATAAAAAGTAATTTGAACTGAAAAAATCCAGACAAGTTACTCATAGAACCACAAAAACCATTAAAGTTAGAAAAGATCTCCAAAATCAGCAAGTCCAACCTTCAGTTGGATAGTGCCATGCCCACTAAACTTTATCAAAAAGTGCCAAGTCTACTTGTTTTATGAACATTTCTAGGAATGGTGACTCTGCTGCTTCCTTGGGCAGCCTGTTCCAATGCTTAACCACTCCTTTAACAAAGAATTTTCCCTAATATTTAACCTGAATCGCCCCTGGTGCAACTTGAGGCCATTTTCCCTTGCTGTATCACTAGATGCCTGGAAAAAGAGACTGACTGCCACCTTACTACAACTTCCTTTCAGGTAGTTCTAGAACACAGTAAGGTCTCCCCTGAGCCTACTTTTCTCCAGACTAAACAACCTTGGCCACTCCTAATGAACCTTGTGCTCCAGACTCTTCACCAGCTTCATTTCCCTTCTCATTGACTCACTCTTGTACCTCAATGCCCTTCATGCCATTAGGGCCCCAAAACTGAGCACAGGATTGGAGGTGTAGGCTCACCAGTCCCAAGGACAGGGGAATGATCCCCTCCCTGGTCCTGCTGGCTACACTCTTGCTGACACTAGCCAGGATGCCATTGTCCTTCCTGGCCTCCTGGGCACATGCTAGACCATGCTCAACCTCTGTTAACCAGCACCCCCAGGTCCTTCTCCATTAAGAAGCTTTCCAGCTGCTCTTCCCCCAGCTAGTGTTGTTGTGATTCAAGGACAAGACCTTCCACTTGGTCTTGTTGAAGCTCATGACACTGGCCTTGGCCCATCAAACCGGATGGTTCTGATCCCTCTTCAGAGCCTTCCTATCTTCCAGCACATCAACACTTCCATCCAGCTGGGGCATTGCTGTGGCTTTTACATGTGAAAGCCATAGCAATGTCCCAGCTGGATGAGAGTGTTGGTCTTACCATAGTGAAAGTATGGTTGTCCTGCAATAGCTCAAAGCCATGGCAAGAACAGATCATCTTGGAGGAAGAAATATTTTATATATTGAATTGAGAAAAAAGGATTGTGGGAAATTTAGAGTGCTTCAAATTTAGAGTGGTTTCTTTATCAAATATATATGACATACAGTGGTATGCCTTATAGAGGAAAAGGCCTTTTGGCAGAAGCAGGGCAATTAAAATTAAAAACACGTGTGGATTTTGGTTTTTTTTAAGATTAATGTTACTAGAAAGCAACCAAAAAAGATGGTAGGGTCTTCAGCTCTCAGGTTCAAATAAAATACTTTCTTTTGCATCTTTTCTTAAGCTGTTTTTCCACCCAATACAAAAATTACATTTATATCAAAATAAGAATATCTAGATAAAACTAAACTGTCACGATTGGACTTCAAACCAGACTGGTGCCATACTGTGCCATACTGTCTTAGTTACCACCTTTTGCAGATGTCTGTTCATGAACATGTAATGCCTTAATTCCTTCTCTTATCTTTCAGTATCATTGCCGAGGAGTGACTTACTCCTTAATAAGAAAGTACAAAGGAATAGGTTAAGATGATCGTTGTAGAAGTGGTAGAAGCAGGAGTTATTTGGAGGTTTTCTTTCTTGACCAGTTCATTCTTTGTACAAATAAGAAATTCTAAGGTGTGAAACCAAATGACTATTGAACTGTACCTTTTACTTTCAAAATAAACTCTGGACATTATCCAAGTTCGGTTTTTAAAAGTTTTATTTCTGTTTGAGAGACTCCATCAGTTTTTATTTTAAACTTTGGTTTGCTATTTACATTTTAATTTTTTTCAGTAATCTTTCAAAATATTTCCTGAGTTCTGCCTGGGTTTACTTTTTAAATGTTTTTACTTTTTTCTTTTCTTTCCTAATCAGGCTATTCAAACTTTGGGTGAACACTGTGCAGATAAACTATTTGTATGTGTATGCTGGAGATTCAATATTTTTGAAATCAGAATTTCTCCTTTTGTGTCTGTTGTGGGCTGACCTTTTCTGGCTGCAAGACCCCTGCCCATCTGCTTTCTCACTCCTCATTCTCAAACGGATTGAGGAGAGAAAATAGGATGAAAAAACTGTTGGATTGAGATAAAAACAGGTATGTCATTTAAAAATTGTCCTCACAAGCAAAACATACTTGGCATATGGAAAATTAATTTGATTTATAGCTATTTAAAAATAGATTGGTGAGAAACAAAGACAAAAACTAAAATCTCTTTCCCTCCACCTTCCCCTTTTTCCAAGGAACAACAGTCTTTCATTCCAAATCCTCTTCCTTACCGCTTCCCCAGAAAACACAGGAGGATAGGGAATAGGGGGTTGCAGTCTGTCTGTAGTAGCTCCTCTCTGCTGCTTCTTCCTCCTCACATTCTTCCCTGGCTCAAAAGTGAGGTAACTCATACAAGCAGGCCTTCAGGAAATAAGAACTTGCTCCAGCATAGGATTCTCCATGGCCAGTAGTGTGGATAACTGTTCTGGTGTACTCCTCCCATGTGTTAAGGGAAATTAAGTGCTCCAGTGTGGTCTGCTCCATCTCTTCCTCCATCTCCTTTTCTGACCTTGGTGTTCACAGGTTCATTCCTCAGACTCTTCCCTCCATTCTGTGCAGTTTTGTTTTTTTCAGTCTTAAATATATTTTCCACATGGTATCACAGCTTGGCTGTGATGGGTTCAGTTGTGTCCTGTGGTGGGTCTGTTGGAGCCACCTGTGTCTAGCACAGTGCACACTAAATTCTTGCACAGAGGCAAATTCACACTGACATCTTGACACCTACACTCAGTACGCTTGTCATTGTACTTTGTCTGATCTATCCTCAGGATTAGAGGTTAGATAACTGTACTTTGTGCTGCAAGGAAACAGAAAAGTTTTTGTAGCCATAGCTGATATTATTTTGTGGAACCACTGATGTAAAATCTCTCCTAGTGGTAATTTTGAATTTGATGAGAAATGATTCTTTGAATGAAGTTATGGAGGGAGCGATGAACTTCTCAATGGCTGTACTTGGAAGGGGAATAAATTTTGGGAGGTGAAGCAGAGGGCAGAGAGCCAGCCTGTGGCTGTGGGTTTGCTTATCTAAGCACATTGAAATAACTCCTTTCTTTTTAGCTTCCAAAACAAGATGCATGACAGTTTTCTTTGAAAAAGCTCTAGCTCAGGAGTAGGAAGAGAAAATGTCCCAATCATTTATTGAAGTGGAAGAGTGGAGACAGACATTACTGTTGCTGTGCAAACTACTTTGAGGGAAGAGGGACCAGCAAGTCTTGTGACTGATTAATGACAAGGAAATGAAGACTCTGCACTGGTAGGTAAAACCTATGCACCAGTTTAACTGATCAGTTGCCTCACTTATTCTGGTCATCAGAAAAAAGACAGTTCTTTTTATTTCTGGGGATAAAGGAATAATTTGAAAATTCTTCCTCTTTTAAGCTCTGTCCAACACCACAAATTCTAGTGGCTGCACATGTTTTAACATTACAGAGAATATGAGCAACTACATTTCTCTGTGTGGAGTGAGCTAAGAGCTGATCTAATTTGCCAGAGGCTGTGACTACATACACACACTCCTCCCAGTGTGTGTATGTAGTCACATCACAGTGTGTGTATGTAGTTTCATCTTCTTCCCAGGGATGAAGAAGAAATACTGTGACCCTTTGTTTGATGGTAGCTGTGCAGACACTAGCTAAGATTAATGATTTTTTAAAAATTATTTTAATCCTTTCAAGCCATTAGAGCAGGTTTGTACATCATTGCAAAGAGATGGAGATATACAGAACAAACTCAAGACTAACAATACTGTACTAGAACAGGATGATAGCAGAAGCTGGGTGTTTTTCCTGTCCCACACAATAATTTTGGAGTGAAGGGAAATACACAGAAGTGGGCTGCAGCCCTGTAACAGGAGTTTCTGGTGAAGGCAAAGCCAGTGGAAAAGTTTTGCATCAAACACAGCTTGTGTTTTCTCAGTCATTTTTTTGGTATGCCCAAATGTTTGACATCACCTGGAGTACTGGCAGGAATTTCATGATTTGAGACTCAAAATCAGGTGGCAGATCACTCAGAGCTTTCCACTTATAGCACTCCCACATGTGCCAGCTCACTGTGGTAATTCTCATGTCACAAGACACTCAGGTCTTGTGATATTGCATGATTGAAGACAACAACAATAAAAAACAGAATTTTTTTTTGATGCAATTTTTTTTGAAAAATAGAAAACTGGTTCTTCCAATCAAGAAAGTAAAAAAGTGTCTCTTGTGTGGGATTTAGTATATTCTGCCTAATGGCTGTCCACACAATTACTGAGATAGTCTCAAGATTGCGTATTAAAACAACTGAAATATTTTTATTCTTTCTGGGCCTTTTCGGATTGCACTATCTTGTGTTACAATTCAGTGACACACAGGTTCAAATACAATACTTTGAGAACTCTTTTTTTAGAGCAGAAGTCAATTCAGATTCAGAGTGGGAGCACAGTAAAGAAACCCAGTATCAGAGAGAGGTACAGTAAGAGTAACAGTATTGTTTGTCTCAGAGTAGGAACACCATTAGCGAACTGACAGGATTAACATATTTCCAAAAAGCCAATTGAGCAAAATGATACAATGAATTGTGTAAATACAACCTGTATGATAACAACAATTATGATTTTCTGTATTCTTTTACTGCATATATTCCTGAGGAGTCCTGATGACTTCTAAAACAGTTACTTGTGAAAACAGAACAATTTTGAACACTCAAGGAGGACTTGCAGTTTTATTTATTAAAACTTGAGTTTCAATGGCTCTTGTTCAATCACAGTTCATATTTGTGTATTGATGATTCAGGATTCAAAATGCTTTCTGTGTCAGACAAAACTTACCATAGCAAATGTGACATAAACAGATGCATCAAAACACAGGAACACAAAGCAGCCAAGAAATTAGAACAAAGTTACAGAAACATTTATGTTTTCATAAAATGCAAATATTGTGCCTTTCTGAACAATGGCATGGGAAAAAATGTGAATGAGTCAGTGAAATTAAATTGTTGTTATACAGTGGTCATTACTATTGTAATTAATTTATCAAATCTGAGCAGCCAAGCAAAACATCTGGCTTTTTCAAATATGCAAGGGTTTGGGTCTTTCTTTGTCCTATATACATTTAATCCTTTTTGTCCATGCCCATTGTCAGAGATTTCATGAAGCTAAACAAACTGCAATTTCTTCTATCAGCGCATAAAATCAAGGAATGGTTTGTTTTGCTTTGTGCATTTTGTTTGTTTATTTACTTGCTTTATTTCCTGCATATTCAGTTTGGTTTTAAGTAGAAATAGCTTGGGTCATCATGTTAGTGTCTACAGAACACGCAATGAAAGGTCTTTTTTGTTTTTAAGTAGGCTTCTATAAGCTTCTCTCAATGATGTACTTTCCTCATGCTGCCAAAAGGAAAGCAGTTTCTCTGCCTCTCTCATCTGAATGATCTCATCTGATAGTGAAATGAGTTCTACACTTGAGATAAGTTTGCAGGGCCTCTTGGGGTAACCCATAAATTGACAGACTCATCACTAGTCCAACTGATGTGGCTTGGCACAGATGGCAATGTAAGCTCAATAAATGGCAGAAACTGAGTGAAGATGGAGGTTGAATTTACACCTCATATATCAAAAAAGGGCATTTTCTCAAGGGAAATGTTTAAGTGAACAAGTGGAAGAATATTTGGCAATGGGCCTAGTGCTCACCAGTTTAAGCACCCTGCATTCAGCTTCCGCCCCAGGATCACGGAGGGGTGAGGAAACATTTATCTCCCCAGAGATAGAGGCGGGAATTAAGATAATAAGTACTTCTCTCCTCCATTCTCCAAAGTCAGGCACTACTTCCCAAAGTCAGGCTGACTTTGCTAAGATGCAACAAAGAGCACATTAAAACAGAGATGACAAAAAGGAAACTAAGAAAAAAAATGAGGCTTCTTACCAAGATTACTAAGCACGTTGAAATAACTTGAAATGCCGAAAGCTTTCTAGCAAGCAAAAATGTCCAGTTTGAGGTGCAAGGGAAAATTCCTCTGTAAAAGCCAGTTAAACTTTACAATTGCAATTGCATAGTGCCATTTGTAAGTTATTTCCTTCTAAACCTAATGGCCTAACCCAAGAAAGTGCTGTCACATTATAAAAAACTCAAGCAAAACTGAATATTTCTTACTCTTTCTTTTTTTTTTTGTTTTTTTTTTTTGGTCCATGGAGTTTACAGGCAATGAGAATCCTCTGTTTCTTTGTGATACATCTTTCTCTTCAGATGAGACTGAGAAATTAACTAATTTCATTTCACATGAAAATAGTTCATAAAGTAACTCCTTCTCTCGCCCATAATCACTATGCCTTTCTTCCACTGCAATAAGGGGATGGCTAAAGCATAAGTTACATGCTTTGCCCAGAAGTATGAAGGGAATGGCACTTCTTCAAAAGAAGATGGTAATTTGATATGGCTGAAAGATAAACTTTTGTTTCTACAGGAAAAACATCACGGGGCTTACAAAATGCAATAAGGCAAAAGATCACTGATGTAACATTACCAAATGGAAAATTTGCTGGTTAAAGAAAGAAAAACTGGAAAAGTAACTTTTTCTGTTAACTTTAGAAAGGCTATTTTGGGGTTTGTGAGAGGAATCCTATGGTGCAACAGGAAATTTTTCACTATGTAGGACTTAGCTAAGATGAGGCTTAATAATGATAAACTGTGGTTTGTTTGGGATTTGGGAGAGGTTTAGTAAAATGCCCTTTAGGGTCTTAATAAAAAACTTTATTAAGAGAACTCCAAGTTCTCCCAACCCTGAACATAAATTCTGGCTAATGTCAACATTCACTGAATTTTGGATTTTTCTTGGTAGTTCATGAAATGGGAAATACAGCTGATCATGCACACAATGTTTGCAACATATCCTAAAAGTGAATGGAGAAAATTAGGAAGCATTACCACCACTAAAAGAGATTGGCAGTTTATTTTAGGACTAAGTTGTGGTGGTAGCAAATATAAAGCATTCCAGCTTCTGCTTCTCCTCAATATCATCTGATCATGCAGTCTTTAAATCATACCATTTTCCTTGTGCTAAATTCTGTGTTAAATTCTGAGGTAACCAAGATTGGATTGTATTCTGAAATGTCATCTGGACTACAGAGTCACAGATCCTGATCCTGGCCACAGGGCCAGCCAGAAAGGCAGTGGTTTTAAACACATGTATTTAAATACATGGCCCCCTCCTTTCAATGAATTGTTTTATTCGTGCCTTCTTTTTCACAAAATGTTCTCGTTGAGATTCTGTCTACTGTGTTATTAAAATTTCCTTTTACTTTTTGCCAGTCGTCTCTGCGTCTGGCTGCACTAATTCAGCATTTTCCTGACAGAGTGATTGCTTGCTGGCATTGCTGATTTTGCACAAGTTAACTTTATGAGATGTGAACTACAAGTGGTTGAAGGATAGTATTATCAGATAGATGCTCCTCTTTTTCTCCCCTTCCAGACACAAGTATTCTCTTTCTTTCCACCTTAAACCAGGCAAGTTTATACTGAGGTTTCTCCCCAGTCTGGCCATCAGTTTAGTTTCTGCAGCCCCCTCCTTGGTGAAAATGGCTAAGCTGTGCTGCACTGCTGTTATGGCTGCAGAATGACCTGGAGATCTGAAGCAAAAAACAGATGTCTCAATAAATTTTTGTCAAAATGTAATTATCTTGGGAGCAGGGAAACAAATGGAGGGAGAGGCAGAACCAGATGCGTGACTTTAAAATAGGCAATCATAATTACAAGGAAATTTTGAATAACTAAGTGTAGGGCCAATGACTGCAGAGAAATGTCCTTCTTCACTTCTCATGATTATGATTTCAAATGAATCCTGAAACTTGGTTTCTGATAATGGTGCTCAAAGCAGAAACAAGGAGGGCTGTGCAAAAAAAATCCTCCTGAGTGCATTTTCACAAATAAGTCTTTTCAAATATGACAGGCTATCTTTCCCTAAGGAATCCAGCCAAGATGCTTCTTCCTTTTCAGTGAATAAAACACTGTAGATTTTGTATGGTAAGTAATGGTGGGAGTTCATTTTTCTAAGACATCAGGTTAAATAACACAAGTAGGGAAAACTATTTTACTCAATCGGTGTGGGGCTAAAAGGTCAAAAAAAAATTTTTAGTGCTCTTTAAACATTAGATAATTAAACTAATTTCAAGGAAAGGAATTTTGTTGTTTTGTTTTGGTTTTTGCTCTTTTTGCGGGGTGGGTTTTTGTTTTTTTTTTTTTTTTTTGAAGGGGGGATGTGTTTTTGGTTTTCTTCTATCAGAAAAGACCACTCTACAGCTGTAATTAAACAAAATGCTGTGCAAAGTCAGACAGTTTGCAAAGCTGCCTTTCAGGTGAATATAAAATGCCATATTCAGCTGCTGTGAGTAATGTTGCAGAAAATCTAGAGAGGGCTTCCTAGGAGCACTCAGGTTCTCCTTACCCTGTGCAAAATTCATTGCCATTCCCTGGAGCACTGCATACTATAGCTTCATATGTCCCCTTCATATGTCACCTTAGCAGAAATGCTTGCATATACCTGAAGCACCATGAGCAGCCGGGCTACCTTCCACATGTTCTTCTCTACTCTCTTCTGCACCTTTACTGAGACAAGTTTTAGCTCATTGGAGAGGCTACTCCCTCTTTTCCTCTTTTTTGTCTCATGTTCTTATCTGTCCTGTGAGTAAAAAGGATTCTGCTGTTGTTTTTCTTCACATGGAAGTAGCAGTTTACGGGAAGTGTTCTCATAACTTGGAAGGTAGCTGGCTTGGATCCATTCTGTGAAGAAGTGTAAAGATTATTCAGGAAACAGTAAAACTTTACTCCCGCAGCTGACAACTTATTTAAACACTTTGGGATTTGGACACATCCATGGCCAATTTGTGAACATCAAAAAGAGAAAATAAACAAGCCAGTTTTCTTGGTTGGTTCCTCCAAGATGCCCTTTTTTAGTTGTGCTGCTAGACACAAAATCAAAATTTTGTTCTGTCCATAACCTTAGAAGTGTCTGGAACCCCTTATTTCACTTTCCTGGTGAAAGTGCTTTTTCTGGTTTTGTTTAATAAAAATGATGACTAAACTATTGAACATAACAGCTTTGAAACTTTATTAGCATGACAGTTTTTTTGCTTTTATATTTTATTAAGTCTATTTTATAGTTGATGCTAAATAATGTTTTCCCACTCCCCAAATATCAAGTTTTCTTTAGTCTTCAAGGCTTTTATTCCAAAGGCAAAGAAGACTAACACTGATTGACTCTAATAATGAGCATCCATTTCCCTTCTCCCCTGCTGATATATTTCCAGTTCTTTCTAAACAGTCATTGGATAGAAATGAAGTGGAGAGGAATTAAAATGATGTGTGAATCAAATTCTAGAATTCATTGTAACAGGTCTGCTAAACTTTATTTCCTTATGAATATGAACAGCCCTAAAAGGCTGGCATGAGTGGATGCTGTTCAAAAATAACTTAGGAAGAGAAGTTTTTGCTTTTCTCTGTTTCAGTCTGAAGATGAAGGCTGAAACTAAAAGTTTAATTACAAGTTAATTTATTCAGTAGAACAGGCCTAACACTTTCAAAGATACCTTATAGATTAGTTATCCAGGTTCTGATTTTCATTGGCAGCAGACAGATAACTTCAGCTTTATAGGCAGACTTAAAAAAGTCTTTTGAAGATTCAAATATTAACATAAAATATCCTCAGGTGTAAGAAGTCTCCTGAGATCTAAGACAAAAATGAAAAGAACAAAGATCAAAGTGTGATCTTTAAAGTACCTAGTTAGAGCTGCCTCAATGTGGAAGTGGCAAGGTTTTTCCATGGTAATTCTTTTATTCTTCCTGTAAACACTTAATATAGCCAAAATAGATCTAAAATACAAAATTAAGTTCTGACAATAGCAAATTCTAGATTAGTGTCTTTATTGAAAGTGTGTTGAGACACTGGAACAGGCTGCCAGGGAAGTGACCGAATCACTTGTCCTGGAAGCAATAAAAAAAAAATGTAGGTGTGGCACTTTGGGACATGGGTTAGCTCTGAATATGGCAGTGCTCAGTTAAGAGTTGGAATCAATTACGTTATTAGGGGTATTTTGCAGCTTTAACAATTCTATGATTCTGTGAAAACAACACATAGATGAAGCATTTAGAAGAACTTTATCTCCTTACTTGTTGAAAAGTTAGTAGAGCTTTTCGTTACATATTCAAATTTTTTTGTAAACTACAGGATTAATTATGTTTATTTTCATGTTGATTTGGGCCAGACTATCAGGATTTAATACTGCATGCAATACCTCTGTCTATTGGATTATAGTTTTTTAATTTCATTGCAGCTATGGTTTAATTAATAATTAATGTTGAATTACTATTTTATTAAAAAATATATATTCACAAACTCTTAAAAGGAATTTTGGAAACTTGGTTGTAAAGCATAGACACGTCTGTGGACTGTATCTTTTTTTTACCCTTATCAAAGTTCTCAGAGAGTACAGCATAGTTTATGGACATATGTATTTATACAACAAGAAATCCTGGGTAGGAAATCCTGAGATCTGCAGGAGCTAAGCATGACCTGCTTGACCTGCAAAGTAATAAATAAATAGTCTCCTCCAGGTATAAACCAAGAATGCAAAGTTCTGCAGTCTTTTTCAAGACTGAAAAGTGATAAATTGAAATTCAGAGCTACAGGAAAATAGGGCTAGAATAGAAAACACTATATGACCTTTGTAACATGTTATTGTAGGATGTCTGAGTAGGCATATGCATATATATATAAACAGGATGTTAATCATTTATGCTGTGAATTGAAGGAGCAGCAAGGACAGAAATTTATAAATACTTCTCATTTCTTGATGTCCTAAATAGCCTGATACCTACTCAGAGAACTGTCTTTTTATAGAGCAGAAAAGTGTATTTTCACGAATGCACTGCATCAGCTAGATAATCAGATGAAGAATGAAACTATCAAACACATAAATAACAAGGATGGTCATCTGTGTTCCACTTCCTTGTACTGACCATTTTGGGAATGTGCAACATTTATTGCTGATTACATTTTGTATTTTATATGCCTAGCTTTAGAAAACTTTAGAGAGCAAAATTAATACACAAAGTAGCCATATTTCAGTGCTTTATGATTGTATGGCCCCAGATTCCTTTTCCTTGATGTAAGTCAGATCCAAGTAGTGGTTGAATTCAAGCATAAATGCTGTGGGTTTTCAGTACAGAATCTGTCTAAGAATCTGTCACAGTCACATGCAAAGCAGCAACAGAGTTGCAATTTTTCGTATTCCCATTTTATATAAAATAAAACATTGAAAAACATTGCATAAATTTAACAAAAGTGACATAATCAAGTGTAAACAAAATTATTTTTAAGTGCAATATTTTTGCTGTCCTGCATGTTAATAAGATAAGAGCTTAAATTATAAAACATTTTGGAACTTAATACTTTGTTCTTCAAAAAAATCAGTAAATACTTAATTTTAATTTAACTTGCTCTGGACTTTTTGCAGCAGCTTTTTTTTTTCCTCATGTGTCTCTGTTTCTTCCAGTCCAACCCCCCATACCACATGCTCTGCAATTTCTCCTGTTTCCATTTCACCCTTCTAAGAACTGCTCAGTCTAAGTACTGAGTACATTGAGAACACCATGACACGTTCCAAAAACATAAAGTTAACCCATAAGTGTCCCGCGACACAATGCACAAACCCAGGGAAACAGTTCCTCCTAGAAGCTGCCACAGCCCCGAAATTATGATAAAGCATGCCTTCCTGAACTGATCAGTGATGCACTTTGATGAAGGACTTAATTACCATCAGTTATGTACTCGACACCATTTTTGTCATCAGCACTCTCTCCACCTTTTGCACACATGGCATTTCATAAATAAGAAGATAAAAACCTTTGCATGAAATCTTCTTATCAAAATGACCAAAATCTGGACTGCATGCTTGAGTATCTTAAAAACTTCTTGCATTCCAAGGCAATGAAATAGTTAAGATGAAAACCGATGAAAAATAGATTCCAGTACTTTGCTATTTCATAGCTGCAAGGGTTAGCTGTAATTATGCTCCTTAATTTTTTTTTTCCATTTTTATTCATCTGAACAAACCCTTCAGGTTTACAATTCCATGACTCTTTGTACATATGTACCTATGTATGTCGGTATGTATGTACATATATGTGCATGCATTATTCAGAACCTAACCCCATATGGAGAATTCTGCTTTCTTAGGTATCCTCTTATTCTTTTTTTTTTTTTTGTACCAGAAAGTAGTAAAACATTTTGAGATGTTATTAGGTTTTTAAGTTAAAATCTGGATTCCACCTTAAAAATGTTCCATACTGTATGTTGCATAGCCTGGGGCTCTGACTAGCTGCCAAATATCTATCAGAGAGTGATTTATGATATATGATATGTTCCTCAGCCCAAGTGGAGACTGTTTAGTTGAAACATGAGAAAGGAGAGCCCTTGTGCTCTCCAAACCATGATGACAAGTTTCTGTTTGGCTTTCTGAGTGAAAGCACTAAATGTGCTATATTTTACAACACCGAAACTTATGTAAGGAACAAAACTAAATTCACTTAACCCCTGGTTTCATTAGTTTTTCCTTTTTTTTCCTTTCCATTTTTTTTGTGAAGTCTGCTTCCTATTGTAACAAGCCCATTATTATTTTGTTGTTTGCAGGGTCTGTAAAAAAGAATTGCTACAGTTTAGTTTCTAAAATTAAAATATCTTCAATATCTGTGTGACCATATTTTTTTAAATGAGATTTCAGTCATAACATTAAAACTTTGGTTGCACTTTTCTTTCAACTGTAACTAAAAACTGTGCTATGCTTTCTGGTGCATTTTGTTCTGAAAATAATTTGTCTCTGAAGCTGTAAAGAAGTACCTCTTCCACGCTGTTTTTGGGGCTCCCACTTTAAAATTCCTGGGTAGAACAATATTGTCAGCGACCTCTTTAGTCCTGAACAAGAAAATTCCTCAAACTCTTTTTACTGTATTCACAGATACTTCCAGCCATGGGAAAGAAGAAGAAAAAAAAAAGAAAATGCTGCCTGTTTAATCTAGCTGATGTGTCTGTTTTAGCTAGATATTCATTCACCACAGTACCAAAATGTTGAAGTACAATGTGGAAAAAAACCCCCCAAACCCAAAACAAACTCTTGTTGCTTCAAGGGGGGCTGGATTTGTTTCTTCATATCATTATATTATCTTTGCATGTTCTCTCTCTGCTTTTGTTATCTCTGTTTTTGCTGTGGAAGAACAGCTGATATGGAAGGCTGGTTTTCCACAGGGAAATGAAATGGTCAGCCTAGAGCATGCTCTGATCTCAAGCAAAGCTTTTCACAGCTGCACAGAAAATGCACTCTTCAGCATTTTGTATGTATGATAGACTGAAACCCTCTGCCTACTTAGAAGATGCAGTAAGTGCATATTATGAAAACATGTATCCCCCATTTACAAAACCTTGCAGCTCAGTACCTGAAAAAAACCTTTGAATCTGAGCCAAAATGCAGAAGGAAACAAATATTTTTTCTATGAGTCTACAAAGAATAGTTATGAAAAAGGTCATATCTAGTCTCAGGAGTGCTTCCCAGATCTACTATGATATTGTTCCAATGCTCTCTTTAAGGGAAGAACGAGAACCAGGATGGCACTATTCAGTCTGGATTTTTGCCAAAGGATATGGGCCCAGTAGAGCTAGGGATAGTAGAGCTTTTACCACGCACCAGTCCTGGCAACTGTAAACATAGGATCATGGCATGTGTAATGACATCTATCCCCCACTCAGCCCAGATACAGACAGGAAATCAAATATACCCTCTGACACAAGAAACTGCTGGCAGCAAAAGAAACTTACTTTTCCTGTTCTGAGTGCTTGTAAAGTCACTAAACACAAGACCTAATTTCTATAAGATTCATTGAAGACTTAGATGATTTTCACACATGTGATTTGCAATTCTTTGGAGATGCTGCAAATCATGTGGACTTGAGAGGTCACTTTGGCCTCAGTCCATTGAGGCTATCAGGATGAAAGATCAGGCTTTTGAATTGGACGTGCAAAAAGGGCAGCCAGTAGATAACCAGCATGCATAACTCTCAGACCGTTAAGACAGAGGAGAGACTGCTGAAGAGGTAGGATAAATGGGCTGTGACACAAGTATGTTTCTTTTTATGTAGAATATTATTCTTGCTCAGTTAGAATTAAAGCTCTGCAAAGGCAACTTGACAAAAAGTCCATAGCAGAAAAAACCCAATCAACACTGTCTATTGAGACTGACTACCCTTTCTGTTCCCGGGTCAGTATATTATTAATAGATGACTTCAGGCTCAGTTATTGGCCCCTTCTGGATATCTGCAAATCAACAACTCAGGGAAGCCCCACTCTGAGGGCTTCTCTAGTGTTACTTTTATTTTGTTACCCACAAGCCCAGGCACTGAAAGATGTTGTGGGGTAATGCAGCTGATTGCTTTAAGAAAAGGTGGAAGCTAGAAGCCTAAGAACTATGTATATGCTTAGAAGGTGAGCATTTTTTAGTTTGGGAATAGACACACCATCATTCAGAGTTGTGCGCTGATTTCACTGCATTCATTTCACCAACATGAATGTGCGTCACATTCTTACTTTGAATTTAATCTTGGTATATTCTGAAATATGTCTTTAGAAACCTGCAGCTTTTTAAAGTCCTTTTAAAAATGTTAACTTAGTTGTAGTCACATATTGCCTTTTTGAGGAAAAAATAGGACTCTGAGTCTGAGCACACTCACTACACTTGAGATATGTATGAAGGCATACAATATTGAGAGAAAAAATAAACAAAACCTTACCAACTCTTAAGAATGGTTTGGCAGAGAGGGACAGAAGACTATGAATAGAATAATCCTCTAACCCGTGACAAATGTGAACATTTGTGTTCTGAATTAATCAGAATTGCTGCGTGGCTTTTTAGTAAATACAGTGTAATAATACTACACTTACTACTGTTTAATGAGTTGTAGGGATCATATTTATCTTGGAGTCTTTGTTTTCTTTTGTCCAAACAGGCAAAATTTCCACTGTTTTGTGTAAAGTGACCCAGCCTCTTCTGTCACAGTGATGTAAACATGACCCAGTTTGCTTTATCTGGAAGATCCACAAGCAGGGTTGCAGTAGAGAATGGAGCAGGACATAGAAAATACATAATGAGCTAGCATGATACCTAGAAATGTCTTTTGATTGTCTTTCCACCATTTCTCACACTGTTACAGCAACATTTGATGTCCTGAAAGAATTATGTTTATAATCGGAGTAAAAGCCTGCCTATGGAATGCTAATTAGCAACTATTTAAAACTAATTTGGAGGAAAAAAAATAAAGAATTAGTCTTTAGATCTCTCAGTCTGAGGAATTCGGGTATTATTTGTTACTTTACTGACAATACCTAAAAGGTCTAGTTGTGTTTAAAAGTTTAAAACTTTATGTCATCTGGTGTCTGTTTTGCAGAACTATTAGAATATGGAAACTGTTGAGGATTATGGGTTCACCAGCGAGTTTCCCTCACTTGGGAGCAATCTATTGCTCATTTAGAGTACAAACAACTCTATTACTGCTAAAATAATTGTTTGAGACATTTTCTTGTGCCTAAATTTTCAGTATAAGTGCTGAGACTTGCAACTCAGCTAACGTCAGCAGCAAACAAACATCCTGTCAATGTGCCTGGCACTCTGTGTTCCTGTATGATTGGCAGGAAACAGAGTGTTTGGGGAAGGGGAAGATGGACATTACAAAAACTGTAAACTTGTTTTCCCAAAACAATGGCATGATACAAACCCAAAGGGGCCTTTTATTAAAATATTTGCTGTTAGATTAATGAGTTGCAAGGGTAAGTGGGGGGAGGAATGGTAGAGGGTGTGATTTCTCAACATATAACTGAGGTTTAATATAACTGGCATTTTATACACACTTATTTTTTCATACTCTGTGCTTCAGCCACACTGTAGAATGCATGGAGCTGAAACCACCCATCTGTATGTGTTCACCCCACTGGGGTTCATTTCTAGTATGCTGTATTGGCATAGTAGTTGCTACGTTAACTTGGTCTGTCTTCATGATCAGTGTCCAGAGCAGATGTCCTTCTACTTTTTGGGTCTATCACAGCTCAAACTGTAAAGCAGACCAGGTTTTTTGTTGTACTATTGCCACTCTGGCATTGTGCAGAAGGTTAGCTTTAATCTCTGCGGGGCATTGTGTGCAAGTCCAGCTGGCCAAAGCTGCAGTGTATGTGCTGAGCAAGCATGTTTCCCAGCTGCCTGGGCAGCATCTCCTGCTCAGTCACTCTCCAAAACTCTTAGAGCTGTGCTGCAACCTGGAAGCTCCTACAATGATGGAAAGTGAGAAAGCGCTCTTCATTAGACTGCAGTCTTTTAATCTTAAGCCTTCTGGCTTTCTCTGATGCTTCTCTTCTGAAAAATATTCTGGAACTATTTGTGAGTTTTATACATCTATACAGACAGTGAGACAACTAGTTTAGCCATTCACATAGCACAAAAGTAGTTAAGGCCTGTCAGGAGGGGATTGTTGAATCAGGTGGTATTTGAAGGACAGTCATAACTGGGAAGTGGAATTTGTTTTTTTTTTTCCTATTCCTTCCAGTAGGCATATCCATCTTGGCACTGAGACCCAAGAGCATCTTCTGAAACCACCAAAGTAAATTGAAGTTGGTTCTTAAAAAAAAAAGGTGTTGCAAATTATTTGAAATTTGTTCAACTGTGAAAGATTTTTTACTATTGTGAAAGGCTTTGAACTAAAAGATGTCAGCTTTGAGTTGGTGTGTGATACCATCTGGCACATTTGCAGCAGCAATTGCTTAATATCAGTGGTGGTTCAAGCAAGGAGCCTAATGAATTTTGGCAGCAAGTTTGAATAACAATGAGAAAGCTGAGTTTCTGTTCATTGGTCATAAACAAGGACATTTGTGTTGCCTTACAGTGCTAGACCCAATGAAAAGCAAAAATTCTGCTGGTGAATATTTGTACTGGTCTTAGCCAAGAGAGTAAACTTTCTCTGTAGTAGCTGGGGTGTGGCTGTGTTTTGGATTTCTGACAGAAATCAGGGTTGATAAGGGTGGATGTCCTTGTTACTGCTAAGCAGCACTGATGCATCATCAAGACCATTTCTGCTCCTTGCACTGCCCCTCCACTGAGTGCACTGGGGTGCAGCAAGCCAGGACAGCTGACCCCAACTGACCAGAGGGATGTAACCTACCACAGAGCCTCATGGTCACCACCTTGAGCTGGAGGGAGAAGGTAGAAGTGGGACATTTGGAGTTGTAGGACTTTTCTTCCCACTGTTACATGTGATGGAACCCTGATTCCCTGGGGATGGCTTCTGCTGTGCCTATTAATCTGCTTTTATCTCAACTCATGATTTTTTTTTTTGTTTTACTATTTCAGTTCTCTTCCCTGTCCCACTGCGCATGCAGGCCTGAATAAGCAGCTGTGTAGTGCTTATTTGCTGGCTTGGTTAAACCATAACAAAATTGGGTGCTTCTCTGGAGTCATATGCTTTCCACCTACTCAGAATCTGCCAGCCATACAAGGGCTATTATGCTGCAAAAATGACAAGGTAAGTTGAAATGTGGAGCAGATAATGCTGTGGTGAGACAACAGTTACCACTTTACAGAAATCAGTGGAACACATCACCCCACTGGACATTAGTATATTCCCACCACACTGTAAAACGTGAAAAAGAATTGTCTGACATGCTGTGTCTAGAGCTCCTTTCTTTCCTGTGCAGATGAGGCAAGTACATGTACATGGATCACTGTAGAGACATTTATTTCCTTAATTATAGGTAGATGCACTAGGTGTCCAAGGTGTGTTGGAGGAGATAAGGAGAATTTGGTCTAACTCCAGGAGGCTATTTCTCCTCCAAATGTGTCTTAATCTATAAACAATACATGCACAGCATAAAATAAAGAAACTAACCAGCTTTAACCAAAGCTTCTTTAGTACCAGAACTTAGTCACAAAAAAGACAATAAAGATTCCACTAGAGGAAAGGATGGTGTAATTTATATTATGGAAATTTAACATGTTCTTCCTTCCCCTATCATTGTCACTCCTTTATAGTGTAAAGGAGTGGCTAGTGGATGTTTGATCAAGGATGTCATGTTGTAGACATGGCAGTAAATCTACCTCTATTTGTCTACATGCTCTGCAACCCAATGTGAAGGTGTGGGCAGATGGGACAACTTGCTACTCTCTCAGCCCACACAGGCAATTTACAATAGCTTGGGAGATGCCTGTAAAGCTTACTGACTAAAGTACTAACTTGCACTTGTGGAGCCATAGGACTCATTTTGGTTAGGACTGGCTGAAGGTTCTTTTTTCTTCAAATCTTATGAATGTTTGCAATTAGCTTGTCATAAAGACTTGGTCTTTGATTTTACAGCAATTTTGTTTAATGTTCAACCAACACATGCTTCCTACAATGCTCTCCAGGCTTAACTAAAAGTCTTGTCTTGAGTAAAAATATTCTCCTTATGGTGAACCGGTTACCTGGTGTATAAGCTGAGCAAACACAGAATAGTGAAAGAAAAGCCAGCAGCAAATTCTATTTTAAATTGGAACAAATATAATTGGGGAAATTGCATGTAGACATCATCAGTCATAGTAAGAGATTTCTCTGTGAGTGGCATCTAATTTAATGATTTCACAAATGGGTGGGGGTGACTCCATCAATTTTTGGTGAATTGACAAGCTCATTACATTTATAATAGCCAGGACTTGATCCTGTAAACCTTACTCACCAGAGTGAAAAATAGTTTGAGGCAATGCCTTTAAAGTGCAAAATAAAGGAGAAAAAAAGATCAAAACAAATATATTTTTCCCTCCCTTTTTACCATAAACAGAATATTCCTGATGCTGATAGAGAGATAGTCTTTCTTGTCTGCTCTGAGGTTTAAATCAGTCTTCCATTTTTATTTTGATGCATAATTGAGGTAAAAAGCATTATTGCAATAACCATAATAAAAGCAATAATACTCATCTCACTGGATAAGCAAATTATTAGTTACTCAGTATGTTATGACAAAGCAGTATTGTGAAGGGAATGGAATCAAATACTTATTTCTTACAACAGTAGAACTCAAACACTCCTATATCTTGCGATGATGTCTTTTTGCTAGACTTCAGTCCTCCATTTAGCCATTTAAGAAAAGGAGAAAGTAAAATTCAAAATATATCAGGCTGCCTGTGCATCAAGTGTTTCACTAAATGCTCTCCTCTAGTGCATTGCTAGCACAATAGCTGGCAGCTGGGCAGCATATGATGATTCCAAGGCTTAAGTCAGTGATCCTGAGGAAACAATCTCACCTTCACTGCTCTATTTCTGTCCTGGACTGAGAAGGAATTTTTGATGGTGTACACAAAATACAGACCAACATTTATTATACTTAATTTTGAGCCTAAAAGTATTTTTACAGCATTTTTATCTCAAAGGACACTAAAATTATTTGTGGTTAACTGAAAACAGTTATCTCCAAGGATGAGAGAAGTTCTGTGCCAGTTATGATATGCAATTTTGAGAAAAAAAAACCAGATAATGGGAAAGAAGAAGGGAAAAGGAAGAGAAGAAAAGGAGAATGAACATAAGACATAGGTGCAGAGGAGTACAGCTGTATTTATGGGGACACAAAGATTCATAATCTTGGTAAAAAATCCCTGAAAGTCATAAATAGGAAATAGAAAATTTTGAAATTCATACTCATTCATAGACGGAAAAATTATTGTCTTCTTCTGAGAATCAACATATGATGTCATGAGGCATACTGTGGGATTTGGACTACCCTATAAAGCATTTTCTTGTGTTGGATCAGTAAAAATACACGTTAACTGAGGCGACATTATGTTAGCTTTACTTTCTGGCAAATCCGTCCTTTATAAATTGATAAAAAGGCTGATTTACTTGTAAAGTTTAATTCTACCCTGATTAGAGATCACTTCATCACTTGAAATACTTAGAGCAGGGGGGAATTAGAAGGGAGGGAACCAGTTTCCTATTTATACTTTAAATAATAGGCATTGGACACCTGGCACCCTATAAATACTGTGACACTGTACGATGGCAAACATGGGCACAATGCACTGCTTATTCTCAGTTGAAATCCATCTGCACACTACAGTAGTAAGACAAAAGAGGATTGTTAGCACTTAAAGGCACCTTGACGCAGTCATACCACTTGACTGTTTTATTAATTGCCCCATCTGTTAAGTGAGAACTTTCTGACATAGGTTGGTACACACTCTTAAACCCCTTGGTCTGCTTCCTATTGGTTCCACATGTGTTTGTATTTGTTCTCAGTAGGCAGAGATTCCAGAGAGAAAATGAACCGCTGCAGATCGATTGCAGTATCAGTCATGCAGAAGACATGGTAATACATGCCGCTTCAGCCTGGCTTGCTGTTAACCCTTTGAACGCAGACAAGTAGAGGGTGTGGGGCGCAGAGAAAGAGAGAAACCAGTAAGCTGCCAAAGAGTCTGCTGGGAGAAATAGGATTGGTATCATGACTTCTAAATTACTCATCTCGTTAGGGGCTCTCTGCCTTCCAATAAGTCTTTGCAAATTACATTTCCACTGCTGCCTGTCTTAGAGCTATGTACTTTAATACAGCCAAGCCAGACAGTATTAGGATAATGTGAAAGATTACACTGCTGTGCCGAGTATTCCTGCCCATTCTGCACTGCCTGGATAATTCTCTGACAAAATTATAGTGACAAGAGGAGCGACTGAAGCCTAGAGTGACAAAAGCCAGAGCATTTAAAGGTAAGACCATTATTCACACAAGAAATAAAACAAAGACATAATGTTGCTAAGTATTTGCAGAAGGTGTAGGCCTGCTTCCCAGAATTTTTGACTGGCATTTATGGTATTGCTTGGAATTATATGCTAAAACATGATTTTCCAGGGCATTGAGGAAAAACCTGTAGTTTGAAGACCTATACTATGGACACATGGACAGTAATTCAAAACTTTTCAATTTATTGAGCAAGTGGGATTGAAATGAAAGACCATCTTCATGTGAACTCACAGGTAGAAAAGCAAGCAGTATTCTCATTAATTAAAAAAGACTGGCAGTGTAGTAGCTGGTAGGGCTCTAAAAACTCAGTGAAAATTTTCTTTAAATGTGACTTCTGTGAATTGTTCACCTGTATTCCTATGATGATGCTTGAGGGAGGCAAGTAGGACCTGTTTTCTCAAAAGTTCAAGGCAGCATAAAATCTTTTGTTACAGTGCTACAGTTGTGTTGACTGCTAAAACTGCTAGAGTGAGTACAAAGGTCCACATAATCCAGTCATTGTTCATAGAACCACTTAGGTTGGGAAAGACTTGTGAGACCAGCAAGTCCATCCATAAACCTGAAAATGGCAAGTCCACCACTAGTGCCACTTCTACCTCTATTTTAAGTACCTCCAGGGAGAATGAAACAATCACTTTCCTGGATTGCCCTTTTCAATGCCTGTCTGGGTTCTGTGAATAAATGTTTCCTAATATCTCATCTAAACTTTTCCTGGGGCAACTTGAGGTCATTCAGTCTCATTCTGCCTCTTGTTACTTGCAAGAAGAGACTGATCCCCACCTTGCCACAACCCCAAGTTTTAGAGAGAGATTAGGTCCCCCCGACCCTCTTTATCTCCAGGCTAAACAACCCCAGGTCCCTCAGCTGCCTCTCATGGAGCTCCAGACCTTTAATCAACTTTGCTGGCCTTCTCTGGACACAATCCTCAATGTCTTGTAGTGAGGGGCCTAGAACAGGGCACAGCCCTTGATGTGTGGATAATCATAGCTATCTTTTCTTAAAACCCTCTAGTTAGATCTAAAGTAAATGTGCAGTGGTTACACTAGAGAACTAGAGGATGCATCAGAGATGACTCATATAAATTTTAATACAGTTTTTACATGGTATTTTAGCTTTGCCAATCATAGAATCATAGAATGGTTTGTGTTGGAAGGGACTTTAAAGAGTAACTAGTTCCAAACCTGGGGCGACGTGCAGGGACACCTTTCAGTAGAACAGGTTGCTGAGCCCCATCCAACCTGTCTTGAACTGTTTTGAACACTCCCAGGGGTCGGGTGCCCACCATTTGTCTGGGCATCTTGTTCTTCACCACCCTCACAGTAAAGAATTTTTTTTCTAGCATTTAGTCTAAACCTACTCTCTTTCAGCTTGGAGTCACTCCCCCTTGTCCTGTCACTACATGCTCACGTAAGTAGTCTCTCTCCATCTCTCTTGAAGATTTCCTTCAGGTTCTGGAAGGCTGCAATTAAGCTGGCCTGGAATTTTCTCTTTTCCAGAGTGAAAAACCCCAGTTCCCCCAGCCTTTCCTCACCTCCTCAGAGGTGGTCTATCTTTCCAATAAATTTGACAGTATTTCTCTGGACTTGCTCCGAGATGTCCTTTCTGTGCTCAGAATCATCCTAAAAATTACATCAAAGATTTAATCTTAGAGTTTATGTGAAATGGAAAATTTATGTGCTTGGGAGGGTAACACACTCTACATGAACAGAATTAAAAGATAACTGATGGTGTTTCAGCCATCTACTTCTTTTTAAAGATACACATTTTCTATAAAAGCTCAGGATTAGTCAAGCATAGAAGTTTCCAGGTGTAATGAAGCATATGTAAGTTGACCCACTCTTTCAGGGTCTCTTGGAGGAATATAATGTATGCATCTTTCTCACAGAATATTGTAGTAAGGTGATGTGGAAATTTCTTAGTTTTGGAGCTTTGAGTCAGATTTTCTGATGATGCTTGTTGAGGAGTATCCAGAGGCTGTGCTTTTTAAGTTTTGCCTTTTTTTAAACTGAAAGATCACATGGAAAAATTTGTGAGCATTGGACAGTATACTTTTTTTATATACTTTTTATTTTTTAAGGCCATAAAGAATCTTGACCAATTAAACATTAATATTTGAATTACAGGTATTAGCTAATTATGCTTCTTTTCCAAGTTATTACTGCAAAATTGAGGTTGATATTATTGAAAATGTATATAGAAGTATTTGCTGTGTTCTGTTTCTGAGGAACTTAAATAAAAACATCATCACAAACCTACAAAGCAATCTTGAATCCAGTTTAGTTAAGAACAGCACACTAGCCCAAAAAAGTGGTCTTTTGTACAAATAGAGTTAGTAAAGAGACTTACATATATAATAGTTTCTAAGGTGATAAGACTTAATATGATGATAAATTCTGGGAAGTCACAAAAAGTAGTTGCTGGAGAGACAACAAGTGATTTCTTCTGTGTCCTGGTGTCCCTAAGTCATGGTTTTGCCTCTATAGATTCATTATATGAAAACAGAATGTTAAAGACATTCTGTAGGGGTGTGCTGATCATAAAATTCCTTAATAAACCCTTTTTTTCTAGCAAAATGTTTTATTGTAAACATTCATTTCACAGAACATTTTAAAATTATTTATAATTAAGAGCTAATGCCCATGGACTAGATTATATCAATGACCTCCTGCTGGTTCATGAATGCAGAAGGATTTATTTTCCAAACAGCTGATCCTCTGACACTGTTCTATTAGAGCAATATTTTTTTTATTATATAGAATGAGTAGGGCAGGTTTAAATATTTTATCTGACAGATATGGGTGCACAGATGTGACAGATACTGGGCTGTTTGCGCCAATGCACTTTTACAGACAGAGCTGAAAGTGGCTCTCTCTAGGTCCTAGATAAATTACTGATTTTGAGCAGACTTTGGTATTTAATTGCACTTGAAGACTTGTTTTCATGTTTCCATTCCCTTCCATTCCATTTCTCAGAAAAAGACAGCAAAATTTAAAATTCCATCAATTTATAATGATTTCCACAAAACAGTTCCACAAAACAGGCTCTTATTAGGAAAGTGTTGGGAAACAGGAAAGAAAAACAAGAAGTATATCCTCTATAGAGCAAACAAAATTAATAAAATTGTATGTTACTAGGATTGCTCAAGGGAAAATATGGTTCCAATGGTCTGTGTGCAGCCTGAATTTTACTTTAATCTCACTTTTATTATGATTCCCAGAAGTGACCAGTGCTGAGTCAACAGGAGTAAAGACAGAGAATTTCCCTTCCAGAAGAGTCTGCACTCTTGTCTTTTTTTCCTTTTTTATTGTGTGTACACACCTGTGACTCAAACATCAAGAAAATGGTGAAGGAGAAATGCGGTTTTATGCAACAGTCAGTGGCACAGTCAGCTGAGCATATCTTCTAACACAAGCTATGTCACTGGCTCCTTCTATCACTCTGAGCACCTAACTGCTCTGTCTCTCTGCTGGGACTGTGGCATTAGATTATTAACATCTGTACAAAACATCAAGAGTCATGAAAAATTATCATTATCACAAGTTTTTTGGGACATAGTAGGAAAAAAAGAAGTGGGTAGCAGTTACAGAAGAAGGAAGTCCTCCTAGAGACTAAGTGCTGAACAACAGATCATCTTAGAAGGTACCTTAGAAGAAAAGCTGACATGAATTTTTTAATCCCAGAACAATAAAAAATGAAAATACTGCAAAATACTAACCTACAAGGCAAGTGATGATTATGAAATTTCAGAGTTAATGGGCTTTCTTTACAACTTTTTGAGAGGAATACTGTGGAAGATGTTGCAAAACCCCTCCCAGTGGTAAAGAGTAAGCCATCACAATTGCTAGATATCCTGTTGGTTATGAAATATGTCTCTTCTTTGTCACACTCCCTCACTCCTTTGAAAGACTTTATGAGTCAGGTCACCTTCTAGCGGTTTCTTTTGAAAGATAATTTTGAGTGGAACTATAAATTCTTTATAAAAATGTAGCTAATACACTATTTCTGATGTTGAACACTATTGGCCTGCACTAAATTAATTAAAGAAAGATTAATTTTCTTTACTAGGAGAGGGAGAGAGTGCATGAGAGCAGGAAATGTTCTTTACACATCAGTCTCTCTTAGGGAATAATTGAATGCCAAGACTGCTGACCAGGCTGCAGCTATAATGAGCTTTTATTAACTTTTCTATTAGTGCTCCAATTCTTTGTCTACTAAGATCTCCTCTTTTCATATGGCATCAATCCCAGGTGGATGATCATGCAGTAAAGCATTGATTTTGCTCAACTAATAAATGTGGAAATAAGAAAATGCTTTCCCTGAAGCTAACCAGTGTTGTCTGGAAATATATCCTTCACACAGAGTGTGTCCAAATGTCTGGGAACAATGTGAAGTCTGTGTTCCCATCACTCAAAGTTTAGGAGTCTATCAAAGAGCAGGAAAAAGTTGGGCCATTACTGTGGGATCACAGTTCACCATTAGAGGTGCTGTAACACTGTTAGTGCTTGGTAAAAGCAACTTTTTGAAAAGGTTATGAACCTAATGGCTTAGTAAGATTTTATGCCAGTTTTACTCAGGTACTCAGTACTGCTAGAGATGGGACTAGCAAAAGCATGGCTGAACACAGGTTTCTAACTGGACAAAAAATTTGTCTTCCTTCTTTTCCAAGGACTTCGTGTCTCTTTATGTCCAGAAAGTTCAAACGAAAGAGATAAATTCTGTGGAGTCTTGAGGAAAGAGCCGATTCATTCCTGAAAACACAAAGAAAATTATGAAAGGGCTATTCCAGTTCAAAATGGGAATATGTTCCAGTTTATTTTTTGTGCTTTATGGATTGTAGAGAAAAAATCCCGTGTACCTAAATACCCTTGGTACTAGCCAGAATGTTCTCCCAAGAATACCTCTGCAGTAGGGGTGAATGAGAAGGTAAGATGAGCCTCAGGGAGTGTGCAAAATACACAGGCAGACGGGTAAGAAGCAAAAAGAGATGCCAGTACAACTGACTAAAGAAAACTTGAAGTTGGACCTCACAGCTAAGTACATGTCTGCTGAGCCTTCCTGTGAAGATCTCACCCACATCTCTGGCACTTTCACGGCAGATAACCTAAGCTGACATTCACCTTGGCTACTTTACAGAAGTAATATTTTCAGCTGGACAAACTGTTGTTGAACAGCAGCTCCATTGAATTAGTCATGTCTTCCTTTATGAGCATACATGTTTTCTTTTCCATAGCAGGGATTTTTTTTTTTATTCTGTTTTGGTTTGGGGTGTTTTTTTTTGTTGTTGTTTTGTTTTGTTGGGGTTTTTGGTGTTTTTTTTATTTTTGTTTTGTTTTGATTTGGGGTTTTTTTGTCCATACTAAGATACTCTCAGTCCCCCTTTCCACTTTTCAGTGTTGCCAGGTTTACTTCCACAGAGTGGTCATGTACTTACAGTACACTTACAGTACTTTGTCGGGAAGCAAACCATGGTTTTGATCAATTTTATGAAGCAGATTTTTTAGTGTGTGAGATGTAGTCGTGGAGAAAAGTTATCACACTTGCCATTTTCCCTTCTAGGTTTTTAACTTTGAAGTAAAAATGAGGCCTTTGTGGTTATTGATACAACTCTCATCCTAGCCTACAATAGACAAGATCCTAGACATAAAAAAGAGGAATTGCAAAATATTTGCACAATGGAAACTTTACCTAGAATAGCATAAAAATTATTAAATTGGATATGGAATCATTCAGCTAGTTGCCCAGCTGCCTCTGAAAAAAAATGTTTAGCAAAAAGGGTGGGATGATTTGCACCAATGTTTATCCTCCCAAAAAACTGTCAGTCAACAATGTTTTTCTCTTTTCTGAGGAACAGGATTTGTCAGACTTCCTGAGCCAATGGTATTTAAAATATAAACAAATTAAGACAAAAAAACAATCGGTGTTTTTTCTACAAAGGGGCTATTCATTTATGTTTGGCTTTTCATTAAAAAGAAAAAAAAGAGGTACTGCAATATGTCTAACTACAGGGCCGTGTAAAAACATTCATGTGTAGGGCAACATCTAATTTTTTTCCAATCAACTCTCAGACCAGCTTTTCATTGGTCTACTTCTCAATCAATTTGGTCAGTAAAAAATCATAATCTAGCTACCTAATTCTGCTCTGCAGAATAAAGTTCTGTGTGGTACTACCTTCTTTTGATCATTGTCAAATCCTAGTCAATGAGTAGTCTAAAGTTAGTGGACTTATTTGTGTAGTTAGGTGTGCTAGGCAGATGATAGGATTTGTCTTTTCCTCTGTGCTGTCACCTGCAGACAGAGTCGAAGAGTGCAGAATTACAGCTCTGAACCATGTTCTCCAGATCTAATCATTTTATAATCAGCAGAGTAAAAGAAATATAATGCCCTAGATTGAAAGCAGCTAAAAAAAGTCCCTACTCCCATGCTGCACTTACATGCTCTCTTTCATCCAAACACCCTCAGTCTCACAAAAACTGATGGACAATGGAATATATTTTTATTGTAATGTGTAAGGAACAGCATGACATGACTTTCCTGGGGTTTCATTGGTCTATTTCTTGTTTAGGACATCATGTTTCTGTCATTATGTGAAAATTACCTATTATCAGTTCATCCACCAGACCATAAAAGTAAACAGAGGGACAAAACCAAACTAAATCTACCCATATTTACAGGAAAAACTAATGGTGCATTTTTCCAGTTTCCTCTATTTAGCAAGAAAATCACCACTCAAATGCAGTGAATAACACAGATCATCTCCAAGCTTGAGGTGCTGTGGGTGAAGATGAGTGGAGAGGAACTAAAGCCTTTCAGCTCAACAAGCAATTGTTTCTGTGGGAGAAAGGAGATTGATTGTAAATGTCTGCTACACTCTGCTCACTTCAGCAGGCAGAGATTAATATTTTGAGAAATATTCAAAGCAAAGGCATCACACATTTTATGCTTCATGTCCTAAATCAAATCAAAGAAACATACAGAACCAGGACACTTCTAAGAAGTCATATTTTAGGCTGGTAAGACATAAGGTGTAATAACTACTATAACAATACATGATTTATCATGTCTTGCTATTTAATTGTCTTTCACACTGTGCTTTCCATTCTATCCTCTGCCTCGCTCCAAACCACACACTGAAAAAACTATTTCTACCACTTAGCATTAAAGTCTTTAAGACAGACCACAGTGCAATTAGACTATTGTCTTGCTGGAGGTGCATAACAGCTTGGCATGTGGTTTTTCTTATACTTTGCACTTGGCTTGTGTCAAGAACAAATGCCAAATGGCAACATGTGAAGTCTGTAGACAGTGGCTAAATATATCTTACTGTGACTAGTCTGCAGATCCTGTTTCATTGCTTCAAGCACCACAAAGGCAAGCCAGAAGCTATGCAAAAGGCAGGCCTCTTGGCTTGATTTCATCTGTGGCTGACAAATTCTAGAGAGGTTTCCATCCTGAGTTCCTTAGTCAAAACTTGTCAAGACACTGAGGATTTTGAACTGGTGCACATGAACCAGAGTCTGTGGAAAACACAGGAGATAAACCCTGACATGAACGCTTGCAGTGTTAGAGAAAAATACTGCTCTGGCTCAACTTCTCTGCATAGTTTAATTTTGTGTGGAAGCAACCTGGAATATCTCCCTGACTCAGACAGAGTATGAGAATACCTGCCGAAACATCAGCCCAAGCTCATCTAATCTCCGTGCTGGGTATTAAGTTGGTATTGGACTCATGGAGGAGTGAAGTGTGTAGGGAAGTGTGAGATGGCAGGGGGGTGGATGCTATCTTCACTTCCTTTTGCTACAAAGCAACAGTACCACAACTCCTAGCTTCAGAGTTCCGCATCTATGCATTGATATCTTTGTTTGTGGTTTGAGATTTTAAAAATTTGTAACTGCACACAAAATAAAAATACATATGCCTGAATATACATATTCATGTACATGCTCTTCATGTTTCTGCTTAAGAGTAAAATCTAGTTAGCAGCTTGAAGTCTTCTGTGTAAATGCTTATATGTTGATAGGAATTGTTATAACATTATAATTCAAGCAAAACAAAACTGAGTTTCATTTTTTGACCGTCATACAAATTTGCCTTAGTTTGACAGGGACTATGGAAACAGGCAGTCTCTTTAAAGAGAAACACTGTCCCTGCTATCTTCTGTATGGAAACTCTGCAACCTGAGGAAGGGGAACAAAGATGACAATAGCATAGTAATTTGCTACTTGATATTTTTGAGGTTTAAATAGCACTAGATTTTTCCCTAGGTGTCAATCTATATCTTTATGTTGACAAGAATGAGTGCATGACTGCATGGAGAAAGTAAGAGAAAGGGTGGACAGTTGGGACTACCTGACTGGGAGAGCTCTACATACAGCCAGACTTTTTTTTTTTTTTTGACATTGATTAGCTGGATCTTAGACCAACATTCAGAATAATTCCTATGCCTGTTTTAGAGCAGATGAATTCCTGTATCAGCATAAGTGGGTTGTTGCAGTTGCTGAGATACATGAGCATGTACTGTATATACTGTACCTACATGGCACATTCAAATAAAAGGCTGGGGAATAATGCCACTCAATTAGCAGCAAACACAAATTGAATGAAGATTATTAAATTTCTGTTGCTTGGTAGGAAGGCAGAAGTTCCTGTGCTTCAAATGAATGGTTAAAGGGACTGAGAACACTTCAAGGGTTCTCCAAAGCTATTATGATCTTTCAAACCAATAACTACCTTAGGAAAAACAAGCTAGAATCTTTAATCCTTTAAGAAGGAACTGGTATAATTTTACAATAAATGGGAACAGAATGCTGTGTAGAACTAAATGATAGCAGTGCTGACAAATGATAGCAGACCGGCAAAAAACTTGAAGTGTTTTAAGGGCGGAACCTGGAGAAAAAAACTGTATTCTGAGTTCATGAGTGCCTGTTCCCTGTTTTACTGCAATATTTCACCAATTAGTGTCCAGAATAGGTCACAAGGCACTCTGTTTTAGGATAAATTTTTAGACTGAAAATTTTAAGGTCTGTTTAAGCAATGCATTCACTTCCACACCATGTAAATCAATAAAACCTCTAACAACTTCTCTAACAACTTCACACTTACTTTATAAAAAAGATAATTTTATAATCTTTTTTGCACAGAAGTATATTTCAGTGTCCAGAATTATTCAGTCATAAATATTGTAGGCATTTTTTTCTTTCCTCTAAAAATCCTGAAAGTCTTTTACTATCTTCCTACTGGCCTGTTTTTTGCCAATTTTTTTCTTTATTTTAATGACATAAAATATACACATAATAGTGAAGTCACTCAGGAATGTACTGCAGCTGAAATTAACACTTCTGATATCACTTAAATGTGGTTTTGTCCAAGTTTACTATAAAATGCAACATCATGGCATTTTTAAAGAATTTGTGAGAAGGGCAATCCTGATTAAATTAGGATCATTAAAGAATGCTGGTAAGAATGGAGTGTAAATTATAAAGAACGGTAATTAAAGTATGCAAGTGAAAAAAAAGTAATGATGCTCAATTTTCAGTGAACTTGAGTCTGTTTTCAACTTCCACACTGTCATAACCTCATTTGTCAGCCAGCCTTTAGCCTATATGTACCTTAAACTCCTTTGGAGTCTCCAGTAGATTGGAGAGCTCCCATCTCCAGAGGAGAGCTCCCATCTCCAGACTGGATGGGAAGGAACAGGCAGAAGCACTGGTCTGGGCTGGGATCCATGCCAGCCTGCTAGGGCAGCTATGACCTCATAAAGTGGGCATCTTAGCTACCAGCCATTCCCCTGAATCAGGCACTAAACTTGGGCTCTCTTCCACTCAGATTTTACATGTATTTGTAGTTAACAGATATTAGTTCTCTAGTCTCATTTTTGGGTGAAAAAGCTATTTGGTGCTTTAAAGGGCGTATTACTTATCAACCACTTAAAATAATTGCAGTATAAGGAGTAAACTAAAATTATTTCATTACTTTTTCACTAAAGGAAAAGAAATTTAAATGGCTGTGAATATCAGTCTTAGAAGCAGCTGGAATGATCAGAGGGGATGTTGCAGATGTGCTGGGGAGAAAAAGCCATACATAAAGCCATATATATATTAGAAAAAAAAAAAAGGGGGAATTGATCCATTGCTTCAATATAAACTTGTTAAAGATTGCTTTACAGTTCTTGGTCATTCCTCTCGGGCATTCTTGGCTTGGGGGGAAAGGTGTGGGGGGGCTGAAATGTGCTGCCAGGAAATAAATCAGAATATGTGGTATTTTGGGCTTTTGGCCCAAAATAGGCTGGGCAAGTAGGAAACTGTTCTTAGGATTTGGCTCTAAAACAGAAAATTTCTGAGAAGGAAGCAAGTGGTGTTGAACAACAGCTGGTCCATCCAAACTGCAGGTCAGCGGGAAAAGGTGCTAATGTCTTGCCTATTAGTGTATCTTCGGATGCAAGAATCCAGAGTGAAATTTTCCATGAAAGGAGCAAAAATTGCTATATGATAGCTATGCCCAGAACAATAGTGATGTAATGAACTCTTTACAACACTCCTGTCCCACTGAGACTTTCCACTATACACCATACTGTCTCTAATAACCTTGAATGAGAGGTTTCTCAGCTGAAAGGTTCAATATGTAGTAGGAAAGGGGTCACTGAGCCTGAACTACATCCAACAAAGTCTAACTGGTTAACAAAGGCCTTTTGATGAAAGATGTTTTGTATATGCAACTGGATCCCTTTTCACTGCCTCTCTTCTACCACCTGCTCAAAGAAACAGGACTCATGTACACTCTGAAAGTAAAGACTGTTCAAATGCTGCAGATCAGCACACTATAATCTTTGCAGCTCTGTTGCTGCATAATGAAGAAATTATTATTTCTGTAAGAAAGCCAAAAAATTAATTTTAAAAGGTGAGGGAAATCTTTTCTTAATGACATGCATATATAAAGTTTGTCATGCTGAGATGTTTGTACTCAGATGTACAAAATATTATTTGCTTTAAAGCTGGACAGTCATTGCAGAATGAAGTTACATTTTAAAATATGTTTGGTACCAAAATATTGGTAACAAACTGCTGAAAACATTTTAGGAGGCAGGTAGATTGTGATTACAGTAGTTTGGGAGTCTGTGTGTTTGAGTTCAGCATTCACACATTCTTGTTACACAGAAGAGAATATGATCCTGCATGGGAAGCATTAAATGGGAAAGGAATGTTTTTGTTAAAGAAATTCAAAACTGATTTATGGCCCACCGGTTGCATCTCATGCTGGAAAAAGGAAACCCTATAAATAAAATTGCTTAGAGGGAGTTCAGTATTCTTTCCAAACGGCAGTCTAAGAAGTTTTCCTTTAAACTTTAAATTAAACTTTAAAATTTTAATATAAATTTTGAATAAAAACATCAGTTTTAGTCCTAGTTGCTTTTGTGCGGTTTAACTCCTTTGTATTCCTTGAAGTTTCTAATAGAACTTTCCGAAAAGACAAATTCCTGATGAAAAAGTTCATCCAAAACTGATATATTAGATGGGTAAGGAAATACCTGAATGTATCAGAATTCATTATCTCAGTAATGTCTGAAGGTCTACTCATTGAGATCCAGTTTTAAAACAAGCTGCATTTCCCATAACCTACTTAAAGAACCAAAAAAACAAAAACCCAAAAAACACCCCAAACCCCAAAAAAGCCACAAAACAAAACAAAAGCAACAATACAAAAACAACATTAAAAAAAACCCACAAACAAAAATCCCCAAGGCAAACAAAAAAGCCCAACAAAAACCAAAGAAAAAACAGACAAATAAACAAACCAAACTAAACCAAAACCAAACCCAAAATACTCCCCCCCAAAACAAACAAACAAACAACAAACAAACAAAAAACCAAAATCTTGAAAGAAAGATGGTGAAAAAACTGTTGTTTGATATATTAGGTTTCTCTTCAGTACAGAACAAATCTGCCTAAATGAAGAAAACTGCTACTGTACCAGCTCCTTAAAGGTCAATTTCACCATTGCTGGTCATTGGACAGCTGCTGCTAGGGACTTAGATTTATATTAATAAGTGATATTATAAGAAAATGGGTTTAAAATTGTCATCTAAATGAAACAGAGATAAAAAGAAGAGAGTGAATTGAAAAAAAAATAAATTATTACACTCTTACTGCAGAAAGAAATCTTTCATGCCCTAAGACAACCTGTGACACAGAAATGAATTTTGTTTATCTGAAAACATTTTTTTTTCATGAATAATTTTTTTTAGTGCAGCTATATAGTGAAATAGTTGGTATTTCACTTTTCCATATTAAGGTCTTCTGAACAGTTTGTCTTCCTAGCATGAATAAATGGACATCTTGTCTGAAGCTGATAATACGAACAATAAAAATATGAATATTTGTATATGTTTACAAACCTATCTTTACCCACCAAGAAGTTGGTTAAACAAGATCTTTAAGCATTTTTTGCCTCCCTGAGGTGTTAAAATGTTAAAACTCAAAGTCTTGTCCAAATTATGAAATTATCAACATATTTGGAGAAATTCAAACAAAGTCAATCTCCTCTACAGTTTCTGCTCTGTATAAGAGACTAAAACAATATCTTATATCCAAACACCGATGCCTTGAGTGGGAGGGAAAAATTAGTGATGACAGGGAATTAACTAAATAATTTTGCAGCAACCCAGAAAGCATAATCTAGGAAACATGTCCAGTTCCAAATTCGTTAAACAGAGAACTAGCTGCAGATCTAGTGGCTGTTCATTATGACTGGTTGTGCCAGTTTGATAGTATGGAATCATATTTGCAAAAAGATAAAAGGGAAGGTGATAGAGACCAGAGTTTAGCCATGCTTTTATAATAAATTAGGATAATTTCAGAGAAATTATGCATAATTTGTTAAAGAATTCTTCCCAGTGAATGATGACTCTGGTTTCACAATTACAGGACACTGCTTGCTAAGACTTTCAAGGCAGAATAAAACATACCTGAGGCAGATCTAATGTTGCTATGGAAGGTATTTTGTCAAATATTAGCTATATACTTTTAAACCTGCAATTCCTTAACCAGTGCAGTGATCCTAATGAAGACCAGGTGCTTTCTCCACCCTTCAGACAAGGAACTGGCATAAATGCTACTGTGTGGTATCTGGGAGCCTCTTGTTTCTCTCCAGATGGGCTTTGATGCTTGCCATAAGGTGCCTTTTCAAACTTCTAGAGTGGAAAAAAGTTCAAGCCTGCAAGAAAGTCCTTTGGAACAATCAGATAAGGTCAGACAGGGAAAACAAACAAATATGGTGACTAAGTGTGGAGCAAGCAAACATCTTGTACTAAAATAGGTATTTCATTAAGGGTATGCAGCCATTACCTATTATTTTCTTACTGGGATTTAGGTTAGAGACATGAATATGCAGGAAATACCAATAAATTAGCTATAAAACCTGCAAGATAAATATCAAAGAAACCATGCTATTGGCAGCTGCCAGATAGTCTAATTGAAGGGCCCTCATTCCCTTACATGTTGAAAGTTTGCTCTTTAGTCTGGAAATAAATAGTGATGTCTTATGCAAGACTTATTTTTAATGAAATACAAGGTTTTAATTGGGATTGCACTTACTTAGTTATAACATTCTATAAAAGAGCACTTTTTTCACTTTTCTTTTCATTTCTATGTTTTAATTTTGAGGATGTCCACTCCCCACTATTTACAACAGTTAAGGAGAAATTAATAATGGCTCTGAGGAGATGAAAAAAGAAACCTGTTTAAGGGGAAAAGAAAGGAGGAAAAGTCTACATTTTCAGCAGGAGCTTAGTTAATTATTTGACTCCTTCCCAGACACCTCTGGCACATGACACTACCTTAACTAAAAAAAATTAGCTTTTCTACATTCAGGGGAAAAACAGGGATGGGCAAATACCAATATGTGTGACACAGTGCTTAACTTTGAAGTCCAAGTATAGTTAGAGATAGGTCTTATTTTTTCTCATTCCTTTTAAATAGAATGTTCTTGAACTGAAAGTACAGAGTGGGAGGAGACAGAAATGTTTTGCGTCAGGTAGAATTTTGAAAGGCTAAGCAGTGGTTCAGTGAATATAATAAATCCTTTTGTGCTGTTCCAGTTATGAATCTTCCTGTAGTGAACTCTGATGCAGCAAATAAGCTGAATGATCCAAAGTGCTTTTTTCTCCTGCTCATTTGTTAATGACTTTACTCTGCGTTTGCGATGCCTATGGAGTTTTTAGCCAAAAATTGCTTGAGCCATAATATGTTTAAACCATTTGAAATCAACAAATCAATCTGCATATATATTCTGAGCATTGTGGATCTATTATTTTTCCTGATAAATCAGTCAGCCTCACCCTGATCCTTGATCACTCTGAAGGTGGTGGAGCACCCAATCCTGTAAACCATTTCCAAGCAAATAAAGGATGAGAAAAGGATCAATCATCAGGAGCATGGCTTCATCATAGGGAAGTAATGACTGACTAACTTTATAAGCTTCTGCAGCAAATGACTGGTTTAATAGATGATATGAGAGCAGAGGATATTGCCTACATGCCTTCAGTAAGGCCTTTCACACTGTCACCCATAAGATCCCTGATGAATCATCAGTGATGTGGGTTGAAAACTGACTGAATGCCCAGGCCCAGAGAGTGAAACCAATCTTACCCAGTTGGAAGCCAATAATGGCAGTAAAATATAAGGTCATTACTGGGGTCAAGTTCTGTTAAACATCTTCATTAATAATCTGGCTGATGAGGCAGAATTTTCCCTCAGCAGATTTGTTGCTGGCACAAACAGGAAGGGGTGGCTGATACACCTGATGATCCTGTTGCCAGCCAGAAGGATCTTAACAGCCCAGAGAAATGGGCCAACAAGAACTTGGTGAGGCTGAGCAAGGAGAAGTGCAAGGTCTTGCCCCTGGGGATACACAAACTGATGTTCCACTGTATGCTGAGGGCCACTCAGCTGGAGAGCAGCAAGGCAAAAAGGACCCAGGGATCCTGGCAGATCCCAAATTGAACATGAGCCAACAATGTGTCCTTGCAGCAAAGACAGCCAATGGAGCAGATGGAATCCTGTGATGCATTGAAGTACTGCCAGCAGCTCGATGGAGGTGATTCTTCACTATACACCCTCACCCTGTCCTAGGCACTGCTGAAACTTTACCTTAAATCCTGTGCTCAGTTTTGGACCTCTTACTGCAAGAAAAACTTTGGGGTGCTGGAGCATGTTCAGAAAAGGGCAAAAGAGCTGGTGAAGGATCTGGGGCACAAGTATTGTTAAGGAACAGCCAAGGGAACTGGGGTGTAGTATGGACCAGAGAAAAGGAGGCTCAGAAGACATGTTATCTCTCTCTACAGCTACTTGAAAGGTGATTGTGGTAAGGCAGGGGTTTTGTTACTGCTCCCAAGTAACAAGTGACAGAACAAGAGGAAATGGCCTAATTTTATTTTTACTGGAAGAATGATCAGGCATTGGAACAGACCACCCAGGGAAGTATTACGATCATCATGCCTGGAAGTGTGCATGGATATGGCACTTTGGGTTATGGCTTAGTGGTCAACATGGAGGTGCCAAGTTGATGGCTGAACTTCGAGGTCTTTTGCAACTGTAATTGTTCTATGATTCATCTCTTCTCAACACCAGTGAGGCCACCACTGGAGTTCTGGTTGAATTTTGAGCTCTTCAGTCCAAGAGAGACACAGACATACTGAATATTGTCCAGCAAAGAGCCACTAAAACCATGAAGGAAATGCAGCATTTCTCCTTTGAGAAAGGACTGGAGAGTTCAGTTCAGGCTGGAAAGAGAAGGCTCTTCAGGAAAATTATGAATGTATATAAAGACTTAAAGGAAGAATGTAAAGAGGACAGAAACAGGCTCTTTAAAGTGACAGGACCAGAGGAAATGGGCACAAACTGAATACATAAAGTTTCCTGTAAACTTCAAGAAGTACTTTACTGTGAGTGTGACCAAGCACTAATGCAGAATGCCCAGAGAATCTCCATCCTTGGAGATGGTCCAGCTGTTACAGGTGGTCCTGCTTGATCAGGGCAGTTGGACCTGCTTGAACAAGGCAGATTATATCCACAGGTTGCTTCCAACATAAATAATTCATGTTCTTTCCTTCAATGACCTCTGGATCAAACACTTTTGTATAGCTATTGTATCTCCTTAAACTCTAGCCAGCATACATCCTAGGAAAAAAATCCTCTTATTGAATTTTTAGAACTATTGCTAGTATTGTTTTTGTTAATGCAACAATATGTTTATATATATTAGTATAAAAAATTCTGCTCTGCTATATATTCTGTTCCTCTTTTTACTTTAGGTTATAGAGTAACTGCTCTCTTTAATCACAAAGCTTTATCATCCTGGCTCTCTGAGGAAGATCTGTGTTTTTAGAAGGGATTCAAGAATACATATTTAACACAGTTTTGTTAAATTCTAATCAATATTAATAATATTTTCAATAAATTTGAATTTCAGTTAATGTCTTTTCTGTCTTTCTGGGTCCACCGACAGAAAAAGAAGAAAAATATTGAAAATTGTAAGTTTATATGTTCTAATGAATAACTCACACCAGGATGATTATACTTGAAATGAAGCAAACACAATGATACCACGTGCTGTCTATGGGGTTTTATTCAGCAATATTTGCAGTATATTTGTGCTAGAAATGCAGTATGAATATCTAAAAATGAGAGAGTAATCATATATAACCAATTAATCAATCTTTTGCTTTGTTTTCACGTAATTTTATTATAAAAACCTGAGGTGGTGTTTTACTTTTTTGTGGATGACTGGACACAACTGTGAAGTATTAAAATATTTTATTTAGCAGAAAATGGACACACAGAAAGCTCAATGTTTATGCTTTATCTATATTTTGCAGGATTAAAATATTAATCTGCATAGTTAGACAAATAATGGCACATTTTGTAATTATTCCTGATTTTTGAAATGTCCTTTTGGCAGTTGAAAATTGACTTGTATTTGCTGCCCAAAAGATTCTGTGACAAAGCAACCCCTGAATGGGGATGAAGAATCCTGGCCACCTGAAGTGTTAATTCTTCAAGTCCAACCTGTTTGAACTTCTGGTACAACAAAGTTTTTTCAGAAATCGTTACAGAATCTCTATAACTATCATATTCTAATTACAGAAGAGGAACAAACCTAGGAACAGCCTAAGACAATCTTTGTCTCTAAGAATTTTTAAGTGTCTCCATGGACAACATAAAGTGCTTGCAAGCCACAAAGTCATGGAACAGTTTAACCATGGGAGAAGTCTTTTACTAATGCTGGCTGATAATCAGTTTTGTACCAAGGCATGAGTCCTTTTGTCTCAGATACATATGTACACTGAATGATAGTGCCCTGCCTCCCCTTCACAGTCCAGGGATTACAGTTTGTGGTTCCTGTCAAACAATGGCTTTAGTCTCCAAAAGAGTGACTAACTCTGAATGACAGTGACACCCCTGGTGCCTAGGTTTTCTGCCGTGGAGAAACACAGCCTATGTTGTCATATGTCATACCCTAGACAAAAATTAACTCCCCTATTCTTCAGTCAACAGCAAAAACACAATTACACATATTCATAGAGCACCTTATAGCTGACTTTCATAAGAATGCCCGATTAAACCCTGAGGTGTCTTGCACCTGGACACCTACATGTTTTCTTCTAAAACAAACACTTCAGCTGTTAAGAATAAATGCCACTTGTTCTGTCGTTGTTTCCTGAATCTCTCTTTCTTCAATCCATCTTGTTCTTTATTTTAACTGCCTGTAATCTGTTTGAACAAAATGACAGATGTGAAGCAGCTTATTATCTTCTTTCAGGGTCTTTGGATAGGTAAAATGGAAGAAATGGCATTGTATGCCAATGTGTGAGTTTTAACCAATACTGACAGTGACAATATTGCTGTTTGCAATTGTTCTCATTCATAAAAGAGATAAATAGATCTTTCTCATAGTGGAGTGCTGGATTTGAAATCTTTCTTTTACTCTGGCTTTTTTTTCCTTTGTATGGTATTGCATTCTCTCTTTGTGCTCTGCATGCTCTGACTCCTGTTTCTATCTGCAAGTTTGGTAACTGACATCAGCCTCTAACAATGTAGTTAGTTTTCCTTGTTCTCACATTCTGTTCTCTAATACACATTGTTTTTCTTCTTTTATAATAAAAATTTTTCTGTACTATCCATTAAATACTCATGTCCAGATGAAAACTAATGCACAGAATCTTCATGTAGAATGGTATTTCAAATGATGATTTCTTCTACAGCATCCATTCTTCCCTCAAAATTTTTAGCTAGTGATGTTTTCATTATCTTTGTTCACTTTGCTGATGCTTGCAAAATGTTATAAGTTTTGCATTTCTGTTTATGTGCTGGTTATGTTATGGATTTTTGCTATTTGCAATAGAATGTGAACCTGTATCTGGTTAGTATTTTTCCTGTAATGTGGAGTTCCTAAAGCCTTTCTTTTTAGAAATATGTTGCAGTTATTTAAAGAGTATTGAGTGCCAAAACACTGTTGGCCTTCCATAAGCTTTGGCCTCATACAGATGACTGTCTTATATTGGTTAACTCTAGTTATTCCAGTAGTTACTTTTGACCTGTTCCCTCTGTATTGCACTCTTTACCCTTTCACCTACATCTGCTACTGCCATATATTTTCTTCTAATTATATCCTCTGTTTGACAGATTCTCACACATATGTGTTGCATAGCTTCCTATAAACCCATTTGTTAGTGTTGTCTTCCTAGTCCTCTCTATGGGAGTTAAATGAGAAATCAGGCAGAACTTGGAATTAAAAACATCAGATGAATGAGTCAAGGCTAGCTCTAAATAGATAGACATCTTTCTATTATTCTTTTTTTTTTTCTGGAACTCTTTTTTGCAAATATAAATAGGACTACAGGTCCTTTCTCGGTTTATCTAGTCCTTTGTAGTGTGAAGTGATAGTCATTGCTGAAGATACTTGCAGGATTTATGGTCTATTCTGTGAAGGACTTCATATCTCTCCAAATAATGAAATTCCTTTGCCGCTGCTTAACTGTGTTTTCTCTAGAATTTTAACTGTTAAGGTACAGCTCCAGCAAGAGAAAATGCTATCCCCTGGTCATTAAAAATTGGCTTTTTTGTTTGTTCATTTTCTATTTTTGTGGGTTTTATTAGTTGCTTGGTGTTTGGTTTTGGGTTTGGTTTGGGGTTTTTTTTAAGTTTTTGGGTTTTTTTTAAAGAGAGATTCACAAAATTTGCATTATCCAGTGTAAATTTAGTCAGGCCTTCAATCTACCTGCTGGATTAAAAGTATTGCCTTTCCAAGTTTTTTTTTTAAATTACCTCTTCAATGAAGCTGAACAAACTGCAGTCAGATCACACCATCCAGCATGGTTCAAAAGTTTTATTTGCTATGTTGCTCATCACAACAAGGTGTGCAACCAGCTTTCACAAAACAGCTCACTAGCTCTCAGCAAGATACTACTTTTACTCTGAATGGTCCCAACAGCAGGTCTTCTTGCAAGGCTGTTGTATAAATTCAGCATTTACACAGTTGGGAATGAACACAATCTCCCATTACCACAATTTTTGTCTTAAATTTCAAACAGTGGTAGGCAAATTTCACCTGTAGCATATGCACACCGTCTCATGGGAAGCTTAACCCTGTCCATGAAAATAGTAATCTAACTGCTGAGGGGCTATAATGGAAACAGTCTCCTATGCCTTCCATGTGGGTTTATCATGAAAGTAGCACAGTTGCTACTTTGCAGGCACAGTTGCTCATACTCTGCTCCCAGCCCTATGACACGCCTTCCATTAAAATATCTCAGAGACTCTTGAATTCCTCGTTTCCTTTCAAACTATTTTCTCTATTTCTGTGTTTTCATTTCTTCAGTAAAATTCCTGGTTATCTGTTCAGCATCAACAGCACAGGGATATAATTAGGGCTTGAACTGTTTATAGAAGAGTGTTTAAGAACAGCAGGTGGGCAGTGTTGTCAGCAGTTGTCTTCTAATCCAGATTTCCTATAGAAAAGAGGTTTTCAAAATTTATCTCTGTTTTTTGTGTAAAAACTCCTAATAGTGAATCTACTGCTCAACAGTAAATATGCCAATTAGAGGTGAGGGAAAGAAACCTTCAGGTTTTTCTGTCATGGAAAACAAAGGGGCGGAGAACAGAGAGACAAGAGAAAGCAAGATAAATGAAGAGGATTTAACTTCCTACTGGCTCTCACTTCACAGCTCAATGTTCCTTAGCATTAGGGCAATAATGTTGAGAGGCTGCAGAGAGGATCAGGCCATACTGCTAGGCAATGCCTATGCAGGAAGAATACTGCTTGTGTTGAAACTGTGGCACAGGAAATCTCCAAGGTCTTCTCTGAGGCTTGGTAATGTTGTTCAGAAATCAGGCTTTTGCTTGCTCTAATATAGATGTCCTGGCTTCTATCTCAAGATACTGGGACCTGGCTGGGGTGTGCACAGAGTCAAGAAGGGGAATGGTATCCTGTCAGCCCCGATCCCAGAGCCGTGATTAAAGTAAAAATGGCACGTGAAGGTGACAGAGGAGAGGGATGGGAAACAGGGAGAGAGAAGTACGTTGAATTATTTTGCCTTTGGGAGATTTGCCCAAGGTTTATAGAAACAATAAGGCAGTTAAAGGAAAGAATGCTGCAAACCCAAGGGAGGGTGAGTACTTGGAATCAGGAAAGGCAGTCTGAAACAATCTTCCTAATGAATAAGCACTGAGGACAACAGAGTTATGAGCTTTTACTGTGCCTAGTGTCATCTGCAAATTGTACCTACATTTTTTGTAACTTCTCATTATTAGTTACAATAATGCATATTTCTGGAGTGTTACTGTTGTGTTTCTTCTGTTGGCATAAAATTTCCTCTTTTCCTTTTCCTCTTACTCCACGCCAGCCCCCATCTGGTGAAACAGGATCAAGTTTCATTCTGCAGTCTGAGATGAAAAAAAAAAGGGAATAATAAGGAAGGGCCCTGGAAAGGAAAGAGTAGCTTGTGGTTTTAAGGGCCTCCTAAGGAATTCCCAGTGTGGGCCACCTCTAACTGCAAATGCTTTATCTTTGAATGCAAAGTTTATAGTATCTGCTCTAATGTTATGTCTTTGCAGACAGGATTTAATCACTATTCCATGGACAAATTGCCAGAGAATTCCTGCTTGAGTAATTTGTACCTCAGACAAGCAATGAACCAAATAATTTTGAGAGAATCAGTAGGAACCTATAGTTTTAACACTTTGAATCAAAACCAAAATTCAGTTTGAGGTTTTGGTTAGAGATATACCCAAACCACCACCCTTGCTATAAATAACTTCACATTTTCGAGATGTTTGGTGTAGTTTTGGATCGGATTTTGGGGTTTGGGCTCATTCCAAGTTTGTTTTTCTGTCATTTGATTTCCAGGAAAAGTAGGGAATACTACTCCTGTAATCAGGCAAATTTAATGACATTTGTAAGCACACAAATTAGCAGCAGGTATATTTCTTTTTCTCTGATTCATTCTCAGAATTAGTAATTTTGCTGTGAATCTGAGTAGAGAGCAAAAAAAAGTCTAATTGTATCAATGGAAACACGTTATAATAAATAACATTTTCACAGCAATGGAACTGCTAAACGCTTGGTGTTCCAATTAAACTTTTAAATGCACTCATTGCTTTTAAAGGCCAGGATATATGTCAGTCTTTTTTACAACCTCTTGAGAGGTAAGAGAATTCTGATTTTATGGATTTGAGGAGTATCTATCTGTTAAGAAACCTTTGCAAGAATCTAAGAATGAAAATTTGCAAAAATATAGATGTAAATAGTGGGGAACATATACCTCACCATTTTAATATGCAGGTATGATAAGACCCCAGGATAGGTAGATCTCTGTCATGTCATATTTTCACCTTGAAACTAGTTAAGTTTGACTGCTGCCTCTTCCTGTTTCTGGTATTCACCCTGACTTAAAACATCATGGTTTCTTGTTATTTTGCACATTAGGTGCAGAAAGCAGAGGTTGGTTTGACCACTTTGGGACACTGGAGGTCAGCATCTTTTCAAGTGCATTGTTCTTTTGTTGGTGCTGCTGATATTAAGCACATTTTAAAAATATTTCTTTGGCTGTTCCAAGCTGGGTGCTGTCAGAACACGCCATTTTCACTAATACCTTTAACTCAAAGAAATGCACTTTGTTGAGGCACTTCAGTAACATTATATCAGTGTACTTTTTGCAAGGTAAAGAATTTTTTTGCCTTAGAGAGTTTGTTTTTTACTGCTGGATAAGAACATCTTGTGCCTAAAATCAATCATGCAGCCTTTTCTTCTAGCCCCAGTTTTATACTGTAACAGGTATTAAGCAGAAAAATGACATAACCAGCATGCATTTTCTTTGGTCTTATCTGTATTAACCCACCTGGAGAACTATTCACAAAAAACAAATAACAAGTGTAATTAAATAAAAAGAACATTCATTGAAAAAAAATGTGCTTCATCTCTGTTTGTTTGGGTTCTGTTTTGGTTTTATTTTTAAACACAGAAAAATCACTTTTTTATTGCACATAAAATGTCTGCATATGGAGTGGATATTGAAATAAAAAAAGAGTAGAGGGGTCTGCTGAGAAACCTGAGTGGTTGGAGGAGCCAAAAACCCACCAGTCGACTGTGGGTTTTTTTGCTGGCTCATCTGCTACCAGTGCCTCAGAGCTGGACAGGCAAGATGTATATATTCCTCATTTTCAGTTGCCTTCCTGCTTGGCTGACTTCATATGGAGGTTTTGTGGAGGGATGTTTTTAATGGCAGGATTTCACATAGTAAGGATGTAATTCAGGAAATAAAATTTGGCATGTTGGCATCTGCTAGAGCCATTCAGCCCATCTAGATGAATGAATGCCTGACATGACCATGATGATGCTGTCTCTTACAATTTTATCTTGAAAACTTTAACTAGTCTGCTGTTGTGAATGTTTCTAGGGATACAAATCTCTTTTCCATGGTCGAAATGAAAGCTGAAAGTGACAACAGACAAGGATGTAAGTGTGAATTTAAGGTAGATCAGAATCCGTCCTGACTACTTTAAATAGGGTGCCCTACTGAACATTTAGAAAATCAAAAAAAGCCTAAAACCAAACCATTTAACTTTCTAAATACATTTGAAATAATGTCTAATGAAAGCACTTGCTTACAAAAAATTACACCTGCTGTATGGATTTCATAACCCAGTTTGTTTTCTACTGTGTAGATGTAATCAACATATTGGTTCACTCTGAGTATGATCCTAGGGAAGTGTTTTCACCATTGACTATATGCTAATAAAAAGTTGGTTTTATCCTTTTTCTGAAACGTTACATAGCAATCTTCAGATCCAAAATGGACCTTTTGACATGTCTCAAAATAACATGCAAAGAGCTTTAAATCCTCTTTTGTTCCTCATGTTGCCATCTTCTTTCTAGAAATGAGAATGTTGTCAGCTTGCATTTCACAACAGCCCTTCAGAGAGACATTTTCTCTTTTTCTATTTTATAGAAATGGAATTGGGAAGGCTGAAGATGTTTGAAATGCTTTCGGGGCTTATCTGTTTGCTACTATCTTGGAGGCTTTTTCCACATCTGTTTGGTTACAATTCTGGTAAAGCCTGGAAAACAGCAGTTTCTGGACAGGTTTATGAATACTGTGGTATATTATATTTTGTCAAAAAACCTTTCTAGAGAGAGATTATTACATAGTTTATATAATTCCTCTGTTACCCTCCGATATGAAGTGGAACAACATGGCCATATACATGTTAAATAGGGAATTCGATTACCTTAAAATTGGAAAACTTAAAAGAAGAAGAGAAGGATTATTTAGGATCAAATGGGGTCAAAATATAATATTTTTATTCTACTATGCCACATTTTATAAGTTATGAACCTATTTTGCTTAAAAGGTTTTTTCTAGATTATGAACAATTTCCCTTTTAAATAAGCATGTATATATGTTTTTAAAGAAGATTGTTAGCTAAATATGCAGTTAAACCTCAGTTTGTAGCAGGAAAAGCAAATGCAATTTAAGTAAATTTAAATGCAATTAAGTAAAATTAAATACAATGAGAATTAAAATTTTAATTCTCATTGCATTTAATTCAGTTGGATAGATCAATCATCATTCAGACAGGTGATGCCAAATTTGATCAATTTCTAAAGAAAGGCCTTGAATCCTGTATGAGACAAAGCCCTGAATTCTGTTTGTGTTTAAAAAACCCTAGTGCAATGTCAGTTGCTTATATTTGTTTTTGGCAAAAATTCTACATTTGAAAGTTAAACAAACCCCCAAACCCCTGTTTCCTGAACTTCAGAACTTTTGCTTGTGGCAGAAATTGTTCAAATAAGTTGTTTAGATCCTCAATCAGATTTGTCTTCTATAAATTACACCACCACCATATCAGGGTTATTTATAATGAAAGATAAATGCCTGAAATTTTTTACCTTCCGTTGCATTTAAAGCGATCTATTTGTTCTGATTTGGAAGTTGAACAAATTTGGAGGCTTTGGCATTCTGAGTAGAATGACACCTCTTTTGTTGGTTCCACCTATAACACAGATCCTAAACCAGGCCAGCTGGCATGCTCTCATCTTGAAAGATGTCAGCACATCTCTTGGAATGTTTGAATGATGTACATGTACAAATAAACACTTGGATCTATCACACACTTGTATCAGCTCTGCCTCATCTTGTGGTCTGGCAGCTGTAATATTCTCCCCATCCTGTCTCCCCACCCTGGTTTGTTGAAATGCCCCAAGGATATCAAACTGCAGTAAGCCAGGTGCATCCATTGACTTGTACTTGGTGGATAGCAACGGTAATTTTCTGTTGCTGCTGGGTTTTGTGATATATTGTAGTCTAACTAGATGGAAATGACAAATTATTTAATGACAGTTCATGTCAGGGTCTACAGACATCTGCAGCAATACTGTCACACTTTGAAGTGACTCTGCTTCTTAGTTAAAAAATGGCTTTCAGTGTATCTTGACTGTTCTCTGTTCCTCAAAAGGTGACAAACTCAATCTATGCTTGCATTGTAAGGTGTCTGGGAGCTTCATAGGCTCTGCTGCAGTCACTTACAAGGGTCTCAATGCTATACAGCCAATCAATTTTCAATGTCAACGTGCCATTAAAAAAGTGTCATTAGAGGATAAGTAAGAAAACCCCTAAACCAAACATCTTAGGAATCAATTTTGAGTGTAGACATTTACTACATAGTTAATCTGACTTTTTGGCATGCACATCTAACATGAATTAACACCCAGGACTGCAGATGTTCCCACAGCAAAGCTCCACCTCTGATAGCACAGCACCGTTGCTTCTGCTATCGAGCCTTTTAGGTTTGAGGATACGGACTCCACCCTAAGACACCTCAGTTTTTCTCCATTACAGGAATTCATTCTGGTGGAACTGTGAAAAATGGCGTAGATGGCCTGCTGAGTCTTGGTAACTGTTAAATCCTTCCTAGCAAGAGAGTGCTCGACAGGTAACTGCAATACTGATTTGTATAGCACAGCTGATTATGTCAAACCTCCAGATGTGATTCCGAGAGTTTTCCAGATACACGACACAGAGGGAGGTAGCAGTCGAATACAGACTTTCTTCTTGTTTCTCACAAGGAAAACTACTAGCCACAAATGTGGCATTGTGTGTTTTTAGAACCAGTTATTCCTTTTGTAACTCAATAATGGTTCGGCCCTCGGTTCCCCCCATGTACTTCCCTCACAATGGTTTCTCCCTATTGGAGCTGCCCCCCCTCCCCTGCCTGTCATGGTAACCACCCTCCTTGTCTCGAGAATTCTCTGTGTCAGTCATTCCTTAATTTGATGTATGATTTGCCCCTATGGTTTTTCCCCTGCCCTGTGTGATCCTCAGTGATTTAGCTGTAACCCACGCTCCTCCCTGGGTCCTCGCTATTGGTAAGTTTTGTGTCTCCTCCTATCACACCCACTCCCTTTATCTGCGCCCCCCACGGCGTCCCCTTTTTGTCGCCTGTCCCTGAACCCACTGGGGAAGAAAATTGTAAGATCCTTGGTTCTTATCCAGGCGTACCTCCTCCTTCCTTTGTTTCGGTAGCTCATAGCCGAAGATCCCGCCTGCGCCACCCACGCCGCAGACGGTAACCACTACCCAGGGTTCCGGAGGGAATCCAGGAGTGGCACTTCGTGTGGCCATCTTCGGCCGGGCCGGGGGCACCCAGCCGGGCACCCGTACAGTCCCGCGGCCGCGGGAGAGAGGCTTCACACAAAGATAAGTGAAGTGTTACAATTCCTTCTGTTTTCAGTAAATATGGGTATTATTTTCACTGTGCTTCTCAACCATTTTTAATATATTTCAGTGATTTCTGAAGGACCTGAAGCAGTCAGAGGTATGAGATATTCTGTTAAAAAGAGTTTGGTCTCATGGTAGATCCTGTGGAAAGCCACTATTTCAGTTTGTTTTTGAGGTTTAATCCCATCACTGCAGACTTAATTTGTGAGAAAGTTCCTTGCTACCTACACAGGAACTTGGAGAAGCGATGTGGAAGATGGTGAAGTTTCAGAGAGGAAATATCACCTCAGAAATGGGAAACAGGAATTGGGAATGCAATACAGAGTATGTTGCTCTTGAAGGACACTGATGAGTTACTTTTATGTGGCACTAGGCAAGGCAAGGAAAACTTACCAACACATGGTGGAAAGCCATGTTTGCATGGTGTTACTCTGAGTCAATACAATTTCTATGTTTCCAAGGTGATTACATCAACCAAATGTCTGTTTATGATACAGAGAAAATAAGTAAGCCTTTGAGAAGATTTTGAAGGAGAAGCAGGTAACTTCTTTCAAGAGTTTTCTACCTTGGATGGATATTAGTCACTTCAGTAACTGTCTTATTGGGGAGTATCAAACAGCTGATTGCAGATACGAAGATGTATAAGCTCACCTGATGAAATCTCTGTTGCTTTTTTCAATTCTTCTTAGAATTTTCTAAGCCCTACAGTAAGAAGGAAAGAATAAAATTAAAATATTCACCTATGGCATTTCATGCTGATACTTTGCTTAGTATGAAGTGGAAAATAAGTTTGAAATATTTTTAATGCTTTACTAATTATTTGCCAGAAAATTATTGATTAAGCTTTCATTTATTTCACTAATCTTGAGCTGCTGGTTGAAGCTTTGATTCTTGGGATTCTCAACTAGACTTGCAGACTAGTTCTTCAGAATTTGAATATATGTATACAGTCTTTCTTGTTGGTTTCTTCTCTAGCAGTTATCAGTGCATCATAAACCTCACTCCTCTTCTAGTTATGCTGCCATCTATGATACTACAATCAAGGAATGGATAATAGAACTTCTTTCTGTTTATTCTTTTAATTTATTATTTTTGTTACAATCTTGTTTATTGCATCTGTTTCTTCTTAACTGAGTAATCTTATACCTTTGGGGGTAATGGTCATCTGAATGGTTTGTGTTATGAATTGTTTTCAATTAAATGATATCGAGATACACTAGCTCATTTTTTTCCCCTATAGAACTCAGTTCATACTCAAATGCAGTAGAAAAGCAAAATGAGCACAACCTGTTTTACACATTCTGCATTTTCACAGGTAGGTTCTGAGCAGTAGTCTTGTTGTGTAGGGACAACATAACAAATGACCTTAAAAAATGTTGTCTCCTTGTCTAAAAAGACCAGATCTACCTGTCTGCTATTTCTTCTTCTTCATGGAGGAAATTCTTGGGCAGTTACAAAGCTTTTCAGAAAACAGACTCAGTTTCCTCTGTCCTTGGCACAGGAATCTTGTTCCATGTGACATTCTGCAGAATCCCTAAATTCAATTCACCTTTAATTTGAGTGATAATACTTTTTACTGTTTTCTAGCACAAAAGCTGGAAATAGCAGACACACTTTCCATACAGTGCCTCATTATCTCAACTTCATTTGTATAATGACTTTTTCTTTCAGAAGTAATCAAACAGGCTTTTCAAATCCCAGTCCAGCTTTAGGAGATAAACTAGCTCCCTACAGTCATCACTAAAATGCAATCACCATCAGGGTGGAATTTCATTGTGAGAAGGGTATTGCAGTGACCACTGAGAAAAAGATAATTTTGTATTCACAGTTGAGCCATTATACTTTCATAAAGTGATGCAAGATTTTAAATTTGTTTAGAAGAGAGCATGTCCCTTAATTTTTACAGTTGACCATGGAAGAATAGTTAGAAGCTTTCAAGAATTCTTGTTATTTACCATGAATTGAAGAAGTAAAAAGACACCACACCAATATACTAGATGCAATAAATGTTGAAGAAATAAGGATTGATTGAAGGAATTGAAGTTGAAGGAACTTCATGAAGTTGAACAACAGAAGTGCAGGATCCTGCTTTCGAGAAAGAATGAGCCCATGCACCTCTATATGCTGAGGAATACTCAGCTGAAGAGCAGCTTTGCAGAAGAGAATATGGGGGCCCTGGTGGAGCCAGAAATGTGCCCTTGCAGCAGAGGCAGCAAATGGGATCTTGTGCTGTGGTAATGTACTTCCAGCGAGTTGAAGGAGGTGATTCTCCTCAGCACTGGTGAGGCAACAATTCTGGGCTCCTCAAAGCAAGGGAGACATGGGCATAATGAAGAATGTCCAGCAAAGGGACATAAAGATGATGAAAAAAATGCGTAATTTCTCCTATGAGGATAGGCCAACATTAGATGCTAATGTTTAGGAAAGTTTTTCTGTATAATTCTGATCAGGATTGAAGGGCAGAATCCCCTTGGTATTGCACTTGGGCTGAAGACAAGCACTTATATTTCTTCTTTCAACAGTTGCACTCTAAATCAGTTTCCATATTCTTTATCTGTTTTGATGCCTATTGTACAAGCAACAATTTTATAAGTCATGCAAAACTAAAGTTTCTTTGAGTAAAGGAGCATCTTTGTTCAAGATTTCTTTACTAGATTTTAAGGTATGTTGGTACTGGGTGATATTTTGCCACCACAAAAATGAAGGCAGGTTTAAATAATTTTTTCCTTGCTGACCACTGTTTAAATAATTTTTTCCTTGCTGACCACTGTTCATTTCTTGTCTCTACCTCTCAGTCATATCCTGTGCTGGCAACAAACAATTGGGTGATCTTCCCTTTCTGCAGCTTAAGAAATTTGACATGATCACAGTTTGCACTGAGTTAATTTGTAAACTAGCCTGGATGGACTCTCAGCAAGACATTCTTATCAGGAGTCACCTTCCACATTGGACTCCTTGAACAAGACACCTGATATGCAAATACATTTCAGTGATTTGCACTTATCACTTATTTAGCAAAGGAGAAATAACCTACGTGTTTTTTGGATTTGGTTTTTTTGTTGCTTCATGAGTTGTTAAATTACAACCACTAATATTCAATTATATTACCTCATCTATCTGAAATCCTCATAATTTGTGTGAATGTGATTAAATAAATCCCTTACCCCTGAGGCTTTTGAATGAGTTTGTTTCATTTTGCTGACTGATAAGGGTTGACATATTTAATCTAACATCAAAAGTCAGGAGAGGAAAAGCAGAAGAAAAGCAAACGATATTTTTTTGAGGTTGAGTAGAAAATTTGTAAGTTACATGAGTACAAATAATTATGCCTTTTCACACTTGTTGAGATAGAGAGGTGTTTTATTCTGGGGGGATTTTGGAAAAACACATGCCATAGTGGAGTGGATTGCTTCAATGGGTGGCCTGGTTCCATGGGAAGTACATAGCCTGTAGGTAAAACTGAAGAGAACAAAAACATTAATTGATTTAACTATAGGGTAAATCTCTTTTATCATCTTGGTTATGTTTAACACTTATTTCTAAGCACTTAAAATCATGAAGCTAGGCGTATCTTTAGAAGGCTGCAAACACAAATTAGGATTTTTCCCCTTTATATTTACAAAAATTTTGTTTATTTCACAAAAAGTTTATTTCTTGAAGTCATTATTTTAAATTGTGGTTAGTGATGGATGATTGGAGGATAATAACAACTATTTAAAGTATATGGTTTAGATTCTCACATTATGTCACTTTGCGTTATTTTGTCGTGACAGTTTCATGCTATTAAAACTACTGAAGGTAGTAGAATTATCTAACCTTATCAGCTATGCCAGGTCAGAGTATGTCCAGTAATGTTTCTGAAAACAAAGAGAAATCCACAATTACAGGCAGCCAGGAGGTTTTTAGTCCAGAAGAACTGAGGAGGATGATCCAGCTGTTTGTACTGCAGCAGCAAAACAGCATAATTTCCACGGAAGACTGGGTACAGTAGAGATTGCTTATCTTGACTGCTGGCTCCTTGCTTCAATGTAATTAGTTATTATTATAATGCTAGGACCTAGAGGCTTTAAAAAATATATCTCAGAATTGCTCTGAATTACTTGTTTAAGGGAATAGAGAAAAACAAGACAGAGAATAGGGTCAGCTGCAATAAGCAACATGAATAGTGCAACAGCAGCAGATGCCAGTGGTGTGTTGGTTGGGGGAACATGTGGTGAGGTGATGAAGACTAATTAAAAGGCGTGGATGAAAGGAAGGAAAAAAAAGTGAGACAAAAGATAAAATAAAGAGAGCACAGAGCAGTGGATGTAACCAAGGAAAAGAGTAAAGGAGAGCTGTGCCAAACTCATCATTTTCTTTTTACTTCAGAGGGGTCTTATTTGCACTTTTGCAGCCATTCCCCACAGATCTTCCCCAAGGGTGAGTTCCTCAAATCCAATGATATGTCCCCAAAATGTTGAGGATTCTGGGGGAGTAAGCTGAACTTTGTCTTGACTGCTTCTCATTCATTTTTTTTTTTTCACCTTAATTTTGCTGCTGCTTCTTTTAACTTGTCAGCTTATCTAATCATTAGTCTCAGTTTCTCCAGGTGCTGAAACAGAATTAACATCTAAAGATGAAAAGGCTATAAAAAATGCTCAATCATTCCTGTTCATGTCAGGCTTTGCAATGAAACTGTTTTCTCACTTGTCACCTGTCTGTGCTTGTTCTTCACAATATTTTTAATGGATCTGTAACTATCAAAATGAGCTCTGAGATGAGCTCAGAATCATATATTATTGGTTTTAAAGAACTGAAGGTGAGAATGACTGTATCAATGGAAGTTTTTTGACTTTTATTTTTTAGAGGGGCTTTGTGTGGCTATCAGTGTTATAACCTTTAGGCTAGAGTAATCATTCTGCAGCTGCTTTTTTTCCATCTAAGCTTATCTGAAACTGCAACACAATTCAGATTAAAAAAGAGACCTGGTAATTTTGTGATGGATGAGCAATCTCTTAAGTTCTTTAAATTTTTCTGCCCAATGCCCATAGTTAAAATCTTCTTTAGTCTCCTGGCACAAAAGTAAAGTGGCATAAGTTTTAGAGATAAAAAATTTCTGGCAAAGCCTTTCTATCTACAGGAAGTAAACATGCACTCTTCATAGTAAGTATGCCTATGATAAGCTTCTTAATTACCCGTTGAAAATTCATGAACTATATCAATAATTATCTATCTTTAAAGGAAGGATTACTTTTAAGGTAAGTTAAACATTACATTTAGAGGCTTTTACCTGGAAATACTTCAAAAAGCCCCCTTTCCCACTGTAGATGGGCTCACAGTTTTTTTGAGCATGATTTTTGGGTAAGACAAGTTCCCCAATACTAAGCTTAAATTATAAAAAATAAAGGAAAAAGACAGGGATGGCAACAGAGGAGTTATTTTTATTGCTATGGTTGTGAAACTTTTCAGACAAACTTTGAGTTTGATATGTTTTCCTTTGCTGGCCTCTGAATAACTTCTGACTACATCTAAATGTATCTTCCTTCACTTTTCAACACAAATCATAGGAGTTACAAGAGGAAAATTTATATGTGATAAACTGAAATTCCTATAAACTCCTATTAGGTTTTATAAATTATGTCCTTTTACTCATCATAAACTACACCCTTAGCCAACCTTTAAATTCTGCATGTTTTATTATATAGGTTCTGAATTTAAAGCCTAGTGATGCTTTAATAAAAAATTGAAATAAAATAAAAGCTTAGTAACTTAAAAAAGAGGTAGATTTAATATTTGAAATTATGCTAATAATGTTTAATTTTCTGGGATCATTTATGGTTTTCACTTCAAGTCACCTGATCTGGGTCAGCGGCAATAGTTTTCTGACTGTAGCTAGTATACCCAATATTAACTGCATTTTTCAAGGCTGAAGAACTGTTTGAAAAAGAAGAGTTGTTAAATGATAAAAATTCTCTCCTTCCATTTTCTGTGCTACCCATCTTACTTGGATGGATAATTTATGCTTTTCAGCAAGACATTTTTTCTTTTGTAGCACACCAATTATTGCTGGACACAGATGATTCAGTACATTTTTTCACTCATATTTTGTTATTATTTGCATGATGACCATGTATTGGAGACCATTCTCTGCACATTAAAAAAAAAAAAGCAGAGAAAATAAGAATGAAAATAATTCTCTTCTAGAAGATGATGGTCATCATAATGTCTTTCATTCTCTTTGCTTTTATTGAACACAAAAACATGATGGAGCATGAGCCGCTAACAGTTCTATGAAACACTGGAAGTGGAGGCAAGACCAGCCTAAGTTCTGAGCACTGTCCCAGCATCAAGGCATGACTTACAGTGATGAAAACCCTGCTGTGATTTATTGCTGATAAATGAGGAGCACTAAATTTAATTCACTCTCTATACATGGTTCTTCCATCTTCAGAAATGTTTGGGACATGAATAAATTTTTTCTCCTGTTTCTTATGCTGCATTTTTTATTGTTGTCATTAACTTAGCTGTCACATGAAGAAACAGGTTCACTGGTCAGTGTACAAACGTATATGAGGACATAGTTCTTGATGGAAGGTATTTCCATGCAGGAAGCACAGCTTCAGAAGAAACATTAATTCTTCTCCTATTGTTAGTTTTCTGCAGAGTCCTGAAAGTTCTGGAAATTTAAAATGTGCAGAGAATTCTGGAAATTTGAAATGTGCAGAATGTGCAGAATATCAAAAAGCTGCAGTTTGTGTTCTGCTTACACCTCTTCTAATACCCCAAAAGATTTACCTCGGCTTTGACTCTGAATAGTCAGCTTCACTGCTTTTTTGTTGAAAGTCTTTCATTATACAATGAGAGCCATTTTTGACCTGAAGACTGTTTTTCTTTGTATATATGTTTTAAAAGACCCATTATGATTGGTACTTATTAGTCAGGTTTTCTTCATTTAAAGCAGATTTAACTTGCATTGTTTTTGAGTAAGAGGCCACTGTGAAATGCTTCAACACCTAACTAACCAGCAAAATTATTTTAGTCTATGGAACCGGAAAGACACAATCTGAGGATTTTGGGTTTTTATAATAGCATTGTGCCCCTTTCTGCTCATAAAACCAACAGCACCTCCAAGATCGTATCTAAACTGCCCCCACACATCTAGAAACATAAAGGCATCAGGCAGGGATGTCAAAACACAAAACCAATTGACTGCCTTTTCTGGGGCCCTTTGAGGATCTGTGCATTTGTAGATTGTGTGGAAGAGGCTGTGAAACTGGGGTCTTGGTCATCACATCTTCCCGGGCACATTACACCAGGACACCTGGTAAAACACTTTTAAAAAATTGTCCTACCTTGTAGTCAAGATCCTCACCTATCAAAGAAAAAGGTATAGAACTGAACTGTAGTAAATGTGATATTCTGCATTGACTATGATACTCAGAATAACCTTAATGAAATCTTGAAGAAATAAATTGAACCTATAATGTCTATTTAGCATCAGAGCTGAAACAAACAAGCAAACAAAAAATGAAAAGAATGCTACTTTGTCCATTCAAAATATCTTTTGAGAAGAGGATTAATGCATGCCCTCAATGCTGAAGTGCTGTTCTCTCTATTCCCTGTCTTCCCTTTTTAACAGTGCCTAAATTAGACTAAATTTTCACTGAAGTGAGAGTCTTTTGTAATTTATAGACCAAAGGTGCTGACTGCATGCAGAAACCTGGAATAAATGTGCATTATTGATACAGCTGAGTTTCTCATCAATATGTAATGTATTGTACTGTTCAATTTGTAGTTTTGAGATGCTATGTGCCAAAATACCTTTAATTTAAACGCAGATGTAATACCTCCCTAAAAGAGAATTTTAGCACAGCTTTTGGAAGCTGAGTGTTTTCACATATGTAGAAACTGACTATGATTCAATTCACTGAAGGTTATTTATATCTCAGAACTTACTGTCCTAAAACTGCCTGTCCCATTGGAAATATGATTCAGATGCCCTGAACTGAAGAAATATTTTCCTTTTTCCTGTGTAAAATATGAAACAAAAGACAACTGAAAACAACCTCATTAAAACAATTCCTTTGTCCTTCTTTAACAAAGTAAATTTTAAAGGCACATGGCAGTTTCCCTACATAGGTGGTCTATTTTATGTGTTAACCTCTCAGCAACCTCTGAGATACAATGTGAGTTATTGATGAGTTCTGAGGATTTCTAATCTGTTGAAAATCAGCACATTGTGCAATGAGAGATATCAGGTTTTTGTCTATTAGAGACTAAATTTCCAAGTGCAAGAGATTTCTTTCAAAAGCATTTCTCGTCCTCGGCTACTTCCATCTATGCTCAGGCTAGGTGAAGGTGTTAACCAGGATGACCCTTCCCTGCTGGCTGTGTTCCCTTTACTGTTTGGGAAGACAAAATTGGTTTTCACAAGCAATTGTGAGAAGTTGACATCATCGTTGTGCCCATGTGTGATGTTTAGGTATGCTCCAGGGATGACTACTGGAAGTGTTTCTTTTCATATTTGGTAGTCCTGGTGCTTTTTACCGTCTTTTAATTGGAGGCTGAATATCTTTGCATGTATGAAGGCAGGCAAAAGAAGCTTCTTTTAATGAGAAAAAATGGATTCTGTGGGCCAGACCCTTAGGTGGCATAAATCATGCCTGCTCTGTTGAAGCCACTGGACACATACCAGCTACTTCACAGAGGAAGCAGCCATGTGCTCTGTGTGACTTTTTTTTTTGGAAGCATCTTTATAGAATTACAAATGTGTTTCATATCCTTGGTCCTAGGAGGAGAACAAGCCAACACTTGACCGTATTCCAGCTTTCTAAATACAGTAATTTAATGATGCCAGTTAATCAGTCAGCTAACTTGCATGGAAAGTCTTAAAAAATGAGAAAATAGAACTTCTAGTTGTTACTGTTAGACAAAATTCCTTTTTTTTTTTAATATAATTTGTGTCATTTCTTTCAGTGCCAAGTAAAAGCAGAGGCATTTTTCACCCTCTAAATCTTCCAAACTGTCACTACCCATAGTCTGAGACAGTTGTGAGAGAGGAGTTGGACTGCTTCAGGGTTTAATGTGGTCTCTGTGAGGGCTGGGTCTGTCATTGCCCAGTGATGTAATTTCATTAGTTTGTACAAAATGGTTGGGCTGGTACAAGTTGCTTGCAGACACTTACATTCCTACTACCTACACAGGAAAACAGTTTTTAATAGCAGATAGCAGAAACGGGATGGAAATGTTCTTGCTTGAACTGGTGCCACATGGCTGCATCAGCCCATTTAGGGGTGAGCCAGGGGCAGTCTTTCATCAGTCTGACATACCTACAGTTGACTGGAACACAGAAGTACTGCCAAATTAGCAATAAAAGGGAGGGAAAAATATCCCTGAAGGTATATTTCTGAAATTTGTTTTCCTGAGACTTATTAAATAGGCCAGGAAGGACCATTATATCACCCCATCTCACCTTTTGTACATCATAGGCCATTAAAACATCGCTTAGCTATCCCTACACATAGCCTTAAACCTGTCAGAGGGTTAAACAAATCTGCAGTCTGAAAGTAGCTAGGGCCTCCAGAAAAGGAACTGGAAGATCCATGGTACTGCTGACACCTGAAGCTCTAGACATTTCAGTGTACTGCATACGTGGAAGACTAGTCCAGACAGCCTTGGAAGACAAACCACATTCCATATGGTAAAGTAAGGTTTAAAAACCCCTGAAAAAGTGGACCTGGTAATCATTGTTATTCTAATATCACAAGAAATTCTCTTGTTGTCTATGGAAATGAAGATGTTCTAGGTGAGTGGCTGGGGAAAGTGCTGTACTATAGGGTATCTATGAGGAACGATTGGACTTCTACCATATGGGAGAAGCATGCCTGGACTATCAAGCTGGCTTTGCCAAGGATTAATAACATCTCTATAGTATGAGAGGATTGCCAAGGATTAATAACCCCTCTACAGGTCTGGAGCAGCCCTTTTGCGCAAAAGCGATACTCCATCTCTTCCCCAGGACAACTGTTAGTGTGGTTGTACTCTGAGGAGCCACTGTTCCATAGATGTATGTGTGTACATGGGAAACATGGAAACACAAATAGGATCTAAAACCCACAAGAGAGAAGTCTCCTATGCTCTGATTTAAACTCAGAGAGAGTGACTCTGCCAACCTCTGTGCTGTCTGGGACAGTGATGTGTTATGTATGCTCTTGCCTGATTTCTTTCCTTCCCTTGCACCTTGGTGGTTTTGCAGCCAGATCTCAATATTCCCTTCAAGCTGTCAGCAAAGCCAAAAATACTGTTTTTTTTTTAATGGGACAGCATAGTCACATAGATGTAGATGTAAAAACCGTAAAGGAAATGGAAAAAAAAAAAGAAAAATCTTCAAACAACACAATCTTTAATCAAACATTTTGATTACAGAAATATAAAATGCTCATGACCAACACAAATCTAGAGAAATCCTCTGTGGGAGTGACAGTGTAGTGAAAAAATGACCACTACATATTGAGAAATTACTGCCAATCACTAGGCTACTAAAAGAAAACAAGAAAAATGGATATGGCATAGCTATGTAGCAAGCTGATCTGGGTGCGGTGGAGCTCATGGGAGGTGATCAGCCAGTGAAATAAATTTAGTGACCTTTATTTGAGTACTGCTTAGTTTTTCAGACAGAAGCTCTCAGTGACTACATCACAGACTTTCAAGAATATGCGATCAGATTTTCTTGTTTCCTGCTCTACTCATCACATTTTATACTGCATTTACACTAATACTTCTAGTACCCTGCACATGTGCTTTTCAGAAGCAAGTACACAACTAAATTTTGAAATGCCAGATAGCGTGTTCAATATTGCCTGCTTTACTGCTTCACATTGCTAAATGTGAGCTTCTGCTTGCAAAACATTTTCCCACATGAGGAAAAAATACAGGCCCAATATGCCTCTTGTTGTTTGACTTCGCACTGTAATATACTCATTAGGTGGAACTTTGAATTTTAGCTCTTAAAAATATGTAAAATTGTAATTAATTAAGGTTGCTATTTCTCATAATGTAGATAACTAAAGGCTGTTAAAGTATCTGTAACAGGATAAAACAGTGGGATAACTATGTTCAAGCTAGAACAGCTCTCTGTAACATCAGAAGTAAATGTCAACCAATTACAAAAGAAGCAATTATAGAGGGTTAACTGCTATGAAATTAATATTGCTTGTTAATCTCTAGGTAAGCTTTAATAATCACTTGATAGCTATTTAATTCACAAGAAATCTAAATGAAGAGTTATTTTCTCAATTTGATATTTGTGTCTTTAACCGTGCCACTGGGAGTTGGGTAGCTAAAGCCTTGTTCTTAGCATAGAGACCATATAATCTGAATAGGAACCTTAATTAAATATTACCAAATGTATTTTAGTTGGCAGTAGAAGGCAAAAGACAAAGTCTTGGATCTAAACAGAAGCCTCAGATCTACTGGCAGTGCTCAGGGGAAGGAAGGGCTGTGATTCATGCTTGATTTGTTTTGTTGGAATGAGGTACAGCAGCTAAGTTTAGATACCTGCAGCTTGGGCCAAAACTTTAACAAAAGTTGGGGAGTGGTGTAGAGCAGGACAGAGAGAGAAATCAGTCAGCAGCTTACTTTGGTGTCCTTCTGTTGCCTGAGATCTACTACTTGACCATTCATTGTGGCTGTGAGTAGTTTCTGGTTGCAGATTGGGTTTCCTTTTCCCATCCATTGCCATGCTAAATGGTCAGCAGTAATATTAACAGGGTGAGCATTATATCTTTTTAATTAAAAAGTGGATAGAGTTTAGAAATGAAGATAAAGCCTAGCATCTTATTCTAAACATCTTATTCATCTTTGTGTTTGGAAATCTCCCTCCCCTTTTTTCATTACAAATTCAATCTTCAATTTTGGTAGAAACAGTAAAACAGTGGGATCATGATTGAACACAATATTTATTCCACTACTGGTATACCTCTTGGCTATGCCAAAATATTTCAGTACTGCTGTTTTTAGTCCAGCACTTCAAGTCCTACTGCAATCAAGAAAGACAATGCAGAAATGGGAAATGGATTCTTCACTGCATTCTTCACTGCTTCTTGCATTCAGTTTACTAGTTCAGCTAGATCTGATTGTACCAATTAAAGGTACAAGAGTTATTGCAAAGTGCAGGATGCAAGTTCTGACTCTCTGACCTCATAAAGTCTGTAGTGATGGAAATTAAATTTGTCATATCTTTGAGTTGGCTAATAACACAACTGAAAAGAAGGAATCCTAAAGACCCTTACACTCAATGTTTTTCAAGCTTCTCTCATTTTACATGTGTTGAAAAAATATAGCATGGATTCTTTTCAATTATTGTATAACTCTATTACTGTAATACACAAAAAATGTATGAATCAAAAGTAAACACGTCCCTGAATGTGAGTACTACTAGAAAATTACCTAAAGAATTATAGTTCTTTATCTGGTTAGGGATACCTTTATATGTTTTCTTTTCTTATGATCTTTTATAGCATGAACAACAACAAAAAGCTGAATTATTTAAATGGCACAGTGATTAATTTCTGAAGCATGTTGTGGTTTAAGACCAGCTGGAAATTAAGCTTCTCGGTCAACCCCCTTCTCTCCCTACTTCAAGAGGGTGGAATAGAAAGAAAAATCAAAGTCAAACCTTTAGATTGCAATAAGAACAGTTCTATAATTGAAAATAAAGTAAAAGTTAATAATGGTAAACTATAATAAAATAGTAATAATGGTAAACTATATTAAAAGTGATGATAATAATAAGAGAAAAAACAAGTGATGCACAATGCAACTGCTCACCACTCACTGACTGATGCCAGACTCTCCTTCCCAAACCCAGATTGACCCCTTCTGGATACCTCTCCCAGTTATATGCTGGGCATGACATTTTATGGTGTAGCATATCCTTCTGGACAGTTCAGGTCCCCTGTCCTGGCTCTGTTCCCTCCCAGTTCCTTTCATTCACCTTCTCTCTGGCAGAGCATGAGACAAGGAAAAATCCTCTATTTAGGATAAACAGAACTTAGCTAAAAACCAAAACATCAGTGCATTAACATAACCCCTCTCATTCGGAATGCAAAACACAGCAGTGTAATAGCCACGGAGAAGAAATTAACTCTCTCCTAGCTGAAACCAGAATATTTTGTCACAATGAATTTTGTAAGAACACGTGACAATACAACAAAGAATTGTTATTGTTATGGAAGGTAAACCAGTCATCATGCTAAGAAATTACAGACCAGAATAAAGCATTCGTTTATTGGGACTTTTTTGCCAACATGAGAAAAAAAACCTTTCGGTAGAATAAGAAAAGTATATTATCGAGGCACACTCTATACCTACCCATCTCTCTTTTCCACTGCCAAAATTCCACTCAAAACGATTTTCAACTACTTTGTTTTGGATTTCTGCTAAATGATAAAAACCAAAACCCAATAAAACCACTCTTTTATATAATGAAAGCTCTGCCAGAAGCAAAAATGTGAAAGGTAGATGAAATTAGCAAGTAGTCTTGGTAATTAAGAAAGAGGAATAAAAATACCCTACAGAAAATTGTTAAATTATTCCAGGTTAATAAGAAAGGCACACCCTTTTAATTTTGTATCTTAAACTTTGGAATGAATGCTGCTAGAGCTCTTTCAGAAATAAATATGAAACTTCAGTAAAATAATGGCAGAGTATTTCACAAATGCAGGCGAAAATTTCTTCTAAATAACTCTCAAAATAATAGCAGATTTTTTTTTTCTAATCAGCCAAGTGCAAAAATATATTGTGATAATATGATTTTTTTCATTGGTCTTTGGAGTAAGTAGGTTTTTGTAATACATCTTCAGAAATTTTTGTCTGAAAATTGTGAAACATTTTGCCCAGTAAATCAAACTCAGCTTCATACAACTGCAACAGATGAAATTAATTTATTTTATAGCTGGAGAAATTAATTTAGCTGGGATGGTCACCCAGCAATCCTGTGTTCAAAGTAGGTATAATTCTTTTTTCATAATATCTTTAATTCTAGATTCTGATGACTTGAGCAGTTAATTTACATTCCATTCCTATATTGTTATTGATTATGAAGTAAGAAAATATAAGTAATGCTTGACAATTTTCCATGTGAACTTTATAGTAAGAAATATGCTAGAAGGAAAAGAACAGTTTTATTGAGGAACATTATTCAATAACATGGAGAGCAACATAGAAAAAAACCAACATAAAAAATTCTTTTAAATAAACTTACTCCACAGCAAATGTTCTAGTGTTTCCTGTGCCCATTATCATCCCTTGTTACTGACTTTGACAGTGTTCCAGGAACTATATTTTTCACAGAGAAGAACTTCTTAAAAATTTTACCAGTAAAGCAGATTCAAGGGACTTTTCTGCCATCATTTTACCTTTTAACCTAGAGTCATATTGGTTAAGGAAACTTGAGAAGAAAATCTGGCCTTTAGCTGTATTTGACTTAGTCTGACCATTTGATAATATCCCAGAACATTAAGCAGGATATGGTAAAATCTGAAGAAAAAACCAAACAGTTAGAAATATTTTAGCACTACCTTCCTTTTATTTTCTTATTGAAAGATAATTTAGGTGCAGATTACCTATTTTAAAGCAATGGTGAATAATTCTAGAGGTGAATTTAGTAAGAGTAGCCCAGAAACACGCAAATGCGGGTTTTGAGGTTATATTTTTGAACACTAGAATTTAATAAGATATAATTTGTCTCTTTTTATCACCAGTGTACCATGCAAAACATTTACTTACTGAAGCATTAGACGCAACAAACATGAAAGAGGCATAAATTGTGCCCTTGTTGGTTAAGATTGTGCTTTTTCATTCCTACAGATTTTTGGTGGTATGTGGCATTTAATTAGTGTAACATTTCTTATTTGGAAATTATTGTCAGTTTTTTTCGTATCTGCCTAAATTATTTTTTATTTTTAGTGTATATTCGTGGAGCTCATGCTTGCATAGGTAAATGGTAAATAAAGCAAGATGCTGGCTTTGAAATCAGAACTTCCTCAGAGCTTGGGATGCTTGGAGTTTTCTTGCTATGAGGAGTAGGTGAGGCTGGGTTTAGTAGAGGGTTTGAAATTTCTGTGTTTGGGATGATTCGGATTAGTAGTTTAATACTCCTGCCTGCCTAGTTATAAAACTAGGTGAATTAAAATAATTTTTTCATGTTTGTGCCGTGGCCTCTTTGTCAAAAGACAAGCTGAACTGCCTTTCATGTATGAGAATTTGCTGTTCCAGTGGGGCATTTTATTCTGAAGAAGCTTAAAATGTCCATTTTACGATGCTGACATGAAGATTTTAATTGTCCTGTTATTGAGGATCATGCAGTCATATAATGATTTGGGTGTTGTAAGGGACTTTCAAAGGTCTTCTGTTCCAAATGCCACTGCCCCGGGGAGAGACACCTTCTACTAGACCAGGTTTCTCCAAGCCCCTTCCAGTCTGGCCTTGAGCATCTCCAGAACTGGGCATCCTGAGCTCTATGGACAACATGTGCCAGTGCCTCACCACCCTCACAGTAAATAATTCCTCCCTAGTCTCTTCTAGTTTAAAACTGTTCCTCTTTTACCTATCACTATCTATATCTATAAAACAGGCCGCCCTCTTTTTTATAGGACACATTTAAAATTACTAGATGACATAAGTGATGCCTCTTCTCCATGCTGAACAGCCCAAGCTTTCTCAGCCATTCATGACAGAAGTGTTCCAGTCCTCTGGTAATTTTTTGGCCTCCTCTGTACAGATACATGTTTTGGGACCCCAGAGCTGGATGCAGTTGACCAGGTATGGTCTTACAAAAGCAGACTACTGGGGCAGAATCACTCCCTCCACCTGCCAGGTTCTTTTGATGAAGCCCAGGGTAAGGTTGGTTTCCTGGGATGCAAGTGTATACTGCCAGGTGATGTCTAAATTTTCACTTGCTAGTATTGCTAAGTCCCTCTTCACAGGGCTGTTCCCAATACTTTCACCTCCCAATATCTGCTGATTCTGGTGTTTGCCCTGACCCAGGTGCAGGACCTTACACTGGTCCTTCTTGAATTTCATGAGGTTCACATGTGATGTGGTTTCACAGCAATGGTTCCATACGATAATCAGGATCAGGGCTGGGAGTTCACTGGAAAATGTAGTGGCAATGTTATTCAGGTCTAGCCTATTGGAATTGATGTGCTTAGAAAGATAGGTTTTCAGACAGTTTTTCTTTGACCAAACCAGAAAAATGAAACACAAACTATGAGAAAAAAATGTATCCATTTCTATTCCCAGCTCTGGTACAATCCTGTTCCTCCATACCTAAACACTGATATAACTGTCACAAAAACTGATAGAAGCTAGTTGCTCCTAACAAAGCAAATTTATGAGCCAATACTTTTGGTCACTCTGAAGGGCACACAATTTACCATAATTTTCAGCAATATACCTTCTCTCACTGGTCTTGTGCTTGTTGGGAGTAAGAAGATTCTGTTAGGTACCTTCTGTGAGTTTGAAACAAACTGCAGTGTAAGACTAGCCAGTGAATGAAACTCAACCAGCAGAGATTCTTCTGGATGCTTTTTCTTCTGGTTGCGTGGGGGTTTTTTTTGGTTTTCTGTTTGTTTGTTTGCTTTTCTCTGTGCTGGTTTTTCTCTATTTTTTAGTATTAAAGGATGTCCATTTTCATTTCAGCTTTTTGGGGGTTAATTTTTTTGGAAAAGACTCCCTAATCCTCCCTTCCCAGCCCTAGCTTCTTAAGAAAGCCCTTTCTTAAAGGTAGCTTGCCTGCAGTTAGCAGATGCACTCTGAATAAGCCTAAAGCACCCATGAGAGATCTGAAGGTGTTACATCAGACACATCCCACCTAGGACAAAGGAAAGACTGGGAAGCAATGCTTCCTCCAGAGTTAGGGTGTGGTTCATGGAGAAACACTTCTTGCCTTCAGGGTCCTGTGCTGTCCTACAAGCACAAGAGCAGAGAACACCTATGTCAGACCAGGACCACAGCCTGACACACAGGCTCTGGTTCTGTGCATCAACACAAGCTCAATAACATTGATTTCTGAAATGTAACTTGAAAATAATGTGATCATTCTGGTAAACTGCTAGTCTTTAGTCTTGCAATGTCTTCCTGCAGCAAGAAGCCTCAGAATAAGTTCTTGTTCTCTTGGTCTTGTCATAACTCTCTGAGCTGTATGTTAGAGCTTGCGTTCCTGTCCTGGCATGCTACTGTGTGGTATTAATAATAATACAAGAAATGGAAGAGTGATATTATTATGATGGTTAAATTAATCTAGTCTGAAAAGGAAAGTTTGTCAGCTTTCACATGACAAAGAATACAGGAAGTAAAACTGCACAGAATAATTTGAAGGCATGTCAGAACCTTCCTGGGCAGTGCTGTCATCCCACTCATTGAGTGGGAAGCAAAAGAAATTAAAGTATGTTCTTTGTTTCCAAATCCCAGATTGGCAACTTTGCTTTTAGACATGTTTCAATCTCAAGTTGTGTCTGGAAGGTTTATGTTTTCCATTTTAATGTATAATTTTCCATAATAGTGTAAGTAAAAGTTTTCAACTTTCAGGGTGCACCTCAAATTTTCGCTCCAGTAAGGTATTAAAAAAATCAGACATTCCTGGCTGCAGAAGTAGAAAAGATTCAAAGTTCATTTCATAATCATAAGCAGACATCTCCCTCTCCTTCCTCCTTCATTCTCTCCCCCTCCTTCACTTTTGTTTCTTTTTGGTTTTTTCTCCTAAAGCGGTCAAAATTAAATATTCACTTTTCTCTCTTCCTCTGGATGAGCTGTAATTTCATAATATGATAGTTTTATCAAGACTAACAACTTTGGTTTGGCGTAGAACTATATAATTTTCTTAAATGCAAAGCAATAATTTCAAAGTTTGGGCTAAGGAAGGAAGGAATACTGCAGCTTAGTGAAAGCATATGTTGCTTATGGGGACCTCACAACCACATTCAAGTGCAGCTCTTGCCAAATCACGTTACACTGCCAGAACTCCTACTTTAAATTTCCCTGGTGAGGCTCATATGGCAGGGTCTGCGTTCCTGCTGCACGGTACTAAGGAGGGTTTCTCTTTACCTTTTTTACTCCTTTTATAAAATGCTTCTGCAGTTTAGACATTCACAAATCAAGAACTCGTTTTACCTTTTGTGGTTTTCTACAGCATGATTTCCAAAACCGGAGTAACATGGAAAAACTTAATCACACATACAGACAATTTTCTGTTGGGATCTCTGCTGGAAGCTGATTGCTTTGTTTTATAGTGAAGCACATGCTGTGTGTATAAAATATCTCTGACTGCACCAGAGCTTGGAGTCTGAGTACTGAACAGTGATTAAAGATCTGGAGCTGTGCAAAACTATCTAGGTTTAGCTCAAAAATTTTTGTAGAATATCTACTTACATACTTTTACAGGAAGAATTTTTCCACCCTTTTTGTATGTATAGGCTATTTTAAAACTTATTAAAGAGTAAAAACATGGATAAATACTACCATTACTGTTATCTTAGACAAAGCCTGTAAAAATATTAGAAATGCTTTTTTACAAAATTATCTGGAGAATTTTATTTTCTGAGACGAATTTTTACCCATTCTTTTCCCCTGCTGTAATAGTAGGAGACATTTAAGACTCAAATCTAACTAAAAGCTCAGAGACCACTTTTTTGATAGTGTAATGTCAAAGTGGGGAACACATCTGACTGTATATTATGTGTATGCATATATTGGCATTACAGAAGTAAAATAAACTGTGCAAAACCAATGTTTCTCTGCTGAAATGGATGCAATTTTAGATGAAAAATCTTTAAAGCTTTGAATGCACCATGAACCCTCCAAAGCTGAACTTTTGTTCAAGGACTCAAAATAAAAATTGCCCCATGCACCAAACTTTATTCCAGATTGAAAACTCCTCTAAGACTTCTCTTCTAGTCTTTTATGCAGCTTGGAAATATATTGATAAAATATCTACCTTGAATCATAATTTTTGCATTCTCGATTCATCAAATGTTATTAAATGTGCTGTTGTGTTGCAGATCTGTGTTGAAATTTGTACCCTATCACTAGCAGAGAGAACAGAAATATTCAATATGACAACACTAAAAGTTTTCGGAAGACACATAATGAAAATTCTTCTGTTTCTTTAATGAAAAAGAGGAAAGAAAGGAGTAGAAGGACAAAATTTTTGCAGGCTTTCTGGACTTATTCTGTCCTTAAGAAAGTGATTGTGTTGTGCAAGCTGTCAAGAAACAGAAGCCTTTCAGCTGCATATACAGGGGACAACTTCCAAGTCTCATGGCTTAGCTGACACAGAAGCTATTTTGCCATGAAAACTTCCTATTACTCTGCCCTTTGGCCCACTTTTATTTGTAAGGGAAGATGAGGATGGTGTCCCACTCCATGAAAGGGGGGTTGGAATTGTATGACCTTTATAACCAATCCCTCCAGCCCCAATTAATTTATAGTTATATGCTTCTATGAGAAAGCAAATTTGTGGTTATTTATGTGTCAAATTAAAAGCTTTTTTGTGGTGAGGTGTAACCATAATTGTGAAATTTTGTGTCCCATTATCCTGGTAAAACCCAGCCTTCCTGAGTTTCTTGGGAAGCAATGAAAACCAGGCCATGTTCTAAACTGAAGATGTTTCACTAGGTCATGTGGACCAATGCTGATACAGAAAATTCTACAAAATTCACTCACTCTAGCTGATACTAAGTGTAAATATTACTGTGGGACTTTGATATCAGGTGAGCAGTAGGGAAAGCTCTCACCATAACAAAGTCAATGCCACCGCACACCAAATGTTTGCATCCTTTTTCTAAGATGCAAACAGTTATGTATTTTTGGTATATGCAAAGGTGAATTTGTCCTGTTAAGATGAAAGACAACTTGCTATTAGAATTAAAATCACAGCCCATGTAACTTCAGGTTAGTAAGAGTGTACATTTTTATAATTTAAAGTGGCATTTTATAGATGTTATATAACTATCCATCCAACTCCATTCAGAAAATCAGTACCTAGAGTTGTTGCACTCAAAACTGGTTATTCTTCTGGAGTTTTCCCTCCTTCTTGCAGTCTTTGACATCTAACATCAAGCTTTAAAATCCCTAGATTTCTGACATGAAATAATTTTATGGTTGACTTTTTTATGCAACTTTCTTCTTCATAAGCAAAAGTTTCATGCTGTCTTTTACACACTGGGAAGCAGATATATGTATAGGGTCAATAATTATAAGGATGGCTAATTATTTTAGTAATTTACAGCATATCTGAAGGCTTTATCCAAAACAACTCAGGTTTTCACCAAAGATGACTCAGTAGAAGAGCAGGTATCTACCCTATATCAGTTCTGACTAGCTGAAACTTGTGTGCAATGTTCTGTATCTTCAGCTGGAGGGCATGATACCAGGAATGCTGAAAAATATATGTAGATATACTAGGTGTATACATGCACTATATAATGTACAGTAGTTAATTTGTGTGTTTCTATTGAAAGAAAATTTTCTAGCAAGTCTCACATCAAATATACCAATAAAAAAATAGTAAGAAATTAGAGAAATACTAAATCCTGAATGCCCAGTATCCATGCTTGGGAGAGTCAGCCAGTTCTCTAAGAGTCAGCTTTCATCTTTTCTCATGTAGTTCTATAGTCCAGATCCTGAGCAGTCTTCAGCTAGAGCTAAAGTGTGAACATTTTATCAGTTATGTCTTAGCCAGAATATATTTTACTCTCTCATAGTAAAATTAGTGTCATAGAACTAACAGAATTACTATAAGGAAAAGGCAGTACCAGTTCATAGTGGTAAGAAAAAAATCAGTTTTAGGTCAGAAAGTTTTCTATGCATAGACCTGTTAAGTTTTAAAATGCTATTTTGTATATTTATTATTCTGACCATAGCTACATTTTCAACACATGCTATATATGGTTTAAAAAAAAAGACGTGTCCCGTTTGAGAATGTAATTAACATTAAAGGAGAGTGCAATATGGGAGCTGCATCTTGCATTACTGCTCATTCAGTGTTGGTAATGTGAGTTACTGAGTCCACAGACATTTTTACTTCTGCATTGACAAAAATATGCAGACACCATGCTAGTGCTCATTACTTTACACTAATAAAAACCAAATGGTTAGGAAAACCTCCAGATCACTTTGGATTAATATGACCGTGTAAGCGCAGCAGTAACATTAAAAATTCTGCTAATAGTGCCCTTAGCTGGAGCTTTTTAATAAAGGGTAAAAGATACTGTAGAAATATTTCTGCTTTGGAAGTTTTCAGTTATTTTCCAAGTGATAGCAGAAATAGTTCAAGGAAAAATTGATATGAGACAAGTGCATTCTTGAGATTCTCACATCTACATGGGTAGCCTTTTCTGCTTATAAACACGCACACCTCTCATAAATATTAAGATAGACTCTTTAAAACTGTGACAGCCTTATCATTTGCTAACAGCATTTCTTGTAATGTGTATCTTCTGCTAAAATTATAAAAGATAGACTCTTTTATAATAAGAAAGGATTTCAAAGCTGATTCAAACTCTACTCACAATTCCCAGTTAAGTTACCACAGATAAGCACCCATCCAACTGGCAATCTGTTTTAGTGCAGATCAACTACTCTACCACTAGTAACAGTCAATTGCTGCTCATTGAACTTTGCACTTTGATTCAGAAAAATACAAATGATCTTGTGGATATTTAGCATATGGATATGGGAGCAATTTGCAAAAGCATGTGGGCTGTAAAGTGATAGGAAATCTTGCTGTGCCCTCTTGTATTTTAGCCAGACAAAAACTGAAGAACATTGTGACCTTTTTACTTCTGATGGGGTGTCTGATTATTCTTCCCTGGGATCCGTTAGACATACTGCCGCAGATTTCTAGACAAAAGTAGTACAGGATTACCAACACTTGTATGAAGTTTGCAAAACTTGCAAACAAGCTATGTGTTTGGTTTTTTCTAGCCATTCTACCATAAAGTGACTAATTTGTCACTTTGCCCATAATCATCAGAATAAATGTTTTTATTCTTTAATCCTATGAATGCTGGAGTAAGTGCAAAAATATTACATAACTGCCCTAAGTCATACAATGGAGTATCACTACTTGGCTTTTTTTAAACCTGGCTATAAGGAGTTCAGTATACTCCAGTGATTCAAATTACTTGTATTTCAATTTATAAGCAATTTCATTATCTTTTCTGAAATTGATACTATTTCCTAGACAGCACAACACCTGTTAATACCCTGATAAATATACCTTCACCACCCTTCCAATGTTTTTCATGTTAAGTTGTCTTTCTAGGAAGAGAAAAAAAGGTTTTAATCTTCAATATTGTTCAAATATGTTGTATTCAATATTATTATGTTCTACATTAGCATTTTACTGTTAGAAGAATTTTTAAAAAGCTGGAAATTAGCTATATTTGGTTTAATAAAAACCCAATTCTTGTTTTTCAGGAATTGTCAGATAATTCTAGCTCAGCTATAAATCAGAGAATATGTTTATAAATAAAACAAATGAAGGCATCTCAGAGAAAAAGTTGATCTGTTGGAAAGTAGGCAATAATGGAAGACAGAGACTTTGACCATATGCAGCAACAGCTATGCATTTAATGGCAATAATTTAGTGGCCAAAGAGCACATTTTTAATGGGATTTATCCATGAAGGTCAATGGAAGACTCCAGTTAATATTCATGCCCACAAACAGGAATGTGTTGAAATATCTTCATAGAGAATGGTGGTTTGTAGCTCTTCCAGAACAACTCTCAGTGAAATTAGCTGTGTTAAGGTGAGGATATCAGAATGTGCCCACTTGTAGTCTGTATGATATTTAAGTGAATTGGAATTTAATTTGCTTTTATGTACATATAAAAATGTTTCTGGGTTTAGAAGCAAGAGTTGATTCTTCTGCTATGATGTTGCAGATAGCTTTTAGACAAGATGACATTGAGTCTGTACTTAATTTTATTTCTGTTTAATTGTCTATGGTAACATTAAGTATTGAAATTATTTTGGTTAAATACCAAAGAGAACATAGAGAGTTCAGTGAACAGAAAATGAAGACCATACAGTAGATTGCAGAAGGTAAGTCTTCATAGGGCAACTTTATGTGTGGCTAGCCTGTGTTTGCTACGTTTGCTGTAGATTGCAGAAGGTAAGAATGTGCAGCTGAAAAAATTTCTGGTCTCTGAGCTGCATATTCTTAGTTTTTGAAGCCTTACATAGAGGTGCAATGGTTGTTGTTTGACAGCAGCTGATATAATCTGCCAACTCTTCATAGATTTCTCCTCTGTTTTGTTTTATGAGTCACAGATGTCTATGCTCTATGAGTCACCTGCAGTACTGGAAACAGATCTTTGAAGAAAAGTAGAAGATGTGTTCAAACTTGAGCAGGTAAAAGAGAAGGAATAATGGCTACTCTTTTATTGTCTTTTAGATTTTAGAAAGCTTTTTCTTTGATTTCTTACAAGACAAAAATATATCCAGTTGTCTTTTGCATTATATTATTTTGTTAAGGAATTTCAGCTCTGTTCCTACATGTATCTCTTTAGCACTCTTGCATGACTCTACGCTGTGAATATTACACTTGTATTTTTGTCTATGTGTATAAGACACTCTGAATTTATCTTGACTTTATCTTGTGGAAGTAGTGCTTTACTTCCAAAAGGGGAACATTATTAAGAGTGAAATGGAAAAACTATATCCTTCACAACACCTTGTATAAAATTTAATGCTGCCAAACAGCATCATTTACCCTCTTTTTGTCTTCAAGGCCATATAAATGCCTGATGCATTTTTGAACTTTATTAATTTTTCTCCTCTCATCTGACTTAAATAGACCTTCTAAGTAAATACTGCTAAACATAATGTCATTCTTTCATTTAAAAATCTTTGGCTAAACTGTAGCCATGGCTACAATAAGCTAGCCAGGATTTTGAGGCCCAGATTCTCTATCAGTTCAGTGTGTCTGACAGCAGGAAGAGGTTTAAGGGTGACACAAGTTGAGTATTTCACAGAGTTGTTCAGGTAAAGCACAAAGGAATTTTTGTTAGTGTCTCCCATACTATATATTGCTCAGTGGGTTGGTACCCTCCACTTGCATTGTGCTTTTGCCTGTTATATACTTTCTGCACATCCTTGGATATAAAAAGCCGTCAATAATATAGGAACCTACAAAAATAAAATATTTTACTGAAAGGTTCTCCTATTCTTTGCCATCTTCATCATGAATGTATTGTGAAGTGGTATCTGTGGATCAGGGCTTTAAGCCCAAGACAGGGGAAATGATTTTGAAATTATGTAATGCCAGAACTTCTTTGAGTAGAGATGCTCTGCATGCCAGTTAGGAATAACAAATACAAAAAGTACAAAGTCCTGTACTTTGCTAATAAGGAAAGCACAATTTGCTCTCACTTCGGCTTTACTTAAACCAAAAACCAAAGGATGTTTTTGTATGCAATAGAAAGAAAATTTAATTTTTCATGTAAAGAAAAGCAGCTTAATCACAAAAACAAATTGAAGAAATAAATCTGAAGTGAATGTGAAGGTATAAATCCTTCTGTGAACTGAGGGATTATTTCTGGATTTACAGTCTTTCTTTGAAAAGAATGTTAGTTTGAGAGAGCTAGGGTAAGCTGAGCAGGTACCAGTAGTTGAGAGTGGGAAGTGCCCATTACCCCAGTGCTAAAGTTCTGAGCTACACTTAAATACTTGAAAATTAAATTCTGAAAATTTGAGTTGATGTACCACTAGTACAGCCAAATTTTATATATCTATTTTTATTTTCTTCCCCTACAAAACTTTGATAAATAAATGAATGACATTATTTTACCAGCTTACTCCTGTAACAGGGATAATTGTGATGCATTTTATGCTATGGAGGTAATATTTGCTGATAAAATAAAATATTACCACAATCTGCAAATTAATTCAGCACCACAACAAAAATTATGAAGCAATAATTCCTGGGGTTTTGCTCAATATCAAACTGAAAACAAAACATGATCATAGTATCCGTTCAAAAACTTACTGCACAATAATTCTGATCTCTAACCATTTTGGTACTGCAGTACACATGAAATGTTTAAAATATAATGCACATCATTTTGTTATGAATGGCATCTCATAATGAAAGTGGATCATCACCAAAAAATAGTGCATTAAAAAAAAAAAAAAGAATATCATTCACCTTTACTCAGTTTACTGAAAGCTGAGAGTCAAGACCAGAAACCCGCTTCACTGAAATCATTTTGGGTGCTTGCAGCAATGTAACAAGAGGCTGAAAATATGCAGCATATTTATTTGTTCAAAGTACTGTTCTTATTTTAATCTTGGATTTCTACGGTTCCCAGGAAGAAAATTAACCTCACCAGTTACATGAAAGGAAATCAACTCATACCTTTCCATTAGGGAACAGAAAGGCTTATAGGATTTCTGAGCTAACTACTGACTTCTTTGATTTCAACAATTCAGTAACCTGCTAACTGCACCTTCTTTTGAAATTAGATTTGCTAACATATTTAAATGCATTTTAAAGATAAATAACATCTGGATGAATAGTTTCATAGTAATATTTTATTAAGGATGTAAAAAGAAGAAAGAGACTAGTTAAAACTGGACAGAGTAATAGCTTGCACATTAAAAAGTTGGGCCAGAATTTTTTAAACTTTGCAGAAAAATGATGCTTGTGTTTCAGGCTACACCTAGTAACTTCTCTATCAAGCCAACTTTTTTAGGCCCTTTAATAAACTGGCTAACAACAGGATTTATAATGGAATCTGATAGTGAGCCTGCAGGGGAGAACTTTTACTTCCACTATTGATTTTTTACTCTTTTTTCTAACCTGCATTAAATCTAGAATCTAGAAGCACATAAGTAACCCAGCAAATCTGAGAGACATCAAACCTCAAAATAAAGTTTAACCATACCTCCCTCTACATGGATAACATATGTTGTTAACAAATTTCAGCAATCCTGTATAAAGAGATGAGTTCCAGAAAATGTTTCTGATACCCTTTCAGTTATTCCTTTGCTCAAAGGGTGATAGTGACTGTTTATAGCATTTGATTCTTCCTGAATATCTAGTATAATGCTAGCAATTATTATTTTGACCAAAGCAGATATTTTCATGCGCACATTTTACTGATAGATTTGCAGTGCTGTCTTCCCTGAACTCCTTTTTAGAGATTATAGGAATTAAAATTTTCTTTATGTCACAGAGAGGTCCTTATTGGCTTTATATTTCTTTAAAAATATTTTCCAGTAATAAAATTCCATATCAACTTCCCCTGAAGCACACTACAACTCTGTTTAATACTGAACTCTGTACAAAACTAAAAAGCTTTAATATACTGTGGCTAATCCATTTCTGTTTAGAGCTACAGTGCTCATGGAAAATGAGTCACAAATGTTGTGATACAATTGGTAGATTAAGTTGTTAAATACAGTGGGACATATTCTCTTGCACTGTCTTGAATAAACAGAATTACATCTGACTATACATACCAGTAGTTCATAGAAGCACTTTTGTTCATTAAATTCTAGCAGACAGACTCTAGTTTAAAAAAAGAGTCTGATAAGGCTAGTGGCTGATAAGAAATTTAAAATATAATCCCCTTTCCTAAGGCCAGTGGATCACAGCCAAATGGAAGTTGAGAGCTCAAAAAATGCCACCATCTCAGTTGGAACCTTTTCTTCCAAGGAGTCACTGAATCTGAGATTAACAAGGCACTGACATTTGGGGGTGAGGTGGGGTATATGGGGACAGACAGGGCTTCACAGAGATGGCAAATCATGTTCTCCATGCAACACTTATCCTCTGTTTCTGTTCAGGGGGACACAATTTAAAGACAATTGAAAATACTTCTGCCTACTGTACTACTAGATAAAGACAAATTATACCCTCAGATTGAGTGAAAAATATGAAAGCAGCACTTGGGAATTAGGCAGTTGTGACAGGTATATTTTAGTTAAAAATGAATACGGCTACACATTCTTCAGTAAAAAACTATTATCATATGTGTTATGATACAAAAATTAATTTATATTCTAATTATTCTCATAGAATCCTAGACTTCTTTATGTTGGAAGGGTCTTTTAGATATTACGTTGTTCCAACCCTCCTACAGTCAGTGGAGGTAGCATTCACTGGTGAGATTGCTTGCAGCCCTATCCAGCCTCTTCTTTAATATGTCAAGTGATGGGGCATCGATCAGCTTGCCTGAGCAACCTGCCAGTACTCATGATAAAAAATTTCTTCTATCTAGTCTGAATTTACCCTCTCATTACATAAAAGGATTGCTGCTTTTTCTGTCTCAACAAGTCCTGTTAAAAATGCTGTCCTTCTTTTCTTGTTACACCTGGTGATTGAGAGTTCTCCTGCTCTTTGGAAAATATCCTAAATGGTGTACCTGATCTGTTCTGCTACTCCGTTCTTGAGGGCAGATCCCAGAGGCTTCAGCAAATTAACTTCTTGAAGAGCTGAAAGCTGTTTTTCCTTAAGTTCAGTGTCCTGATTTTACTCTTTGCCTGACCCATATTTCTTAGGACTATGAACGCCACCAGTGTGTGATCACTGCAGCTCAAGCTGCTCCAGTCTTGATGTATCTGATTTCTCTGGTGACCATCAAAGTGGCATTCCTTCTACTAGGGCTGTCTATTGCCTGGCCTAAGAAGTTATCCTTCATATATTCCAGAAATCTCCTGGTTTGCCTGCATTTTACTGTGCTACTTTCCAGCAGATGTTGGAGCCCCCCAGCAGAACAAGAGCCTGCAAGCATGATCCCTCTTGTAGCTGGAATGAGAAAGCTTAAGTTCGCCTTGATGAGGGACCTCTAGTAGACAACATCCACAATGATGCCTTTGTTGTGTTGGTCTTGAGTTCTTACCCATAAACTTCTTGACCCGCTCATGGCTGCTTTTCCGAGAAAACTCTCCACACTCAATCACTTCTTGATGTAGAGGGCAACCCCACAATCTTACCTTTCTTTCCTGTAACTTCTGAATGGCCTGTAGCCATTGATCACTATGCTCCAGCCATGGAATTCACCCCAACAAGTTGCAGTAATGGCAGCTATTTAGTAGCTTTCCAGCAGCTCAGTGGCTTCCAGCTCCTCATGGTTGCTGCCCATGCTGCATGCATTGGCAGAGAAGCCCTTTTGCTGGGCTGTTTCTTGTATTGCCTTAGTGGAGCACCCCTTTTTTTTCTTTGAGGTGTTTATTGGGATTTTTCTTGTTAACTCTTACCTTGCTGGCTCCTCCTCTGGAGCCCCTCTAAGACTTCAAGCGTACTCCAGTGTACTCAGCGCAGCTCAGGGCAAAAGGCTGAGGGCCCTCACCATTGTCCTTCCCTCTAACCTTGGTGTATACCAAGGCCAAGCCTGATGTTATACCTTCCCCCGCCAAATTCTTATTTAAAGCTCTGTCAATAAGGTTGTGAACAAAGTCCTCTTACCCCTTTGAGAAGGATAAGTCCTGTCTGATGGTGGCAGACTTGGTGCCATGTAGGTAAATTCTTTATTAAAAAACCACAAAATTCTGACAGTTACACAAGCCACAGAGCCATAATCACTGGGTATATTGCCATATGATGGTAGTTGGTGTGTCAGAAGTGAAGGACTTGTGAAACATTTTATTTCACCTGTCCAAGAAAGCCACAGGACTAGGGAATAAGTCAGCAATTACTTAACTAAAATTCTGGATCATATTTGAACAAAGGGAGCACTGGTTTTGGGAACAGGCTTGCTGAATAGAATATGCCACCATTTTTTCAGTAAGTTTCATGACTAACTGTAACGAAATAACAACATTTGAAAAAATGAAAGTGTCAACAAAAAATGAAATCAGCTGTTACAGCAGCCACTAATTAAAGGATTCCCCCCCAAAAAATCACCTTTCTGTGTCATTTTAGTTCCAAAACCCATTAGGTGAATAGGTATAATTTTTCTGAATTCTGCATGTGCATCCCATATGTTAACACAATTTTCTGGAAACCTATGATTCATTATTAGAGGAAATTATCTGTGTGAAACAATTGACATACTAATTTTTTATCCTTTTTTCACACTGGCATTGAGTAAGTGGTATTTCTTCAGACTTTCAGTTCATAGAATTCTCAGTCAAGCCATCAGTTTTTCTCCTTTTTTCTCTTTTGCCTAGTCAGTCTTTAATATTACCATGTCCCAGAATCATGAGAAGGAGGTAGGAAATATCTTGCTAACGTCCTGCTCTCTGTGGGCATGGTCCTTGGATCAGATCCTCTGCTGTATCTCTGTTTACATCAACCACATCTGACACAGCCCAAAGTCCACTCTTACAGTATTTCCCTAATATCTATCTTATGTAATGTCTAATTAGGTATCAAAAATTTGGGGAGCTTTGTGCTGAGAGTTTTTTAACTCTGCACTCTGTTACATCCAGTCCCATTTCTATCACATTGCAAGGTAGTACATCTGTAGTGCAGAAGTGCTGGCTCTAGTTTTTGTTTCTTACAGGAGACTGTGCTAACCAAACCCAACATTTAAATTTTACATGCAGGAGCCATTCCTCTTCCAAACAGCTTGAGTCAGATACACTGTAAATACAAATGCAGGAGTGCTCCTCACATAAATTTCTTTGATCTCTTGAGTAATCAGCTACTACTTTCACTTCCCGAAAATTCAGTTTCAAGGAAAACATAAATGTTTGAGGACTAAGAGGAGAAATTAGGACTTCAGACATGACCACATTGAACACAACTTTACCTACATTTATGTTTGAGAGTCTTGAAACCTACACCTTTGGGTTCAGTGGAATCCAAATTTTAATGATTAGAGGAAGACTGGAGCTAAATTCCTTGCTTAGCAATTGTGTAAACTTGGATCATAGGATGAATCACACTTTTTTCATGCCCTTCCATTCCTTGAAATATGATGAGGATAACTGTGTACTGAGAGCACAAGACAACATATTCTGGAAGAAGGTGGGGTCTCCAGACCCAGGCCCTACCCAAAGCAGGCTCAGCTGTGGGCTCAGACTGGCCTGCTCAGGTGTTCTTCCAGTCAAGGTGTGAAATGTTCCCAATGATGGAGACAGTTCTAGGACCCTGGGCAGCTGTCCCATCTCTGGGTGGTACTCAGGTGGAAACGGTCTTTTCTCTGCAGCCTGACCTCAGCATGTTTCAGCTTGTGCTGCTGCCTCTTACCTTCCCACCAAGCAACACTGGAGCCTGGTTGCATCTTCTCCATCCCCTCCTGCCAATGTCAGGAATGATGCTGGGTGTCCCTGAAGCGGTGTCTTCTCCCAGCTGAACCAGCCTTGGTGCTGCTTGCAAGATTCTGCAAGATTCTCCATGTAGAACAAGGGCTTCAGTTGTACCCCCTTGGCAACATCCCCTCTCCTCCTGCCAGTTCAGTCTACATTGAGAAAGCAGCACGGCAGATGTAATGAAAGCAGTGGGTGGTTAGATATTATGGCGATAAGAGATACGATGGCCAAGGTGGGTGGCATTTGCCACTGCATTAAAGCAGCAATAATGACACACTTATCACAGCCATTACAGTTTTAGTCTCCACAAAAGTGACCTGAGTACCACCAGCTTGTTTAATTTTACTGTCTAGTAAAAGAAAAAAGAGGATAGGTCTCTCCTAAAACCTATTCAAACAGATTTTATATGTGGTTTTCAGTAAGGATTTCTTCTTTATTATATCAAAGTTTCTCTTCTAGGTGACACAAGAATAGATGAAAACACTTATTAAAAAAAAAAAGAGATAAGAATTGCAAAGCTAGAGATGAGATTTTTTTCTCCCTTAACCCATATTGTTCTTAGCAAATGGCCTCGTTCAACATCTGATTGCTTATGGTTAATCAGATTATATTTGTCACCGATGCATCGGCACTTAAAAATCTGATGAAGGCCAGAGTATTTGTACAGCACTCAAATGCAACACAAACATTATTTCAAGATCTTAAGTGAAACTAAATAAGCTTGCACACATGGTGATTGCTTTTGAGTTTGGATTATTCTGGAACCCAGTGTGTAGACAGTTTCAGAGACCTTTTTGAGGGACCTTCTCAGTTTCCTCTTTCAAACTAAATCTTCAAGTACCCTTCGAAGGATGAGAACCCATCCCCTACTCCCCATTTCAAGAAATTTCCCCAAGAAAACAGAGTCCTCTGGCCTTTCCTTCTCTTTTACCTTCAGATACCAAAAATGTGATATGACAGGTTTGAGAACACATTTGTTTGCAGTGACAGAATGCTGCTTGTTAGGAAAGAACCCTGTACTCACCTGAGTTTGATCTCTCCCATTGAGGTCTGGAACTTTTCAGTGTTGGAGATGAATAATAAAGTACAATATGTGTTGGATATTGTAGCTATAATATAAATATTTTTCAGTTACATTTTGAGGAATTTGAGTCCAACCACAGTCCCAGGACACAGCTGTGGGTAATATGTTTCCAGTTGCTCTGTATGCAGTTACCCAACCAAACAGTTCTATGAAAGTCCTGGAAACTACATTCTCAATCTCATGTTGGTGCTGGACACTTGCCACTGGAATTAAAATTGCAGCTCTATCCCTTGACTCCTAGAAAATTCTCCCCTGAACTATATGGGAAAATATAAAGAACCAACTGGAAAAGCCCATATTCTGAAAGAAAAGAATACCTTGAGCCCAAGACAAGAGGGGAAGAGGAGCTGTGAGAAAAAGAGCATGAACGGAAAAGGTAGAAGATTTACTTCTGAACACAATGAAGGGACTAGAATGTAAAAGAAAATAAATCAATGGTCTTTCTGAATGCCAGGTACAAAATATTTGACACCATTTTGTACAAAAGATTTCAGTTCCAGATACAGAAAATAATTTTACCTGAAATGGCAGATGCTCTGGAGCTCACCTAGACTATGTTCCTGGACAGAATGGGCTGTTTTTTCTCAAAAAAATCTTATATTTCAAACAGAAATTAAGGTAAATATTGAACTAGATCCACTAAGCCCATTTCCCTTGTCCTTTCTGAAAGCAGAAAAAAAGTGGTGGGAGAAAACTTTGCTAACTCTGGGGAAATCTAGAGAATCTGCAGGTGCAAGAGCATGATTCCAGCTCTGACTACTTGTCAGATACATTGGTGAGTCCTTGGAGATATTCCGTGATAACATTGTTTTTTACCCCCATTCCTGGAATAACAGAGGAGTAGCACAATAAAGCTTTGGCAAATTTGTACAAAAATCATGACGCAAGAAAATGTAGGAGCTCTGGAATACGGTAGAATTTAGGCTTTTTATTAGTACCTGATTTCTGTAAAGTGAATGTATACAGACGGTGCTCACGCTGCTCTCTTTGATGTCCTTCCCTCCACCCCCTATTTTAAACCACTTGCAGAGATATGGTCCTGTGCTTCAAGACTCTTGCCAGCTGTTATCATCATCTGCCTCTTATCAAGCTGTATGTGAGGAAGTGGATGATTGTTTTTCTGTGGGTATCCTCAGTTTAACCTGGTCAAGCTGAATCTGAAACTAGAGAGAGCTGGTTACCATCTCAGTGAAGTGTAGCCCTGTTGTCATGTATGAAGATGCAATGAAGGAAAATACCTTAAATGTGGCTTTATTAGCAGAGATAAATAGTGACTGACATTTCAAATAAAGGAAAATCAGGACATTGAAAGTTAGGAATTATAGTATCATATGAAACTTTAATTAAAAACACATATTGCAACATTTGTAATAAAACCATGGGAGTTTGGAACTGGTGGCATTTGTGATTATAGCAGCTTATATCCCTCATGGTGAAATAGTTGGCATCAAACAGAGAGGAATCACACAGCAGAGCACGTAGGCTCCCAAAATGCAGGGCTTCAGCCTATGGCTCTGGGTTCTGAGTTGCAGGGAAAGGGTCAGGAATGAAAGCTGTATGTAGGCAGGAGGAAGAAGGGAAAGAATATTCTGAGAAAGAGAGTTTAGCTGCTTCTAGGTGTTCCATGGAAATAATTCTATTTAGGCTACAAAACTATCTCAGTCTTCAGTCTTGAAGTCTGTTTTCCCAGCTTATAATTGTTAGGTTGTAAGCATGGGACGCCATGAGGTTATTTTGCAGACTTATCAGGTAGTGCATTTGGTGTAACCTTTATGACTCAGCACTTGAAAGCTTAATTCTACTTCTGCTCTGATTTATATCATCAAATACTATACTATGGAATAATTTCTAAGCTGTCCAAGAATGAAGAGTAAGCTTTCCAATGTGATGTCAACAAAATGTCTGTGTTCACTTTTATACAACTGTGTTTTAGGTTATATGTAAGGTATTTAAACAGAGATGCTTATAGATATCATATTCTGTATTTATGTCAGATATAACTGATGAGTGTTAATTTGTGTCAAAGAACAGGATCAGCACTTCCTAGTGCATCCTAAGAAATACAGCTGATGAGCTTGAGTTGCAATGCATAAATAAAATCTTTCTCTCCTGTCTCTTCACCCATCTTAGAGAGGTCTAAGTATCTCTGTTTTACTGTTCAACTTAAGATTAATAAAAACTGCTTATTCAGACTATGCAGATTGAGTTGATTTGTCTAATTCAGCCTTTATTTTGATGCTATCAATTGCACTTATAAGAAATACCTCTGTTTTAGACTCTCCTGAAGTAACAGCATGAAAGTGAAAACGTTAGATTACCTACTTTCTGGGGAGCAATTCTGACGTCTGAATACACCAATTTCTATAACATTCATGTTTTCTAAGTTTCTTTAGACGCAATTCAGAGGATTCTTTTCAGCAGGCCTGAACTGTAACACACATAAAAGCACAGAAAATAATTTTGTGCATTTGTCCTGGTTTCTGCTGGGATAGGGTTCATTTACTTAACAGCTGGTCCATTGCTTTGGATTTGGATGAGAATTATGTTGATAACACGTTGATGTTTTGACTGTTGGTAAGTAGTGTTTACCTGAAGTCAAGGACTTTTCAGGGTCTCATGAGGTGCTAGAGAAGAACTACATAAAGAGCTGTAAGGGAGAAAGGTCAGATGAGAGGGTCAGATGAAGGTCATTCTTCCATCTGGTAGAACATCATGCGCAGTACATAAACTGGGGAGTTACGTGGAAGGGGGGTGACTGCTGTGAACTGTAGGGAGTTACACAGAAAGGGCCTGACTACTTTTGGGGATGGGCTGGGCAGCAACCAGCAGGTGGTGAGTAATTTTATTGTGCATCACTTGTTCCTCTTGGGTTGCATTACTCTCACTCCCTCTCCATGTAATTACAACAGTTTTTATTACTGTTGTATTTTTTTCCAGCTATTAAATTGTTCTTAACCCACAAGGTTTACTTTTACTTTGCGATTCTCCTCCCCACCAGACAGTGGCAGGGGAAGAGTGAGAAGGGGCCTGCATGGTAGTTCATTGGCATCTGGAATTAAACAATATTAATTAAGTTAAAGAATTGCTGGCCATATCTATATATTTTCAGTTTTAAGTGTGTAAGAACATCTTATATAAATGGGATGTTATTTCTAACACAACAGTTTTGGAATTCATATTAAACATTAAAAAATCAGCTTGCTTAAAGGAAGTTTGAGAGGAGAAGTGAATATGTAGGAAAATTAAAAGACCTTATTGAGCAACAGTGAATTATAGGCCTACTTAGGCATACACACATGGGCTAGAGGATGAAACTTTTGTAATTTTTCAGCTCATTTAATCTGAAAGGCCTGCATGCTGAGTTACATAGCCAGAGTTCACATCTGCAGTTTGGTTGGTACATTCCTCTGCTGCTGGCATTAGCCCTGTGACCACAGTGGCTTCTAATGCTCAGCTCTTTTAGTGGTTTGGCATCTTTCATATTCCCTCAAGCTCTACAGTAGAGCAAGCAGACACCCACACTGGACGCCAAGAGAGTCATCTTAATGAATGACATATTACAAGCCTTGTGAAAGTAATTTGCTTTGCACCATGGTGTAGCTGGCTAACTTCCTTTTACTGAAGGCTGAGGGCTGAATCCAGCATTAAAGCTATGAAAATTCTTGCCTTTTGGGCAACATAATACAGAAGCAAGCCTTATTAAAAGTAATTTTTGCCTTTGTTTTCTCGAACACTTGGAAGATTTCTACTATCCCACGTTAGGGTTCATGAATGCCCATCTGTAGACTTGTCATTTTTATAGCAAGGTATGTCTTCTATGAAATGCTGAACAAAGATTCTGCTAAATCTAATTTTCTGTCCTGTGATTTGATGACAACGGCTACTGGCTGTTGGACACTGGCCATTAAAGAGCTGAGCACACCGGGAAGGCAGCTTATATTTCCCTCAGTCCGTGCTTTACTTTCTTTCCCATTCTCTTTCTACGTAGCATCATCTGAATACAGTGATTTTGTGACATGTGCAAGTACGTAGGCACTCATTACGTCCACAACTAAGATTTTGCAGTATTTTCAGCTTCTTGCTCCTGTTTCATTCACTGCTGTGATGAAACATTCTTCTTTGCCTGAAAAGTGAGTCTGATGCGTTTGCTTCCTGCCTATTTCTTCCAAAAAGCACATGCATCAGAGGGCAAGGATTTATGTATACAGAAGAAACTACTCTTTTCTATCATAAACGTTAGGCCTGGAAACAGTCTCTGTGGAAGGGCCGTTGGGGGCCCTTGAAGAAAAAATTGGCTTTGATTTTACTGAACCTTGAAGCTCTGAAAAGAGCTGCTTGTTGTGTGCATGGTTCCCAGTCAGCTCACACTGTGTGAATCTGAGGAGCGGTGCACTGTGCCAACATGTGAAGCCAATTTACTTGGGTAGTGAAAGTGCGAGGGAGTTCTGTCAGGCAAAGCAAGGACCATCATCATCTTCTTTCCCGAGGGCATGGCAGGAAAGATAGCAGCACCCTTCCAGCTGTTATACCCAGGCAATGACTTGAAGATACCATAAGTCAGAAAATAGTTATTTTTTACTTTATTGGGGAGTAAAAGTTTCTCCTTCTTTTAACTCCATAATTAAAACTGACCTTAAAACTGAAGTTCAAAAATCACAGAACTGCTGTCCTCTTGTTACTTGTCATAGTGATTTTTGTAAGATTTCTTGAAGTAAGTGCATGGTTTAAATACCAAAATTCTCTTAGTTGTGGATCTTTTCCTAATTCCATCCTTGCCTCCCACCCTACTCTGTTTGTAGGTTAGCTGTATCGCTAATATACGAGGATTTGAGTGGAGACATATGGTCACCATCAGCTTAGATATTTAATTTTGAGATGACATTCTATGAATCCATCTGAAAAGGGAGAAGCCACCATATAACTGGTTGCAATTAGCCAAACCACAATTTTCTCTAACCAATTCAGTGTAAACCAAAAGCCAAAATAGTATTTTAGGATTACAACATCACTCCCAGATTTGCCTCTCATGAAGAATTCCCAGGGTTAAGATTCAAGCCATACTGTAAAACCAATCCTCTAATTGCAACTTTTTAGAGAGGAAGATCAGTGGCAGGTGGTGCCTGCCATAAAAGCCTCATTAAAACACCTTCTGTTTGAATATCACAAAAGGGAGTCACCAGATGGAGGCACAGCTCCACATGGTAGCCTTACCTCAAATGAGAGTTTCACCTGACACTTTAGGGACAGCAGATTTTTTTTTCTCCAACTAACAAGCCATTGAGGTTCAAGAGAGGATATATTAGGATTAATTGCACTTGATCACTAATCCATTGTAATGCCATCTGCTGAAGGCATTGTTCATTGTCAAGCCAAGAGACAGGTAGGGCCCCTCTGGTAATGTAAACTGTCCCTGTTTCCACAGATCTAATCCAATTTCACCTCCTTACAGACCTCAGATTCCAGTAAAGATAATTAACTCTTCTTGCTTTGTATCCTGATGCATTTTTGAATGCTAGCAAATGTGATACAGAAACTAATGATGCTGAAATGTGCTGACAGATTGGAAAATTATTTTTCCTGTTGCTGCTTGCTGAAATGAACAAAATATTAAAAAGATTTTTACTCAATTGTGTGCTCAACCTCTTGGTCTAAAGGGCTGGCTCTTCCTCCATCAACCACACAGTTTAACTTCTCACATCTCCTCCCTCTCTGAGTCTCAAAACACATCTGAACAATACGTGATTTACCAGATTAGAACAATTGGCAAGCTAAATCATGTGAATAAAGGAGGTATTGTCACCTTGCACAGGTCTTGGAGTGGGAGGATTTTTTCAGTAGCTTGGCTTTGGCACTCATCCAAATCACTAAGTGCCAAACAGAGTAACCAGAGAATTTTTCATAGTTCTGTTGTGTGTTTTGTGTTTAGCTACTTTAAAAACTGCCACCCACCAAGGCTGTTTCTTAAATTAAGGTTAGTTGGATTAAACATGTAGTGTGTGTATTTGTGAGAAGCAGAAGGAAGGCAGATAGGTGTATTTAATTAATATATTTTTTACCAAGTCATACGTAGCATCCTATGTCACAGAAGGAAAAGGTAAACAAGCCAAAATCTGTAATTCTTTGTAGACATTGTGCCAACTGTTCAAGGCCAAAATATGTTTTCATACTAATCTGATTCAAGGGCTGATCTGCTTAAACTGAGGGAGCAAGAAATGAGTCAGAGCTTTGGTATATAACATCTCATCTTGTGCTACTTTCTTAAGACTGCTCTATACTTTCAAAATGTCTTCTGTTCCAGAAAGGGCTCCAGCTGCCAGCTGTACACACTTAAAGATCAATTCAACCACTAGTGAAATGTAACCATCTCTGGGGTGGAGCACAGCAGCTCCTCCATTCCACAAAACCCAAAACACTCTTTTTAGGAGGAGGAGGAAGTAAAAAATATCTGCTTCAACTACAGTTCCAAGGGAAATTGTGCTTGCAGAGTTTCATTACTGTTGTTGAAAACTGCCCAAGACACTGGAGGTAACTTTCTCCACTGCTGGAAAAGGTGCTGGTGGATCTTCAGCAATAACAGGTGCTCAAGGCCTCACATTTTCTATGAGTTCAGAAGGCATTGACAGAATACATGATAAAATGTTTCCTCTCCATTAAGTAGAATGTCAGGTATCTCTATAGTTTCCAACCCTACCTGCTCCTCTCTCTTCCCAATATCTGTCTTATGTACAGTACAAGGCCAGCTGACTTAGTTCGCCTAGTCTATTCTAAACATGTTCATCCTTAATGTAAATTTGGCTTTTTAAATAGGATTCTCATGGTATTTCCAAACCAATACAAGCTTGTCAATTCATATTCTCGCTGTGTCTTCTAAAGAAATCCTTTTCAATTATTTTTGAGTGGTAATGTCCATTTAATTGGGAAAATTAAATTTACTGGCTGAAGGAGCTTCCTGAGGTATAGGAGTGCCACATTCTTGTTCCGTTTCTGACCTGCCTGGGCTTGGATTCAGTAGCTGTATGTTGTGAATTAAGGATAAAGTAGTCCACAGCCTCCACTGTGTATACTTCATGCATATGGTTCTTCATGTATTCCATTATCTTCTCCTATCCAGACAGGTAGCTTGTCTTGATCACAGATGAATGGATCTGGCAGACTTGTAATAAAAAAATGATCTCCAAAACCAAAACCAGACTGAAGACTGTGTCCATGAATAAGTGGTGAGTTCAGTGTGAATCTAATTTAACTAACACATAATATTCAAGGAAGTATAGACTGTCCTTGGGTACTCAGGAATAGATCTGAGATTCATAAAATCTTGAAAAGATTTAAAAAAACATGTGTGTAAAAATTTCAAGTGCACATTGATTTTCATTAGAATTAATTTATTTAAAAATTAGACAATTTAGTACAGAAACAGAAAACTGATATTTGGAATCAGTTGCACTATGAGAAAAAAGGCGTCCGTAACTATGTATGGTTTTGCCTTCTGAAGACTAGATGGGACGTAACATACCTCGGGTATTTTAGAACTATCTTTCTTGTAAACTGAGTGCTTTGAGAACTGTTACAAAATCCTTGTTGCAAGCTGATTAGCAGTGCCCTTTCTGGCTGCATGTTATATTCCCAGAAAGTGAAGAGAGTTTCAGAGAAGTCACAGGTGGCCAATTTTCCACTTGTTGAAGAAATGTGACTTGCAAGAAAATTCTGCCTTTATGATAGCTCTGAAATGGGTTCTAGATGACCCTTAGGATAGATGGGTATATTTGATTGCTCTTTCTTTCAGTGTAGTACTTTGGTCTTCTCCTTGTTGAACTTTATGAAATATCTTTGTTTCATTTCTCCACCCTGTCAAGATCCCTCTGGGATGAATATGGAGGCAGGGTGAGCTTCTGGTGTATCAACCACCACTCCTGGGTTTGCCCAGCCAGCAAACTTGCTGAGGGTACGCTTTCTCCCATCATCCAAAACATTAATGAGGATGTTAAACAGGATCAGATTAATCACTGACTCCTGGGGTTCACTTCTAATTATTGACTGCCAGCTCCGCCCCCAGTGATCTCCCCTCTCAGAGCCTGGCCGTTCAGAGAGTTTTCAATCCACATCACTGCCTACTCATCTGCCCTACACATCCAGAGTTTATCTACAAGGATCTCATGTCAAACAGTATCAAGAACATGACTGAAATCCATGTAGGTAATATCCTCTGCTCCCTTCTCATCTATCAAATGGTTGCTTCATCAGAGAAAGTGATCAAGCTGGCCAAGTGTCCTGATTTCATCTGTGATGGTGTTAATTCCTTCTCCGTAGCTGGACCATTCCTGCATTTTGGATTCAGTGTGAGAATAATGTTGATAACACTCTGATATTTTGATTGTTGTATTTATCCTAACCCAAGTGCTATTTTGTGTCTTATTTTCTGCCAGTGAGGAGGTAGAAATAGGAAAGCTGTGAGAAAGCAAAGACAGGTGATTCAAATTGATAAAAGGAATATTCCACACTCTAGAACATCATGTCCAGTCTATAAATTCTGTAAGTTACCCAGAGGAGAGGCTGATTAGGGTTTGGGGATGGGGTCTGGCATTGGCCAATGGATTGAGAACAAATGTTTTGTGAACAACCTGTTTTTCCTTTATTATTATAAATATTATTATTATCATCATCATCATCATCGTCGTCGTCATCATCATCATCTATTGTTACTATATTTTATTCTGTTTTAATATTAAGCTGTCTTGATCTCAACCTACAGGTTTTACTTTTCATTTTCCTCCCTTTTCCAGGGAAGTTATGGAAGAGCAGCTTTGTGGTGAGTAGTTGGCAGCTGGGCTTAAACCATGACGTGAAGCATCATCAGAGATATTTCACACTGGTGTGATGGAGAGGTGAAACAAAGCATATGGACTTGGTTGGTGTATGTAAAACATATGAAACAATTCTAAAAAAATCCAACGGGATTGAATGATATTTAAAAGGTACACTGCTTCAAAAAGTCTTACACTTCAAAAGACATATGAGACCTATGTAAATATTTTAATTATAGTTAGGGTTTGGCCTATTGACCAATCAAATTATTTCGATTTTTTTTTTCCTTCAGCAGAATGAGCTGAGGGTCTTGAGTGACCAGGACACCCTCATGGAGTAAAAAAATTACAGGGTTAATATCCTTTTTAATGGTTATTATTACTATTACTACTACTACCACCACTACCACTACCACTACTACTGCTTCTACTACCAACAATAATAGTACTAATAACAACTTTCCAACAGTACCTTTTGAATAATTAACCCTTTAATAATAACTGTAACAATAATAATAACAACCTTTTAAAGCATTAATAACCCTTAAATGGCTTAATTTGAAGCAAATGGCTTAATTTCCACTTAATAGCAAGAAATGGTATCACACATATCAAGTGTTCCTGTATCCAAAGTAAAGTGCATTTAGATAGAGCATTTAGTCTGTGTTTCAAACCAGAGTCTACAGCTGCTCCTTAACTCAAAATGGGAGAGTCCAATAGCCCACCTGTGTAAAGGAAATTTTGGAGGACATAGAATGTTTATTTCTCTTGGTGTTACTAGTAATTTCTTTTTCTTCCATTAGAAAGAATTTCTAGAATTCAGCCTTCCAGAACTTCATTTTTGTGCTGTATGGTTCTCCATATTAAGCCATTTCTGCAGTTTTTATGTGCCTGTTTTTGAGACTCTGACCGAAAGATTGGGCTAACTACCTGTTGAATTTGGGTTTGGGAGAATGGAGACATACTGGTTTTTGTAGATCCTACCTGATAGTATTGTCATGTTAGTAGGCATATATCTTTGAGGTTATTAAATGTAATAAAATAAAAACAGTGGCCTTTGTAATTACTATTTAATCAACGGTATTTATATTCATTAAACGGCTGATTTTAATGCAGTTGTTTTTATATTGCTCTCTTTCTGGCATTGTTAATTTTCAGTTCATCCCTTACTCTAATATCTCACCTTATGCACTCGAGGGTCTAAGACATTAGAGTCCCAAACACTTTTTTAATGCAATTACAAACAACATAATATTCTGAAAAGGACAGAATTTCAAACAATAGTGTTGCCTTCAGATATTACTTTTTATGTCACCTCATTGTAACATGAATAAACTCGGTTTTTGTAAATGGAAAGAACCTTGAGTCCCTCCTTTACATTTTTTGACATTTAAAATCCTCAAGGAATTACATTGCTCAAACATTGGTGAATGCTCAAGCAGATAGGCTACTTCCCTTATTTAACAAAAAAGTAATCTTCTGATCCTATGCAAAATGATCCTACTGCCAACACATACAAACAGTGTTTAAATTGTGTTATTATTACAATTTGCCAGGAGGGTGAAATGAATAAATACCAATAAATTACATGTTGATAGCCAATTATTTTGGAGAATGCCCTTGTACTGAACATAAGAAACAAGGCTGACAAACTGAAGCCATTGTATGAAAGGTTTAGAGCCAGCAAAGAAAACTTACCTTCTTTTGGTCTTCTGATGCCTGTATCTGATGAAGATGCAGCAAACTAAATCACTGGAAAGAATGGATCTGCAGCTGATTAATGCATCACTACCTTACCTGCATTACTCCTTATCTCCCAAGGTGGAACACGTGGCTTTGCAGCACTTTGTGTGCTCCACGATTTTTCACTGTGGTTTGGTGAAAGCAAAGGAGTCCATTCTTGCTACAAAAATTTTTGCTCCTGAAGTTACTAGTCATATTATTACATTATTATAAATAGTAATAATTGGGTTTTTTTCTAATAATGAGATGGAATACTTTATGTGTGTCTGGCAGAAGTACTCACATGCTTGTGCCATTATACAAATGATAAGTAAAATAAATTATTGTGTTTTTTCATGCATCTTCCTTTTTTTCTTCTCCTTCCTTTTCCTCCTCTCCTCACTTCCTCCCACCTCTTTCCCATGCTCCTGTCCCATGTTTCTTTTAAGCCTCAGATGAAACTTATGTTACAATGATAATTTTTTTCCAGTAGTCTTATGGCCCTTCATGGCTCCCTGAATTATCTATCTTTCTGTTTATTTTCTCTCTTCTTATTAGAGTTGCTGTTAGCTCCATTCTGATGTTTGTAGTTTTTGGGAATCTGAATCTTTGTTATTTATGTTTTCAGTGATCTGACCTGGCTTGCCCACAGCAATGTTCCAACTGTTCTCAGGTTCTCAATTACTAATTATGCAGATGAACAGATTGTGAAAACTCTTTCCTTATGGCCACATTCTGGAGGAGTTGTTTTTAATAAATTGGTGCTGGTTTTGAATTTTTAATTTTGTCTATCATTCCTTAGTTGGTTTTTTCATATGTCCTGTACATGTTTGTTGTAGTAATTTATTAACAAGTGATGTTTACATACACATATTAAAAAATTCAAACAGATAACATTCAGAAGTGATGAGGTTGTAAGTGGAAGTACAAGACACAGATTAAAGGCAGATATCCAGAGGAAGAGCTTCCTGAACATCACCAAGACAGTGGACAGCCTGCCAGTAGAGTACTTGAAACTGTTAACATTACAAATTACTCACTAGTGAGCACTGATTAATGTCATTACTCTAGGGATGTCCAGAAAGAATTCACTTCTGAGAGGAAAGAATTATGTTATGTTAATAATGCTTTACCAATTTTTGTCCTAGTTTTTGAGAAGTACGTGACAGTGGGACATTCTATTCAGGGAACTTGTATCTTCAAGGAAATCCTCTTCAATGTTTAGTATCACTGGAAGAAAACAGAACTGATGCTAGTTTGTGTGACAGCACTGGGCATAGGATTATGGTTGTATGTCATCTTTCTATTTTAGCATGCTACAGAGGTTCCCAGAAGACATACTCTTTCTGCTTGAACAAAACACAGGTTCATGATAATACTGTGCACTCTACTTCGTCATTTGAAGTAATTTAGGGACTTTGGTGAGTGGAGAAACCTCGATTACCTCTTCAGTGTGAGTACGGATTTGTGAGTCCCCCAAGGATCCATCCTTACCTCAAAAAACAAACAAGACTGTTCAGTTACCATACCAGAATATTGGTCCTTTTCATCATAGAAATGCCTTATGGAAATTAGAAAACAAAAAATTTGTTCTTTTTCTTGCTGCTCTCCTCAGACTAGTGCAGGCTAGAAAAAGGTAAGATGCAGCAGATACAAAAATTGAGACAGTAAAACCCACAAATCAGAAGGAAATTTTATGTCTCTGAAATCTGAATACCCAAGATTTTTTGACAAAATATCATTGTGAGATTTATACTGCCAATAGAATCATTGGAAATCTCCCAGACACTTCCATAGGGACAGATTCCAATATTAAATGCTGTTGCCTACCTAAATGTCTAATTAAGTTTTACATATAACTAGACAGATTAACTGGGGAAAAAAGGAAAAACGTTTCATTTTAACAAAATGACTTACAAGTCTTATGTCAGTAAATGGAGTATTTCATTGGATTAAAAAAAAAAAAAAAAGGCAAATGGCTGATTTTTCTTTTCCATGTGAAAATAGAAAGAATGGGTGAAGTTGACTGAAAGTAGTAATATCTGATACTTACATGCAACTCCAAAAGTATAAAGATGCTCTTTGTAGCAACAAAAGGAAAAAAAAGGTTCATGAAAAGGGATATCTATAAAAATAAGATGCTTTCAAGCAGCAAATATTAGGTCATATTACTGATAATAACTTCTACCATAAGCAAAGCACTTACTGCTTTTTTTTTAAGTAATTTTTATCAGTATCCCTCACTGATTTTACAAAGTATCTTGAGACTCAGATTGCAGAGAAACAGGCAGTTTGCTAGGCAAACTGATTAAAGTAAACCCATCAGACCACTGATAAAGGTGGGAGGAGAATCCTAAATTCCAGATTCTCTAGTATTTCCAGAGCTCAGAGATGTGATGGAGGAGTGTTCCTGAATCTAAAATGTAAAATATCTGTGCAGCAACTCTGTGACATAACCACCAGCAAACTCAAATCAGAAGACAATGGGACAGTACTGAGTCAGATCACTCAGCATTAGGAGAAAAACTCATTAACTTTGAAGCTGACTATTAATACAAATGTCTTTCAAACAGCCTTGTCAGTAGAATCCTATCTGAATTTTTTTCCATTGAAAATGTATATATTCTCATATATACTTAAGGACCCTAAAAGTTTATATTTCATGATTCCGTTAACAAAACATATTAAAAAGCAGGCTTGCAGGCTTCATAGCTGAACAGGGAAAAAAAGGCAGAAATTGAATGTATTTTGCATTTTATCTTTGTAAGGCCATACCTGACCAATAAGGATCTGCTTGGCTTTGGATCTGTCTGCATAGGTTATTTTGGCAAAACTGAAGGATGAGGGCTACAGAGATATTTGCAGACTGAGAAAATTGTAGGAAATAAAAACTTATTGGAAAGAAGCTGCAGCAACAGCCCTTTCCCTCTGAAAGGAAGATTTTTCTGAATTTTTACATCATATTATGTAATCATGAACTGAAATTACTTCTGGTATTCATGCAAGGAAGATAGAACTACCTTTCATTCTGCACTATATTCTTTTCATTCCAATGAAGCAACTCCAGAGCCATATCATGCATTTATGCAGCAAGTAGAACATATATATGGCAGCCTGCAGAACAGTTGCATATAAGAAAAAAAAAATTAAAAAAATCTATTCTAAAAAGCCCAGAAATTTTAAAATCTCTCTTTAATTTTTGGAGAAGAGAGTAAGAGCCACAGATAAGTTACTCATGCTGTTAGAGAAGATGATGTGATGTTCCAGTGCCACCCAGTTCTGGCTTCTAGGAACAGTCAGAGAGGGAAAGCAGCTCTTGTTTATTCTCTCTTCTTTCAACACTCTTCTTCCACTTAGCAAGCACCCATCAAGTCTTCTGGTGTGGTGTCATGATTGAATACCATAACACAGACATCAGATTGATCGGACAGGATAATCTGCTTTCAGTTTTAGTTGGCATAAAATCAAACCCACTCTTACTTCCTTCTCTTGTTTTTCTTCCAAAATATTCAACACTCCTACTGTCTAAGAGGAAAACAAAGAAAAAGATAAGATGCATCCTGCTGGTGACTGGGGAGGAAGAAGGGTGGGGAAATATATCTGTCAAGGAATAGGTTTGATGTGCACAGAAAAGTGATCTTGATGAAAGGCAAGTTCAAAACTCTTTTGAACATTGCCCAGGTCATGTGGATTAATATAGTTAATTTATTATTAACTGCATTCTCACAAAATGTTGGGATTGTATGGCATCAAGCTGAATGGGAAGTTGTACTTTTCTCTACCTTTTTTTCCCTTCTGTGGGTATCCAGACCTTTTTAAAACTACTAGAGTTTATGCTGTTAAAAAAAAGGCAAAGTAGAAACTCTTTTATTTTCATATTCTTATTAACACTTTCACATATCTTTTATTATCAGAAAGAAGAACAGACTTCATGACTAAATCATGGCTAAATTAAGACTTTTTAAAAACCACATTGAGGGATCAGAGGAGTGAGGCAGTAGCAAGGTTGTGTGCTTTACTGCCTGGAGTCTGTAAGAGCTGATTTCCCTTTCTTTAGAAGTGACAGTCTGACAAATGTTATTTATTTGTATGTTTGTTTCTTTGTTTTGCTTGGAAATAGAGCTAAGAGAATTAATTATGATTGTACAGTGGTATTTGTTTAAGAAATATAAGTTCTGGTTTCTCCCAATAGAGTCAAACATGAAGATACACTATGTAAATTTTCATATTTAGAGAATGATGTTCTAAGAAGTTCACTGATGCTGAAATTTTGATATTTTATTGTGTGGAGACAGATATCATAAGAAGCCCTAGTCATAAAATAAATTTATTGCATTCTTACTGTAGACTAACAATTTTGAACTAATAAATGCAGGTTCTCCCTCTTAGCATCCAAGACCAAAGGTGGTATGTTTGTTACGGGGATAATTTTAACTACCAGTTTTTCCATTTCTCATACATTGCGAGGCAGACTCACACATGCCTCTCTAAGTACAGATCCTCTTTCTTTATTTCTAACATGTTGCTGACTGTTATTAAGAGAACTTTTGGGAAGAGGCCATGGGATTACCTCTTTCTTGATCCAGGACAAATCCACCATGCATTAGTTCTGCGTTTGACACCACTGCTATCACTACCTTCCCAAGGAAGCAGGCCAGGAGACATAGTTAGAGTGAGAGACAAAATTGCAATTAGTGATAAATTTTCCATAACTATATCAGGTTTCCCTGGATGCAATGCTATTGGATTTGAAGATGAAGCATCAGGTTGTGCTTTTGCAAAGACTGCTTTTCTCACAGGGCAACCAGAGGAAAGCAGTCTTTGCACCTACCGTCTGGTAGAGTATACAAAGTCAAAATGTCCTTGGTATAGATAAAGAGCTGCTTTGCAACAACTTAAACATCAGTGTGTTATCAACATTTTTCTTATACCAAATCCAAAACACAGCACTTCACCAGTTACTAAGAGAAGCAAAATTTAACTCTATCCAGGCTGAAGCCAGGATACAGAATAATCTGGTTGTAACTTCAATCTATATGAAGAAGACTCCATAAGAAAAATTCCACAAGTTTTCCTGTCTATATTTAGTAATAGTTGATAGTCTTCCACTTGCTAGGGTTCCCAGATGCCTTCCAGTTGTTATTTGTCCCTGGATATGGACAGGGGAGCTCAGGGAGCTCAAGGGGAGGTCAGCTGCCCAGGAGCCATTAACCAAGTGTGAGGCCTAACAAGAATTCCTGAGGAGTTCTGCTCAAGGAGAAGAGTGGTAGGTGGGTAGGGACCACAACAGGTCTCTATTAAAATCTCTGACTTTAGTGCAGGCCTGCAGGTTTGGGGGTTTTTTTTGTTTGTTTTTATTTCTCCTCCTGTCACAGCATCACAGAATCAGCTAGTCGAAAAGACCTGTGAGCGCGCTGAGTCCAATCTCTGACCAGACACTGCTGGGTCAGTTAGACCATGGCACTGAGTGACACATTCAGTCTTTAATACCTTCAGGGATGGTGACTCCACCACCTCCCTAAGCAGCCCATTCCAATGTCCAGTCATTCTTTCTTGAGAAGAATTTCTTCCCAATCTCCAGCCTAAAACTCCTTTGCTGCAGCTTAAGCCTCTGTCCTCTTGTCCTAGTGCTGGTTGCCCGTGAGGAGAGACCAACCCTCTCCTGTCAACAGCCTCCTTTCAGGCAGTCAGTCAGAAAGAGTGATAAGGTCACTCCTGAGCCTTCTCCTCTCCAGGCTGAACAAACTCAGCTCCCTCAGCTGCTCCTCACAGGGCTTGTGGTCCAGACCCTTCCCCACCATCGCTGCCCTTCTTTTTACACTCCAGCATCTCATCTGCTGGACACACTCATCTGCTGGACACACTATTGCTGGTACAGGCCAGGATGCCATTGGTCTTCTTGGTTACCTGGGCAGAGCTGGCTCATGTTCAGCTGCTGTCTGTAGAACTTGTCTTTAAAAGAGATTACCTTTATTCTATATTTTGATGTAGAAAAATCAAATCACAGTGATCCCAACAATCATTTAATACAGAAAAAATGCAGTAATATTTCTTATTCACTGTTTTCCAGTACCTTGGACTTTGACATGATGTTTCATAGTTTCAGATACACTCCCTTAAACTACCAAATAGCATATGACTGCCATCAAGGATTCTTATTAAATATAACTCCCCATTTTTGTATTAAAACCAACAGACACAATTATTTTCAATCTAGAAATCTTAATCAGCCACTTTTAACTAAAACTGCCACTGAAAGACCTCAATGAAAATTTAGATTTCACAGTACTTGTGGCATTCCTCTTAAAGAATACCACATTCTTGAACAGCTTCTTTAGGGAGAAAGTCTTGTGGTACATACAGATATGTCAGAAGTTTCCTCTCTCATCACAGTTTTGCATCTGATCAGCATTCCTGAAGCATCCTGGAATACAATGCTTGAAGCAACTCTAGGGACCACAGCAAGTTTCCAAAATTTTATTAGAACTTGATAAAAAACTTGATAGTAATATATTAATCTTGATGAGAAAATATGTTTTTCATTTAAAACAGCAGTTTGGTTTTTATAATGAAATTTTGTCTCTGAGTGGTGACATGGAGAAAGACTCCCAGTTCCTATTTGTGGGAATTCTGCTGCCTGACCAATTGAAGCTATACTGACATCTGCATTGGTTGCTATTTTCTCTTATGGCATTTTCCCACTGTCCATCAAATTTTATTTTTTGACTCCAACTGTCCTTATATGACCTTAAAACCCTCTAGAAAATGCCAAGTTATGTATCCCAGTTTTATCCTGACTTTACTTGGTAGAATTTACTTCAAAAGGAGCACACAGTGTTGTCATTTTAAGTTCAGCTGGAGACAAAGTACTCTGCAGCCACTTGCTCAACTTCTCTTCTCTTCCCCTACTCCAACCTGGTGAAATGGGGAGAATAATCAAAGTAAAACTTGTAGGTTGGGATAAGAACAGTTTAATAATTGAAAATAAAATAAAATATATTCATAATGATAATAACAAGGGAAAAAACCAAGTGATGCACAATCCAATTGCTCACCACCCAGCGACTGATGCCAGACCCCCCTTCCTGAACCCAGATTTTCCTTTTCTGGATAACTTCCCCTAATTTATAAATTGGTCATGATGTGGAATATCCTTTCAGATGGGTTGGGTGGCCAGATGTGTTCCTTTGGTTTCTCTTGCTTACCTCCTCACTGGCAGAGGATGAGACAAGGAAAAGTTCTTGATGTAAGATAAACATGACTTAGCAAAAACCCAAAACATCAGTGTGTTATCCATTCTCATAACAGATCCAAAATACACTACTGTGACAGTAACTGAGAAGAAATTAACTCTGTCCTTGCTGAAAGCAGCACAATGGGTTAATGTAGAGGAGTTGATTTGTAAAAAAGAAAAATGGGGGGTGTTTTGAGTAAAACATCTTGTACCATACATATACCACACATTTCTGACACCTTACTGAATCACTCCTCAAAGTACATGACTCAAGACCCTACTACTTGAAGCAAAAGAAGCAAACTAAATAATATACTTGTAGGTAACTTTCTCAAACCTTTCAAAACCAAATCAAAATGCAGACCATAGCTAACACGTCAATAGGAAGCATTTCAACTTTACAACATTGTGTTCTCCTTTCCTATTGAAAGGAGAACACTTTAACAGTAACCAGAATTCTGTGAATATGTATATGAAAAACAGAGGTTCTCTTGTTTTAATTTATGTGAAAACTTCCTGTGGCTGCATGGCTCCCAATGTCTAGCAGAAGAAAAGAGTAATACACTCAGATGTGTTATTTCTAACCCACTTACAATTAAAAGTTCTCACAACTGTAGTCCCTACATGCATTTTTCTCAATTCTCTTTTGCCTTTCAGTGTGATTCAGTGGACCTAGAGAGAACATATCAAAGAGCCTGAGATATGGAAATTGGCCTTCCTCTGAGCTTCAGAGGTTTCTTGAGGTCCAGTTGGCTGAGTAATGTTACTTTAACCCTTGTGGAGAGGAATTTTTAAATTTATTGATAGTATAGTAGTAATAGTAGTATTTAATTGTTTATTTCTATTTTAGTCTTTTGTCTCTGCTAGAGCAGTGACCTTCTGTAGTTATCAATCCTTTCTGTAGTAAAAGTAAAACAACATATTTTTGAGGGTAAATTGGGAAGAAAAGAGGGCACTGCTCATTTGGAGCACATAATGTCATGCACCTTGCAGGCTCTACTGTGGTAAGATATAGAGGGTATATTTTCTTTTCAGAAATAACAGGGAAATTTGTTTTATTTCTCCTTCTCTTCAGTTACTCCCCCTTTAGTTTTTTAGGGATTTTTCATGCATCACTTGTAGTAACTTGCAGTAATTTTAGCATGTTTTATTTGCCTATTGTCATATATTTTTGAGTGGTGTGACAATCCAACTTTCACGAGAGAATCAATCACTAGTACTTGTAATAAAAAAATTCAGATGGCACTATCTTGAGTAATGTAAGTTCAACATCCAGGAAAACGATACAATTGTAAAAGTGTCTCTAAAATTCTCATGGCTTCTCTGCAATAGTTCTATAAATTTTAAAAGTTTGGAAGTATCAGCCCTACAAAGTATTAAGAAAAGTTCCTTTTATTCTTGTGGCAACAATGCAAGAGGTTATTTTCACAGACATTCAGGCACTCTGACCACCATCCATTTATAAACATCTTAGATCAGTGGTACTGTTTTATGAGTAATTCAGATATTAATATTTTTCAGGCATTAGTAATTTGTTTTTATTTTTACTTACAGCCCAAAATGTAGGTGTTTTAATGAGCAAGAGAGATATTGCTGTCTAAAGAACTTCCTGTAATTTCAAAGTGTGTTTTACTAACTTTCCTTTCCAAAATCATGATAGCTCCTAGCCCTTCAGATATTTTTCTTGTGAGGATGAATAAAAAATGAATTTTCACTAAATAAAAATTAATAAAACATTTAACATTTAATAAAACTATTTAGTTGTATCAGGTTCCCCGTTTTTCCTTTTCAATTGACTGAAGCAATAAAAACTCTTTAAACTGATTCTGGTACTATCACTGCTACTAATGCTACTGATTCAGTAAAAAGTTTTATCATTAGTATTCCCACCCCATTAATGTCTTGTGATAACATTGACATCCCCATATGGTGCCACTCAAATTGTTCTCAAGTTATCAATGGCATGGGTATTTCACAAAGTATTTGCTTCTTTTAGCACATACTCTCCCAACAACCCAGATTTTACAGTGATCAGTGTAAGGCAAATGCAGAAAAAGTTGGGACTATAGATCTTAACACAAGATTCACCTATTCAACTATTCTTCCTGCTTCCTCCTCCAAAAGCTGTATTATAGATGCTTTTTATTTGCTAAATGGTAGCCTACAGCAGGACTAATAAAACATGAGGAAGATAGATTCCTTGCAGCTACGACTGTTAGCGTATCCGTTAATGCCCCTGGAAAAACGCTGTTGGAGTTGACAGGCATGACTGATGGGCTCCCTCAGCTAGTAGCTCATCTTTCAAAAGGTAGCTGTGCATCTCTAGCTCAGCTTTCAGTGCTGCCTGTGTCCCTGCAGATGGTAGTATAAGTGGTTTTGCACCAATTTCATTTTGGATATTGTTTGTATCGTGTAGCCCGCAAGAGCTTTAGGACTAGCCAAGATACGGGTGATCACTGCCTGACTACTCCTCTTTCTGCTTTTGCTATGGGATTAGAAAAGCCAGACTTATTCCTGCCTGTGTTGCAATTGTGCTGCATTCCTGTCCACGTTGCACCTCTAGAAAAATATCAAAGACTCACCTACAAGGGTTTGGAATGTGTGAGTGTTGGAGGGATCCAGCAAAAATGTTCTTGTCTCTAAGGCCTCTTACAGCTGAGCAAAGTCCTGTGACAAGATTGGCTTTTGACATTTTAAACTTTCAGCATAGGGTATTGTCTTCCCTTTATCAATACAGTCTCATAAATTATGTTGCACAAATAAATAAGTATTGCAACCACAGGTGGTTGAAAATGGTAATTTGACCTCAAACATGTTTCATATATAGAACTTTATCTGGCTTTTTAAACTATGATTCCTATTGCTTTTGATATTTTTACTGTGGCTAAGCCATGATTTTTCCCATAATTTACCATATCAGAGTCCAGCCCTCATAACATTATATATTGTAAAACCACTATGCCTGCAACTATGTAGGGTGAGACACAATCATTGTATGGCCTTTTCCATCATCCCTTAGACAAGGGGACTCTGCCCAGGAACTAGTCTCTTTCAAAGTTTCATGGTATACAATTTCTGTTTCTACTCCATTTCTTAGTGGTCTGACACTTGCTTTATAAAGATGCCCTAATATCCCACAACAACACTGAGTCAATTAGTGCCTCCTACTCCCCTGGAGAGCAGTATGGCTGTGTGACAGCTGATCTACTGCTAACTCAGAGTCACTGATGAGGTCAAGCGACAAATAGTACATTATGGCTGTTGGCATCATACCTGAAGCTGGACACAAAGCAGGAGACTGATGCTGCAAAAACATTTTTAGCATACTTGGAAACCCACACCCAAGCAATTTTTCCTGTGTGTTTTGTGTTTAAATTTGAGGAGAAATGAAAAAAAATATTCAAATATAAATACATATATATGTTGTGCATATCCTATCTAAAACTAAATTAAAACTTAGTTTCATAATTCTTCTGCAGTGAAAGCAAAAAAGACTGACTTTCACTATATTTTACATGAAGCTAAGCACTAATGTTTCAAAGGTTGCATGTGTGTGAAATTAAGTATTGTACTACTTGGATTACAGCTCTGAAAATTGTTAGGTATTTTTCATTTATAAATCATGCTCTATGACATTATTTTCATTTTCAGTATTTTGTTCTCCATTTCTTGTAGAAAGCTGCTTAGACAATAGAACACAGAAGCTCGTTTTTGACAATAGGTTAATTGAACCTATCTGTCTTTTTCTAACCTAGAAAGGGAATGTAAAAGAAGGTCTGGGCTGTCCTGTGAGTGTTCCAGAACTTACCTATTGATCAAGACACTGAAGAATGAACATTCTTGCAGAGTTGTGCCCCAGCTCAGAAGAGCGGGGAGACCTAAATTCTTGAAGCACTTGAAAGTCTGGGTAGCCTGGAAGAAACAGCCAATGTATATGATTCTGAGCATGGGTAAAGGGATTAAAAGGGAAAAAGCACTATCACAGCCTGCTCTTTGAGCCAAGTGCTTCTTACCGCATCGACTGTATACAATATCAGGCATACTGATTGAACCCTTGGCTCTAAGGCAGAAATTTCTGGTTATATTTCTACAAAATGCAAGTCCTAAAATGCTTTCAGATTAGATTTCCATTCCTTTTTTCTAAACCCTGACTGAACTCTTGAACCCTCAAGTTGAGAGATATGTATGCCTGGGATGGTTTCAATTTTATTTTGTATTTAGCCAGTTTCATAATTTTAAGCTTAGAGGTCTCACTCCTGAAATCAAATGAGTCAGAAATCTGCAGATATACCCATCTGTTTTCAGCAGTGGGCTATATGCATAAGGGACAGACTTTAAATAAAATCACACACAAAGCTTGTGGAAAAAGGCCACAGGAACCTACAGGAAACCAAGGGCAATGCAGCAAATTATCAAGGCTCTCCTCATATGACAGATGCTCCACTTCATTGTTCATCTTTCTGGCCCTGTGCTAGACTTCCTCTTAATGTTCATGTCTCTTGCACTGGGAAGCCCACTGCTGGAAAGAACACTCCAAGTACAGTCTCATTAGTTCTAAGTAGAAAGTAAGGATTGGGATAGAAAGGATATTAGAAAAATTGGGGGTGGAGAGAAATTTACAGACAGGTTAAGCTGAGAGCAAAAACATGCCAGGTAAAAAGAAAAAGGTGAAATAGAGCAGTTCTAGGAAAAGAAGTACAAAACCTCAGAAAATAAAGGTATGACATGGCAAGAGAAAAGAAAGAACAAATGTAACAGAGAAATTGCAGCTGGAAATATTTTGTGGTTTCTTCTGTAAAAATTGATTGAAAACATTACAATGGAAGCATGCCTCCTGATATGTACAAGAATGTACATAGGTTACAAAAACTTCCATAACCCCAGTTAATGAGTTGAGTCACATGGTCAAAAAACGCTGAAATTATGGTTCCCAGACTAACATTAATTACATTTTCTCACTTTTATTTATGACAGAGTCTAGAGTTCACAGCATATAACCATACTAAGTAAAAAAGTATGCATGCATGTGAATGTCTTTGGGGAAGAGGTACAGTTTAGGGAGTCTCAGATCTTACTTTTAAACTCCACCTGGCTTTTGAAGACAGATCTAAGACAGTTGTTGTGTATAGCATATAATTAATAACAGCATTGGCTTATCTCCGAAATGAAAAAATAGTGTTCTAAGCAATAGAATATGGGATGGGACCAGGATAAGTTTAAGAAACCATACTGCTTTTGAGTACAACCTCAGAAAATAGGAGGTAAAAAAATGAGGATTTATGTGGAAAGGAAGGTTCCCATTACTTTGCAGAAACAGGTACAATAATAAACATAATGAGCATTTTAGGCAACTAGATCTTCATAACATTTTAGCTTTACTGACATGTTTCTGATGTAAAGCCTGTTCCAAGAGGAGACTGACAAACTGGGCATTTATATCACATGAGTTTTAGCTCTGTAAAACTGATTTATAATTCCTGTGCCCTAATAAACCGAATAGCCTGTATATACTCACGCTGTATATTTAAACACACACACGCCGTATATTTAAACAAAAGTGATTTTAATCTCTAAACTTCTCCTCCCTCCCTGCTTCCTGTTTTCTCCTTCCTCCCTCTTCTCCCCCACTACCACCCACTCCAAAAAAACAGAGTTTAAGAAGGAGGCGAATGTTCAGACCCTTTTGAAAATCATGAGATGTCTATTCTCCAAAAAAATTCTGTTCTCCAGATTAGCATAGCTGACAGGACAACCACAGCCCAATTCTTTTTAGTTCATATCTCATTTCTGTAAATAGATTGAAATTATGGTGCTGAGAGAGGCTAGAATAATAATATTTTCTAGCTTAATAGTATTCCTTTTTCTTTGCAGTTGGATGAAACTCACATTGCTGTTAACCACTTTTTAATAAATTCCAAATTTTGAACACTGTGCATTTCTATACAGTTTGCAGCTGGAAATAAACAGACTTACAATGGCTGAAGATAATTCTAAAATTTTTAGTGTTTTTGTGAGGATAATGAAGTGAGAGATTCTGGAAAAAATATCTCTATGCACTTTTTTTTCCACCAGAATTTTTTTCTTTTTGGAAAAAAATCTAAACAATCTCCAGTCTCCTTACAAGCTACAGTTTTCAGTAGACTGCTTGCTTATTTTTTTCTCTTAAAAAAGAGAAAAAAATACGCCCACCATATTAAAAACCTTTCATTTTTTTCCCTACTCCCATTTCTCCACTGTTGATTATAAGGACGGATCACATGGCAGCATAAATTACTCTGGAAGCTATTCAGAGAGTGCAGACCCTGGTCTGTGTACAACAGCTTTTCTTCTGCACTGACTCCTTTTCGAAAGTCAGACACTGCTGAACCCTAATAGTCTTTTTATTCTAATGTTTTGTCGAGCTCTGCTTTTCTGACCAGCTAAAAGATCCTCTAGACTACAAATTTCCCTTTAACCTACTTGAGGAAAAAGGAGTCCAGAGTTCTTTCACTAAGGCTGCAAAAAATGAGTGAATTGCTCAACATCTGGCTATTTGGGATACTGGAGGTATAGCTGAGAACCATAAAAAATAACCCTTGTGTGACAAAGTCTAACAAAGGAAACCAGGTAGATTTGTCTGCATATTTCTCTCTTGTCCCGGTGCTTGTGTGCTTGTTCTTTTCTGTCTCATTAATTCTGTAAGCGTAAAAGAGACACATCTTTTATTTAATAGTAAAATAGGTACAATTGCATGGAGGCAATTGTACCTATTGTCTCCATGAAATTGTACAGAGATGTTTAAGATGTTGTTTTCATGGACACCAAATGAGGATAGAAAGTTCTCCCAGACTCTAGATTTTATGAATTGGGAAGTACCTGAAGGAATTACCAAGGGAATTTCTAAAACAAATGTTGATTTTCACTCTACTTTATAAATTTAGGTTTGATTTTTTTATTCCTAGTGATTACAAGCTATCTCAGGAACCTTGCTGAATATTTGTCATTTTTTTCTCTGGAAGGAAAACCTCTAGAAGCCTTTTTCTCACTCTCCCTGAAGTGAGAAACAGAAAGGCTAGGGTATATTTTAGAAGGACACTTTTTATAGCATCTGGTTTATTCTATATTCTCAAATTTTTTATTAACACTAGCAAAAATACTCCTGAATTTATGTAAATTATTTCTATTTTACTAATTAAAAAACTTGTCAAAATCACACCTTGTTGAAGGTCAGTAAATAACTTTGGACTTGGACTAGAATCTAAGCACCCAAATATTTTAATCTCAGGGTTTGTGAACCCTTGATTGTTATATGTTGCATTCAGAAGAACCAAAACCACTTAATAGGTGTGAAAGAAAAAATATTTTTTAATTATTCCTGTAGTTCCTCCTGGAAATTTTCCTTCTTCTTCAGACTTTTTATCAGAAAATGAGGTTTACAGAAGTGTTTAGATTTGGGAAATGTTCTCTCACGGCGGCTGCTGAGACCACCCGCGTCCTGGCCAAGAGAGCAGGGCTCAAGAGCCACTTGTGTCAGGGCTGCCTGACTCCAGACAAAGTCCTGCTCCCTGGGCAGCCTGCACCATGCTGCAGCTAACCAGCATCCCTGACAATTGTGAGAGCATGTTCAGAGCTGACTTGACATCTCTGACATGTTGCCAGATTGTGTTATAAAGAAGTGTTTCTAACCCTTCCCCTTAGCCGTGAGACAAGACTCATTGAGAAGGTATGTGCAGGTGTGTGTGACTTGATAGGGCTTAGCAGCTTAAAAGTCATTGCTTCTACTGAGCTTTCTCCTTACTGCAATTGCAGGAGATGATGAGAAATTTGCAGTACTCCAACATAAAATAAAGAAAACCCAGATAGTAGACCCACCTGACTTCACCAAAAAACATATGGTAAGGGTATCTTGAGGCTTTAAAATTTGTTTTGGTGTCTGAGGAGTTGAAGTGTACTTGTCAAATATTTTCAGCTGCTTTCTTCAATTATAAAGGTCAGAGACTCCCTCTTATATATGCTTGATTCTGGTAGCTGCAGACTGTGAAAAAAATGAGAGGTTTGCTATTACAAATTACAGGAGCTGGTGATCTGCACTTAGTTTTATTCTCAGTTCAGTATTTTTTCATGAAACTGCTGCATTACTGGCATATGAAGAGTTGCAAACAAAATTTCTTGAGCAGCTGAGAATCAAAAATAAACTAGCATTCAGTGCAAAATGAAGAAATTTTATGACACTTCTCTATAAACATGTGTCACACTTTCCCCAGATACCCTGATTCTTTAGGTTTCATTTAGACAGGCAACCATGCCTATATTCTATTCTGTCTTGAAAATTTCAAGTTATGTTAAAATTTCAAGTTATGTTTAACTGGCTTTGGAGAAATTAAAGGAATACCATAAAAATTTCAGATGAGAAAATCCAGTACTGAGCAAGAAAACTAATTCAGTATGTCAGCAGAAGCGCATTTTGAAACTCAGTGCTTACCACTAAACGTAGCAGTTAAATGAAGTTCTCTTGGTCTTATTTTAAACTAGTGGCCTTTCCATAGGGGACCAAGAATTGGGTCTTCCTGTTTGAATTGTTGTGAATATATCTGTTTTTCTCTTCTTTCACCACTCTCTGAACTTTTGATACAGCTTAAATGTGCTTTCCTTGAAAAAAAAAACCCTATTATGGACCCCTTTCCTTGTGCAGATTCACTTACTCTACAAGATAAACAATGGTACAAATTTTTTTCTGGATTCATCTATAAACTTCCTTTGGACAGAGGATGGAAAACAATTGGGAGTCAGTTATTTTAAGAATAACTGCAGAATGCGAACTTTGCAAGTTTTCCTCTGTTATTAATTGTATTGTTACTAAATGCTTTTCAGCACAGAAAAGGACATTTTGAGGTGGGTACCTTAAGTCCTGTAGACCACATTTTTGTTCAAAGAAGCACTTGCAAGTTAAGAAGTTCTCCTGAAATTTATCCAAACCTTTCAATTCCTCAAAACTGTTCTCACAGTATCAGTATTGCAGGCACTGCTTGCTAGGTTGTTTTTGAATTTTTTCTTCCGTTTAAGGTGGCTGCTCAATCTTTTGCACAGCATTTGCTCACATCTGCTTGTGATTCTAGAGGAGAAAAAAAAGTAAGCTGTGGAAGCTTGCCAGAATTGTAAGATGATTTGTTCTCAATAATTCTGCCCAAATATTTTTCCTAAACCCTTCTCCCTTTCCTCCATATTGTTCTGTCTATGCCTTTATGCTCTTGTGTTTTGCAGCTAGAGGTACTACAGTACAGTAAGGTAAAAAAACAGATTATTTGAGCTACTTTGGTCATCACAGGAGTTCTTGACTTGTTTCGTCTGATTCCTCTAAGGAAAACACTGCTCTGAGAATTAAGCAGGATGAGATGTCAGAAACCCAGGTTGCTGGTCCCACATAGCCATGACAAATATTTTCTGTATATTGAATTATGCCTCATACTTTGATTAATAAAATTTATATAATTAATAATTGGAATAAGATAGCAAAATGATGGACAACAACTTTCTTTTTATATCTTCTTTTCCTGGTTCCTACTCTACTGTAGAACAATAGATGTTACACTCATATCAGTATCTATTAAATCCTTTGTCAGCAGAAAGCAATGGAAGAGACACATGTGTAGCCTGTATCTGGTCTCAGATGGAGATGACACATTTTTCTTTAAACTAGAAGTCACCTACTTCTCAGGTGCAAAAGCTTTTTCTGAAAAAAAAAAAAAAAATACTCTCTTTTTTAGCCCTTTTCTTCCCCCTATCATTCTTTGCTTTTCAGTTTACAAAATGTGAGGCAATAAGTCTGGTGGAGTCAGTCTGCGCTCACTATGAATGGATGGGAAAAAGGGAACTGTAAAGATTTTGCAAAACCTTGGCTGATGTCATTTTGGCCTGCATTTTCTTGCCTCAAAACTTTTATTTTGTGAGTGTTGCATAGATGGACCAGTGATTCTCCACAGGTATGACAGCGCTAATGTGCTAGAGGAAGGGCATCCTGAATACTGCTAGTTTAGAACTTGGACAAAGTTCGGATTTCAGCTTATTTTGGTCATAGTTGAAGATCCCAGATATGACTTTGATGAGAAATTATCATGGTTTCAGCCAGGACAGAGTTATTTTTGGGTCAGGGCTGTGGTGAGACCATCCACCACTGTTCATTGCTGAGCAGCTGTCAGGTCAGGCATGGAAGATATTTTTGCACGTGAATCACCATCTCTGGTACACTGTTACTAATATTGTTGTTGCTACTCTTTGTTTTCTTATATCATTGCTGTTTCCAGTAAATTATTCCTTTTCTCAACTCTTGCTCTTCTCCTTTTGTCCATTGTTGATTGCACTTGAGCTAGAGGTGACTACTGGGGATACTTCTCCTCAGAGACACCTTCGGCTCGCAGGCAGTTACTATTAAGCACTCGAGATAGGCCCATGCAAAGCAGAACTCAGTTTACCTCTAGTAGAAAAGTCCAGGCGATAGTGAAGAGGAAGAGAGTGTGTTCTGCCGGAGAGTTAAATCCAGAGTTTATTCCAAGGTATTACAGTTCCGAATCTCAGTACTGCTCCAACAGACCGTGACCGCATAGCTCCAACGCCTTTTAAGCTCACAGGAAGGTGGGAGGGGGAGGGTCTCAGGGAACAATGACACCTGGACAGGCCAATGACTCCAGACCTGAAGGGCATCTTTTGAACTTCTGCCAATCACACGATACCCTTGCTGGAATGTGGAACTTGACACAGTAATCAGGAACCGGGCAGGGGACAGGCAAGGAGGAAGTAGTCACAGCTGAGGGGCAGAACCTACCTTTACACCACAACAGTCCATTTTACAGGAGGGGAGGTTGGGAGGTAGGGGTGCAGGAAGGAGTTTGTGGCTTTCTTTTCAGTGGGAGTACTTAAGTTGGGAATACCACTCCTAAATCATGACAAAAATACAGTTCAGTACCATTTCAGAACTGCCATCAGAAGATGATTTCTTTATTAATTAACTACACAACTTTCTTGTACGTAACACAGAAATAGGAGTGATAGAGAGATGGAAACATTTATGTAGCCACAGAAATGAGGAAGTGGAAGGGAAAAAATAGTTGTAAAATTTCACCTCTGAAAAGTGAATTTTAAAAACAGCAGAGTACAAGCCACATCTTTGCTCTGCGTTAAGTGTATAAAACATACATAAAACCTGATTGTAATTTTTATAGACCTCTGAATCCATAATATCTGATCTTTAGAATAAGAATTGTGGTATTTGCTGCTTTCTTCAAGCTTTACCTATACTGACATAAAAGTCTTACTATTCAGATTTGTGTGTTAGGAGACTACTTTGTTCTCAGAGTCATTACAAAAAGCTTGAAATGGAAATCATAAAAAATTTAAATAAACCTCCTACCCTGTCTAACGTTCAATTTTTTTTTTCTCTTTTTGAGAAATCATACAGCTGAAAATTTGCAAAGACCACAGAACAAAGCAAGATGATGAAAACCAAGAAAAGGATGAGTAGCTAGGGTGCTGCTGCTGTTCTGCAGATTTACATCATCTTGTGTTCAGTCCTGGTTGCATCAACATCTAGGTATGATCCCATCCAGATGCTGCTCTGAATAACATGTGTGTATTTATGCATACCTTGTGCCTGACAACTGAACTCATGCCTCTGATCTTATTTATGATTTTTTATGATAGGTGAGGTTGTTATATGCTATGGAGCTGTCTGACTTTCTCATGAGCAGTTTTCTCATAATCTCTTGATTTACCTCTAAAAGAGAAAAAAAATCATCTAAAGTGAAAAGTCGTTTGAAATTAGCTAAAATATACATGCTCATACCAGTGTTGCACTTTTGGTCAGAGGAGGAAGACCTGCAGCAATAGAGCACCTTCTTTCTAGTTCTAATTACTGTTTCAGCAACCAGCAAGGGAATATGCTAACGGATGGATTTGATTATACATTCCTTAAGGTTAACCGTGGACACCTAACTGCATGATATACAAGGTCTGTAATCAAAGAAAGAGAATATTTGATGACAAAGATGCCAGAGAAGCCCTCTGTGACTTTGTTTTCCAGGGAGGTTCCCATTTCTTTGTTGATTTCAATAATACTTCTGAGCATACAGGAACAATTGCACCTGTCCTTTAGCTGATGCTTTCCTGCAATGACTGTGGATATAAACAAGTAAATGAAGTCTTGTTCTTGCCATCATTACATTTAAAAAAGGATGCCAGTTATAAATTGTGTCATTTTAAGTGATGCTCCATCAATACACTTTACCAGTCTTATTGGATAACTACTTGAAACCCTTGAAGGACATTTGTGAATCCACTTGGAAATTACTATTACTACTGCCTTTTGCTTATATACTTGTACTCCCAGGATGAACTCTGGGTTTTTGGTTTCAGGATTGGCTCTCTTCAGGACAGAGTCTGTATGTAGTGCTCGCTAAAACAGATGTACAAATTTGGAGATAAAAATACCTATTTATCTATCGATTCTTGCACATCACTGAGTGTTAAAACTATTCTTAAAATTCTCTGCTAGCCATGTTAAGCAAATGCTCTCTCCTGAACACCAGTGTAGTACTGATGCTTATTCTACTTTTTCAGTAAGTTTTAACTAAATGACAGCTTAAGGGACTACTGCTTGTAATTCAAGGAAGGTTCCAATCTTATTTTTGCAGTCTAGATTCTGTCTTTCACCTGCCCCATGTGTTTGCCATTCTTCTTTCTGTTATGTTGGGTTCCAACTTTGTCTACACTGTATTGGTTCTGGGCAGATTCTAATATTAGGGGAGCTCCTTGTGAACAAAAGCATCATCCCTCAAGTCAAAGAGAAGCAGAATCTCAGTTTTTGACTGAAAATTCCTCTGTGCATTTACTTCTCTACAGCAATCCTCATAGAACCTGTGCAGCCGAAAAAAACTTCAAATCTCTAGAATTAATGATACCAAGGTCAGTTTTCAGTAAAATAGTTTTTTTTTTGGAAATGCTAATTCTTTTTCTATCTATAATTACACAAAATATTTCAGAAGTGAGATGTTTAAAAAAATGGATGCAGCCTTGGAAATGTATGTCAGTGTCTGAGATGGTTACCCAAAACAGAAGAAATATGTTCTTTGGCATACTGGAAAATAAATTTATTGCTTCTGAGGAACACAGATGGTGTATGTGTTTGGAAAGACAGCATGTCATACTGCCTCTCCTGTAAATTTGTTCTTGTGGTTTGGTCATGGGAAGTGAGCTGTTCTATAATTCCTACATTGTTCTTCACTTCTTGTACTATGAAAAATTTGCATGTGTAAGTAATCTGCTTCTAAAAGACAGTGTGTTTTAGATACTAAGGTGTACATGGCAGGCTTGAATTTTGTATTCCAAACTTTTGAATGAAGGCCTGGGACTTCAGCACTTTAAAAATAACTATTAATTTATTTTATGTGCCTAGTTTAGAAGCTTGTTGAAATCTGCTGCTTACTCTGGTGCTGGGGCAGGAAGGGCAGCTAGGAGTCCCATATGCATATGCTTGAATTTGCTGCTTGTATCAGTTGGCTGCTTGATTGACATCCAAACAGACAAAGCAGTACTGAAGGGTGCTCTTGCTCTGGTCTTGTATCCTTGCTAGTTCTAGTTGCCTGTAGAATATCATGACTTGAGGGTTAATCAAAATTTAAAAGATGTATAGGTATTTTTATGTGAAGGAAATGCTACTGAAGAGCAGAACAAACTTGTTTGTATATAGATACTTGTACCTTAATCAGAGCATAGATAAGGATGATCCTGTCAGATAAGATATTTTTCAGCTGTTGGCAAGAGCTGGGTTCCAAACTAATGCAAACATTCTTTTTGAGTTGGGACAGGTAGTTTAGGCTGTACAGGTCTAAGTCCCAAATTTTTAAATTATCAAGAGCACACTTAGGCAAGTCTCTAACCTGTACTGATCATGAGGAATTTGAGACAGAAAATTTCTGATCTGTGGTATTGGGCACCATATTGATTTCTAATCTATTTAGAATCTGCTCAGGTAGCATAGATAGCTCAAATTTTTTACCTTTTTGTAATGGACAATTTTGGGATTGGGGAGTGTAAAGAAAGCTTATGAATGGCTACTATAGCTATGGATGGTAGCTGTGACCATATTGAGGAAAATGAATTATCTGGATGATGGTAAGAAAATTGTGTAATGAAAATGTCACAGAAAAATTGACCTTAATGTATTCTTAAATGTACATAGAGGCAGAGGCTGTTTTCCTTATCTTTTCTCTGTTGGAAAAAGTTTGTTAATGAATGCTTGAGTTCAACCAAATCAGTTTTACCCAAGCACAACAGAGTAGAAAAATACAGTGCCCATTTAGTTTGTTTATACACCAAGATTTTCAGTGTTCTCTTTCAACAACTCTGTTGCCTCTAGTATGCAATCATTTTTTAAAAAGAGAAGGCAAAAAAGAGAAAATTCATAAAGGGAATTGCTCTAATAGATTAATATCTTCTGATTTCTGCTGAAAAAACTGTTTTATTTGGATGAATTCTAATCCAGGAAAAAATACGCTTTTTGTATGTGCAATGAATTCATAACAAAAGCACTACACACTTGATAATATAGGCCATTCAGTGCATATAGCAAATTTAGTGTCACGTTCTAGCAAAACATCTCCAAATCAAGCAATTTTTAATGCTCTACGTAGTGTTTATTCTAGAAACAAGGTTTGTTATATCCTCATATTCATTTTCGAAACAGTAATGTCCTTAAAACATGCATCCATTTGGAGAAATTCCATAACGTTTCTCAAACAGCTGGGGTGTTAAGCTTTGCTTTTTGACTGTTAGGAATTTAAAGGAGAAATGTTGGAATCAGACAGAGCGCAAATAGTGAGGATGAGTAGATTCGTAAGGTAGAAGAAACAGGTTTTATCAATCAGACTGTAGAGGATGAAGTAAACAGTTTGTTGGAAGAAATGAAATAATGTTTTTTGTTGTTTTGCATTTTTTTTCATGTTGTAAGTGTTCACTGTATGTGCTTAAGTCCTTTAAAAAACTATGGAAGTAATTTTAGCTGCAAACTTGTAGGATCAAAAAAGTGTTAGAAAAGGAAGGAATAAAAAGAATAGGAGCTATCAAAAAGACTGGTCAGTCAATACTTATGCCTTAGTCTACTGTGATAAATTATCCCTTAGCTGCCTTTTTCTTATCTTCCATAGGGAAATTAGTGTGCATTTCATCCAGGAGAGAGCCATTTTTGTAGTATGGTCAAAAAAAGAAGAGCTTTGATAACAGGAACAATAGAAAGCTTTCAGGGAGAGAAAACTACTTACTGAGCAATGTCTGATGCAGCCTGCAAAAACATTCAGTTTAACACACTATACAGGAGTCAGGAAGCAAGAGAATGACCTCTCCGAAAACTCAGTATGGTGTGAGTTAGGTATCATTTATTTAATTTGAGTGATTTTAGTGGAAATAGTCTTGATCCATAGTTGAATAAGAGGGAGTAAGAGCCAGTCTCATGGCTTACCACCTTCCTTGCTCTTGTTTCTTCCCATCTGTACACAGTTACAGGAAACTTCTGGGCTCCATCCTGGATTCTCTGATTGATAGCTCCTTGTGCAGGTATTAGTGGTAGAGGGATCTGAAATCCCTCAAGTAGTAAAAGGAGAGGTAACTGGTAGAGAAGAGTGGAGCAGTGTACTTTGGAGGGAAGCCCTCTCCTATCCTAGGAGCAGGACTGAGGGAGGCTACCGGGAGCTGAATGTGGAGTGGGCAAAGCGGCACCTGTGTGGCTGAAAGAAAGACTTTGATCCAAGCTGGGGAGCAGTGTGTGGGGGCTAACAATAGAATACAAGATTGGATGGGCCTTGAACAGGAAGCTTTGTGATGTGGTTAAATGAAGCCAAGAAAAAGATTGGGGCAGAATAATCTTTAACATGGTGAGTTGCTGCTACAGAAGAAGCTGTGATGTGGGATATTTGTGCATCTAACATAAAACAGCTGGAAACAAGTTCAGTGTTTCGAGGGATGCACCCTGCATACTCAGAAAACTGGAAGCTGCTGGATTCATGGTTTTGTTAAAAGTGCTGATTACTGGGGGCCCTTGAAATAAGATAGAATTGTTGTTATTCCACAGGGACATTCAGTACTTCTCAAGCCTTCCACAGGCTTAGTAAATGGAAGCACTGCAGTGAACAGGCAGTATAATGTTTACAACTGCAGACTCTGGGAGGAGGACATACCTATCTGTTTTTATAGAGGTGTGTGAAAAATATTGTCATGTGCTGTAAAGCAAGCCTTCAGATAGAAGTAGATTTTGTCAGTTTGGGTCTATACAGTAAGAAGCACTCTCTGAGAACTCTCACCATTACATCAGGAGCTGCATTTGTGTTCACACTCTTGCCATTGATCCTTGACTGAGCTACATTGTCAATGATTTATACATTCATGAAACAAGTACATGCATTTAACTAATGTCAGCTTTCACGTGTCTGCAGGCAGGATGCTTTGCAAACAGCTATGTCTTGCATTTTTTTCTTTTCTTTGTCATGTCCAAGGTATTTTCCCAAAACCTTCAAGACAGCATATTTAACAAATAGTAATAAAAAACCATAGCAAATATAAGTGTTGGAGAGAACTGTTTTTAGCTTTCTGTGAGGATAAGTTGTCTTCAGTTTTCTAGCTGAGAATAATACACTATATTTATAGATAGTGAGGATGTAAGTTTTTATGAGGGACCACATTCTAGCAGAAGTGAGTGAGTCTAAACTAGTCCTGAGGACTTTGATCTAGTGTGCATTTGTGGTGAGACTGTGCTTGCTGTATGTGCAATGAAGAGTTGGAACCCATTGAGAACTCCTGCTCTGAAAATATGTAGATGTACATGCAAGTCTCTCTTCCAACGGGAGCACGACATAACATTGACTTAGATAGCAGTTATGTGGACTTCAAAATGATCATGTGTCCAGTTTATATCTCTGTATGTGGGCATCACAGAACAAGAGACTCTAAAGCATTTTATTTTTCTTACACAGAGTTTTTAGTTGTTTGCTACTATGTGAACTTTATGTGAATATGAACTATAAAGTGAATACTAAAATGTATCCATTCCTTTCTGTTCCTCAACATTAACACTTCTTCTGCTTATGAGCCCTGGGCTGAAGTCAGAAAATCAAAGCTAACGTTACTTTGTCCTATTGTGCTTTTATTTATCCTCCATCATAGTTTGAATTGATGTAGCTCTAGCCTTAAATTTGATGCCTTAGGCTTTCACAGTGCAAGCCAGTTCTTGACACTTTACCTTTTTTTTTTTAAATACAGGATTCCACAGCCCCACTCTTTGTATTTAAGGCTATTTTTAGTTGAACTGTCTTGTTAACCTTGGCCCATCAGTGGACCTGAAAGCTATTCAAATAATAATAATAATAGCTAAACAACTTACTCCCCTGTGGATAACCCTTAAGAGTCTGTCTTGAAAAGATCATTTTCAGCTGGGAGAGAGTTAATGTTCTTAGTAGTTGGTACAGTGTTTTGGATTGAGTATGGGAACAGTGTTGATAACACACTGCTTTTTTCAGTTGTTGCTAAGCATAACTTATTGTAAAGGAAGGGCTTTTTAATTTTCTATGCACTGCAAGTGAGTAGATGCATAAGAAGAAAGAAAAATTCCAATTTCCTTTTCTTTGAGTGCATTTGGATTTGGGTTTTGTTTGTTTGGTTGGTTGGTTTTGTGGGATTTTTTTTGTTTATTTTGGTTTGTGGGTTTTGTTTGGTTGGTTGGTTTTGGTTTTGTTTTGTTTTTTTCCAGGCACAATTCTAGCACAGGAAGTTGCGAACAGCTGAAAAACCAGAATCAAAACAGGGGCTACTGCCACACTAATTAAACAGAACTCATTCTTAGAAACTGGGTCTTCTGCAAAAAGGGAAAAACTAATTCAGGGCCTCATTCTCCACAGTACCCTTTAGTCTTCAGGGAATAATATTTTTAAATATGATCAAAAATGGTGCCACTTTTTTTACTATGCTCTGTTTGCCAAACAGCAGTCCTGTAGAACCTGCCAAATGCTAACTTTAAGTTTAGCAAGCTTAGCCTCCTTCCAAAGGAGAGTACTTCATACTCTCTGAAGTAAGGATGGGCTGTGTATTGTCCAGCATGGTAAATGTTACTACTCTGCTACTACAGTTTTTAGAGAAAGAGCAATTCTCGGAGCGCATGATGAAACTGGACTACTGAGTTGCTGCCTTTGTTTCTTTGGGAAGAAAACATGTTCCAATTTCACTTGTATATTGTTTTAAAGGAACAGTAAGATCACAGCAATATTTTCTTTTGCCATCTCTTATGTTATGATTTACATGAGAGAAAACGATAATAGCATAGTAATAATTCAAGAAAGTATATCAAACAAATTATAACTTGCCTATAGAACATCTCCTTCGGTTTTAATAGAATATTAAATTTAAAAGTGTAGGTGAGATTATTTAATTTTTTTCTCCCTGTCTTGCTCTGCTTTGATTTACTACTATGCACATTTACATCTAATTAATGAACACTCCTGCTGGTGTTGGTTATTTTAGTAGAGAATGTTTTATTATTTTACCTGATTTCTTTTTAAAAATTTATTATTTTAGTGTTGCTTCTGGTGACTGACGAGAAGCATAACTCAGCATAAAGAAAATAAAGAGAGCTAGCAGCGAGAAAAGTAATGAAGAGCAAACTTAGCATAAGGGGTGTTTTTTTGTTGGCTATGAACACAAACTCCATTTGCATGATAGCCAAAAGACCACACTCATAAAAAATTCAAGGAAAATATTTTCAAATTAAATGTTCCACACAAAGCCTGGATAAGAGAGAACATTGATTTTGAAATTTGCACTCAGAAATTGCATCAGTTTTTGAGTCTGGCCATCTCCAGATAGTGTTTTGAATGTTCTGTTTTGGATTGGACTCATATATTTGAAAAACTGTGGAACTTTAATACCCTTATCTATTAATCTGAATTCAAGTACTTGCTTGGTCTCCCTTATTTGGTTTGATCCTCTGATCAGTATGACTCAGTGAGGTTTTCACCTCTCATTTAGAATAAATAGCATATTTATTCTAAATAAATATGGTCAAGACACAAAGACTTTCTCTCTGAGAACCCAACTTTGAAATATTTATTCAGTGCACAACAGAGAGAACTATACCACAGTGCCATTCCACAGTGCAACTACTATGAACACAGGATCAAATGCTTCTGCTAATAAATTTTTCATGATACAGAGGTACTGAAAAACATACATTTTGGATCTGTTGTGGTTTTGCTCTAATGATTGCAGTTGCTAGCTAAATGAGAATTTATATGTGTGTGTATCCTTATTTATTTTTAATGAAGACTAGTTCAACATGCACTTTGGGAATTTGAGACAAGTGACAAATTTAATGTCTTTGCTTGTTTTTATGAATCAAAAGACATTTTGCTGTATTTGAGGAAACAACATGTGAATAGAAGGAAATTACTTTTCATGTCTATTGAAACATGTCTAGTAACTCCTGTTAGTGGACAAGATGTTACAAGGATTCTGGGCTGCAGCAGTTGAAAGCAAGGTAAGCTATGCTGCCTAAATTCTGCTGATGTTTTGGAGTGACATTTACATTGAAACTGAGTTCTGACTATAGTACCCCTCTCATATTTCTTACCATGCTTCTATCTACATAAAGAGTAGATTAGTTCTTGCTGCTGTTCAGACACAACAGGAACTACAATCGAAGACCAATTCAAAGAGATCAGGAAAAACATCTAAAACTGCACTGGAATTCTTTGGCAATGGACTGAGAACATCATATGATCCCCCTTAAGTCTGAGTCATTCCTTAACTAGAAACATACATCCCACAGCAAAAGGTAACTGAGAAATGTAGTGCAGGTACATCTTAACAGAGGATGTTGTGGGACAGTTGTTAGGACGCTCTTCCTTATTGCTCTACATATTAGCTAGAGAATTTTATCTCTGTAATTGCAGCATCCCATCTCTGTAGACTTGATAGCAAAAAGTAAATGAAAAAGAGAGTTCAGCATTGGGTTCTTTATTTATTCAATTTTTTTGACATAAGAAAGAAATTTCTTTCCTTGGAAAATAAATAAATTCTATTTGTACTTTGCATACTGGACAAGGACTTTCTTTTAAGGAACTACCTATGGCAGTATTTGGTCATTTATACAGTTAATAGCCGTGCATTAATATGTGTTTTCTATCCTGACTCTTACGTCAGGATAGAAATATATAATTTTGTTTTTTAAAGAAATTACTTGGGAGTTTTTGTATATAAACTAGGAGTGTTTGGGGACTTTTCTTTTGTTTAATTCTGCTCATATTTTCAATTTTGCCAGTCTCTCTAAATGCTTCTTTTCTGTACCTATGTTTTGCTGAATAAGCATTTAAGGATAGAAATGCAGTACTGTCTGTCTGTGATTGACAGAAAACAAAGCTTCCAGGCAATGCAAACATTTCATTGACCTCCAGTGATTGCAGGTGCAGAATTATGGTTCTCCTCTGAGTATTCTGTCAGTGTTTATTTAGGTGCAGTGACTTATTTAGGTGCAGTGATTCAATGACTGCTGGTTTTAGTACACCTAGATCTAAAGCATATTTCTTTCTAGCATCATGTATGAAGAGAAGGACCAGAAAAGTTTAATGTACTACTATTTCATTTTTGTCACTTAGTTCTGCTGACCAGGGATATTGTAAATATTTCTCCAAGTGCAGGGAATTACCTCCAAAGTTCACCATAAAGCAGTTTCCTTCTGGTCTGATTAAGCCCAAGAATGGTATTGTAGATGGAAAAGTTTACAGGGTTCATGTGGGCCTCTGATGCATCACTGAACTTGTACTGTGTGAAGCCTCTCTTGCTTAGATCCCATACTTATTTAGGAGATATGGCATCCAGATTCTCAACTAAATCTGTTGTCAAGACATTAAGAAAAGTCAAAAAAGTCAATAAGACTATCTTGCAGCAAAGCAGAGCAAAAAACAGAAGAACAAAATATTCATAAAACTTAAGAAACATTTCCAAAGAAATGTTGAAAGGCAGATGTGCTTTATGAGAGTTACTGTGACTATATTCAGTGCCACAGCAGTGTAAGCTTCTTTCCTTCCCTTTGATGAATAAACTTCTGTTTGATGTGAGTTAGAGCTGGTGTTCCAGTTGAACAATGATTGTGGAGATGGGTCTTTTAAGGAGAAGCTACTGCTCTGTATAATCCTCTACTCTCAGCTCAAACATGTGATCTAGTGCAATTAATCAAGGGCTTCTAGGGAAGTCTAATGGCGTGTGTTTGGGCTGGAAGACAGCCTGGATGAACACATTGATCCCTCCTCACCTTATAGCCTATGGACTTTTTGTATAATGAGGACATGGCTGTTAACCAGGTTTATTTCCTGTCTCCACTCTATATAGAAGTCTAATAGAATGCAATTTAAAACAAGTGAATACTGGATGATTGAAAAATATAAAATTTTCTGCTTTTCTGGATGGGAGTGTTATAGGAACCATCATTTTCTTTATCTCATAAAAAGCAAGCAGGATTTCAAAACAGTGGTCTTTCATGTAATGAATCATTAAGCAATGTACAGGTAGAATGAGGACTCTCCTTTGTGAAAGTGGTGTAAGGCTGCTATACCAAGAAAGATGGAGCTATAAATTGGCACTTAAATAACAGAGACAGATACTGAATGCATGAGAACTGATTTTTTTTCAGATAGAGAGACGTCTGCAGTGGTCAGCAAATATGCTGACATTTACACAGTACCATATATGTTAAAGAGAACTTGGGGTTATCTTTTTTCCCTGATTCTCTTACCAGAACATTCCCTATCATTAGACAGCTGTACTTCTTGTTTGAAGTGGCTGTACTCGCCAGAGTAAATAAAAAACTCTCCTTTGGGGAACATGCAGTTTCAACCACCTAAGAAGGGTAATGGCATGCTGGCAACATCCTGTACACAGCTCATTTCCAGAGATGAGAACACGTCTTTCTATTGCTCTGATTAATAAATCAGTATTCTTCCTTTGCTCAAAAGAATGCAAACCTCTGATTTACCTCAAGGAAGCTGAATCCCAAAGACAGATGAAATGGTGAGTGAAACTAAAACAGACAAAAGAAAGCAAGTTCAAGAAGTTTAAGAAAAAGCTTAGTTAAGCAGTAATCCTAAATAATTTACTATGGATTTGTTTCAGATTCTTGGAGTTCTGCTTTTGCAGTAATTTAATTCATACCTTTACTCCAATTTTCCAGATTCCTGGAAACCACACTAGTTGTTAGGGTTTTAACTGTACCATATGGAAGAAAGCTGTCTTTCTCAAAATACTGTATTTTTAATTACAGGACAGTGCCTATTTTCTGCTGCACAGATTTCCCAATTTTAAATTTTGAAATATCTGTCCTATGTAAATATCACATAGGAGGTTAGAATTCCAATCTGTAAGGCACTGTTGTAGACATGCAAGAGGGTATCATCGTCCTGAAATTTAAATAAACAGAAGACTAAATTTATGGTAAAAAACAAAGAAAAAAAAAAGGTATGACAAGGAATTATTCCTACTTTGTGGATGGGAAATGGAATCAATGCAAGATTAAGCAGTTTGTTGTGACCAGGGTCATACACGCAACCTGTGGCAGCACAGACATTGAATTGCTGCCTCCTGACTGCCAAGTGTAACAGCAGAAACTTTTTCTTAGCAGAAACTTTCATCATACCTTCTCTCAACTCTTTCATGTCTTGCTCTGGTGAGTGGATGTCATAGGGTGGCAGAATGCCTGGTTTATCAAACATTTTTCATTAAGAGCCTATGTCAGACCTAGAATACTTCCACTACTTTCCCCTTCAGTGAAACTTCATCTACATACCTCCCACACAGCTTTCTAGAAGACACAGTTGGGCACAGAGCACGCCCTAATTTCTTCTCCCAATCATTTTGCTAGACAACGTTTTCCTTTCTGTGTCAGCAGCACTAATGTTCAGATTTTGTCCATTGCTAGGCAGATGTGAAGACTACAAGGAGGAGTTCTGCGCAGCAGTGGGTTTTTTGCTTTGTATTCATAAAGCATGGAGAACAGGTCACTTGCATGCCAGTTCTCAAGCAGTACATAAAGTAATCTCAGTTATTTTGATAATAAGAAGGAAGTAGTAAACCATGCTGGAGAGCAAAAAAGCCAGCCAGTTTGATGCATTTCATGTAGTTGCTTTCTTATTAAATGAAATAAACTCCTTGTCTTATAATAACACATGCCTGATGGGAGTCCTAGATCCTAGACTACCAAACACTGAACTGTTTAATGTATTGTTGAAGAGTCAGGCCAGCAAGTTAATAGAAATACTCTTTGCTGTAAGAACAATTGCTCAACATTGTCCCCACTGAGCTGCAATGTGGAAAGATTTTAAAGGGAGCAGTGTCAAAGGTTTAGAGAGCAGAGCCCTGTCACTGATGGAAATATTGTACTTCAGATCTGTAAGGAAGTTACAGTGATCAGAAAGAGGAATGCAATGCTTAACAATGTTATCATCAGCACACTGAAGGAATGCTTTTACTTCCTATAATGTTACAGAGGGGACTGACCTCAGCCTGTACTCAGTACAGCACAGCACAGATTTGCATTAGCTAAACATTTTTGACCTTTCATCTGCAGTAAAATGGTGTCCCTCACTTCAGCTGAGAAAGATGGAAATTCTCTTCCAGTCTCCCCAGCTCTGGCAGAGTTGATGCTATTATGCTCTGCAGACTGTTTATACTGGTATACTGTTTAGTTTACTAGAAGTGTCTAAATAAATCCAACAAGCAAGAGGGAAGAAGATAACTTCTTATTTTTTTTGCACACCCCTTTCTAGCACTGTACACCTAGCTGTCCTCTACATTACATTATCAAAGACCAGTTCAAGTGAGGATGAAATAGACACCCCCACTGTACTTGCTAGATTTCAGGTTCCCAGGGAACGCTGGTATCAGTCTGGACAGTTTGATGTAATCCTACTAATGTAGCTGAAGCTATCTGGGCTCAAGGATTTATTAGTTGTGAACGTTCATTTTTGTTTTTACTGGGTTACTGCCAGTAAATAAGTCACCAAAACCACTAGCTGAGTGTCATATGATAGGAAAAGGCTGGGATCACAAGTAAGCCTTCTGTCTTTTAACAAAAAAAAAGTGCTGAGGTAAGCAGCGTCAAACCCAGCTGCATCAACATGATGGTGGGAAGACAAATGAGAGCTTTCACTGCTGGATACAGGGGATAGAGAGCCCACAGTCTGAAAAATCTCTTCATATCCCAGAAACAGCTGTCATAACTGAAACTGCGAGGGACTGCTTTTTAAACCATGAGCTTTGATAAGGAGTATTCTCTCACCAATCCTTTCTCTAGACAATAAACACACTTCTAGCAGAGCAGCCCATCTGAAAGGTGACTAGAGATTTAAATACCTTCAAAGGTTTCCAGCCCCCTCTTTTTATAGCCTCTCCCAAATTCTTGTGCTGAGCTCCCAGCTGGCATTGCTGAAGTATCTATCACTGCAGTATCTGGCTGCTGAGCCATATGAGCTCAACAATTCTGTGTAATGTAAAACTTCAGATTTTTTTCCCATGGCAGGCTGAACTTTACAAAGTCAGATCTAACATTTACCTTGTTATTGGTAACAGTGAATCATTAAAAGAGACACAATAGAAGGGACATGGGGTCATTTTAGAATAAATATTCAGGCAATGACAGCTTTGAAATATTCTGTTGGCCTCTCCCTGTGTGTATTCTGGTAACAGGAGGTCACATGAAGTCAAGGGTGATGAAATGCATGTGCTCCTGATCTGACCTGCTACAAAGGGGGGAAGGTCTGAAGTGACATGCAAGGGTCTAAGCTCTGCATGTGCAAGTCTGCGTGTTCACGTGCATGCAATATTTGTGTAGGGCAAAGAACAGAGAACCATGAGGTGGGGGAGGGAGGTGCTCGGTGCTGGTGGTGGAATGAATTCCAGACAGGGACTGCTTTCTCTCCACAGGGCCTGCCAGCTCCTTGTGGCTGTTGCCTGGGCAATGGCTGGGGAATTATGAGGAATGCTTGGAAACTATATCCTTCTGCTGGGCTCATGGACGGAGTAAAAGGGGGTGGATGGCTTTTCTCTGTCTATTTCTTTTTTTATATTTAGCAGATTAGACAGACAGGTTGCTGTGGTGACGACATGGAGGAGGTCTCCTGCACACCTGCACCACAAACAAGGAGTCCTGCCAACACAGACTTAAGGAATCCCAAAGGCCTCTTTTCTTTTTTTTTTTCTGTTGCCTTTTTTCCCTTTTTTAATTTTTTTTTCTATGGCAAGTGCAAAACAGAAGGGAAAGGGAGAAGGAAGAGGAGGATAAGGGGGAGGAGGGAGAGATAAGAAAAAACAATCAATATTCCATCAGCTTAGTTGAGCAGCAGAGCTTGCTTATTGTGAAATAATGTGTGCATAAACAAGACACACAACTTGTGCAAGGTGCCCTTAGGAGAGAAAAAAGAAGTGCAATTTGGTTTTACATACTGAGAGTCCCTAATTTCATAATGTCTGTGGTGGAATCTAAGTAAAGTAACTATGGAAATGGCTGAACTCAGGAACAAGACACAGAGATGTGACTGGGGTGTGGAAGGCTAGAAACTGAAATTACTCCTTTCTATCTGAAAAGGGTAGATGTGTTTGTGCTTGCGCCTGCACAGGAGATTCCATTTCTTAGAAATTCCTTCTTTTTGAAAAAGCTGAAGAATAGTGTGAAAATTGACATTATATGCCTGCTCCAATGCTAAAAGAAAGTATCCAAAGGAGACAGATGTGGGAAGGGGGAGTAAGGGGAAAAAGAAAAAAAAACTTTTATAACCAAGAGGTCCCCAAGAAAAATGTGTTGCTCTGGGATGCTGTGGCATTTCTCCAGCTTCTCCTATTGAAATAGTCAGCTTAATGCAGAGATACTGTTCTTTCCTCATATCTCCTGGACATTCCCCCTTCTTCTTCAAGGCTTTCTCTTTTCTCTGCTCTTCCCCTTGTCCTTTTTCTCCCCTCTATCCTTTTAGAATTCTTTTCAATAATTTTTCACATCATCTTTTCTCTATACCTAAAATGGCTGTTTGCATGCATACAGGACTATCTAATGTACATACAAACAGATTAAATAAAATTAAAAATGTGTGTATATTAACTGGTACAGAATACACGTGTGAGTCATTGTTTCTGCACATGCCAGAGTTTTGCTGTGGTTTCTCTACTTTGCACGTGTGTCTTGTCATTGAAAGGATGAAGGCGCCCAACAACAAGAATGTTTGATAAATTAAAAGAAAAAAAGTTTGAAGTCTTCAAGCTAATAAAGTTAGCAAGCACTGCAACCCGCACTATAAGTGGTGAAGCAGGAGGGAGAGGTGGAGACTGGAAGGGTCAGGGACTATAGCCACTGTCTCATTCTTGGATACAGCAGATACCAGGAGTACTTTCCAGCCTGCCAAGGAAAAGAGCATGTTGCTGTTCTCCTTACTGCTCTCCATCCACTTGGGTTTTTTTTTTTTCCATGCATGAAATTTCACGTAAGCAGAGAAGTAGGCAAGAGAACTTTATGCAGATACAGTGACGATAACCTTACAATTACAGTGTGGATTACTCCAATACGATGAAATTCAGTTGTTCTCATGACCAGTTACATCATTGTAAATAGTTGCCCAATGTATTTGTAAGATGAAATTAAAAAAGCCAAATTTGTTCTTCTTGTATATCAGTAATTTTTGTGGAAGTTTATCCACATTTAGAGAAGGTAATGGCTTTTTCAGGTCCTGTATATATGTTTTCCCTTTCCTTGCCTTTGTTTCATTTTAAGGTTAACTCTAGCTTTTCTTCTGGATAAACTGCATTGCTGTCTCCACGGCAATGTTTATAGAAAAATCACTTTATGGACAATCTAAAACCACCCTAAATATAAAATACAGTTATTGCTCATCAGGTTATTCAGATTCTGAGTTTAGAGTTCATGTCAGTAACATTTGGAAGGACAAATCTGAAAGAGATTCCATGTGCCCCATTCCAGATAAACTAAGTGAGTAATGCCTCAGTTCTTCACTCAGAAACCTGGGGAGCCTCACACAGCACATTTCTTTACTAGAAGACAACTATGGGTACTTTAATGCCCTCTATTGTGCTCTGCTGCAGTGACATCCTACATTGAACTCTATTCTGCACAGACAATTCTGACAAAGCCATGAGTGAATAGAATATATGATCCTGGGTGTGATGGCAAACATGAACTGAGTGTTCAAAAGATCATATTTTGTCCTTTCCAGAGCTGGCTTAAGACAGTGAGAATTGTTCTCTTGGTGCCAGTGGATTTTAAATCCGTCTTTACACATTGAGGAAATAAATTAAACTGTTTTACTTTTCTCTCCCTAAAACCAAAATTTCACCAGTAAGGAGTGCATACAAGAGACAGACCAATGAACACACCATGATTATAGGCAATGAAGGAAAAAAAAAATCCAATTGAGATAACAAAGTAAGGGAAATAAAGGAGAATTCATGGGGAAATAACCCTTCTTACTTCTTATGGCTGGTTTCCATCTACTGTGTTTACTTTTCTCATTTACAGGTTTCTGAGACCCACCTTGACCTGCCAAATGTACCCTAAGAAAAACATGCAAAGAACAGTGACAGTCCTCTTCCTGAGGGACAGCTGGTACTGTCTCCTGAGCACGCAAAATTCTGTAGCATGATACAGCCAGTGCTAGGAACATGAAATGAATATAATTGGGGTTTTATGAGGTGATAGTCATTGATCAGGTAAAAGAAAAGGAAAAAAAACCCAAGATTTGTGGAATTGGAAGCACTGTCTGGTATTAACAAAGTAGATGTTTCTAGGATCATATCAAAAGAGCTGCAAATACCAGCTTCTAAACTGCATTCCAGTCTGATGCTTTGTAAGCCTCTGCTCATAGTAAGGTAATAACTCCAAAGTTACAGGAGTTTTATAGGTGGAAATTTGGTTTTTGCCCATTTACAAGCATTAACTACTTGCTTATTTACTTTTTGGCTATTCTTTCAAAATATTGTATTTATTAATAATAAACATAGAAAAACAACCCACATTCAGAGAGAAAAAGAGATTTTGATTGAAGAAGCATTTGGTCCGTGAGTACTAGATTGTTTTCATTACATGAAAAAATGATAGATTGCTTGCTGAACTGAAGCTGATGTTTTTCAACTGTCCTTGAAAGTTAAGTTTTAAAGAGTAAGACACAGAGTTGTCCATGCCTAACACAGAAATGCAACAATTCATAAATCCACATGAAACACTTAATAAAGAGAAATTATCCTGGTACCCCAGCAAAAAAAAAAAAAAAAAAAAATGGTGACACATTTTTCTTTGAAAATACTGCATGAACATGTATGGTGTTATCATTTTGCCTCCCCTGGTGCTTCTCAGAGGATTAAAATACAAAGGGAATGAAAATTCTTTGAGAAATCAACCATGAAAGTCTTTACAGAGGCCATTTAAAAAATGCCAGATATAGGCTTCATAATTTTTTTAAGGGTTGCAGTCACTGACCTGGGAAACTAAAAACATCCAGCATGAACAGATATGTAAGCAGAATGTCTTGAAAGGAGCTACTGAAAGCAGTTTGACCTGCTTTACATATCCCTAGATTTCCTCCCAGGAAGAATAAGAGGCTGGAAATGGCCAGGTCTCCTAGGTGGCCCTACCTCTCTGGCTAGAGAGGACTACAGGTGGTGGATTAGCTGCACCACGCTAGAGGCACTTTGAACAAGAGCAGTTTGGTCTGACCTTCAGGTTTGCAGCACAAGTGTAAAAGTAGGTCTGAGTGAAAGGGGAAAAAAGACATACAGTAAAAAACAGGCCTGGGCTGCCTCTGGGGCCCTAGCCAGCCTGAATTGCTGTGAATTCCCTGCTGATATTGTAGGAAAGGAATGTGGGTTCTCATTATGCTCTTCCCATGCATGGCCATCATATCTTGTGCGCAGGGTTCTTCAGAGTCTCAGGGAGGAAATCCAATGCTCTACAGCTGGCTGATGCCCTTCCCCCTCCTCAACTGCATGTGGAAAATGGGAGATCTGTTTGTGTGGCTTGTCTTAGATCAACTTGTTCTGGAGCTGTAAATTGCTTCAAGGCTTTTCAAGAGGAAGGAATATGTAAATGTGGGGCAGTTATCAATGTAGATGGAATGCACATGCAAATTAAATACTATAAATGTGTTTACAATTAAATCAATGTGGTTTTGCTTGAAGATTTGGCATGTGATTAATCAACGTGCTCTGAATGATTGCAAATACTAGTGGTGTATATTGCCAAACTATCTCAGCAATTTAGTACCCATTTAAGGTACCCACCTAGGCCCCTGGAAAGGAAACCCACTATTATATGAATATTCCCATGAGCCTTCTTAAAAGCACTTTTTAAAAAATAAACATTACGGAAACCATCCTGTTTTACTTTTAAGCCTGTTCTGAAGTGTAACCACCTCTGGGCTGAAATGTGCCAGCTGTTTAGCAGTGCCCAGTTAACCCTGCCTTCCATTTAAGAAGAAGTGAATAACACAACATATGAGTTCAAAGCATAGCGTTTTTTAGATGAAACATTGCAATTTATGTTGTAATTTGATTAAAAAATTAGAAGACACCTGATTTGTTTAATTTGCACTGAAATACATAATACTTAAAGGTTAGACAACTTCACTGAGCATCTAAAAACTGAAAAAATTTCTATCCTGATTAAAATTTTCTTTCCTTGTTTGAAAAATTTGGTTTTCCAAACACTGTTTAATTTTACAAAATATGATAGTGTTACATGTCTGGTTTGAAGTTTTAATAATGTCTCATCTTGATACTGCTTTTCCAAGACCTCACTTGAGCCTTCATTGCCCTTCCACATATTTTAGTTTTTACCTGCATGAAGTCATGTGGTTTTGAGTGAAAAATTAAGATCAATTTTATATGTTATAATTCTTTTAAATGCCACTCTTGCATGTTGCCTTTTAGATATAAAGTGTTATTATCTGGTAATTCTAGCTGTTATTACAGATTCTCTCTTCCAAAGCATTTTATAAACTCAGTGTTACTCTGGAAGGTACACTTGCACAAGCTCCTCTGTCTTTTTTGTCTACCAAATGTAACCATTGAGGATTAAAGATTCAACGTGTCTTCCAAAGTTGTCATTATATCCAAACTCATCAGAATAAATTTGATTTTAAATTTTTATATGTTAACTGAAATGAATAAATGGGAAGCCTTTGATAACTGTCTCACCCAATGAAGTAGTATACCTTCAGTAACAAAAGAGAGCTGATTGGGGTTTTGATAGTCTTTTAAAAGTCTTTTGCCAATAAAAAAATTTGCCAATAATTTGTAAAAATACATTAATTATTAATATGCATTTGCCTGATTTTTGTTTTCCTGTTAAATAATTCTACACCCCATACATAGAGTATGAGACCCAAATCAGAAGAACAGATAATAACATTCCATTGCCATGGCATTTTTCTGCGGATTTTTCCTGTATGGTCTTTAAAATGTATGAATAATTTGGTATTTCTTTGGGGATTTTTCCATTATTTAGCCTACCATAGGTAGTGGAACCTTAACTGACTGCTTCCTCTTTTTTGACTTTTTAAGTCTAGGGAATTTTATTAGAAAAATTGTGGTTAGTTCCATTGACATTAGCTGATATTAACAAAATTTATGCATTCTATCTACCCAAGGTGATTTTACCTTGACCTGTATTCTTCTTTGCTCCTATAAAAGCATCTAGATTACTCACTAGACAGAAAAGATCATCTTTTCATGCCTACACCCACTACAGCTATTTTAGACTGAGATTTAAATATGATTGATTGTACAGCCAACAATTAAAAGGGGAAAATTTCAGAACTTGTTCCTTAATTTCTAATTGAAAAGAAAATAAGAACAGGTGTAGCCAAACTGCTGCATTTGATATTCTGGTTGTGTAAAGACCTGCAAGCATGTCCTGTACTGCAATTGAAAGGTACATTACTATTAAAATTGCCATTGAAGAGCTTGATTTCTTGGCCTCACCAGAGGTATTGTAGATAGATATGTATTCAGCTGTGGGCCTCATGGCCCAGTGGGCCATTCTTGCACCATGATATCAGAAGTAGTCAGGATGGTAAACCCTACTATAGACACGAGCTGAAAAGATCAAAATAGTTGAATTTGGAGAACGTAGTCCACATGGGGACTGCAGAAATTCTTTTCCAGTCATCTGTTTATGTAGGCTCAGAGGCCTTTCATATCTATTCAATATTTGAAGCTGTTCTGAGATGGAATAGATTCAATATATCATAATAATTCCATCAAATCTTTAGGTTTTAGGTGATGCCTCTGAGTTTCCAAAGCTATCCATTGTTCAGGAAACCCTGCTTGGGGTTTATCTAGGACAACAAACATGACCAAGCTCTTCTGGTACAAAGTCAAACTTGAGCCAAGCACATATTTTGTTACAAAATCTATTCCTGTTTTTCAGAGTCAGCAAGACAACTATCTGCTTCATCTACCGTACAAAATAAATACCTTTCCAAAACCAGGAGTATGTCACACTTACTGCTGCACTATTTTGGAGCAGTTAGATCTCTGAAACACATATAAGTGAAAACAGTGCAAGAGCTCTTCTTCTCCATCTTGTTTAACCAAAAAAAAAATCATGTGATTGTCAACATTTGTTTTCTGCATCCTTTCACTCAGTCGTCTTGTGATCTTAGTGTAAAGGGACCACTGATTTAGGTTCAAATTCAAAGGTTCAAGCAGAAATGTACTTACTGATCTCATTCCACCTCTCTGTTCTTGTGGCCCAAACACTTAGCCAAAAATCACGTTAGAAGGTTGTTTGGTGGTATGGAACCAGATATCTTTCTTGTTCAAAGAAAAGATAGATTCTTTTTTTTCTCCCTCTGAATATGGAGAAATCAAGCAGAAGGTAGCTTTCTCCTCACACCTTCAAACCTTTTTCACCTCTTAATAAAAGCTGTTTGAATTTGATCTTTTTTTTTCCATTCTGTGTTATAAAAACTTTTTTTCCAAGCTGCTCTATTTTCTTTTTTTCTTCTACATTGAGGCAATTGATCCTTCAGAGGATGAATTCACATCAAATCACTCTGTGCTACTGCTCTGGGCAGCAGAGAGCACTTACATTATTTCAAGGACCACGTTTGTTTCCACTGAGAATGTACTTAACCAAAGCTCAATGGCTTATTTGCCTGCAAGCTGGCTGTTACATTCATGGACCTTCATCCTGATAGCATGACCCAAACCCTTCAAGGTTAATGACTGATTTTTACATAGAATAGGGAGAAAATATCTTAAAATGTTGCAGTGGCCACATGAATATTAGCAACCAGAGTTAAAATACAGATAGGCACATGTCAAGATGTTTCAGTACAACTGGCTTCTAGGCTGCTGGGTTTCTCAATCTTTGAAACTCACAATTTCTCAAACACAAATGTGAATAAATAGGCGCTAGGATGCATTTTATTTATTCTTCCTATGACTAGTAGTGTGTCTTTTATTCAAACACATTATATATTTTAAAGTTTTTACATAGCTAAATAAAGAAATGTTAATCTGGCTGAGTGATACAGCTGCTGGTAATACTGGCCCTGTCTACCCGAGGTTTTTCTTTTCTCCCTAACCTCTCTCTCAAGACAGGGATATTTTATTCCTCATGGGTTTATTGTAGCTCTTCTACAACAACCCTTTTATTGACTCAGAAAGTTAGGCTACAATGCTCCTGCTGACTCCTTCACAGAAGGACTTGGCCCAGTCTCAGTGAAAGTCAATATAAATCTTTTGACAAATGGTAATAGGTTCAGGTCTTATTGAAAGAGAATATGAGATCAAAAGGTCCATAATGTTTCTGGTTTCTGTCCCGTGCCAAGATGTTGGGGCAGTGAAATTTTATTTTTTTAGCCTATCCATGCTAACAGCCCTGAGACAACACTTTCCCACCCATAACTACCTGTAAAAAGCTCTTGGAATACAGGAAAAAGCTTCAGTAGTTCAAACTATGAAAATCACATTCCTTATCTCCCCAGATGGCCTAGAAAGAACCTTCAGACAACACAGATTATAGATAAACTTGAAATTTCCAAAGAAAATATACAGTGGAATTTTTGCACATCTGTGGCTCTGTCTTACTTTCTGCTGAAGGGATGCAGTAAATTGAAAATTGTCCTGTGGGGGAGAATCTTTTATCTTACCACATGGACAATTCTGGAGAGTCAGTCTAATGGATATCATTTTGCTAATAGCTCTGAATTTGCACTGGGGCACAGGAGATCAGAGTGAATGGTGACCTCTAAGGCAGCATGGAAACAGTCAGTTTATATTGAATACTTAAGCCTCTTGCCACTTCCTTTGTCTTCATTTGTTTTTCTGTATTTCTTTTTTCAGTGCAGCTGTATGGACTTGGAAAAGCAGGAGTAAAGATACAAAGTCAACAAAATAATTCCAGGGTCTAGCAGCTTAGCTATCCTACCATCTGTTTAAAAGGACAAAATGTTAAAATAAAACAAAACTTGTGGTCCAACAGCTATGTCTGCAAAGAAGAAACAGTGCTATACTTTAAATTCTAAGCAACACCCTTTGGATCAAAATATTACGACAACAGATAGCACTGACCACATTTAATGGATACTCACACAGCTAAGCCATGACTCAGACTGCTTAATGTTGTTTGGAACTAAAACCTGAGAGCAGAGAAGCGAGAGGAAAAGAAACCTTGTGTTAAGCTGGCATGCACCAGTGAATAAATGGCTGGCATTTGCAAAGCTGCATTGCAGGGAAGCTTTTAACAGTTTGCCACTGCCAGCTGATGTCTCTTTAAGTGTCACTGCCAAGAAGCCAAAACTGGAAGCAGGTGCAGGGGCAGAGGAACTGAATGTGGAAAGGGAGAGAAAGAGAGAAAGAACAGTACTTTTGTTGTTAAAATTCTCTTGCTTTCATTAAAAACCTAAACAAAGCTTTACTTTAAACTTGAATAATAAATTTTAGAGTGATAGACTCCTGCCTATCCAGTTTGACAATCCTCTTAGTTTTATACACTGAGGTAAAAGAACCTAGTTGAGCTTCCCCCCGCCCCCTGTAAAGCCTTGGATTGACTGAGAGAATGCTGTATACTGATTATGGCAGCTTTCTTTTAGAGACTGAGAGCATCTGCTTCGTAATGCCTCTTGTTCTTTCCCCCAAGCAAAGTGCTTTTTACAGACTCCCACCCCCATTAGTCCAGGGCCTGGGAACAGAGCAGTTTCCCCAGATCAAGTCTCTGTCTTTGCTGTGCCATGTCACTGGTTCAGGACCTTAGTACACTGCTGTCTGATAAGATGCATAGCAGGAAACATTAGGTGCTAAGAATTTACATTTGTAAATACACTAATGCAATGGGCCACTGATTATTTTGTGAAATATCTTCTGTTCTTTTTCTTAAGATCAGTTATAGAAAGCCTTGGGACCAGTGCAGGCTGCATATTAGTGAGCTTGGCAAGAAATTTTCAGAGAGCTATTGGCTGCTTTTGGTATATCTCAAACAGGAAATACATTTGCTAATTGTAAGGAGCACAAGGGCAAAAGAAAAAAGATAGAAGGCAAAACTCCAAACCTTGAAATGCGCATGGCTGAAGGTGGGAAGCTTTTCTGAAATTCTTTGCTAAAAGCCTTGATTTCTAGTAATTTCATAGTTAGTGTTCCCACAGGTTAGAGAAAAGGTGCATCACTTTGTAGTCAGAGCTGTGAATTTGGGCATCTTTATTGTTTTCTACCCTTTAAGGAATTCCTTCCCACTATTGTCAGCTAAAATATTTTCCTTTATGGTTTGGTTTTCCTGTAGAATAAAAGCAGGAGCTAAAGCCATACTGAGCAGAGTTAAAAAGACAAATAAAACAAAACAAAATAAATCAACATACATGTGCTTCTATGTAGCTTGTGTTTTAAAATCCTTCCTTCCCTGATTCTAGATATTATGATTTTGAATCAAAAGCTGTATTTTTTTAATTTGTTTGGGGTTTTTTCTGTCTCAGGAGAGATTGTTGAAACTAATTTGATGATTTTCTTGCTGTTTAAAAGCAGCATAGGTTTGAAAATTACTTGCTTTTACAGTTATGCAGACTCTGCCTTCTTAAGGAAAATTATTCTACTTTTTCAGTTTATAATGCATATTAAAACATTTTTGTATTTTTAATGACAGTGAATTTTCTTTTCTTGAACTTTTACTTAATGTCCAACTGATTCTTACTCTCCTTTTTCAACATGTCTAGGAAATTAAGAGCTGAGATACAGGCATGTCAGTATTTCCATCTGTCACTCATCCTTATAATGGCATCTCGTTCGGAGGGTACTAAGGAGCTGCTTCAAAGTGGTAATATTCCTGACTCAACAGGCAACATGCAGTCTGCCTCGGGATAAAAAGTGTGCAGAGCACTGTGTGGTGCAAAAGAGAATTTACAAATCAACAATGAACTCAGGCTGAACATTTGTTGCTCAGTAAAAGTGAGCAGTCCTTCAATTAATTAAATTGATGTAGACATTGTAGGATTTTCAAAATACCTACCCTAAGCTTTCAAGCTGTTTCCTCCAACTCTTTTAACCTGGGGAGAAAGAGTGTTATTCTGACAAGAGCTGATACTCTCAAAAGAATTGTTCCAATAGCTAGAGCTTTTTAGAAAGGCACCAAAATGTTTGGATTAAAATAGAGGTAAGTCTGTGATCTTTCCAAAAGAGAGAATAAATATAAGTAAACCTATTGTGTTTTCTGTAAAACACCATGGCATTGGAGACCAGCCACATGTGGGAAAATATTGAGTATTTCTTAACACAGAACTGGCTTGGACAAGTAGGGAATCCCTCAACAAACCAAAGGGAAAGAAGCAAATGTATAGGCAGTGGAAGCTAGGACAGGTGACCTGGGAAGTTTGGTTATGTAGGTGTGGGGTGACGAAGGCCAAGGAGAAGCTGGTTCTGAAGCTGGCATGTGATGCAAAGAATGATGGTGTTTACAGGTATGTTAAATTAAAAAAAAAGGAAGGTTGGAAAAGGTAACCCTCAAAATAATGCTGGGAAACTGGATACCACAAATGAGGAGGTACTCAACAATGTTTTTACCTTTGCCTTCAGTGACAACATCTCTTTCTACACCTCTCAAGTGTATGGAGGGCAGGATAGGGACTCAGGAAGCAAAAACCTTCAATGTATTTTTTGGAGCATCCTGAGCACCAAAAGGGCATTGACCTGTTGGAGAGTGTCCACCAACATAATTAGAGGGATGGAACAGCTCTGAGAATTGGGAACAGCTAAGAGAATTGGGATTGCTCAGCCTGGAATAGAGAAGGTGACCTAATTTTGGCCTTCCAGTACCTAATGGGAGTCAACAAGGAAGACAGAGAGGGACTTGCTACAAGAGCGTGGAGTGACAGGACAAGGGGTCTTGATGGCTTTTAACTGGAAGAGAGTAGGTTTAGATTAACTATTAGGAAAAAAATATTTACTGTGATGATGGTGAGGCCCAGAAGCAGGTTGCCCAGAGAAGTTATGACTGTCTTGTCCCCGAAGGTGTTCAAGGCCGGATTAGATGGAGCTCTTAACTACCTAGTCTAGTGGAAGGTGTTTCTGCCCATGGCAGGGGAGTTGGAACTAAATATGCATTTAAGGACTCTTCTAACCCAAACCTTTCTATGACCCTATGACCTTTTCAAGCCCTGTAGGTGTAGTTTTGGATCTGCATGTGTAGTTTTAACAGGCCAACAGTTCTCATTGGGAAGAAAGCTGAAATCTGTTCCAAGTACAAGTCCCATGTTTTTTCATGAGGAACGTAAGCCAGACATGAGGAGAGAATTCTGTGAGTAAGCTTCCAGGAAGTGTCCTGGGTGAAGTTTCCCAGAGTGTGTGAGATTTACAGCAAGCACCAAATGCATTTGAGGTCTGTTCCAAAATATTGTGGGAAGTAAATGATAAAGGTGCAGTCTCTGTGTAAATGATGGGTGTGAGGCCTAGTGGAACCAGACAGAGTCATCTCATTCTGCTCTTCTTTTTTATCCTTGAACTAATACCCTTCTATTTCTTTTTTTCTTTAGCAGCATTTGAACTGATTTGAAGATAAGACATATTTCAAAGGATTATCACAGCAAAATGAAACACTTTACTTTTAAGCACTTGATCTCTGCTAAACATTGTTATAACTTCTCTGGTTTTATTTCTGCAGCACTCAGAGAAACATTCGAAACTTTAAGCACTTTGCAGTTATTGTTCGTGATTGAAATTTAAAAAAATGAGTGTTCTAAGATAAATATGTATATATTTTTGTATAGATAGGTACACACACAAAGACACACATTCTAACAAAAGTACAATAGCTCATTTGTAAAGTCAAGAAAATGAAAATGGGGTACATTTTATATAAACTGAACTAGCTTATAGTTATATATATAAAAAATATACAGCCAGGGCCTATTAAATGAAACCATAGATGAAGTAAACTTATGTCATCAGTCTTTGAATTTTGTACTTTTTGAACTCTATCCAAAAATTATAATCCACTGTTTGAAATACTATATCAGTGGAGAAGGAGAAATGATCTCCCCATTACAAACTTATAGCCTCAAACATTCACATCCTGCTGTAAATATATCACATACTGTATCATGTTGCTTATGGAAAAATTACTTTTTTTTCCCTTTAGTTTAGTGACCCTTTTGCTGTGGATTAATATTTGGCAAAGTAAGGGCTCTAATTTTTCCTTTCCACTTTACTGTACAGGAAAATTATCTCTCTATTTTATATTTTCATATACATGGTGATGTGTATTGGTCAAATAATGACATTTAATGAACCCTGTGGATGATGTGACTGTATGTATGCTTGCTGTTGCTGAGTCTGAGCTACAGTGTTATTGTTTTGTGTGTTGTTGTGCTTGATGATCTTTACACATAGAATGCACTTCTTGGATGAGTTCTAAGAATTAGACGTCTAAAAGCATAATGATAACAAAAAATATAACAGCAGGCCAGATTATCCTGACTATGATGAGAACAAGACGAAGTAACTCAGCACAAGAAGAAAATGTCTCATGATAGAAACAAGCATGTTTGCTACTGGCTATGCTGAGTTGGTAGAGTGTAAGCCGGGAAACACTAAGCACCTTCAGGATGGGATCCTCAAGCATCTGGGGCCCAGTTTCTAAAGTCAAACACAGTATTAGGTCATTATTAGATTCTGGCACATTTTAAAATCAGAGCCTTTGAGCTTTTCTTGCTTTATATTAAATATAGTAAATTGCAACAGACATGCTCCTCCATAGCATAAAAATCCACTTTTGTTAACAAAGCATTTGTTTCATTTTTCATTTCAAGCACTTTTTTCAACAAGTATCTTTTTTTATTAGGATTTTTTCCATGTGGGAATAAAACAGCTTGCAAAGTATTTACTCACTATTGAGCATGGTATGAGAGAAAATGTTCATAATGGCTGTTCTCATAAGGAGACTTCCACATTATAGTGCATTTCTTTGCACTTGTGACTGGTCAGAAATGCAGTTCTGATTTTGTACATTTTGGGCAGGATCAGCTCTCTGACTCCTTAGTTGTACATTCTCTTACTGTTATATGCATTGTTTTTACAATATTAAAATTTAGTGTTTCTTTCTCAGTGCCTGTGACATGGCCATAAAAAGCTATTTTAGCAGGACCTACTGGTTCATTTTAGGAAAAAAACCTGATGGCCATTTGCAAACATTTAATAACAGAGAACAAAAAGAGGCTGAAAACACTCCTACTCACTCCACATGCTTATACTCAGTGTCAAAGATTTGTGTTTGTTGGCAAAAGTAAGGATTTTCAAAACTGTGACAGCTCAATTTGTCTTGTAAATACTTACTTATGTCTGTTTTTTTCAAGGAATTCATATTTTCAGATGAAAATATCAAATTCAAATTGCTCAAAGAATGTGACATTTCAAAGAGGTTTTGCCTGCTTGTACACTTTGTCCAGAGTATAAAATTTTAAGCCATCCATCTCCTATATGCTTTGTGGGAATAAAGACTGAGATTTGTGTGAGTAAAATAGATCAAGTCTATCTTCTTCATATTGATATAATTAATTCAAACTTTTAAGAAGTGATCCTACTCAGAAAACTGAGGAGAATTGGCAAGGTGGTTATTTATGTCTTAAATGTGAGCTGAGATTTCAAGAAAAAAAAAGATAAAAGCTGAACAGCAAGAGCAATTGTCTTCCTAAATTTAACCAGTTTTTTTAGAAATAGTAGTATAAACAATAGAATATGAATGAAACATTCACTGATGTCAAAACAAATCAATAGGTTTTCTAAAATAATTTGCCAATTAAAATCATGCAGTATTTTCTTTGGCATAATATCAGCTCCTTATATGTCATTATTAGCCTAATTTTCTTTGCTAAAATTTTGCATAATTAGAATACATAGTGCAGTCTAAGATGAAACCAAGATATTACTTTGTAAATTAACGGCAGATGGATTTGAGTCAAAAATTTGGAAAAAGTTCCAAACTTTTTCAAAGCTTGGGAATGTTTGGATCTGGCCTTGAGGTAGTTTTGTACTTCAGTGCACTCTGTGGAAGCATTCTTATAAGGTTACACGGGAGCTGGATCAGAATATAATGTAAATGGACAGTACCATAAATTTCTGTATTACAAGAGCAGGAATTATAGGATGAGGAAAAAGAAATAGAATTTATATACTTGTCTTAAAGTGTAATCAAATTTCCAGCTGAAGAGTTCTGCTTATATCTGTCACTATGAAGACAGCTATAAAATTGCCACTGTCAAAAAGATGGAAGGGTTTAGGCCTGCTCTATTTAATACACCAGCTGAGTATAAAATAAAATGTAAAAAAAAAAATAGAAGATAATTTGTATGGTCATTTAATGAATTTACTCTTTCCAATAAATAAATCGGTCTCAGAAACTTCAGCTTTGTTAAGATCCCTTAAGTAATTCTTACTTCTTAATGAGGCTTTTTTTCTGGTCAGGGGGAAAAAAATAACAGCACCATATTCAAAGTCTGTCCAGAATGGTTTTGGTTTTTCTGCAGCTAAGAAAACTGTTCAAATCAATTTCAATCATTTTTTATTCAACAGAAACCAGACAGCACAACTGTTCCCGAGGATAAATTCTTTCTGACCAAAGTTTAAATAGCAGTGAGACTAGAGACCAATTAATAAATTTGCTCACCCAGAATTTTATAGTAGAAAAAATTGAATCATTTTTGTGTATGTGTATAGAGTAGGAATAGTAATCAGCTGCATGTAACTATATACCTAGTTATTACATAATCTGCATCAGATTTTTACCTTTTGTTTCTGTCGGAGACATACATGTCAGCTGTAGATCTGTTATGTTATTGTCCTCTCTATTCTGTGTGTCACAGACACTTGGCCCTTTTTTTTCTCTGAGTCTAGAGCTTTGCAGCAAACAATGCCAGCTATATCACAAGTTTAATCTCAGTAGTTCTAGCACAACACTTCAGTTCTAGGCATGCTACTAAGGAACCATCACACAGAATTAGCTGTAGTGGTTTTGAAAAGAAAATTACTTCCAGAGAGAAAAGGTTAATTAAAGAAATGGAGGATGTGTTAGAGAAAACACATAACTTCATGGAAATGAGTTCAAGAATTATCTCCTACTATTTAGAGACTTACCTCATGGAAATGGAGGGATTCGAAGAAGATAGCCATTAAGTTCTCATTTGATTGAATATCGATACTGCCTGATTGAATTGATTGAATATTGCTAAACACACTAAAACATGCTGAGATGAAACTATTAGGTTATAAAGACATGCAGCTTCAAATCATTATTCAATTCAAATATTCCATGTTTTTACTCTTTTTCAAACTATCTAAGAATTTTCTGTTTCTTCCGTTTGAATTTTGAAAATTTCAGAGAGAGTTGTTCTGTAAATTATCTCTGTCTAAGGTTCATAAAGCTGTCTGTAGACATGGTGTTCCAAGGAAACCAAGTGCTAAATTCACACATGCTTGTCAAAGGCTAGGCTCTGCTGTAGTCACCATGCAACACTAAAACTAGATAAGAACTGCCCATTAACCTTTGTATGGAAGGAGAGAAAAGGTGTTCAAGGCCTCTGACCTCGGTAATTGCCCACAGAGTTACTGGGCAGAGAGAAAGAGCTTCTTTAAAGAAGCTGGAAAATTCAGCAATCAGAGACTGCCAGTCTGCCACATATCCGTAGGCTGAGTGTAGCATGGGTGCAGCAATGTCAGAATACCATCGTGTCTTTGTGGAGCTCAGGTTTTATGGAGCATTTACAGTGAAATGGCACTTCACTCTCCAAGATCTTTTAGCTCTGTCTTTCTCAATGAGAAGACTGACGTCTGAAGATGTGATTTTGTGACAAGTAAATTATCCTTTGAAAAGAAGACAAAACCCAAGAGCCCATTTAATGAGCGATAGTGAGAGGACAATCATCTAATTTTGGTTGCTATTTTCACTGAATGCGTTTTAAATCCAAAGCTTGGAGGGCAAAGAAACTCTTCTGAGTCAGAAAGCAGAAAAACTGGGCTGGCACCGTAAGGAGCTGAGGATAATGACACGTGAGCACAAGGATCCCAACCAGCAGTCAGGGATAAGGGTTCACTTCCTTCAGCCAGGGCAGTCTGAGGATAAGAGTGTAGAGGGGGATATACAGCAGTCTCTGCCTGTCCAGGTGCCATAACTTACTGTAAGGAGAATATCTCTGCAGCTCCCACTTATAGCAATTAACTTGGCTGAGGTATGCTGTGGCCAAGAAAGCATCTGGACTTTCGTACATATTTGGAGGCTGCAGAATTATGGGCACAGAGGATTAGGCAGTGCTTCTGTCCCAAAAGTGTAAGACACAGAGTATTGTGTGGCAGGGTACTAGTGCAGTTGCCTCCCAACCAGTACTGCCTTTCCAATGGTCTGGACATGAAAGTTGTTTTAGTGGCATTTCTCAACAGAACCAAAGCATTCTCCTCCTTCTCACCCATATCCCTACTCTTGGGGTGTGGGATGAGGTTGGGTGGTGCCCACCTCCATGGGCTTTTCCTCTGTGGATGGTAAGTAGAAGAAATTGTGACTGGGCTTCCCCAAGGGCTCTGGTGCACTCTCTTGCATGCCATCAGGTACCTCTCCAAAGTGACAGGTTCAGGAGTTCTCACAAGCTCCACGGGACTCTACCCCAGCCATCTGTGATGGTGTGTAGTGGGCCACAAGGACTTTCTCCCTCCTAGCCAGTTCCCGTAACCAGCTCCATGAACCAGGGCTCTTGGTGACTCACTGACCACTCTATTGCATGTCTAGCAGGAAAGTCTCAGCAATGGCTGTGAGATTGCCATTTCCAGAGTGCTGCTCCAGAGTAGTGAACAGTGAGCCTGGGGCCCAGGGCAGAGGTCTTTGCCCTCTGCCAGAGGGAGCACCTGGCTGTCCATTCTGCAGGGGCAGAAAATTCCTGCTGAGGATGGGCTGGTGTCTGCCATGAAGGTGAGGCATTACCCAGCACCGAAGATTAAACCTTGGTCCCTTCACCAGATCCTCATTAAAGCATTGGCTGAATTGAGGGCAGGCTTTGCTTTGGGTACAATGGGTGAAGGTCAGCCCATGGGGCTGTGACTTGATCCTGTGACCTGGACTTGTTTTGGACAAACTCCCTGACAAATGAGCTCCATGGGACACAACTGTGGATGAAACCATACTGGCTGTGGGGCCAGGACCCATGATGAGGTCTATCCCCCAGCTTCAGCTAAGGTCCCATACAGATTAGTCCCAGGACCATCAGCAGGAGGTGGGTCTGGCCCTGAACAGACCTCATAACTCTGGGCCCAGGGTGGTAGTCATACTGACTTGTATGTCAGAAGACTCTAAAGGAAGGACACAAACAGATATATTTATCTTTATTTGTGTAAATGGATTATTCCAACAAAGTTTCCATGTTTCCACACTTTCCTCAAGCAATGAGGTTTTTTTTTATTGGATATTACTACAGCATGTGTAATGGATGTGAAATCACTTTTTTCTTACATTAAAAAAATTTCCCAGGAGTCATTGAACTGTTGGTAGATAGTTCCAGGATTGTGTTGCCAATTCAATTCAATTCAATTCAGCCAATTAAAAAGAAAAGTGAAATGCAGAGAACAGAGCCACCATTCAGATTTACATAATGAATATCCAACTGTTAATAGATAGAAATTCAGGTGCAATGAAAAGTGAGATATTAGTAATAAAATGTTTGCTGCCTGTGAGGACTCACATACCCAGCGAACTCCTCCATCACTTTTGTAAACAAAAGTTTACAAAAGTGTTTATTTTGTTTATTGTTTATTTCCACAGGTGGATTATCCAAGTCATCACACTAATATTTTAGGGACACAGTATACTGGGAAGGACATATGTTGCTCTTCTAGTGCTCTGAGTTCTCACTTGGAAAGTGCAATGTGAACACAACTCACTGAAAGCCTATGTTGACCCCTAATCCTTTGTTACCATCATTTTTAGGTCTTAGCATTTTTAGGTCTGAGCAGTTTCTGGCCTCTGCAACAGGGAAATTCTGTGGCTTCTTTAATAAATGTGGATCAGAGCACTGATACATCACTTGCAAATCCATGCACGAATACTGTTTATGTCTGAATTATTTCTTATTTTTCAATTAGATATTTAAAAGTGTTTTTGTCACAGTAGATGTAAATGTCTCTACACTGTCTCAGGCAGTGAAGGAAAAATGAAAATAATTTTTATTATGGCTCTGTTACCTTCAACATTTACACTTCAGTATCCTGTCTGCATAATGTTAAATGCAAGTCATTGACTTGAGTATAAAAACCTTAAATTTATGTGTCCTGCAATTTCTCAGATTTCATACACGGGACCACTTAAAAACTTGCAAGAAACAGATTTTATATAGTAACTGTCAAGGTAAGGGGACGGTTCTCTGATTTATCTCTAGAAATAAAGGCTGAAGCTTCAGGATTGCCAAACTGCTCTCTTGAAAAAAGGAGTAACTACAGTAGGGAAAGAAATGGAAGAAGTTCTTAGTGTTTACAATCTCTCCCCAATCGAACAGTTTTTTGCTGATTACTGTTAACCCCTTCCATAGGCTACTCTGCCTATGAAAGGAAGAAACTATTTATTCCTAAGGACATATTGACTGTGAATTACTCACAGTCAAGATTCATCCTCACTGAAGAAAAATTATGTAAAAAACCCCTTAGGATATGCCACTTGTTAAATACCTTGTGTCCTCTGTGATAGTTTCTGTAATTGTGTAACAGTCCTTATGTCTTGAGGGGACTGTGAAGCTATTGCTTTTGAAGTCAGCTAATAACTCATGAGAAATATGAACTTCATCCAAATTAAAATTATTGCTAAAAGGTAAATTACATAGTGATGTTATATAGCCTGTAGACAGCTTCATCTGAGAGGGCTGGGATGGCTGAGGACATACCTCCCACTCACCTTCCCACTTGCGGCAAGAGAGACAAACAGAGTGCCTGAGAAGAAGCTCTTTTTTATTCAGAAAACACTAGGGAAACACTGATCTAGGTGCCTGGATGAGAGATAGTCAATAGAGGAGTCCAGGCAAAAGCTTTGGCAGAAAAAAATGTCTTCATAGTAGAATGGCAGCAAAGGTATCGAGCACTTTAATAGCAGTAAACATAACATTGCTGGCAAAATGCAAGTAATTGCCAGACAAAAGGCAAAGGAATAATTGTTCCAAACCACAACTGGACTAGAAAAAAAAATCATAGATGAAAGACTGGAAAAGGAATTTTTCAATACACCAGAGTGAAATTTGATTTGGTGGAAAAGAATAAAGACAATTTCTCTTAATTTCAAGGTGGCCTGAGATTTTGCATTTAGCTAGTCCTCGTAAAGCTACACCATAGCTTTTGTTACCCAGTTTCCAACTATTTCAGAATTAAAAATACCTGTCTTTTTGAGTTGGCATCTCCCTAACTCACTCATGAGTACATTATTCCTCTCCCTCTCATCCTATGTAACTGCAGCTCCATAGAGTGAGAAGAGCTGCGCAGCCCTCAGTGGGATCTGTTCTTTCAAAGCATCCACTTTCTGCCTTCTTTGTGTTTCCTGTGTTTCAATCACATTTTCTGATTTCATGTCTTTAAGGATGTTCTCTGTCTCTAGCTGATACATACTTCTTTTCATATTGTTGGACTCCATAAGACTTTGATGATGTGGTTAGGGCTGCAAATCCCCAGACTTTAATAACAAACACAGTATTTTTCTTTGGAGACAAATTCTGCTTAGAAGCATATGCCAGTTTTGTGTATATTTTTTCAAAACATAAAAACATCTTGTGGCAATTTTTCCCCTCTCCCCACCTTGGTTTTCCATGCCCTCAACAAAATGATGCTCTAATTGGAAGTGTAAGTTTATTTACCTATGAAAACTGAGTTCTATTTTGGGGAAATGAGTACTGGATGCAAGCTGAGCTCCAAAAAAGATCACAAATACATTTCTTTTTTTCAAAATAATAAAATGCAGGGTGGGGGAGGTGGGGCATGGAAATGAAGCTATGCAAAGATGTGTCCTCCAGGTGACACAGAGATAGCAAGTTCTCTGAGGTATATTATAGGATGGTAAAGGATGAGATATAGAACTACCAGGAACTGGTGGAGAAAGGCTCAAAATGACCCACAGCTTCTGTGGTTTTTTCAGTGTTCATAGGTAACACGTAGATGGCTATTCTCCAGGATACACACTGTATCTCCATTGCTGGACAAGCAGGACAGCTAATGCACAGATCGAGAAAGAAAAAAACAGTAATAAAACCAGTACTTGTGAATTTTGCTATTTTGTCTGTTTGGTAGACAGATATATCTAATATAGCTAATTTTTCACATCAGGTTCCTTCCATTATAAAAAGAATAAGTTAGAAATGGGTAGACAGGGTTTGGGTAGACATGCTTTATATATCATTTTAAGAACAGTGAATAAAGTCCTTAGATATACACAGACCGATCTGCTGCTGTTTCCCATCTTCTGAAGGCAGACTCTGCAGTAATAAAAAAAAAAAAAAAAAAAGGCAATTAAAAAAAAAAAAAAAGAGCACTGAAGGCATAGTAATACACCCTTTAATGAAATCCAGGCATGGACATCACCCAGGAACCAGACGAATCCTAATGCTAAGGTAGCTCCTGACAGATCAGTAAGTCAGGTGAGCTGCAGGAATTCTAATTCCTGTTCTTGTACTACTACAGTGAGTGAACTCCTTCCAAAAGCTAACTTCTCCACCACTAAGCAATTCTAGTACTCTGTGTTAGCTTCACATCTAAAATCTTATTTCTCCTTCTGGTCTCAAACTTAATCATGATTCTATATCTAACAAACTCACATCCTAAGCACACCTATTGGTGCCTCTCTCTTAGTCTGGCATCCTCTGTCTGATCCAGCTCCAGCTGTGGTTTACCAGCATACTCCAAGCTTGATGGTCCAGCCTGGTTCCATTTCTTGTTCCAGATCACTGTCTTTCTGCTCAGCTGAAACTGTCTGGGCCCAAGTCATCATATTTGGCTGAAGACCTCTTCTGATGTTAGTCCTGCAAATGTAAGTTATAAACTAAGTCTTTAACATATTTTTTAAAAAAAAACTACAGACCTATTTTCATGTTCCCGTCTGGTTTTGTTCCTCTTCTGTAATACAATTTAAAGAAGACCTAGTGTGCAGTACTTACAGAGTCTGGCAGATATAATCTTCTCTTAGGGATCTAATTTTAAAATGCTATCAGCTAAGAAAAGACTCTGTAGGAAATCAGTTCCAGAATATGGAGCAGACTGGAATACCTACTTTGTATTTCACCATTTTGTGAATGACCTTACTTAGACAATCATATTGGACTAATCATTTTACTGTTAAAGAAGGATATGACAGACCTATTTTGAAATTATAGTTCTTTATGCTTCATTTTTGGTCTCAATTAATCAGTCAGAGAGGCACTGGTAAGTATAAATATTCATCTTATGACTCCATGTAGTGTGGCTGAGATGCTGTCTTTGCTTTTCTTTAGATCCAAATATGATTTATTTATAAAAGTGCATTGAAATGCACTTTATAGGTATTCAGGATTCCTGTTTGTGTTTTTGCAGTGATTAAGTTGGTGTTGAATAGATGAGTGGAAATCAAATCCCCCTGCACTAGAAGGGGTTTAAGGAAATGCATAGTATTTCTTGAGAAGGGAATTTTAGGACAACTTGTCTGAACACTGATTTGCTGCACACTCTTGCACTGATGGATTTTTACTCTTATCTATCATTCAATAAGATCAGTAAAAGCAGTTTCCCATTTTGCTGTTTAAGGTCTAAGCAGCTACTGCTTGCAAGCTGCCACTGGGGAATAATTTCAGCAATGAAGTCCACCAGTGTTAATTATTCATCTACTAGTCTCCTAAGTTTTCTGCTCCCTTTTTGGCCAACAATTGTAAAGCTCAAAGATTTTTTCTGTTGTGTATGAGAAATAGCATGTGGTATAATAGCATATAAATAATGTGGCTTTTCATTGCAATCCCTTACAGAGCAGAGAAAAGGTGATCAGACATGGTTTCACAACTGTTTGCATGGGAATTCTTACAAGGATGGCTTTAGAGAGTTGCTCTTACCTGCAGTAGACTGCAACCTGTAACTCTTTGCAGATCCAGGAGTGCTACTGCAGTGGAATCAAAAGCTAAAATGAGAAGCCACAGGATATGTTCCCAAGAACAAGCTGTACTCTCTCTCTCTCTGTGTATGTTGTGTGATTGTGCACCCACAGGTGCATGGATTTAGACATGTGGATACAGATATAGATATGTGCCTTCTATGTGTGCCTTCACTTGGTTCTTCCTTGGCAGCTCATTTTAAGGCCATTTCAGATGGGAAGAATGAAGTCCCCATGGAAGAATGTAATAGGTTTTTGACTCTGGACAGAAAGGACTTGCAGGATTATGGTTTGTAGGAAGGCCTGTCATTCTCCTCAGCTGAAATATCTGCAGATATTTTACTACACTGCAAACCCTTAGAATGGTGCTGACTTCATAACGCAAAGAGTGATTTTACTGGGTTTGGAAATCATTGTCTGCAATATTTTTTTCAAAATGATGACAAGCTTACAAGATTGGGTGATGTCTGTAATACTAATGAAATATCCCATCCAGATAAAGCTGTTAGAACATGGTCCTCAGAAAGTATCAGCACTTCCAATTTGTGGTTACAGTTTATACAAAATAGAATGTGATTTTCATATTAATTTTTATAATTCATTGGCAAAATGTTAGAATAAAGATCATGAGTATTGGAAATTTGTCAGTTATTCCATAGTTTTCAATGAAAAACTATTGGAGTATTGATAATTGCTAATTTTTCCATTTTAATTGATGTATACTTTTAGACTTCTCAAGATACATAGGATTTTAATAACTCAGTCAGCAGTATCTTTGAGATATTATCACAGAAAAGAATAAGCCAACTCCCTTGCCTGCTTCCCAGGAACTGCTTGTTCCCCCAACATTTTCTTGTTTTACATCTCAGTAGAGCTGGTTTGGAAACTGTCCACGGCTTGTGATTCTGACAGCTGAGTTGTTTATGAGGGGGACATGATTTGAATTCCCACATCTCCCTTCATCAGGTAAATGTCTCCTTTTATCAGGTAAATGACCAGCCTATCTAAGTTTTGTTTTTCATTGGAGGTATTTCCATTTTTTTTCAAAGAACAAACAACATCCTGTATTTGCAATTTCACTGAGACAAGTACATTCTTGTGGAAAATATTTTTTGTTTAGTTTTTATGAATTGTGTCAGCCTATAAAATATGTGTTTGTCAAAAATTAGGAAACTTATTCCCACATCAGTTGCATCTGCATTTGCTCAAGTGAAAATTTCTATTTTCAAACTGTAATGTAACCAGATTCAAGTGATTGTCTTAGTAGCTCTTAATCATAGCCAGAATACCTCTGCCTAAATTCTACCTGTTGTAGTTGTTTTGGCTTTGATTTACTGTGCCCTAAACCATGTTACCAGGAGTTTTGCATTATAAATATGCTTAAGAAATGATCAGGACATTATTTTTTATTTTCACATATAGCAAATAGCTTCTACTTTTAAAAGAAGAAATAACTGATTATTGAAGAGAAAATCCCCAGTTACTATGAGACTAACAGGAAAGTGCTAAGGAAGAAAGGAAAATCAAGCAAAGCCAGCAGAAGTGAGATCCAAATTGCCAGTCAAACTTCATCAACTCTGAGGGCAGAAGGGACTTGGAAAACTCCTGATCATAAGAAATAATTTTTAGACCACAAAGGAAGAGTTGTTCATATGCTAAATGCAAGAAGACCTGTTCCTGGAGCAAAATTGCATGAAGGAATGGTGCATATTTCCTGGAGCACTGATTCAGGCACAAAGCAGACAGCAGACAGGTCACACTATCATCCTCAGAGTTCTTTGGTGATGTGTTGCTTGATCTCGATCAGAACTTTTCTATTGTGCCACATGAGACAGTACAGGTGACAAAGACCTCAAGCTCTGTTTTGTCAGATCATATTAATTTCCCAATTTGCTTATGCTACAAAAATATTGAAATATTTATTTATCTGCCTTACAACTGCCAAAATAATCTGCTATTGCTGCTTATCAGCAATTTAAAACCTTGCTGTGTGTTTGGGATATCTCTTCATCCCAGGAATATCTGAGAATTATTCTTTACACAAGGTGTCATATATATATTCAAAGGAATTTCCCTCCAATTTGTATTTTGTACATTTTATGAACAGATCTTTCTACTTCACTTCAAGTTTCGAAAGTCCTAAAAACAATGATAATTTTTTTTTTCTAAATCTGAAAAAAGAATTTTACTAAGATAAAAGCATTTTAATTTCTATACCTAGTCTCTGTTTAATCACCACTGTCACTTCCTGCTTCATTCCTGGCTGGTTTCCGTCACTAACACACAATTCCTTGAATTTTTCCTTCTTTAAGTCTTTTTGTTTCTCACTGTGATATTTTAAGCCACAATTTCTATTTAAAACACTAGTTGTCATGTGCTAAATCCACAAAATCATGTTTAAAATGTCAATAACTTCTTTAAAGGGGTCGACTTCTATCACAAAGGCATTGGGGTGAGTAGTACTGCTAATAGAAATTCACATAGAAATTGTATTGTCTTCCAGCCCTGTGTGGAGCACTGGGTATTGACTTCACCTGCAAGAAAATTTGATGGAAACCAGAGACAGTTTGTGCTTCCTAGCATAACCTGGCAGCCTAAGTGTTGGTATTTCATGGTGGAGCGACGTGAAACCACTTCATCCTGTCTAATGGGACACAGCATAGGAATCAAATGTGTTAGTAAGAATGCTTGTTCACAAGCACAGTGGTTGCCAGCTAGCTAAATCTGGGGAAAAGAAAAGAACTGCCTACTTGCTGTGGAAAAAAATAATACTGCTCCATCTGTTCCCACTTTCCCACGCCTTCTCCGCTTAGGAGAGAGAGACCTGTGACAGTTGTTCTGCCTTGTGGAAAGAAAACTGTGATGCCGTTCCTCACGTGTTGGTGGAGCAGGGAACCCAATGTTGTATGTAAACGAGTCTTCCCTCTCTGGTGCCCTAGGAGTCAACAGATCCTTTCCCCAGAAGAAAAGCACATTCCTTTGCCTAGGTTTGTTCCAAACACAATGGAGAGGTAGTTGAACTTTCCGGCAGAGGCTGGAAGAAAAGTGATAGTTCCTGACACTGAGACATGGAAAAGGACACCCCAAATTGTCCTTTCTCCAGATCCTATCTAGCCTCCTTCCCCAACTGGAAGAATGAAAAGCTTCAGTCTTCTGGCATGTCCTCCTTAGAGCCTCCTTGCAGATCCTCTGATTTTAGGGTTTTCTTTTTTCCAGAAGTCAGGGAGGGGACTGCCACCTGCTATTGGACATATTTCTGTGGTTCTAATAAGAAGCTTTTTTTGTGATGGTTGTTGGCTCAATAGCTCTGGAGAAAATAGAGCTGGAAAGTCAAGCACAGGAATGCAAGATAGATATCATTCTGCCAGCTGGTGGAGGAGAGGTGGGGACAGGTGACTAAGAAGGACTGGTTTATCAAAGAAAATCCAGGGCTCAGTTAAAAGAGAGAGGCAAGAGAGAGGTAAAGGGACTGACAGTTGTGGTTTTCTGATTAGAAAAGGATACAGTAGAATGAACAGGAAACAGGAAGAGAGGACAGGCTGTGAATAAAACAACTGAAGGCAGGAAAAAAAGGGAAAGGACAGATGTATTGTGTGCTAGGGATTGGCCAGGATTAGAAAAATCAAGAGCCAAGAGACAACAAAGGTGGTGCCCAATTTTTAAGAAGGAAGGAGAGGAATAGCATTAAAAAAGGGGAATTTGAAAAGGTAAAATTTGTGGTGGTGATGGAAGAGGGAGTGGGGAGAAATATTAGAAAAAAGACATGGAAAAAGAAAGGAAGAACACTCCATATTTTACCCTGGCTTTAATATCTCAGTAATTACAATTGGGTAGTAGTAATTTGGAGGCCTTTTCATTTAGAGTGGAATATGTCAATGAAGGACAAATTAAACATCTGATATCTGGAAATATTGCAAGTGGTGAATTAAAAAGTTAAATACAACCTCCATGGGTTTTCACTTGTATTACCACACCAATTATACAGATATTTCTATTCATAAAACACACTTGTGTAAGCATTACCATCATAAATGACCCATTCTTGGAAGATGACAAAGAATACATTGTAAGGGCTTTATAAAACAATTGTAACAGGTGAAAAACTTCTGCATTCCTTTCTTGTTATGTCTTAAGCACTTCTGGGAACAAGAAAGGTACTGAGTTCCTTATATCCTTAACCACTGCCATGCAAATTTGAGCCTGACAAACTAGCTAGACCTCAGCTAAGCTAAGGGAAAATAAAGTCCTCATTGTTAAGCCAGAAGAAAAAACTTGCAGCTGCTGTACACGTAGGTAAATACATGGAAAATGGAGATGATTATATGCACCATGAAAACTGCTAGTTTACGCATCCTACCATTTCTAGGTCACATCAAACTGCACATGGTGTGAAGAAGTGCAGATTTCAATTTAGGTAATGTATATGCAATTGGAGTAGAGCAGGGGACCATGACCATGACAATCTATCTCCTGCAGATTAATGTCTGGGGCAGGCAGGTATGTCATAAACTATAGCTTAATATGGAAAACCTCTCAGTTTTCCCCTCATTTTCTCTAATGCATTGTGTGTGCTTCTAAGAGATTCACAGTAGATGTAGGGCTATTGCTTTTAAATGTTGCCTCTGACCCAGATAATGTCAAAATGTCTGAATACGCTATGGTCTTTTAAGAAAGAGCATCTCTAATGTAATGCAAATGCACATTGTGGGGAAATTCCAGCTGAGAAAATGAGGCCTTATATTTCTAAAACTATATACATGTCAATAGCCCATTATTCTTAAGTTTTAGATGTAATTGCAGCCCATCTTGGAATGAATTCCTGAAATAATAAAATACACCGAGTAGCAGTCACTGTGTCTTCCAGTTATTTTATATTCCCCCCTGCCCTGAAAAAAAAAAAAAAAAAAAAAAGAAAGAAAGGGGAGAATTGAAGTGAAAAAAGTAGAGGAGAATGGAGTGAGGGAGACAGAAGATAAAAGTGAAAGTCATATCCTTTTCTGCAATGTCTTATTGGAACACTCTGTGAAAAAATATGTTGGGCTCTTAAAAGGCATTACAACATCAACGCATCTGAAGCTTTTGTGTAAATGTATCTCAGTCCAATTTTGTATGACAAATTATTTCCAGGCAATTAAGAATATTTATAATTGTTTTCTTTGGTTGGAACTTTCTTCTATTTCCAAATTTCTTTTAAGCTAATGTTTCTTATAAAGCCTGAATAGCCGTCATTTTGAAAGAATTCTCCCTTAGTCATGTGAACTGCTCCTCAAAACCATCTTTTTCTGATAAATTTAACATGTGCAGAGTACAGCCTTTATCTTCAGTACTGGTAGATTTTAAGGTATCATTATTTCACTGTGGAGTTTCCCCCCTGCTCCCCTTTCCTGGAAGAACTCCAAGAAACAGTTTCTATGATTAAAAACAATGTAGATTAATATTAAGGTTGTGCTGAGCTGCAGTATTTCTTTCCTTTCCTTGCTGTCTTTACTTCCCTCATAGATTTCTCTTCTTTGGATGAAACCCTACACTTCTCAGTAAATGAAATATAAATGGTTCAATTGCCTAGTCACATTTCTAGGATAGAAAACATACACATAGATTTCCTGAAAAAAAACAGTATTTTAGCAACTGCTTAAAAGGCTAAAGGACTATTATGCCATGAATCCGTGACAAATAGTTCATTGGAATACCAAATTTGAGGTACAAATGTGCGTTTACTATAAATGCCTTCTGAAGACTTGAAAATGTGAATTCAGTTTGCAGAGGAGGTGGTTCTGTGGAAATAAACAATCACACTAAGAACCAACCTTCTTTCTCAGTTTCACATGAAGCAAGAGGTAGCTGCAGATAGTGCTCAGCCTGCTTTATTTCCCTTTCTGTCCTTTTATTTTCTTTTACTTAAGGGAATCTGGGGTCTTTCTATCTGACTTGTAGAGGTGCTGTTAATTATTTAAACCTTTCATCTTGCTTTAATTTATGTCATAGCGTAAGCGTAATTTCTAATTTTTATCTGCTTCTCATCAAGCTGTGTTTCTGTCATTGTTTGTAAGCCTGAGGATAGACAAAACTGTAAAATTAACTTTGTTTCAGTCTTTGAAAGAGAAAAAAAAAGATAAAAAACAGTCTCCTTAGGACTTAGTGCCTCTGGTAGTTGATTAGTCCCTGCAGTAGGGAAAATTAAATTTTGTGGTTGAGACCCAGCATGCTTGGATGGTTTAATAATGCTGTGGCCATCATCCAATGGCTGACAACCAAGAACTGAGGTACTTTCTGTTCTTTACTCCCTCATGCAACACCTGAAAATCCCGGGGCAAATCAAGCAGCAAATTAAAGCTCAAAAAAACCCCTCACCTGCAAAGCATGTATAAGGAACTCATTTTAATGCTTTCAAGCTGAAGTCATTGGGACAGGAGCCCAAAAACCAGCGACAAAGGTATCTTGGTAAGTTCTGAAAGCACCTTTTTCAATTTTTTGTAGCTCCAACTGGGCTTGCTGTTTTAATGTATTTTTGCTTCCAGTGCAGTTAAAGCCAAGTAGCTACTAAAAGCAATCAAGTCACACGAAGTATTTCAAAAGGCCAAATCAGTGATTACGACTATAAATACAAATGAAGACTGTGGCTTCTCAAATACATTTTAGTGTGAGACATTCCCTTCCAACACCCAAGCCCGGCTCCAGCACCCAGTATGCTGCCTTTGGATTAGCTGTCCAGGATGGGGCTTTGCATGGCAAATACATCTCCTGTGCATTGGGGCAGCCCCTGGAGAGGACTTAGGTGTGCCCATGTCTGCCAAGCAAGAATGGCTTTGCTACCTAGCAATGAAAAGTCAGCACTAGTGACACAGCCTCTGCTATTCCACGGATAAAGAGCAGAAGGGTGACATTGGATCTGGATTACGCTATGTACAAAGTATCTTCATAAAAGAAATAATATGAAAGTGTGGTTTTTTAGCCTCCAAGATTTTTTCTGCCTTGTTTTTAGTAAAACAAAACAGAAACCACAGAAAATTCAGATGGAAGGAAAACAGCCATTTTATGCTTCAGCGCTGAGAACATGGTGGATATTTTTCTTCCTAAGGCAAATGCCTTTGCTCTCACAATTTTGGCAAGTTCATTTGGAATTTTGCTACATTTCCACTTCAACGCAACATTTGCTGATGAGAAAAGTGGCATTTTCTTTTTGGATCAGATATATTGTTAGAGTAATCTTGAAGAAACAGCTGTCAATTTTGTTCTGATTTAGACAGAGGCTTCAGTCACAAGACAGCAATTTCTTCTTTAATCATTCACTGCAGTAGTATGAGAAAGCTGTGTTACAAGTGCTGACTTCAGAACTGTATCCTAGTACAGCTTCTCTAGTGCTTTGCTAAAGCAGGGTTGGATGGAAGAGAGAAATGAGATCAGGAACCTTAGTGGTAGTTCTTTATTGATCTGTTTCTTAGTCTGTCTTAGCTGTTGAATCTATCTGTTTTGCAGCCCATGGTCAACTTCAGAAAATTTGATAAAGACAGAAGATAATATGCTTTTATCAGCATTTCTCCATGGAAGATAAACAATTGCAACTCATTTCCCTTTCTATACTGACAGGTTGCCCCAACAAAAAGTTTGCCCAGACAAGTCAGAGACTCCCCTGAGTGTGCTAAGTCTATCTAACCAAACTTTAAACAACCTGCAAAGAGACACAGAGTAGAGCTGAGAAAACCATGCATGTGGAACATTAGGTAAAGATACATAGAAATTTGTATTTTTGTGTTTAAAACACAGACTTACAGCAGGGAGCTGGGGTTTTGGAATGTTGTTATTTGAAGGCTCTTCTACACCATACAATTGGATAGCCATGCTTTAGAATGTAACAGAAACCTGAACTGAACACACAGGTTATTGCTCAACCTAGGTCCCTAGGATTAAAATCTTAAAAATCCCAGTTTGGAGATTAACTTTGTAGTTTAATACTATTTATTATTTGCTTAGATAGGTATTTATCTTACTCTTTCCTTTTGGCAAGCCCTTTGCTCCAACAAATATCCTCACATTTGATGTTTTATAGATGTAAGGCCTTCTTTTTGTGCACGTGGTGACTCAAGAATGGGACACTGCAGGTGACCTCAGGGTTGTAAAAGTTACACATGAGACAGTTTAAATGTCTGCCCTGAATAAAAGTCAACAACTTAATTTCATGTGCCAGTCTTCCAGTCTAGTCAGACTATCGATCTTGTCTGATAACTTCTGCACCCAGGAGTCTGGTGGAGTGATTAGAAACAAAAGGACTCCCCAAGCAGAAGATATCATTTCCCAGGAATCCAGTGTGAAAAGCTGAGTTTCCTCCACATTACATCTGAACCAAAGTACAGAATTTGAAAACCACACAGTTTCCCCCCACCCTCTTTTTTATCATGTTAAAATGTTGGGGGTTTTAGTTTAATTCCTTTGTTGGTTTTGCTGCTAGTTTCTATAAGCAAGCAGTAAGATTTCAATATGCTGTTCTGACATGTTTTGCCCAGTTTAGACAATGTTCTTAAATCCTTACCCAAACTTCTTTTCTTTGTTTAGTTTTTACCCTGATGGCAGTCCTGGTTTCTCCTTCACTCAGAATGTCTGATGCTGTACATTCTCAAGGGCATTTGCCAGTGCAGTCATTCCTCGAACTCTCAGACCTATTGGCAACTCTGTTTTCACAAGGGTGATTTGCATTCAGTCTAGATTGAAGTCCAGTACGTGCCCACAACATAAAATGTGCTTGTTATGAATGAAGTATATGCAGAGCCTCTTAAGAATTCACCCAACATAATTAGATACACCCTGGTTCATCTAAATGTTATCCAAAGGCTAAATATCTGAAGCTTTAATTGAAAAAGCTCATTAACTTTAAATACAGCTAAAGTTGTTGAAAAAAATCTCTGTGGAAATAGTAGATTCTCCATGAAGACCAAAAATAAAAGCACATTTGAGTCTGAAGCTATTAATCATAAAGTTGACTTGCATATTTGTGCTACGTTTGAAGTAGGTCTGAGTGCTTAATTAAAAAAAAAAAAAAAAGAAAAAGTAAACTTGTGCATGCATGCTAACTAAATTTTGCTATTTTGCTGTGTGTTTAGTGGATTTCAAGTACTTAAAGAGTGCAAAATAAAAATAACTACTGGTTTTAGGAGCACAGTAGACAGGTCCATAGTCAGCTTGAAACAAGCTGATGATTTTGTGGGATTCTTGCCCACAATTTGTTAAACTAATAACTGTGTCTATGGAATGTCACATTAGCAAACAAACCACCGTCAGAAGAACATTCAACATGAGTATATATGAAATTTGCTATTACACTCTAAGAATTCCTCACCCTGAGGTAAACAAGCCTTAGGCAGTCTAGTGTGCAATGCTGCAGGCAGAGAAAGCTCTGATGACATAGGTGGTGCTGACAGTGAGCTCCCACCTGATGGGTCCCTTCCAACCCATGGGAGGGGAGAGTACCACTCAAAGGTGCAACACTAGTAGAGATGACAAACTTGCATAATATTTGTGACTTGCATACTCGTGCTACAGAATGACCAGGAGTAACTGATGCTACCATTTGAATTTCAGAAATATTGCTGGGTGGAAAACCCTGATTACTTCAGAAGAACTTGGACCCAAATTTGATGTTGATGGAATTGACATGGAACAGAGGGTGGAATTTGTGAAATACAGTTTTCAGAGCTTTGATATTCTTTTTTTTCCTTCTCTTGGGAACTAAAGCAGATTATCATTTGCTGATGTTACAGAAGTGATTGTGAACATTGCATCAAGCCTGATTCAACACCACAGCTCTTTTTTTGCTATTCAGGCGCAAATTAATTATTCTGAAGACCATACCAGAAGAATTAAATGTTAGCAATATTGGTAAACTGTAAATGTACATCAAGTGTCTGACAAATCTGGATGGGAATTTCACAGGATTTTAAAAGACTTTCTTAATATCTGAGCAGTGTTGTTCTTCCAGCATTTATTTTGAAAACCCCCGAAATTTCACAGTTTTCAGCATTCATCTGAGAATTACTCTCTCTTAACCTAAGTGATCAAGAGTCATTACTTTCAAATTATTTCTGTGGGAAAACAGGCAATATATGGTCAGGTTACAAGCCACAATTGTACTTCCTGAAATAAATATCCCTTGATATTAAAATAAAAAGAATAAAATCTGAACCCAAACTCACTTCTCTCTTCCTTTCTCATAGAATTATCAATTAGAAATACAGAGATTTCAGAGATATATAAATATAGTAGGTCATATTGTGCATTATAATGCATAATTACCTCACTGATTAATAAAATTGCAAGTTATGAAAATTATTTTCAGGATTTTCAGCTTTTAAAACATAAAGATGCAGTGAAATCATAAAACCTAATAGTACTAGGACAGTGTCTTCAATTTGCTGATTTTTACATAGTATTAATATCATAGAAAAAAATTAATAGACATATTTTGACTATTAATAAACTTCATTTCAGGCTTCATAAATAAAAAGAGAAACCATCACTTTAAAAAGTCCTAATATAAAGTAAGAAAATTAGAGACATACGCAAAATAATATTTAAACAAACACAAATATAGTATTTGTTCTTCAAGTAATTAAACCATTCTCACAATTTTTACAGGTATAAAAATTGTGAGAATGGTTTAATTACTTGAAGGAGCTTGATTTATTTTTTTCTAAAGCTCACTAATCTGCTGTTTCATATTACTAATTTTTACACATTCAAATACCCAAGAAAATATTGTACCTACATAAGGATAGTTCTCTACAATTCATGGTTTCTGAACAGTGGGGTTTTTCACCTGATAGTCATGATGTCAGAACTAATATGCTTTAAGACTGATAAAAAATCTGCTAAGTAGATTCACTGGCTGTTGTTTAGTAGATATTTAGGAGACATTTAGTAATTAGTAGATATTTAAGAACATGTAGCTAATACTGTGTTTAAACCTGTCACAGAGAAACTGAGGTCCACCTTTACGATTGTGAAAGCATGGTGTTAACCTCTAAGTATTGTTCTGAACATGTGGAGGAATAATGTATTTCATCACAAATTGTTCTGATTTTTAATCAGGCTGTTATTTTGCTGCCCAAACAACTAAACTGGTTACTAATTAGGAGTCTCTAAATTAAAAGAAAAGCAAAGTGAGCTGCTATTTTCTGTAATGCTGAGGGAAGAATGAACAAATTTATACATGGGATTGCTAAACGTAATCTATTATTCAGAGAGTTGTCTTTTAGCTTCCTTCCAGCAGATTTTTGTTTAAGACTCATTAAACCAGTCCCATTCATGAAGATATATGAAGAAAAACCAAATGCAAGTAATTTTTGGTTGGTTTTGATGAAGTTCCTGGTTACAGCTAATGTTCCTACACATGATTACTTTGTTGGAATGTAACAAGAAAAGAGAATACAAAGTCTATTTGCCATTCTAATAAATATGGCTTATATCTTTCTCTTGTTAGGAAAGAAATCAAGTATTTTTCAGTCTGTTATTGTTGAATATAGGTAAGTCTAAAACTCTTCCCTCTTAAAAATGCAGGGAAAAAAGTTCCAATATCACGGATTTGCTTTAATGACTGTTTTCACTTTAAAGAGGATTTACATCTCTCTTTTCTTGGAAAAGGCTTTTCTTTAATTGGTTGGTTGGTTGGTTGGTTGGTTGAGGTTGGTTGGTTGGTTTTTTCTCTCTACTGCTTGTGAAATGCAAGCTTGTCAACCGGCAAACACAACTACACCTATTAGCATTTGGCCAAGCTAAATCCTGGATTGAAGACCAAATGCTGGCAGAGGTGCTGCTGGCCTTAAACTGGTCCCATACCATGAAAACTGGTTTATCAAAACCCCACATGAATTACAAGTTACAAAAGTTACAATTAAGGAGCACATTTCTACCATCACATTTAATTTGCAATCAAAAGAGGAAGCCCCCAAAATTTAATGACTACTTTATTTCAAGTAGTCATTAAATTTTGGGCTCTATCCACATGTATCTAAAGTGGGAGATTACTTGACTTAAAAATGGAAAGCTATATATGCATGTTCCCTGAAGATATTACTTTCAAATAAACATCCAGCCATCTTCCCACTTGAAGGATGGTTTATTTCTTTTTCAGTTAATGCTCAGATTGCAAAGGAAATAGGTGTGCTGTTTACATGCCTCAAGGCATGTATTAATCCATACCTAGCCAGTTTTGTTGAAAGGTACAGTGAAACCAAAAATCACACTCCCTGCAACACGTGCTGGAGGCTTTTAAGACACAGAAAATCTCCAGAAAACTCTCGCTTTGGACAAGGAAAAATGCATTTCCTGGACACGTCATAATTAGCAATAAAAAGCTCATGTTATTTTTTGGGAGAAATGTTAGTATAACACATGCTTGGAGCATTGCATAACAAGGATTTCTCTCTACAATCCTCTGCTTACCATGAGTTTGATTTTCTTACTTGTTGGGCTTTTGTGAGGTTTAATGCACACTCTTCAATCAACAAAAAACCTCCTGAACCATGAAATTGTCCTTGGAAAAAGGATTGGGATAATACAAATCCAATAGGAATAAATTTTTCCTAATTTTAAAGTGAGTTTTGAGAAAATGCAAACCAACAAATAAATAGATGCTGAAGGTCTAAAATATGTTTGATACTCCAACTTTTGCAAGCTTTACACCAGCAAGCTTATCTCTTGCTACAGGTAAAATTGATAATAAATTGAAGATGTAGTACTGGTTGATCTGCTATGCCTGCATTCCAGGCAACAAACCTTGCTAAAGAGAGTAATGATGGAAATAAAGTCAACTAGGAGAAAAATAAATATGAAAGCAAGTTGGTGAACTACTAAGTAATCAAACAGTATTAGATTATTTTAATGTGAGCTCATTCCATGAGTGTTGAACAACAAGGAAATCTGTTTCAGTTCAGATGTCTTTTTCAGCCAGTCCAAAATCCCTCCCCTGCTGAAGAAATAGGATGTGAATCTTGCACTGCAAATTGTATTGTTAAAACAGAGCCATTGATTTTCCATACCATGTTTTTGGTTCAATCTTCCTGTCTGGAGATACTGATGGGTAACATAAAAATTAGTTTCTACAGCTGGATTAAATTAATAGGCCAAGAACACTGCTGTTAGTCCATTTAAAAGAGTAATAAGATTTAAAAGATTAATAAGATTTAAAAGAGTAATAAGAACATCCTAAAAAGTCCTCACTAAATTCTGGTAAAATACAGGGTTTGCTCTGAAAAAAAATATTGTTAAAACTGTCCTTTCCTCCATTTGTAAAGTAGGACTATTCTCTCTCTTAAATCTTCTTCTTCCACATTTTTATCATTAACCATAAGGTAAGTTTTACTGTTTAATGTGCATGTGATATCTAGCCAAATATAAAAGACACAACTGAAAAATAGTCTCTGGCTATTGAAGAGAAATTGGAATGCAAGCTGGATTTTTTTTCTGACTAATTTCATTCCTTTTTCTGTATTAAATAAAGATCTGCAACTGTAAACACTTAACAACTGTGTTGATAATGAAAGAATCATGAAACAAACGAGATTATTGTCTCCTAGATGGATCAGTTTCTGTGAAATAAAGAGAAGAAAAAAGTCTATGTTCAAAACACAAAGCACATGTAACTCAATGCAAATATAGTGCATTTCTGTTGCATACACATAATTTCTACAGTTATTCTTCTGACCATAAACAAAATTTGAGATGTATTTTGTGGGAAAAATCGTAAATTCCACTATGTAATTAATGAAACAAACAAAACAAAAGACAAAATGAAACTTCCTTGTTAAATTTACTGGGTCAAATTCGGCTTAAGAGACATGTACAATGGGTGATTCATGATCTGTGAAGACCAGACATGGCCTTTACATGAGATAACTAAATCCAGGTGACAATTTCTACTTTGGTGATCACATCTTCAAAATAATCTCAATTTTTATGATTTTTATGCAGCAAAAGGGACACAGACACTAGCAAATGTCAGAAGGAAGAAGTAGAAAGAAAGAACATAACATTGATGCTGGGAAGAAGTGCTGTTAATCAGAGGCATCAGGCAGGTGGCCTTTGCATAAGACAGGAAACATGGAGGCTGACTAGCTGCATTTTGCTTCATGCTGTGTTTTTGAGAAAGGTAGCTAAGAGTATTTGGTGTAAGGCTGCAGCATCTAAAGCAATTTTGGTCATTACTGATTTTGACTCTATTAATTTCTGTCTTTATTCATATCATACTGTGACTATTTGCTTAGAGGCGTCTTTTACTGCTTTGAAGAAGCTGCTGGAGATCCTCAATATTGACTTCTCTGGTCCTTTAACTTTTTAAAGGGTCACATCTTTTACACAGGGAAAAATAGATGTCTGGTAAGAGATAAAGTAAACAATTAGTTTTGGCCTGATTAATAAAATAGTTCTGGCTTACAGTATGAGCACCAAGAATTGAAAAGTGATGCCCCTGGGACAATTCTAGTCTGTTCTTTAAGGATGCATGGTCCTGGATGTTTCTTTACAAGATCTCATGGTTTAGAAATAAGTGGGGGTACTTTAGCTAATGGTTTCCCAGTCCTGACTGCTGGAGGATCTTTGATCAGTCTAAAAAGCACCCCCAGCCACGGGCAAAGGCATTGGCACACATAATCTCCTAAATTCACATCACTTATGGAATATGTCAGTCCTAGCTATGTTTAAGTAGCTCATATGACTTCCTCCTGCATGACTTTAGCTGCCATAGCCAATCTCAAGTTTAGACTCCTCAATCCAGTGCACAAGTAGTCCAGCAGCAAACAGAACCCACTTTGGTGCAATATTTCATGGCACTTCTACACTGTTCCCTGATTACACAATTTGTGAAATGGTCATTCATTCTAAGTCGTCCTCTAGTTGAACTGGAATAAAAATTAGCATTGTGCACCCCAGGATTTACAGATTTTAAACAAGAAATATTAAAAAACACCTTTAGACACACAAAGCAGAAGCTTTTATTCTCTCCAGCAATTCTTCATAAAGCTATGGATCAACAACCTGAATGTGGCTAAACTTTGCATCCAAACAACCAAGCAGAAACTCTCTGAAATATTAAAATATGGTCTTCCAGTCTAGCCAACTTGTTGAACTAGGATTCTGAAGACATCATAAAAATCCCGTCTTGTGCCACATACGGGGGCTGATCTGATGCAATTCACTTAGTTTATAAATCTTTGTCTTTAAATCAGGATAGTGCTTCCCTACCTCAAGTGCATGTGGTGAAGATAAAGATGGTTAATCATCCTTTTGAATACTGGAAATCAGAGTGTCCAGTGAAATGAAATTAATTGAGCAAAACACACAAGTAGATAAAGCAGCCTGAAACTATATCTACATTTCTACTTGCATAAGCAGCTAAATGTCTTTAAGTTTCCTGTCTGTACTTAGTATTATTTTCATAGCTTGGACACTGATTCACTACAGAGCACATTTTAAGTCAGGGAAGTGGTCACAGCCCTAGCCTGTCTGAGTTCAAGAAGCATTTGGACAATGCTCCCAGGCACATGGAAGGGCTGAGATTCCTGGGGCTGTCCTGTACAGGGCCGGGATTTGGACCCAATGGTCCTTGTGGGTCCCTTCCAACTCTGCATGTTCTATGATTCTATGGCTCAAATACATTGTACTGCTTCTAATTTAATACTGCCGTCCTGAATATTTACATATGCTTCTGTGTACTTCCCACTGCAGACAGTTTGTAAATGATACTCAAAAATGTTTCATTTTATCCAGTACATGTGATGTGGACATGATGATACAAAGTAGCAGCATTGCAAAGATTACGAGGATATTCAGATGGAGCAGTTGTAATCTCTAGAGTAGGATCTTGCAGTTGCAACATCCCAGAGAAATATTGAAACACTCAAATGTAAGTCTGGGAATTACTGATAGCTGGGAATTGTTGATAGGATATCAGTAATTTGAAAATTACTGTAAATCTTTACTGTAAAATCAGTAAAGTTCAGAGATAGGATTCAAAATTACCTTTATCGACCTCACAGGACTTGTGTGTTTTGCTGTGTATTCCTGGATGAGACTTCTGACTGTTCAGGGTAATGAAAGATGTGCCCCAGTTGAAAGGATGCACAGAAGTTTCAGACTTTTACAATTCACTGGAATGAGTGCCTTTTAGTCACACTCAGAACACTTGTGTATTTCTTATCTGGTTGGGAAGAAAAATAAATCAATATTTCAGTGTGCATATTTAAATTGCTGAAATGCATACTCTTTATTAAAAATATGTTTATGGTCACCAGATGTGATTAATATATATATTTTAGGAAACTGTACTGATGTAGAAAAGAAAACAGAAACCTAAAAAATCTCATATATAATCTCTCTAACTGCTCTGAAATAGCATAAGTGTGCATTGGAAAAAAAAAACTGCAAAATCATTCTGATGGTCTGATTCAGATTTCACTGCATTGTGAATCAGAAGTTATTCTGAAAACACTAAGAATTGTGTCACTTTCAAATAATGTTTTTTGCTGTTTATTTTGCTTTAGGTTTTAATTAAATTGAACTTTGGGGAAAAAAAATCCCACCTTTACTATTTATTTTAGATTTTACTTGTATGGGAAGCAATTGCTTCTGTTGAAAAATGTTGATTTCTAATTGGAAATAAGTGGGGGTTTAGGACACAAGAAAATTAGCAGAAGGAGAGGGAAAGAGAGAGGGAACATGTTCAAACCAGCTCTAACAAGGGAGTTATGCCAGTCAGAGAGTGAGGACTCATTTTCTCTGAACCAGAAAGCATGATCATACATAATGTTGTTATGCTAAGGACAGATGTGATACTTGAGAGAATGGCCACTGAAAAACATCTTTCACCATTCTCTGTTCTAGAGGTTTGGATACTCACATGTCAGTAAACATCTTATGGATGTGGAGAAAACAAACAAAATAGTTTTTTACTGATGAGTAATAGTTACTATATCTTTTCTGATTGCACTGGGACGGTGCTGCTTCTGTTACTTAACCTCTGATTACTCCAGGATTGGAAGCAATCAATCAGTATGAGTTTGGCAGCTGCAGGATCCAGATGTGCAGCCCTTGGAATGAATCTGTCTGACAGTGGCAGCTGGCTGCCACTTTCCCTCTTCTGTTTTTCTCCGCACATGTGATGTGATTGTGCTGTGCATCACACCAACATTATTCATTTTCACACCATCTCTTTTGTAACACTGGGGAACTGACTCACTGTTTTTGATGCTGAAGAGGAAAAAATTATATGCCGAGGTCCTGTTTCTCTTGCCTGGGTTTCTTTACCTTCTTTGACCTGAGTGGATTTAGCCTTGCTTTAGGCAGGATGAGAATAAGGCTTATATTGCACAGCAATCCTTCAACAGCACACACAAAATTCAGCCCTCCACTGTCTTTTATCTGGTGCAAAAGGCTCCATTCAACTTTCAGGAAAACTAAACTGGACAGTAACTAGGACTGAGAATGAGATCCTTCTAACTGCTGAAGCAGTTTGCCAGCAGACTTTAAACCAGAATGAAACTGATGAAAGTAACACTGGGAAGGAAACAGCTGTTTCAGTCATCCTGGGGAATATAGATGGGTATAAAATGGAACAGCCTGGGTAAAAACAAAGACATAGAAAATACACAGCAATTTAAAATTTCTGTCCAGAAAAATGAATGAATAAGAAGCAACAGAAAGAGCAGAGCTCAGGAGAATACTGAAGCTTGCTTATTATTCATGTGGCACTAGGCATTGACTAGTTCAGATGATATAACCATGGGTAATCCAAAGCTGACTGCACATATATTTATTGTGCAGTCTTTTGTTTAAGCCTATTCCCTTCTCGCATTTTGATCAGTTCAGCCACATGCAAAACATGAATGAATTCTCTTGGGCTGCCTCAAGCCCTAACTGAAATTTATTAGGGAAAGATAAAATCTCACCAGTTTTTTTTTTTCTTTTAATGGTAGGGGATGCTGTGAATTTCCTGGCTTCTCACTAACTGTTTCTATGACATATGCAATTAAATTAGCAGGATTGTTTTCTGCAGTTTAAGCTGGATTGTGCATTAGGGATCTCTATCCCAGCTGCTTCATCTAAAAAGTGGATGTAAAGGGGGAAAATAAATGCATGGATTTTTTTTCTGGAAATACATTTTCTTATATATAATTTAAATACTTGCCATCCATTTTTTCTGGTGGCCAGTTTTGATTCATATAGAAATAGTTTTTCAACGCATCTTTTTTGATTAGTCTAAGGAAGGAATATTCCCTTTTAATTTCTGTATCTGGGAAGAGCATCTCATGTTGGTGATTAACAGTGATTCTGTTAATCTGAAGACACAGATATATGGGAATATATGATCAGGGCCTGTCCGCCTGCACGTAACTAACCCAAATTCATCCTTTTTTCCTGGCTAAAAAATTATTCTTGAAATACAGACTCTGTTTTTCTTCACATCCTTTAACATAGCATGTTGACAAAAGGAAAGAGCATGCATCACTATCCTTAATCTGGAAACATGGAATACCACTCTTGTGTCTCTCAGGGTTTCTTGGGAAGTAGTTTTGACTCCACATGGTAGCACTGGTGTCTTCATTTCCTGATTTCTTTTTACTTTATTCATCCTATGTCTTTTTCATGGAATCACGTCTGAGGATTCTCAACTCTGCAAAGGGTTGGGTCCACACCTTGAAAGAGATTCTAGAAGTATCCAGCTGTTGCTGCACTTTGCAGGAGAATCAGTTTGCAATGACTGCACATCAAAAGCTTGAAAAAAATTTGTTTATATAATGTTTTAGCATGTAGCTCTCCTCAATACATGGAGTTACATCCCACCAGGAAAATATAAGCCATTAAATAAAATAGCCTAAAAACTGTTTTCCTCTCCCCAAATTCTAGTTGAAAATTAAATCTGGGTTTTTTCTCATGTTGCAGTCCTGAACTAGCACATTAGAGGTGGATTTCTGCTATTTAAATTTCTGGACAATGTGGCATACTGTTGGATTTTCCCTTTTTAGGAAAATGAGGTGCATTGAAAAAAATCTAACACGGCTTTTCCACTGAAATTACTTCCAAAATGACATAGTTAGAAGTTAAGTGGTTCCGGCAACACTATACATTTTGAAAGTGGATGGTGTCAAATAAAAAATAAAAATAAGTATAAGTATTTATTTTTATACAACATAAATTCTTTTCTATCTTTATACATTTTTAAAGAGAAGAGAAGGAAGGAATGGAAGATTAATTTATTTTGCTCTTGTTCAAATCTTTATTGCTCCAACATAAATTATCAGTCATCTTTGTTTTCTCTTGCATTTAATTTTGTGTTATTTGAAGCACCACAAAATCCCTTCACCAGTTTGGCAGACTTTTAAAGATGTAATATAAAAATTCATTAAGAGGTCTAATTTTGTCAGATTAGTATTAAACTTGCATTTTCTGAGGCAATTTAAGGCAGTGAATTCTTCTAAGGAAAGACAGCTCTCTTACAGAGAATATATTTTCTCCTCCATTCACCAGTTCCCAACTCAGGTCTGATGATTTAGAAGAATTGGAGCTGATTAGGGTAGGAGGGAACAGAATTATAGTTTGAAACCTTCATCTGCTTATTCTCAAAGGCCCAAAAAGAGCAAATTAGTCTTTCCTTTCTGTTCTGAGCTCTATGAGTTAATTTTCTTTGTCTTTTATTACTTTTTTTTTTTTTAATTTTGCCTGCAAACCTTTTTCATCTGGAGCAAAACACAACCTCCTGAATCCATTCTTTCACCCTGAACACAAAGATGTTCTAAACACATATGGAGATAGGCATGTCAGTAATAAGATGAGGAAATGGGGTCACCTGAGGCTGTGAGAGACAGTCCAGAGGAGATTCAAACTGAGAATGGTGGTGGTGATTTTTGAGAAGACTGGGTGATGAGATGAGAGCTGTGCAATGCAGAATCTGATCTGGACTTGAGTGAAAAATACCAAAATGCCTAGGTCAGAACTGCAAGGTACAGTGCCTCTAAACATATTTATTAAGAGAAGGCTGCTGCGTTGTCTTTTCTCCCTGATCAACAGTTTTTTAGTGATATTGCATGAGAACACACAAACTTTCCTAAAGACTACCTGTATTTTTCATATATTTTATTAGTTAATTCAGGAAAATGTATAGTTTTAATGCATATGGTTGTAATTGTCTACTGAAATAGTTTCAATCCAGAAAAAATTGGCAGAGAATGCAGGAAAAAACTGGAAACAGAGAAAGCTCCAATTCCCAGAGGACAATGCATTCAATAAAAGGAAGATTAACATGAGAGAATTAAAGGCACAAACTACAGTCAAAGTCTTTTTAAGATCTGTTATCTCAGGATCTAGAATATTTTGGAAATCCATTTTATTTATTATAAGCATGAAAACAATTGACAGTTAGATGATGGGTAGGTGTATGTCAGACACTTGGCAAAATGTCAGAGCTTGAGCTCTTGGGTGGTGTCAGTGAGGGAGGGAGGAACACAGTCCTGAAAAGACCTCAGCACCACAAAATTTCCAGTTGCAGCCCATTTCCCTCAGCATTTTTTAAATGTTTCTATACTCTCTTTCTCTAAACATGTAATTTTCCAAGGCTGCACAAAATGTTATATAGGCTGGCTAGGTCAACATGCTTTGCTCAGAAGGGTTTGTATGTTCTATTGTGTCTGCCACAAATTGTGGTAATTCTCTCTCTTCTGTTACAAGCCTTTTTCTTTATTTTTAATAGAACAGCTCTCTTTCCTTCTCTTTTTTTATGATTGTGTTACAGTGAACCCAACTCCACAAATAAAAGTAGTTAAACAGAAATGACTACTTCATTTCTGTTTACAGAAAGACAGAAAGACATTGTGCTTATCCAAATACTTGTGGATTGGACTGTCTCTCATTATTGACAAAATTTTCATTACAAGACGACTCCAGTTATGTTTTATTGTAAGAGACAGACTGGGAGAGGGCAGTAAGTGTTATATAGTCTCTGCTTGTTTTCCAAATGCAGTTTGACTTAGGACATCTCATGCACAGGCAGTAAGCACCAAAACCAGACACACAGAAAGAGCACAAAGAGCACAGATAAGTTTAAAATAATAAAATAATAAAAAAAGCAAATAGTATTTTGCAGACATCTAACACAGAATAGTTTACCCTGGCATGAACCTCAGTTAAATGATGAAATTATATTTGGCACTGCACTCAGCAACAATGACTGTACCATAGCCTGTGTGGTTTATACATTTGCCTAGTGCTTTACTTGGAACAAAGAATTTAGAAACAGGCAATGAAAAAGAAGAAAAAAAAGAGTGGGTTTAAGTTTACTGTAATATAAGTACATATACACATTGCTGCAGATGTTACTCACTGGCAAGTGCTTCTGCCCAATTATGCTCTGAGCTTCATAATATTTTAATGAGCTTTTACCCTAAATAGCAATGAAATGGAACAATAAAATTCTCTCAAAGAGTAAAACAGTTTGGGAAGAAGGGAAGGTTTGTAGGTATTTTCTTCTGGGGAGGCCTGTCTTTGTGAAGAAGCACATAACATACATCAGGATTGAAATAATGTCTAAGTTTAGTAAAGCCAAATCAATTCTAATACATCAGATATCTACAAAATTAAACATTTGGGTTGTTTACTTATTTATTTGTTTAACTTTTTAAAAAAGTACATTTATGCAAAAGGAAAGTAAGGAAAAGTGCTTAGTGTAATTCAAGCTGGATTTGTTCTTTGGCACTGGTGAACTCATAATTGGCACCTTGACAATAGTGTTGTTAAAAATTTGTGCAAATTAAAGTATTTTAAATATAAGTAATATTTATTGTAAACGCCGTGGTGATTTAAGCATTGTTATACACAGATTTAAAATATTTGGGGATGCATGGCGAGGTAGTCTGTTTGAGTTGTTTTCTCTCCAAAAAACCCACTACAAAATACTGGGAAAGTTAGAGCAAAAACTGGTGAAATCTAACCACTATATTAATGCAAATTGTTTTAATTCTAAGAATCTGTAAAGATCTGTATTCTGCCCTGGATTTGGCATGCCATTACCTACCTTGGCAAATAAAAAATAAAATAATGTCAACTCCTCCCACCCAAAGAAATCCAAATGCACTTGGATTTTATTTCAGCATACTCCCCACTATGAACTGTATTCGCAGACTCCTCTGTAACTCTGTACCCTGTAGATGTTGAGCACAGAAGATCTGCTTTCTGTTTGAGCCTGTTCCCAGTGGATTCCTGGGATTCTTGCTGTTGATTGCACTGGAAACCCTTTAAGCCCTTTCTCCTGCCAAGGGGTGGGATGAGCAGGCAGACAGTAGCAGGGTGGGCACAGTGTGTGTATGCAGCTGGTGTTTGCCAGCAGCCCTCCCACCCCTGGCTATCTGCTGGCTACCGGGAAGAGACCTGGGCAGCCCTCCCTGGGCGTCTGGGAGGGGAAGCTGATGGGCCATGGCCTTTATCTGCTGCAGATGCTGGAAATGCTCATGGTGGTTGAACACAGGGAACAAAATCCAAGCGGACCACTGCAATGCAAAACTGTGATCAAGGTGACTTTGGTTGAGCTAGTTGAATCCTCAGTCATAATTTCAGAAAATAAGATAAGGGAAGGATATTGCCAGATTATCTCTGTTATTCTCTGACTGAGTGCAGAGTAAGAGTAGAGAAAACTGGGATGAGACATGGGTCATCACAAGGTAAACTAACTTGACTGGCAAGCAAAATTGTACTAATTTTGATTTATACATTTTCCAACTTCCCAATTTGAAAATGAATTTCACAAAGTGCAGGTAATAATAATATCTGCAGTTTCTTCCTTTCTATAGGGCACTTGCAAATTCACTTAGATGCATAACAAAAAGGGAGAGATTTCCTGCACTGGAAGCTCTCTGACATACCTCATGTGCCATCAAGTAATCCAGGTGTTCCAACACCTTTGGGTAATACTTATTCCAAAGCTGGAGTATGGAATAAAGGTCTGTTCTCTGAATCCCACAGGGAACCACCTGAAAGGAAGCACCTGGCCTGCCACTAAGAGATGGGGGAAAAAGGCCCTAGGATGTTTAACATTTCCATAGCCAGAATTTGTACATTTCAAACACAGACTTTGACAAACTAGTTCTATTTGTTCATAAATACCAACCCACAGGCACAGGAGAATAAATATCCTGAGCTACGAGGTCAGAATTTGATTAACATGGAAGCCAAGGCTTGGCCTGTACATTTTGTCCAATTTATTTATAGAGGAAGACGGGGTGGGTAAAGTGACTTGTAACAGAAGATGTAGCAAAGTAGTAGGGATGTCAGAGAGAATAAAAATTTACTAGATTAGGAAGGTTTGCAAATTTTGTTTCTGTTCACTACTATTTTTTTTACTCACTCACATCTTGAATAAATGCTTGATTTTTTTTTCCTGCTGAAATTCTGAGCTTGAAATTGTGAAATGCATTATGAGATGACAACCAAACTTAGATGAGATTTATCCAGGATTAATTTCTATAAATCAGTACAGAAAAGTCCATGACTTTCAAAAGCTGCTGCAGATTAATTTTGGGATCCACCTCTTGGAACATTTTCATTCTTCCCATTAAACTAATAAGTGATTTGAAAGTACAAGTGCATGAAATACTTTGTGAGGAAGCTGAATTGAATGTGCAGACTTTCTACAAAATTCTCTGATGCTGCATTTTGATCAAAGGATTCAAAGACATTCTGTCTAAGAAGAACAATGTGGGCAGTATGGATATCTGTTCTTTTACTGCGTGGTAGAAATATCTTACCCTATTCCTACTCTGAAGGCCTTTACCACAAATACAGGGAATGACCTGCATGGACAAATATGTGTCAAAAGAGCAACAGTTAGCAGGGGAAAGTATAAAGGCTGCAGAAGGGAGGGGAATGACATGTTTCCTCTGAAGATGTGATCTTTGTGGTCTCTGTTAGCCCATCTCAGGAAATGGTGGGTGTATGACAGGTATGAGTGTTGCTCTTCACTAAGCAATGGAAATAATGGAAAATGTTCTGTCATGTCTGTGATGGTGCCATGTGTTTTTAATATTTCAGACTCTAGTTTTCCTCTTTATCTTCTGTTTCTTGTTTTCACTGAATGCAATATAGTGAATTCCATTCATAACCTTTAGGGGATGAAGCTGCTGTATGTGCTGTCTCCATGTTTTTCATTTGGTTTTGGTTTACTTTTTTCTGTTTTGATACATTTTTAAACTGCCAACTTTGGAAAGCTACAGAGTGTTTATAGTAATAATGGAGATTATCTCAAGATGATGGCCATGAAATCTGCATTCTGTCCTCTACACCTTTTTCAAGTTTGGAAACAAAGGGAAAAAGGGGAACGGGTTGTCAGAAATGAAACGGAGGAAGAAATCGGAAATCAACATGACTGCTTAAATATCCACCCTTGGACTGTGACAACAAGGCTTGATAATTACTGCATATTTTAAAGTTGAGCAATTTTTTCAAGACATAATTTGTGATGTTCTTCAGAAACATAGAAGACTTATGAAGCTCCTTTAATGAAAACTTTTACAAAAACTGGTTTGACTCTTGTAAGTCAGCCTTAATAAAAGCAGCTTTAGATTTATCTACATCACGACTAAATTTTTAGTACTTGATTGTATTTATCTTAAGGCTCTTAATACACTTCTTAGAATTATGCAAGTTTTAAAACTCTGGTAGAAAACTGTATGGTCTCTCTTTCTGTCTCAGAAACTATGTGTGGTATGATTCATAGTAGAGGCACATTCTTGAGGAAGCAACATTGCATGACAGAATCAACTCTCCTAACACAGCTGCAAAAAGCACCTCATTATTGAACTTACCTTCATCTTGCCACAGTTCCATAAGTCCAAAGTCATGGATGGGCAGGGAAGAATTTTTGTTTTTTTTATCAGGCACAAGAGAATAGTTGGACTATTACTCAGATTATGCTTTATCAGTAGATTTATCAGTAGATTTATTGCCACATAAATTAATTTACGTTTCATATGTCCCTGCAAAGAATAGAATGCTCTATTGAGAAATACATAGAAAATATGTATTGCTCTTTTTTAAAATGTCCTCCTTTGAAGATTGCTGGATCAATCCCTACTGAACATCAAGTTTGTTGCCATTGCAGATCACTATGAATGAATTTGTGACATCATAAAAATTAACATGTGAATGGTGGACTCACCCTACACTTTACTGCTATTTTTCCTCTGAAATGCAAGCTGTCTAGATTTATTGTTATTATTTTTATGCATTTTTTATTGCTGAATTAATGAAATCTGAAGAGATACAACCAACTTGAATAAGCCAGTGTGTACTGCCCCGATGATCCCAGTGTACGACATCAGCTTCTCTATGGCACAGGGCATTACGGTAATAAATTAGTCATGAGGGAATCATTGACTTCCAAAACAAAACACCCCTTCCAGATCTTAACTTGAATTTCGACATCACAGTCCACTGGGAAAAATACAGTTCTTTTCAATTTCTCCTCTTTAGAATATATTGTGCCTGTTGTAATCTCTCTTAAATACCGTGGCTCTACAGTAGAACCCAAGCACTTAGGGAAGTAAGCAATGCTTTTCAGGGTAGAGATTTTTTTTTTTTTTTTTTTTTAACAGTGAGTCCAATGTCTGTGACACCTTCTTAATAAGGGTGGAGTACACATGTTGAGCAATCACTGAATATTAGAATGTCTTGGGTTAGAAGGGACCTTAAAGATCACCTAGTTCCAAGCCCCTGACATGAGTAGGGATGCCACCCAACAGATCAGGTTCCTGAGGCTCCATCTAACCTGGACTGGAGTACATGCAGGCATGGGACATCCTCTACTGCTCTAGATGATCAGTTTCTGTGCTTCACTATGCTCTGAATTAAAAAATCCTTCCTGATACCTAATCTAAATTTCTCTTTAACTTAAAACTGTTCCTCCTTGTCCTGTCACTATCACCCCATGTAAGAAGTTGTCATCCATCTTTTTCATATGCCCCGTTAACTGCTGGCCACAGGAGGTCTCCCCAGCGCCTTCCCCTCCAGGCTGAACAGCCCCAACACTCAGCCTGTCTCCCTGTTAGAACTGCTTCAGCCCTCTCACCATCTTCACACCTTCTCTGGACCTGCTCTAACATGTGCTGGGCACTCCAGACCTACATACAGAGCTGAAGGTGGCGTCTGATGAGGGCTGAGTGGAAGCGGACAATCTTGACCTACTGACCTCGTGCAAAAAGTAAGATATGATGGAAATTTGAATTCATGGTTGAGGAAGGAAGGAATAATCCCCTTCCTTCATCCTGCTCCATGACATATAACTCAATTTGCATCTAATACCAAAAGATGGACATCCCACAATCACATTTTTCTTCATTCTACTCTTGAGTGGAAAAGAATTTATAGTAGCTTTTTCAAAGAAATTAAAAACTCCACCTGCCCATTTAATAAAAGCAATTAAGAGAAAATTGGAGATTCAGTTTCCATCTAATGAACAATCAATTTTTGTTTTGCAAGTAAGTGAGGAGCTATATAATTTCCCAAGAGTCACCATTCTCCATTGGGTAGCGTTTAGTGATTCAGTAGTAATTATCTTTTTCAGACAGCATGGGTTTAAAAAATGTAACTAAAATATTCAACACCAGAAAAAGAAGTTCTGTACTGTGGATTTCTCAGTGACAGAGGTATAAAAAAACATTTTATCCATAGTTTATGAAGAGAGAATTGTTCAAAAATCTTTTTTACACATTCTAGACAGAGTGCTATCAAACAAATAATACCATTTTAGTTCTTTGTGTGGTAGTGTCTTTCAGCTTTACTTTGTTTTATAAAGATTCATACTGTTCTTTAATATTTGTGTTTGTTTTGTAGTAGAGATCTAAATGAGGAAAGCTTTTTCATGAATGATTTTTCTAATCCTCTCTTGAGATTTTACAAAAGTTGTTTTGTTTTTGGGTTTGTTTTTTTTTTTTTTCTGGTAGACTTATCCACAAATACTAAGGTTTTTTTGTGCTCACAAACTGGCATAAACAAGTAGTGGCTTTTAAGGTGAGTACTTAATTTCACACTTCCAGAGTAAAAGGTTTGTCAGAGGTATTAGACCAGGAACTATTTATCCTGTTAATACATCTGTGTTAATCCAAAACAGAATATATTACATTTTTACTGTCTTGTAGGGCACATGTGTCTACTGCAAACAGAAAGACAAGAATGATAAAGAAAGTATCAGTACTTTGTGTTATCCATATAGAATATCTCAGAGGCGTTAGTTTGGCAGGAGATAAATCTATATCAGCTCTATCAACCTCCATTTATAACTCCAAACAACTCACTTTAAATTTAACTTTTTTCAGCAAAAGAGTAATATTTGCTCTTCTATACACAAATTCAAGTTTAAGAAATCAGTCAGAAAGTGTTCCAATATAAACAACATTAAATGCATCAATTATAACACAAGTACTGAAGTAATTCCCCTTAACAGGGTGTGGGTGTAAAGAAGTAAACTTACTATCTCATGGCTGTTGCAAGACTTGCTTCCCTGCCAGTAAAGGTTTGTTATTGCTTATCACTAAATGCTTTTAAAATGGCACACACACCTGAATGGCAATGTTATGATTCTGTTGTACCAAGAACACTAACTTTTTCTTTATCACAAAGAAAGTGGCCTAATGGGAACAAGAAGTATGATCTGTGTTCTCTATAGAAACACTCCATCTTTAAAATGAAGTGATTTCTTTGATGTGGCAGTATGAATTGGGAGTGATTACAAAAGGAAAACATATCTGGAAACTGGGAGAACTTGCAGTGCAAAAAAAGTTGTAAATGCTCCATACAAGAGAAATCTAGAGGATGAACTGTATTGTATATTTCTACTTCATATTCTACACAGGTTGTGTGCATCCACAGTCATTTGACCTATGATTGCTCAATTACGTCACTGAGCTGACACATCAGGCACTGCAAAAATGTGATGTATTTGGTCATGACAAACACTATAGGAGTACATTTTGAATAGGTATTCCAGGAGGCATAGCACCACAAAAGCACCCGCATCTGTGGACTACAACAAAATAACACATTTTCCCTTTTTCGGGAATCATGTTTTTATAAGACTTCATGACAGCACATAAGTGCAGCCTCTTATTAGGAACTTTTCTCCTGCATAAATTCTGGGAAATCTGAAATAGGAAGCTAAACTAAGCAAAAGCAGATTAGGTCATCCACACTTGGCAAGAGGAGCTGGAGCACAAACGTGGCTCAGTTATGACAGCCTTTGGCTGAACGTTTTCACTGCAGTCATTGTGAAGTGTTAATACATCTTGTAAGTTATAACATGGTCCTTCTGATTGTGACAGACTTGTGACAAAGAATCATGCTAGCATTTGGATAAACAAACATAGAGCATTCTTGGAAGGAGAAAATTGGTAGCTGAACTTTATTCAACCTTCTCTGGAGCAACATTTTCAAAAATGTTTCTTGCCTCTAGGAAATGGGGTTTGAGATTCATTTCAAAGCACTTGTGTCCACGTAATACTTTACTAAAATTCTACTGCTGCAGGTGTCTAAATTGCCTCCAATAAGCAATATTTTACCTAACAGTCTATTATAAATTTTGGATTACGTTTTTTTTTTATTGTTGCCATATGAAAATCTCTGTCAAATATTTTAAAACCCCTTATATGTCTATGTGTTCTGCTCTTTATCTAAATGCTGAGCTGCTCATGCTGATACCATAAGAAAAAAACAACCCAAACAATATTTTGGTTGTATTTGTTATTATCAGAGTTCGTGCTGAAATAGCTTATCTTTTCAATTCCAGTATGTAATTTTGGTGTAAAATAAGCCCAGCAAAGTTAATAAAAGTAGCACTTACATGAAGCTAGAATTTGTTGAACAGAAAAAAAGAATATACAGTCATTTTCAAAAAAAAAAGATGACTAGAATGAAAGGCAAGGAAAAAGAGTTGAAAAATGTATTTAATACAGTTTGGAAACATGAGAAGAATCTGACACACAATGATAATATTTTAGTACATAAAAGGTTTTACAAAAAAGGCTGTCTTCAGTTGCTTTGGTGATGGCTAACAGATGGGAGGGAAGAGAGGAGAGGGAGTTGAGAGAGAGTGGGTTGAAAATTAACTTGGATTATCAGTCAAAGCTTTCTTAAATATAAAGACATGAAAAAACAGGGTATATATAAAAGTTGTAACATATACTGCATTTAAGAATTAGTTGAATAAGCATCCTTTAACAAAGTCCTCAAAGTAGATATTCAGCTGGTGGTCCTAAAGGATTGTCAAGGTTCTATAACCATGGCTGTCATAATTCCTACAGTTATTCAAACTTCTGATTTTTATCTCCTTGTCCATGCTAGTGGTGCCACTCAAAATTGCAGAAATTGTTTGGATGAAAAAGGAGTTTTGGGAATCTCCTGCAATTCATTGTCCTTAGACTTGCAGACAGATTTCTACATATCTTAAAAAGGAAAAAAAAAAAGTTTTCTGGTTAATAATTAAGAAAATTAATTAATAAATTTATTGCTACCTATACATCAAAACAGTGCCTGAATTCAGCCTGGGAAAAAGTCAAGTTGTGACTACACAACCAGAGAAAAGAAGAGGAAAACATAAAAGGAGAGCATTTGAGATGCAATAATAAAAACATGTTGTTTTCTCTCTTCACCCATTACTCTGTCTCTCTCTGTTTGAGAATTCACAGGGTTCTAGAACTTCTTGTGTTCCATTGACAGGACTCAAATGACATGGAGCTGTGTCAAGGGAGATTTAAGCTGGGTATTAGGAAAAGGTTCTTCATCCAGAGGTTGGCTGAGTACTGGAACAGCTCCCCAGGGCAGTGGTAACAGCACCAGCCTGACAGAGTTCAAGAAGTGTTTGGACAATGCTCTCAGGCACTTCTTGTTACTCTTTGGCCTGTCTTATATAAGGCCAGAGCTGGACTTTGATGATCCTTGTGAATCCTTGTGGAACCTTCTATGGACCATCCAACCTCCAGGAGCTTTTATGATTCTGTGATTCTTTCTGAATATCAAGTATGTATAAACATGCTATAGCAGAACCAGGGAAGTCCTGATCACTGGTGCCAGAAATTCATTTTTTAAGTCATTGCAGAGATTGATTACCTTTTTTATGGGGATCTTGGCAAAAGTGGGACAATCCCCTCTGGGTGTTGAGTATATCAATGTAGTGCATTTGTCAGCTCCCAGTATTGACTACAGTGAGCAGCAGCCCAGTCTCTGGAGAATGTAGAATAATCATATGTTAGCCAGAGATGTTGAAGAGATGCCTTTTGGCTTGATAGAACATCAAGATCTCTGTTCCTTTATGCAAAATGGGTCAGTGAAGCATTTGAATAAGCAAGGAACTTAAAACTCTCATTGCAGTACACTGCCAAGTGTGGATTGTTTCATTTAAGAGTATTCACCCTTCCTCTGGAATACTTCCAGCCACTTGGAAAATTCAAGGTGTGCTTTATTATTAAGGTTCACAGCTATGTTTTGACTCAGATGTCAGAATTTCCATTAAATGTTTCAGTGACTGATTGTCAGGGATAGGCACAGCAGTTCTTGTACCCCTCCCCTCTTTATCCACTGAATGTCACCTCCATCCTTAACGTTAGGTGATTGTGGTTAACCTGCAAGTCAGACTGTAAAGAAAGCAGTTATATAAGAGCACACTCTTGGCAAATTGCAAAGGAAGGTACATAACTGCAAGGTGGTAAAGAGGCACTGTTTAAATCTTGGCAGAGTAAAGAATGAATTGGAAATGGTTAACCACAAAGACTTCTTGCTTCAAAGTTGCTGCAGAAATAGCACTTTCCCCTCCAGTGTTTATACTATGGAAATAACTATGTGACATTAAAGTAGTACTAGTAATTAAAAAATGCTTGGCTAGGCTTCCTCATAGTATATTTTTAAAAAAATCCGCTGTGCACATTCACTATCAATTTCATCCCAGTAGCATTACTTAGTATAGTTAGTATTAAGATTTGAAGCTATTTTGCATAAATAGGATGACAGCTCAACACAGCTGGGGGTGTTTTTATTGCCAGTTTAAACCGTGTTAAATTAGTGAGTATTTAAGCTATACTAAAACAATTTAGGGTCCAATCCACAAAAGTCTTGGCTCCAGAATATTGTAATATGAATGAAAGCCTCATTTTTAGGCTTCTGTTCAACTTTGCAACTGCAATCACTTTCAGTTTAAGTATCTTATTGCCTTTCTTAGAACTATCCCATCTAATAAGAAATGAAGTCTCGAGTATGTGATCTTGTCAATGGGACTAGGGATGCACAGTCCAGTTGAAAAGCTGAAAAGCTGTAAGGTTATCAACAGTAACTCATAATCATAGCAGAAATAATCAATGAAAGGGATTCATTCAGGGCTTTCAATGCACAAAATATACCCAGTGGAGATGTCAATGATTAGTACATGGAAACAAAAAGCTGCAACTCTAAATTGACTTCCCTCCTTAAAAAGAATTGCTGGGCACTTACCTACTAGCAAATGTATCATTTCTTTGGTGGTTTTTCCCCCAACACAAGGGAAGAACCATTCAGAAGGCTGGGTTTCATAAGTCTGTTGTGTCTGCTGCTGAGGGACAGAATGCTGCAGCACCAGGAGAGCCGGACACTTGACGTGTCGAGCTGGGTGCAGTATCTTCCAGAGGCTCATGTGCTTCTGGGTTAGGTAAGCAAGTACAGGGAGTTAATGGTGCCATCAGCTCCGAAGGCAGATATTTTTCCCACCCTCTGTGCTGGAGGAAATGTGTGGCAGGATTTTCGGGTTTCTTTCTTTTTTCTTACAATAGATTGTGAGTAAGAGGAGTAAAGGAAAGATTTGGAGGATCAGAGAGAGACGAAATTTTTACAGTTGACGCTGCTGTTCTTTTCCTTTTTATAAAAATTTTTTCCCCCTCCATGTTTGAAGATATAGTGTAGCCCCCAAACTGTTCATGAGTCATTTCATTCTGGTAACATATCTATTTGAAGATTTTATTGGTGGATTTTAGAAGTTATTTATTCTTCAGTTATTGCTTTATTTACATATCTAATGGATTGATTGATGTGCTAGCATCTCCCAGGAAGCAGAAACCTCATTTCTATTTTTTCAAAATAAATGGTTTGCTAACAGACAGGAGTTTCACAAACATACTAAGTCAGATACTCCTTATTGTTCTGTGTTTATGCTCCTTATTGTTCTGTTGGCACACATACAGTACCTGTGACTGCCTGTCTGTTGAGAGAGAGTCTGACACCAGGCAGTTGTGAATTACAGCACTCTCCATACAAACGAAATACTGCATAACTCTGTGGAATGCAAGCAGTGTTTTTCGCTGGCCTGGATGCTTAGAGGATGCTGGTTTTTCAGATAGCACTTTCCCAAACATAGCAGAGCATTACTTAAGAATGGGAATTATTACAATCCCATCTGGTATTACTTATTTAAAATGAGAAATGTGTAGGCACAGTGGGCTAAAGTGTGACTTACTAAAATGGACACTTCACATTGCCTGCAGCTTCATGCAGCTATCTATCTTTCTACCTCATTTTAATTTCGAGATGCATATTCCCTTCAAAAAGAGGAGAATAACTGGGAGTAGGGAGTTTCATGCAGAGAGGAGCCAGTGTTGCATTCCATATCACATAGTCTTTCTTTGCTCCTCCACCCTTCTCATACTCAACATTCAAAACTATTACCTCTTTTTACCTTTGTTTTTAACATTACTTTATTTCTTCCCTTGTCACCTTCTGGTGGATCATAATATATTTGAAAGAAAAAAGGCTTTGTAAAACCTGTAGGTGATTTTACGTGAGCAAATATTGAAGGTGAAGATTCAGCTGGCTCCATATTTCTTTTCTTTCCCAGGCAGGCTGCTCCAGCTGGCTGGACACCTCTGAAGATTTGCTTCTGACAACAGGAAGAACTAAAGTCAAATAAAGTGTTGTGGTGGAAAATCAGAGCAAATCAGCTGGAGCATGGGGCTTGGATCAGAATATTTTGCTTTCCCTTAGAGAATCCTGGGACTGTTTTGCTGTTATTGCTGGGTTTTGATCTTCCAAGTGTTTTATAAATGTAACTAAGCAAGTCTCACAATACACTGCAAAACCAGTCATATGCCATTTCATAGAAGGGAAATTGAAACTTCAATTGGGAAATTAAGTGACAGCAACAGAAAAGAATAGCATGAGACAAAGAAGAGATCCCAGATCTATATTTAGAATGTTTGACCAAGCTTCCCTTGATCTGACATAATGGAAGAACAAATAGCAGCACCTCTGATGGTGTGCACCAAAGTGCACATTATTTGGTTCAGTTCAGATTTTAACCAGCTGGTCCCCTGCAAATCAGAGAGACCATTTCGGTGCTCACAAATCAACCACTGAAGCTTCTCATCAAACTGTTTCTGTAGTTAGCCTGGCACCTTGCTGTACAGACAGGTATCATATTGTTAGTATGGGACTGAATACACCAATGATGAGGTAATGTTCCTATGGAAGTATCTATGCTAACACATGACTTCATACAAAGATCCATAATATTATTATGCAGGTGCTCAAATGGAAGCTTTCTTTATTTTAACTTTTGGAATAATTGTACTTGAGAATCTCAGTTTTCATCAGAAATATGGCTGAAAGGATAATAATTGAAATTGATAAACAGGGACCTGCATCTGCAGTCAGCCTGACACGTAGATCTAAGACTGAGCTGCTTTTGTTGCTGTCACTATTATTTTCTTTCCAGTGCCTCTTTGCTGGTATTATTCAGAGATTTACTGATAGCTTAATAGAGCTACAAAGTATGTAGTCAACTGTGCTACTAGTATTGAGAAGGAGATACTCTCTGGCTGATGCAGAATTCAGTTTTTTTCCTCTGGCATAAAAATCTCACAAAAAAGATTATAACACCTTGAACTGAATCGTTGGTAATAAATTTCTTTGTTGATAACCAGACACTGAGCACAGCTCCAAAACCTCCCTGAAGACAAGGAGCCTGAAGTTGCCCTGTGGCTTCTTCTGTCATACCAGCACATGGCATATTTAAAACCAACTGTACTTGAGTAAAAACTGTACTTTACTTACCAGCAAAGAGAAACACATTAATAGAAATGAGCATTAAAAGTAATCATGTGATATAGCAGCTATTTCAGTGATACTCCAGCACCTGTAAGAGCTCTGGGGATGAAATAGCAAGAGAAAGGATATTCTCATGGTATAATAGGGTTCTTGTCAAATAATTCACATTAGTATAAAAATAGGTGGCAAAAGTCCTCTGAGCATGCCCATATTCACACAGAAGTGCTCTGAAGCCTTAACAAGGCACTGCCAAAGAGTGTCAGGTAGTTACCAGAGAGCTTTTCCTCCAAATTGCTTGCCTCACCAGCATTTAGCAAGCATGAGACCTCAGAAATGGTATCAAAACAAAGATCTAAGCATTATTCAATTAAAAACTTGGGAGGCAAAAGTTTATGTATCACAAATAAGTGTATTTGAAATTTGGATGTAAAGTTTTCCTTTTGGCAGGTCAAATAAAAGAGCTAGAAGACTTCAAATATAGAATTTGAAGGTTTGAAGACCCATAAATTGCAACGTGATATTAGTTTTGTACCTTGGGTATTTAATAGAGTAATTTAATGGATTTTTGGAGGATTACATGGTAATTATATTGCAATGAATGGTGACTTAGTCTGAATTGTGAATGACACAGAACAAGAAAACTTACTTCCTTTTAAAGATAATAGCAATCTCTGAATTTTAAAAAGTCTAAAAATTGTTTTAGTAGCCATTAAAACTATTAAACAAACACTAAAAAGAAACAATATAATTGCTAATTCAAATTAAATAAAGGCTCCATTCACAGTACAGAGTGCATCTACACAACTTTTGAGTTCTGATTAAATTCTTTTCACACATGTTGAAAGTCAACTGGCCCTCAACTGGGACCTGCTGGAAAACTACTTCACCTGGAGTTCAACAGACATTTACAACAGCCATTTTAAAATTATTGGGACTTAACTAATCTGTTGCCTGGTCAATATTTCATCAGGAAAAACAAATAAGGTGTACAGGACAGCTTTGGTTACCACAAATGAATTCTGCTGCCCATAGATCTACTGCAAGAGACCCTGAAGTCATCCACCTTGCTACACTGACTACTTCACCATCCCTCACCCTCCTGCTCTCTCCCAGGCTATCAGCCATGTCAAGGGCTTCTTCTTCAGGAATTTCCAACGACTCTTACACCTTTCTTCTTGAGTGCTTATGACAGCTGTGTGAGGCAGTACACAATTAGGCCCCAGAAGAGCTTTTCCTGCAGCAGAAACAGCTGTATTTGCATGTGGATCAGCAAACAGGGCAATAAAATCTGTGCTCAGGCTGAGAGAAGAAAAAAAAAAGAAAAAAAGCCTACTTGTGACTTCATCAGCTTTTCTCTAAATACAATAGCATTACACACGAGTAATGCAATTATATAAACTGTAATTAATTAAAAAACTGAACTCCCTCACAAAACCACATGAAACTATATTCATGAAAATATATTCATGTACACTTTGTGCTGATACTGTAGAAATGTGTGGCTGAACGCACAGCTATACTTTCAGAAAGAACACCTTTTAAGTTCCTTCTTGACAAACAGCATACATGTGGTGGGACTCAAAATATTTGGGAATCCAGACCTGTTTCCAGTGTCCTGAGAGACTAGTTTCAGAGGAAGCATGACTTCAGCATCACTAATGTCATGGAGTCCAGCTAGTACCAGCTGGGTTTAAAAAATTGCATGAGCTGAGTTGTGTCAGTCCTGTGTCATGACAGCCAGCCACAGACAACAGGGACAGGCTGCAAAGAGGATAGACTGAGTAGATGAACCAGCACTGTGATAGGTGCTACACTCACCTGTCACATCCTGTTTCAAAGATTAATATCTTCAGAGATGAATTTAAGTAACAGAAAGGCATTTTTGTTTGTGTGCCAGGAGATGTTTGGAATATACCTCTGAATATCAGCTTACTGGTATGGGAATGTATATATTTCCATTGCTTTGGATGGGAAGCAAGGCCATGAAGTGGCAAGTGGAGCCTCTAAATATGTCTAATATGGAGCAGACATTTCCAGCAGCTAGAACAGACTCAGGTGTGCTAATTATTCATGCCATTAATAAGAGTTGCTTCTTTTTTTCCAACCACTTGAGTACATATTGAACATTGCAATCAGTGCTAAACCTGTTTATGGGTAATAGTTTTATCAAAGTTATGAAATTGTTAGCAGAAAGATTCAGGAGTAGAAAAAGGGGCATTGTGGTGAATGCCAAGTAGAAACTGTTCCAGTAGCTTTCAAATTTGGCAAAGCAGCAGTTGGTCCTTCCCTCTTGAAGGTCAATTAAAAATTCTAGCTGTACTGTAAACATAATTTTCCATATAACAGTGCCACACAAAGTCCAAAGCAGTCCCTTAATATAAAATATCAATTTGATTTTTCTCAGGAGATTAGCTCTTCCTTTGCAATGCAAATATTTTCAAGTGTACTAAACACATTCTAGCACCTCGGTATAGGGACTAAACTATTTGCATGCAAAATTACCCAAAGTAGGCAGACTGGCACAAGCTTATGCTTCTGCCATATGTGCTGAAGAATTTGAGCCAGGAAACTAGTAGTATCTGGATACTATTTACAATTTAAATTTCACTTTATATTATTATTCAAAAGATAAAAAAAAAAAAGCTAACAATAAAATAACGCTATATGCAATGCTAAGTTCACCCCAATGTCTTCTGATTACAATTTTCCACTTAAAAACTTGATCCAGGAAATGCAGAGAATTTTTTCTTCATAGTGCTCCTACATTTTAGATACTTTTTTTTTAAAATCTGTAGGCTGTATGGCTGTATCCCTCACATTTCTCTTAGACATTAGTTTATGTGTCACTCCACATTTTCTCCCACACTCATGTGTTGGAGGCTGCCACTGAACTTCATAGTACGGCAGAGTATAATTTTTTTTTTTTTTTTTTTTTCTGCCTGGTAGGCTTTCAGGCCCTACCATAGCTTTTGCTTGCTTTCATCACAATAAGTTTTGGAGAATCTCTGTGGATTTTGGATAGGCTGCTGTAGTTTTGCATTGACAAAATGGAAAAAAATTTAGATCAGCTCTAATTTTCAGTGAAATACCAGAATGCAGAACAAGAACAGGTCTTGTGCTTCCAAAGTTCATGCAACCATCATTTTCCAAAGCCAGCTATTAGAGATGGGGTGGAGGGAGGGGACTTTTCCTGCCATTCCAGCTGTGGTTATACTTTTGCTAGATCTTTGCCTGCAGCACCCATTGTCTCTGGCTGCCCGCAGCAGCTGCTCTCCATGGGTGAGAACCACCTGCCAAGGGAGCCTGGGCTGTGTGACTGCCCTGTGCTGCCTGTCCTACCCTACTGAAGTGGCAGGCACAGTTTGAATGAAGCCAGCTTTGTGCTTAGTGTAGGTGCCTAAATTGTAAGTCTTGGATAATTTAATTGGCTTGAAGTACCACCTTCCCAAGGAGCTGGGTGTTCAATAACGTGTTCTTCTTGCATCAGTGCAGAATGATATCTCTGTAAGTATCTTTAGGTAATTCTACCCTTTTCCTCTGCAAAGAATTCAGTAGGAAGAAATGCCTAACCTTTTTCTTTCTTTTACACTTAAAGGAAATCCAAGAAGCTAAAAGTGATCAGTAGGAGTAACCCCAAAGTTAAGGAATGTGCCTTCAAAAGCAGTTCTAACAATATGAGCAAAACAATTTCCAGACATAAATGTTAAATTTCTTTCTTCCCAGTTTTTGTCCATATTTTACAGTAATTGAGTTGAACAGCATGGTAAGCAAATCTGCAGAGTGGCTGGGAAAGCAGAGCTATCAATGCAAGTCATTTCTCCTCCTTTGGAGCGACAGAGAAGCACCTCACCCTTCTCACACTTACCTTCTCCATCAACTCAGTGGAGCACTCCCTACTGGAAACTGTCTTCACACAAAACAGAATCAATTCTGTATTTCTCCTTCTGTCTGGTATCTGAGACCAAATCTAACTTCCACTTAATTCTTGAAAGCAGTACAAGAGTTAATGCTTGCTCTAGTTCCAGCATCCCAAGTTAGCAGATAATCTTCCCAAACAGAAAAGTAAGTGAGAATACTGATGTGGTTTCTTGCTCTGAATGAAATCTGGACGCAAAGAGAAAATTCTCGTCTGGTACAAATTTGACATACCTTCTGTGGCCCTTTGACTATGTCAAACTGAATAAAGATTGTATTTTATTGTTCTTATTATTGCTGCTTTCCAAGATAAAACTGATCAAGTTTTATCTCACCACAACCATGGCATCAAAATACACTCATATATTTAGCCACTGTATTTATATTACTCAAAAATGCTTATCCTCATGCCTCTTTTCCATAAAAATGTTTACAATAGCTCACATATCCAAACAAAAAAAAAATTTCCTTTTTTAGTTTGATTCCGTCTTCCTACAAATCATTATATTTTATTTGCTTTCAGTCTCAGAAAAGCTGAACAAGGGCTTCAGTGAACTCTTTCCTGAGAATATTTTGCTGTAAGAGTATCTCTGTTTTACTGACTATCCAAAAACATCCCACAAAAGTACTCAAAAACTGTGGTTGTGTAGCAAGTTTAGTGGAAATTCTTCACACCGCATGTCTACCCTTGCGTGTTAATAGCAGCGCAGTTTAAACGCTGGTTTGATTTCCAACTCAGAACTAATGAAGTGCAAGTCCCAGCCGAGACAAGTCTCTGCTGAAAGGCATGCCGACATCTCCCTCTGCTGCCGGCGGGGCTGTGCAGCGGGTGGGCGATCCTGGAGGGATCATTTGGGAGCTCGTCCCGGCGCCCCCCGAGCGCAGCCGGCACGTAGTCTGGGTGCTCCCTTTGCGGGAGAAAACCCATTAAATGCAAGAGATTCCCTCTGGAGTCTTTCACATCAGCCTTTTTGCTCGAGCTGCGCATTGCTAAACACGTCTTGCACGTGGGAACGAGCTCTTTCAAGTGCTTTTCCCTCGGCTAGAAAAAAATCAATTTGCAGGCTCTTCCTTACACAGTGCAGATCTGGAAGGTGTCTTGTACCAGATTTCTTCTCCTCACTTGCACAGGAAATCAAATCTCCATTGAAATGCCTCTGAGAAACTTGTACAAGACTGTTTGAACTCTATAAAATCAAGATATAGAATTATAAAGTCAACTTCTGCATGCCAAATCAGAGGAAAAATATTCTTGAAAATTAGGAACAGGGTCCAGTTTGTCCCTGGCTTTTGAAAAAATGTGCAAGCAAGATGTGCAAAGTGTCTCTGCCACACAGACATTTTCTCATTAGGAGAATTTGTGACAGCACTTAGTGCACTGGAGAGGACGTGGCTATGGGGTCACAGTTCCCCCTTCCAGCCAAGGAGAATGACCTACAGAGCAAGCAATGCCAGCTTTCTCCTGCAAAGTGTTCTTCATTGCAGGAGTGCAAGAGCACCTCCAGAAGGGCCCTCGCCTCTGACATTTCAATTCTTTTGAGTATGGGATGAGACTCAATTTAGTTTTCAAAGGATATGACTGTTCTATTGGAATCATTGTTTCTGCCTCTGCGATTAAGTTTCCCTTCTTTATCTACATCCATGCAAACCTGTCAACCCCATCACCCATCTCTGCGTAGAATTGCTATCCTTTGAGCACCTGAAATAACATATGACAGACCTATCCAGTCTCACTCATTTGAAGTGAGCTGTCTCCTTTTGCTTTTGGCTTCATTTTCATGGAGCCGTAAAGATTCACGGCATATATCAATGGAAAATGTAATATAACACTCAGAAGTTTTCAAATCTCACTCATTCAAATGAGTGTGACTTGACAAGTCTGATGTGATAAAATAATGCAAAGGGGTTTAAAGATTTCACTTAAATGCACAATGAAATGAAACCTTTTTTCCTTCTTTTTTTTTTCCCAGTATTTTTTAAAACTTTAAGAATGAATTCTAAAAGGCTGCATCAAGAAGATAGAAAAGAGGAAACTCTTAATGTAAAGTCTTGTAATGTAAAAGTCATTTTTCACCTGCAAACAAGAGTGTTTTGCCGTCACCCTCACTTGCACTGGAAAAGATTTACAAGAGGAGATGGAGAATGGTATTGATGTAGGCAACTGCAGATATGAAAAACTAAGGAATTGTATAGAATGGAGTAGTGTATTTACCAGGATAGACTTGCAAAGAAAGAACTATGAATTCACTAAGAATTTTGCTGTACCTCACCTTAGCTTCCACACTGTGAGAAGAGGGAAGAAGAGAAACAGCAAAACCAGAAAGAACGCTGGTAAAAAACAGATGACCCACCTACATCTAGATGAGTGCTCTAGTTGGTATTAGATAGCTGGCTGATTAGATGTTAGGGTAGGGAAAAATGGAAAAATATCTATACATATTAAAAAAACAGAGGGTTTACAGGTACTGGTGAGTTTAGGTCATGGCAGGTATTGAAAACATAAAAAATAATGGCTAATTTGGGTGGCTGAGCATAGGCCTCTCTATTTCTTTTTAATACATAAATAGTTGTGGATGAGTCTTTGAGAGAGCTGAAATCACACACATTCCGCTGAGGCTGGCAGGACCAGAAAGCTCACATCTTATTTGAAAGTTTTCTTACTTCTGAAGACATGCTTCTTAATTTTATGGACATTGTTGTGAAGACCAGCCTTAAATGTTCTGCATATAGTGGGATCTAACGAAGGACACTGCACTTAAGACTTATATCTCCATGGTGAAGTGAGGCTTGATTGGAAATCATGTACGTACACACTGTTTTCTTTAGTTGGAGCTCCACATCCAGTAGAAAAAAAAAAATCTCTCCTTGGTTACACTTTTTTCAGCTTCCTCTAAAGCATATATTACTTCCTGCTCTCAAAAAAAAAAGAAATTAGTCTAAACAGGCTACTGCTCTGATCCATCGTGTGTCAATCCTTGTCTTCCTATGATTCGTCTCAGCACTAGTGCTTGTCTTATTGCTGAACAACATAAGGAGAAGGTGGAAGAAAATGATGACAGACAAAGCAAAAGAGGCAAAGACAAGAATTGTGAGACTGCTGGACACAGCAGACCAGCAGTCTCACAATTCCAACAGATAGTGCAACACTATGTCAAACTTTTTACTGAAGTCCAGGCAGATGACATCTACAGTGCTTCTCTCATCTAACAAGTGAATCACTCTGTCATAGAAGAAGATTACCTTGGTTAAGCAGGACCTGCTTTTTACAGTCATGGTGTCAGGAGCTGGTGGTCTGGTTGTTCTACATCTATCTACCACTTGATGACACTCCAGATAATCAGTTCCATGACCTTCTGCAGCACCGAGGACAGGCATGCAGCTCCCTGGATCCTCTTTCTGGTCTTTCTCATAGATGGACATCATATTGGCTAATCTCCAGTCAACTGGGGCCTTCCCAGTTATTCAGGGACACTGAGAAATTACTGAAAGTGGCTCAGTAAGCATTTCTGGCAGCTGCTTCAGTGCCCTTGGGTTATCCCATCCAGTTCCGTAGACTTGTTTGCATAACAGGATGCTGACCATTTCTCCTGGGGTTATGGAGGCTCCATTCTGCTCCCTATCTCTATCTTAAAGCTCTGTGAGCTGGAGAGAACAGTTACTCTTACCATAAAAGACTGAGGAAAAGAAGGCATTCAGTACCTCAGCCTTTTCCTAATCCCTTGTCACTGTTTCCCAACACAACCAAATAAGGGATAGAGATCCTCAACTTTTCTTTTACTGTGAATTTATGTACAGAAACATTTTTTATTGCCTTTTACCACAATAGCCAAACTAGGTTGAGAATGAATGTTCATGCACTGCTGGTAGCAGTCTTCCTGGGGGTTCTGGCAGAGCAGACATGGGATGTTGTTTCCATGAAGGCCAAGGAAATGAATACAGAATATCTCAGCTTATGACATGTCCACTGTCACTAATTCTAGTGCTTTATTTTACCTCATGATGACATGGTTGTTTTTATTCTTTATATTGGCTTGTGCAAAGAGGTTCGTCTTTCTGCCTTTGGTGTCCTTTGGCAATTTCAGTCTTAGCTGAACTTAGCTTTTCCAACAACATTCTGCCTGCCTAGAAAATGTTTCCATGGTCCTCCCTTACTGTTTTTCCTTGTTTCCACCTACTGTGGGCATAGACCATTTGCACTGGGGCTCAGCCATGTGTTCCCATTTATTCAAGATGGTCTTGTGATAGCTTGACTATCTTCCTGAAAATCTGGATGACTTGGAGTTTAGAGAAGATTGCCTCTATAGACTTTCCAGATTTCTTTATTTCAGCTGCAGTAGTTCCCCAATGGTTTCATCCTTCATATAAAGTCTTGCCTTGAATCAGCAGCAGTTGTCACAGTCATCTGGCATTTGAGATATTCTCCATATGTTATTTATTGTGGCACAACAAATGCATAATACTTGCAATATTAGAATGTATCAGGCTTTTATGACTAGTCCTTGAGTTGCATATGTTTCTTTGCAGGTCCTTCAGGATTTGGTTGGGTGCTGCTCTGACATTGCTCTAGGGGTCTGGGCTATGTCCCAGTTTTAACACTGTACTCCTCAAGGGAGATCCCTGAGCAGAGGTATTTCTCGCTTGGTAATGGTGTGATTCTAGTAGATATAAAACATACCTACATGTCTTCAGTCTGTTCTATATGGGAATAATTGTTAACAGAGAAGACTTATCTGCAAGGAACTCTTGAAGACTCTCTCACAAATAGGAACTTGTGGACTTGCCACAGTTGCAAGTCCACAACTTGGCTAAGAGGAGGAGGACTTTCCCCTTTGTGATAATCATAAACAATGATGAAAGAATAAAACCTCTTACAAACTGGCTCTGAGCCAATCAGAGCACACTTGTGTGAGTAAAGGTCAGTCTGGAAGGAGAGGAAGTAATACAGCCCCATGTGAGCAAATGAAATTGGTAATCTAATTCTAAACCAGCCTCTATGTGAAGAATACACTAGCTATCACACTTGATCAGCAATCTGTATTGGAACACCCTAGGAGACATCCATACTGTTTGAAGATTGGGCTGATATACTCAGTGAAGGATGACTTTGAGTGTGTGCGTATATTTGTAGGTGTGTTTCAAGGAATTTGTACTCAAAAGCTACTTTTTGCAATATCAGGTTTCATTCTTTAGGATTTTTATTTTACTTTAATTTAAACTAAAAATTGCAGAGAACAGGAATGATTTTTTTTTGGTTTTTTCCTGTCCTGAAGTTTGTGCAATTGTCACACTGTCATTTTTTGATGTCTTCTGATGTTGTTTGTGAATTGAAAGAGGGCACACTCTTATAACTGCTAGATATTTTTCTTGTTTAGTGTAACATATCCTTCCTTTCATAGCATATGCTCTTGATTTCCTTTTTTCCTTTAGCACCATTACATGACTTTTTTTTTACCATGATGAATAAACTGCCTAACAGCTCCCATTCCTCACCTATCTACATCAAGTGAATTTTTATTGCTCCTTTGTATTTACTACATTACTGCTTCTTTCCATTAAGCTGAAATTTTGCCATATTTCTACAAGTTCTTTCCTTAAGGTTACTGCTACAAAATCTCTAATTGCTCCTAGCTCTCCTTCTAGGCTCTTTTCAGATGTATGTATTTTCTGAAGATCTGTGAGCAGTTCATAAGTACAGGGTTCCTTTGATATGAAAGCCAATTCCTCTCACACACTCCAAATACTACACATATGCATACTACATATACATACTAGAAATTAATCTTTTCTGACTTCCTTCCCAGAATCTTTATTGCTCCTGAGAATACCTCTTTCTTTACTGGTAACCCCTTTTTCCTACTACTTTAAGCTTTTGTATGTTGTGCATAATCTACCATTTAGTAGCGTGTATTCCTGATTTTTAAGGCAATGGAGAATGAATGCTATTTTTTTTCTTTTTTGAACTGTTTCTCAAGCACCATCCATCTTCTTGCAGTATATTCAGTTGTAATGGGTAAAAACAGTGTGCACTAAGGTTTGTAGTCTGCCTGCAAACTGAAATGAACAAATGTTTTTACACCAATGAGGGAAGGACAAACAGAGTCATGGAGAAATGCTGAAACTGAGTGTATGGAATAAAACTCAATATAATATGAAGCAAAGAACAATAACCTTAATTATTAATTGCATAACTATTATTGGTTTAGTTGGTGTAAGTGCATTTCCAACCACTGAAATCATAAGATGTGGGTCATGAATTTCACTATAGCACAAAGAATACGCTCAATCAATATATGGGTCTGACTGGAGATCCATTGTTGCTAAATACAATCAGAACATCCTAATGGTTACAAGCAGAGAAACAACTAAGCCATTGGCAAAGACAGACTTAGGCTTAACTAAGTAGCCTTCTGCTGTTCAGTGACCACAAGTTGTAGGACTTTCTGCTGAGCAGAATGGTGATCTGAGACTACCCATCTCAGCCCAAGGACATTAAATCAACTTTGTATCTATTCCCACTAGGCTTTATTTGATCTCTTCCTCGTGCTTGCCCTGCAGAGGGGTAGCTCAAAAGCTAAGTAGCAATATTTTACAATGTCAAGCAACCTGTCAAAGCTTCCCAAGGTTGCTCAGGCCCTTTGAAATCAGCGCAGGTGTTAAGAAGCTTGTTTGCTGTTTGGTTGGTAATGCCAACACCATTGCTCTTGCTGTATGAAGAATCTCACTTGCCAGTGCAAATCTGGTCATTTTGTTCCTCCTCAGAGTCCCCCTTTCTCTGCCTTCACCCATCCCATCTCCTCCTCAGTATCTTTATCCATTTTTTTTGTTGATGACACTGGCTGGACTGGTTAATTAGTCCTTGTCACCCCTACATAAACCTTGATCAACATGATCCATTGTAGAATTTTGTAAGGTTATAGTAAATGTGAACTATTCATGTCTCTTCTTTTTTTTTTTTTTTTTTTTTCACATTTCATTCTTCAAGGTTCAGTAAAAACTTAACATCAGGAAAAAATGCATATTATTTTTTGTTCCCCAGCAACAGGAAAGACGTCACCTCCGAGGTTGTGTCTCTCACTACTCTCTTCCTTCAATTCTCCTCTTTCTGCTTGAACACATATTAACTACAGCATTCAGAAGAAACCATTTCTGCAATCATTCTATGACTGCCACACAGATTTATTTGGGAAAGGCTATAGTTTTTCATCAGATTGAAAAGATTGATTTAGAAGCACCCACCCAAAGCTCACACATTCATTTGACAGGACTTCTTCCCAAGAAGATTCTATATGCTTGCAGGGTGCTCCAGTGCTCACAGTGTTTGTTCAGTCTAGGCATTCACACCTCAAGCTAAAATAGATCAAAGACAGCTTTTAAAATTAGTGTACAATTCATAAAATACAGCACTTGCTTCTTATGCTATGGCAACTCTATTGCTTGCTCTTGTGATTTATTTCAGCAGCTAAACTCAGGAATAGCCCTGTTTAATTAGTATTAGGTGCAACACATAGGTTGTCATCTGCCCTAGGAGGTAGAGTGCTGCTAAACATTTGTTGTTTACTCTTATCTTTATCCTTTTGCTGATTTTTTTTTCTTACTCTTTCTTTCCCAGATTTTTCACTAAGATGCAGTCCTCAGAGTCTGACAATATGTCAAGAACTTCCTGAAGTACTTATGGTGACGGTGGGGTAGAAAACTTTTTCAAGTTCATGTTTATTTTTTCTTGGCATTATTGTCTGTGTTCTTCCCATCCACTTCAAAGCAATTTTAAAACTTGTTAGCTAAAACACTGTGTACAACACCATGGCTAAAATAATTCTTCCAATAAATATCTTGGCAAAACGAACACTCCATGTTCAGCAGATGCTTTGTTTAAGATGCAGTTTATTTTGCATTAGAATTCCTGCCTCTTACTTAATACTCTTACTTTCTCTCTTACAGGTTTGCATGTGTGCATGTTCTCTCTGTGATGTAGGTGAATGTCTTCTTTAAACATCAGGTTGTTTCTTTTTCTTTTCCTCTTCTTAACAATAAACTCTGAAATCCTGAATATTATGTCCAGCTTTGAAACTAATGATGTCAGGCAAAGTTCAAATTGAGCAATATGTGTGACCATGAGACATTTTTAAGGATGACTTGCCAAGTCATGACCATCAAATCATTATGTTTTAGAGACTTAACACTGAAATCTTGCCAAGGAAAACAACTTCATGAGCTTTTATTACTATCTGCTCCTAAAGGAAGAATTATGATTCCATGGATCTTGCCTCTAAGCTCTTCTAATCATCTTTACTTTACTTGTTGCTGCCACAGGCCTTCACTATGAAAACAGATGAAGCAGAGGTGGCATCTGCTTTTCAGATACAGAGCAGATCAGTCTAATCCATTCTCTTTCAAATAAGGATTTTTTCTATAATGCGGAAGTCTGGTACATGGAACAGCTCTGGTGATTCATTAACTACTTTTTTTTTTACACGACACTACAATATGCAACATTTTTTCTGAACAGTGTGAAGAAAACATTCCTGTCCTGCTCCCAGATAGCAACAGAAACCTGCATTATGTATGAGCCTCATTCCCACCCTGCCTACATTACTTTTATAAACATTTCAGAATTCACAGAACTATACAGAATTCAGTTATTTAAACATGTGGCGGTTACATGAAAATGAACAAAATCAGATCACAACAGGAGAAGACACAATTCTATACACCCTCTTCCCACCATTATCTCAACATAATACATACATTTTTAGTGAAAATGAGCATCTGTCAAAATGTCTGAAATGCAAGGAGCTTCTAAGAAAAGGCATTAAGGTGAAGAGTCTGGGCACTTAGTCCTGTGGCAGTCTTGTTGCAAGGCAGAAGCCTGGACACTGGGACCCCTGTAGAACCTACCTGTTGTGAAACCAGGACCTCCATCAGTCACTGAAGGCCTCCTTGGTCCCTCTAAGGGGTCCTGGGTATGCAGCTCTTCTCTCAGGGTGAAAGAGTAGAGGATGCCATGGCTGAACCAAGGAGTTTATAGCTCAGTCTGACATCACTGCTTCCTTCCAGAAAAAAATGTGCATTTTTTTCAAAATTACTCTTCTGCCTAGATGTTTTCCTTCACAGAACATTTCAAATTTTCTACTCTGTGCTCCAAAGCATAGTGCTTTTCTGGGGTGTTGAAGTTTTAGAATGGAAAATAAGATTTTGGAATAGTGATGCATTAACTACTGCCATTGTAATGGTTTTGGCAGGAAAGCCAGGGAGTGAAGATACCTAGATCAAGTCTGAGGGGCAAAGAAAAAGCAAGGAAGATGAGAAATTAATGGTATTGGTGTTGTGCAAGCCTGTGAATACATGCACTGTTTATTCTTTTGGTCTATCAAATCAACACCCTCCTTGTATAATTAGCTCAACTCAACTTCATGCCCACTCTTCTTCTTCTGGTAACATATAGGAACTGCACAAAATGTTAAAACTCAGTGCTAATCTGAAAATAAGACAGTTCAAAGCCAACAACAAGGGACTACAAATACACAAGGAATTACAGCTACATTCCATAGTGTAGTTTTCAGGTAGGTATGTGGTCAGTCTCCCCAGTTTGAGTAGCCCAGGCTCAAGCTGCCTCCCATGTGGGGGATGCATTGCTGAACCTGGACACTGAGCCTCATCCCTCACCCTCCTATCTGATTTTACAAGGCTGATGCTGGTCCCCAGATTTCCAATCACATTGTAGAGCTTGAGCCTCCTGGCCTGTCTTCACGTCCTCCCCTTTCTCATGAGTGTATTTTGCAAAAGAACCTGCTATTCTTCCTGCTGAAAAGATACTCATTGCTCTGTGCTTTTTTTTCTTTTCTTCTAGAAACCTCCATTATCTGCAATGCAGTCCATTCTGCTGGAACCAGCTGCTCCTTGCAAACGGATGAGGCAAAGATTTATTATCATCAGAACACATGGTAATTAGAAAATGGACTAATGGAAACCATTAATGTCCTCCTCTCAACAGTCAGATGAATGGTAGATCAATGCAGTATATTAATATATTGGAAATGATTTAAGATGATAAAAACATTAAGTCTCAGATATTTGATGGGAAGAAAGCAAGCAAGACAAGGACAACACTCTTACACTCTGCTGCACCTAGGGAAAAAAACCCCACCATAATTCCAGACATATTTCCTGTCTGGGATTTTGATATCTTTAAAGAGATAATATTGAAAAAACTGCTCTGTATCCTTCCATTATATCATCTAACTTTGATATTAAACAGTTTGTCTCCTTAGAAAGCAGACCTTATTGCCTGTAACATGAATACATGAATAAATTCTTTGTATTCTATGGGTAAAATAATATTACTCAGAGTTTGCAGAAAATAATTGTTACTTTTTAAGAATCAATGACTCTTTTGTTTGCAGCTTGTGTATAAGATTGTAAAAAGAAATTACTAAATATGATTGTTATAACAGTTGCAGCACCCACACGCATTCTACATAAACCTCAAAGGAAATCCTCAAAGAAGAGAAGAAGAAAACTATAAAGGAAAATAACTGCACAAGTATTTTATATTACCCTGGCATCATGCATAAAAATAACATAATGTCTGAAGTGAATGATTCTTAAGCATTAGGGAATAACAGAATTTTTTATGTGGTCACATTTCTTGGAAAATATCAGAAGCCTTAGGATTCAAGAAATTTTCCTTCTCCGCTAAAATTTTGCAAAGGTCAATCCATTCCCATTTTCAGGACTTAATCAAAATTCTTCAATAAATTCCTATTGAATTGCTTTGTGTTGTTACTTGTGGGAGCGTTTATTAAGGCCTGATGATGATTTGAACTACCACAAATCCCATAAATGTGAGGTCAGAAAGGTTACACCATGGCACTTCAGTGAAGAAATGAAAACAAACCATAAATTATCTCCACCAGAAGGACAGCATGTTCAGCCAGATGTCACAGGCTTTGTCTTTCAATTGCTCACTGCTCTCCAACACTCTATCGTGTTGCTTGGTTTTAATCATGTGCACTGTGATCAGGACAACTCAAGACACACATGTCCTTGACATGCCAAACTATAGCTGGGTAACTGGGGGAATTCTAATAGGTTGGATACAGTAAAATATGTTGCTGACTTTGTTTTTTTCAAGTTGCAACTAGCAGAGAAAAATGTAGAAAAATATCTATGGTTCACTTAATTTGGAATGAGGTTATTGACAAAGAGGGGCCAAAATAATCTTGTCTGCTAGTGTACTTAGTGCATTCAAAAAAAAAAAAAAAAAAAATTGAAGCTAGCAAATTTAAGAAGCTGTTTCTTATTATTTCTGGAATTTATAAAAAAACACAGTGGGGAGGACCCTGTCTAAAGGAGTCAATGTCATACCATTATGACAGGTACTAATTTGTTTCATAATAAGGTTGGATGGTATAAGTGCCTTCATTGCTGTTAAATCATACTTCGGTATAGCTAAGTCTGCCATTAAAATAATGTATTACTGACAGAGACAGTATTTATTTAATTTAATATTATGGCACATATTTCAAGCAGGACAAGAAGAAATACAGTCAGACCTTCCCCATGGCCAGGAAGTTTATTAGCATTGTCAAAGAGAGTCAGAATCAAACTGTACCCATTAACACCAAACCCACTAGTATTATGGGATGTTTTATACCAAGAGAGAGTATATAAAGAACAGAAAAGTCATGGAACTCTTCTGGTCCGTTGAAAGCATAGTGATGCCGAGGGAGGGAGCTCAAAAGGTGCAGTAGAGATTCTGGAATATGTGGTTCATATTCCAGAGGAATTTATGTTCAATTGAGGAACCTAATTCTGGTTCAGGAGAGATGGTAATGTCTCAAGGCTAAAACATTGCCTTTCATCTCCAGGTCTTTGGTTCAAATTCAAACTAAGGCAATTGTGACAAAAAAATATATTGCCATCAGATGCTGGCTTCTACAAATCAGGAATTTGGCCCATGTCAAGATGCTGTCAGTGAGGTAAGGCTGCAGCCACCGTTAACCAGCCCGTGCTTGCATGCTGCCTTACAAAGGAATTCAAGACCTGAATGATTTGAGCAAAGAAAGAGCTTTTAGAGCTGAGAGTGGTTTCTCTTGTGGAGTTGGGGTATCCTATTTGAACAGGATTGGGAAAATTTGCAATGATGCCTGCACTTGGTACTCACTTTACTGATGATTTTCAAGGCTGTCAAAATGCCAGCTTCTGCAATAGTTAAGAAAAGACAAATCAAAGTCTGAATCACTGAATATAATAACAGAGGAATGGTGAGATGAAGTTACATTGGAAATGAAATGAGCACAGCAAGACCAAACTAGGGAATCACCTGTGTGTTTCTTTGACAAGGAAAAAAAAGGCACTGGACTGCTCATACATGCTGGACAACATGCAGAATGTGAAGCTGTGCTCTGTAAGATGGATCTGTGACAGTTACAGTGATCATAAGGCAACACTGACTTCTTGCTCTCAGATCCAGATGTCTGAGTGTTTCATGTATATTTGCTCCCTTTTTAAAAAATGTCACTCTTGGTTAATTTCAAAATATAAAGCAAGATTATCCAGTCTGATTGTAGGCAAAAATATGAGAGGAAGGATTATTACTGAGGGGAATGAGATCCAGAAGGAAAAACTATGGACCAGTGCCAGTAGCTGTCATACAAGAACCAATTTAAAATGTGGAGGTTAAAAAAGAGCAGCCTACTAGCAATTCAGTCAGGATTTAAGCTACAGTTATGCAAGTTCTGGGCTTTAACTGTCAAAAAAAGACTTGTTGATACAGGTTAGAGGAAATGAAATGAGTGTTGATTGTGTTTCACATCTTTTCTTAGACATGTGAGGACAGATTTGTAAAGGTATGTAGGTACCTGAGGAATCTGATAAGGGCTCCTCTCTGAAAACACACAAGGGCCAAACCCACAGAAATTAATTAGATACTGACACTCAATTAAGATTTTTTAATTTTACTAGAGACAGGTAAATACTAAATGTTTCCAATGATCAGGGGCTACATGTCTATCAGCATCTGTGGCCACCTAAACATCTTGTAAAACCTGGCCTCCACTGGACAATTTCTATTTGCACATGCCAATTACTGAGCAGACTCAGTTCTTGCTCACATCTCTGGAATTTGCTTTGTGGGAGCAAAGAGCTCCACATCACTGTTTTCTCCATTTTCAGAGTACTGGAGCTTATTTCCCTCTCTGAATTATTTCCCTCTCTGCTCTCCCTCTTCTCTGTGCAGTCCATGGGGATGTGGGAGGAGCAGAGTACAGTGCTGGTGGCGGGGAGTGCCTTGCCCACAAGAGAGGACAGGGCCTGTTCCTATTCCCCAAACTGCAACTAGCATCAGCAGGGCTCTGCTGAAGAAAAATATCTTGGGAGAAGTGGCAGGAGGGTCCTTGGAAGAGCTTGCCTGTTGCCTGGGCTGGTCACCAGAAACTTCGTGCTAGAAAGAGACAGAAGAGGTGAGTTTCTCTCCACTTCTTCAGATGCCTCCTTGCTGGATCCTAGCATTAAATACCTGACTACGTTTCTCCCTAAAATTTCCCTAAAATTAAACTAGACCTCACCAAACAACACAAAGCAGTGTGAGGCACTTAATCCAGATGAATAGCACAGTCTCACCAGTTACAGCTTCAGGTGTAACTTAGCACAAAAAAAAGGGGGGTTTTATGTTAACAGAATAAAGGATCTTTTCAGTCATATTTCTGTGATTTATGCTACCAAAATACCAACAGAATTATTTCTCTTGTTCCTTTGATGTTTCTGATACTGTGTTTTTGAGGTTTACCATGCTCATTAAAAGACAGCCAAATTGAACTCATTTTTAGCTCCACATTGTTTCTTATAGATGTTTTTCTGTGTTTTCAGGAATATAAAACTGCATGCTTATACCATGTGTCTGTCTTTTACATACTAGCAGGAAAAACTGTAATTCACCAAGTGCTACTGAAATAAGTGATTTGCCTTCTAGAAATGACCAGCTGGGGAAAAACCTGTCTTACTAGCTTACTAGCTATGAAGTCAGGCCTTCTGAAAATGCTGTAGATGGAGAAACCATAACATCTTCATGCTTATGCTCAGTCTTTACATCAAGAAGTGATGTCAGCTCCTTCTGGCTTCTGCAAGCTGAACACCTTTGGGTAAACTGAACGATCCATTTGCCCATAGTTCCATCAGACACTGCAGAAGACCAGTCTATTCTGAATATTTAATGTCCCTCTCTGTTTATCTTATACTTTGAAAGCTGATGCTAAGCCTTCCAATGCTCCAGGCAAATCATCAAATATCTGTTCTCCCCACAGGCACCCAGACAAAAATAGTCATGGACTGCTTTGTTGATCCTGCTGTTTGGCTGCCTTGGAGATAAAACAGTTTTTACAGATTCAGGAGTGATTTTGTTCTAAGCTGTGTTTAAATATAAGAGGGTTTTGTTCTGTTTTGTTTTGGTTTTGTTTGAGAAGCACAATCAAAAAAAGAGAATAAAAATTAAGATTTTTGAAAATCGTGATGTTAACCTTTTTATTGACACAATGCTTTAGGGAGTTAAGACAAGCACCTTGAGGAACCAGTTGCTCAAGCTGCTTTAAATCAATGACACTTTCACTTTTTGCATTACCTTGGAAGTCTCTAGCAAGTTTCTTCCATGTAAAAATTCAGCCTGCCTCACCAGGCTGAATACAGCTGCAGCTTTATTTTGCAGTTTTTCCTCTGCCACTGGACAGGCCCTGTAAAGTGCTCATTCACTGAGATATTTCTGCTCTGTTGTATTAGACCACTTACTAGGCCAGTTGGCTTATGATGCTTGCCAATTGTGAAGTTTTCCACTAACTATTGAAAAGACTATCAGAAAAAAAAATTGAGACATGCTTTTTTGCTCTACCCCTTTGTCATAGCTCCTACCAGGCATTAAAAACACCCTAAAATCAAACAGCTCCTAATCTAGCTGAGACCCTTGAGGACTAATTTGTTTGAAAATTATCTTTTTAAAACTCTTGTCTATATCAGCTACCATTGAATCAGGTTGAAAGGAAAGTAGGCAGACAGTAATTTACACAGAAATCATAATTTCTTCCAATATATGAAAGAGAGGCTCACTGAGATATCATCCAGCTTACTTCTTACCTGGCAAATATAATATAGGAATATATTTTTAAGTGCAGCATGGATGCAGAACCTGAGCTTTATGAAGCTGAACAGCTGAGCTCACTTTGTAGATCAGTGGAAAGCCCTATTCCTCTAATTATGAATCTGCTCACCAGGAGGCAGTTGTCAGCTTTATCTTACCTGCAAGTAACTCAAAATGTGTGAGTATTTTGGTGCATGCGAGTTCAGTACAGCTGACACACAACAGATGGCAAGAGGGAGTCCCTACTCAGAGGGTGCGCAACCCCAAAGTAAAATCCATTTTGTTATAAACCAGGGAGTTGCCAGGCAGAGCCTATGAACATGTCTGCAAGGTGCCAAGAGAAACTAGATTACAGCTACTAACTTTGCCTTTTTTCCCATGGCCTAAGGGATGCTGTAGTTTAACCAGCTGTGCTGACTCATTAGAGGTTTGCTTTCAATTCTGCTATTGTTCACTGCAACTAAAAGTATCAAAAACTAGGTACTGAGGGACAGCACAGCAGGCAGCTTTTAGCTCTTGGCTATTTTACAACATCTAGGAGCAAACCTCTGCAGGAAGCTGAAGGGTGAGAATTAAATTTGGAACATACCTTGCAGAAAAGGTAATTTGACTTGTTTGCAAAGTAGTACCTAAACAGAGGCATTTCCCGTTCAAAAAGAGCCAAAGACATTCAAAACTGAAAATTTACACAGAAACCCAGGTGACTGCATGTAACCAGGAAGCAGGTGCTAGTTTTAAGCAAACCTCAGGGCTTGTTTAATTGAAGCACATCTGGTCTTTAAAAGTAAGCCCAGGTGTTTGCATTTTAATTGCACAAATCTATCCTGCTGCCCCATGTTATACCCCGGAAAAGTCAGAAGTCACTCCGAGATAGCTGTGCTATTAATACAGGTGTTGCTAGTTGCTCACATGTTGGTCATGAAATAACAAGTTCAGAAGTATGCCATTGTCTCTGTTTACTCTTGTGGTTCTTTGTCATATTTAATTTCAGAAAGATACTCTTGTTAATTAATTTTCTACAGTTTTGAGTTCCTTTGACTTTATAGTGTAGCAGTATCTGCTGTGATCATAATTTTGTTCTATGGACTGGCAAAATGGGTGTCATTGATCTTTAGAAAGTTTGTGAAAATTCTTTGGCTATTTTTGGATCACTTTGTGGACTAAGCTGGAAAATATGAGAGAAGGAGAAAAACATATTTAAATGCAAAATTTTTTGATAGCATGTTGGGAAATCAGAGAAGTGAAGAGTCAGTTAGGTGAAGATTTATTTGATGAAGACTATTAAACAGTTCTAAAAATAATGAAAGATTGATGCATTAAATAAAATTCAGTGATAAGCATTGAAACTGACAATGGAACTAAAATTCCTTGGATTAAGATAAAAATATTCACTAAACCTATTTGAACCATTACTAGGTATTTGGGAAGGAAAGGTGTCTGTCTAGAGAATCATCTGGACAAGAACAAAGCAGGTATTTGTAGGGAACATAGGAACCCAAAAATTTGAAGGCTGGAAATAAATAGCTGTTTTAGTCAGAAGGATATTTGCATGCTGCCAAAGACTCTAATCTAAGAACCTAGAATAATATTTTACAAAAAATCCCAGCTAGTTTATGGATCAAAAAAGCCCACAACAGTGAGGTATGGATTTTCTGTGGATGCTTTGGTAAGGTGACTAGAGAGTGTGGAGTTTTAAATTATCTAGAAAGTAGGGATATCAATGTTAGGCTACACTTTACATGTTTGAAATGGGTTTTTTTTGCTTTCAAGGTTTAGTTAGTTGGGGGCAGGGGAATTGTAGGATATTTTTTTCTTTAAGTTTCAGCTCCTGAGCTGGCCTTCTGATTGCAACATATTTCTCATAGTATCCTGTGCAGGTGGCATACTTGGAATTGAGCCGATTTAATAACTGAGGGATTTAAATCAGATTTAGAGATAAAAATAAGGATAAATTAAGTTAGGTATATTTCCTTCCTGCCTTTATCTATGTAACACTTCACTATAGAAAAAAATTATGGAGGAATGAGACATTTTCAGATGACAGTAAAGCATCCAAGAGATATAACCATAAGTGAGGAGGGAATATATGTTTCAAAAAAATATACTTTTTAAAAATGTATTCTCTTTTCAAACCTGTCCTCTGCTGAGAAGGAAAGCCAGGTGAAGAAAAGGTTTCCTGTGGAATTTAGAGATGGCAGAATCATCCTGAACAATAAAAAATGCTTCTCACAGGAGTGCAAATCACTAAATGCATGAAACTAAGAGAGAGTCTGACAAAATCAGATGATGTTTGAAGACATATAAATAAAATTTAGGGCTGAGAAAAGGCAGGGGTAGGATGAGGAGCTGTGCTTATATGAGAAGTTTCATGAATCTGGAGAATGCCTGACAGGGGCTGAGCAAAAAAAGGACTGTTTTAGCTATGGGGACCTCATTGTGAGGCTTTGACAGCAGGCTTTTTGAAAAGGATAGAAACTGAAGTCAGAACCAAATTAAAAACCAGATTTAGGTTATTCAGCACAGTTATCATCCCAGTGACAAATGTGAGAACCGAGCAAGCACAAATACAATGGAAGGTATTTAAATTTGGATGGGTCTGAAAACAAAAGCTTGATGAGGTTCATAAATGTCAAATGAACAGATGGAGCTGAGAATGAAATCAGCAGGGAGATAAGGCAGAGATTGCTGTGTGCAGGGGTGGAAAACAGGAAACTCCAGTCAGTGGGTTACAGTGTGAGGATGAGGGACGAGGGACTGCCAAGATAAGAGCTGAGACAAAGGCAGTGCTCAGGCTGCAAGGAAGAGCAGAGGTCAGAGAAGTCAGTTATGGGAAGAAAGACCCCTGCGCACAAATGCTGGGACCAGACAGACGGGTCAGGAGTGGGCTGTGTGTGGGATCCAGCTCAAGCCAGGGGGCAGGTGAGTTTCCCTGCAGATCCCTTTGAGAGTTTGTGTGTGGGACCATTGCATCCCCAGGTTTCATCACCAGCCCATATGTCCCTGACAGGATGCTCCAGCCTTACACACAACTGTTGCTGAGGGGTAGATTTATAAGTGGCTGTGCTGCCAGAGCTCCTGGAAAGTAAGAGCACTTGGTGGGCTGTGCTTGCATTCAGGGTCTTGTGCAACACAGCTGTGTCCTGCTCCCCAGGGTCACATTGTGCCAGAAGCTGGATAATAAACAAACCTACAGATTTTTGTCCTGGTGAGATGAGGCCTTTTGTGGGAGGAAGGGGGAAAGGGGTTGGTTTTTGTTTGTTTGTTTGTTTGTTTGGGGGTTTTGTTTGGTTTTGGTTTTGTTTTTAAAAACTAAAAAGGAAAAAAGAAAAAAAGTAGCAACTTCATTTACTTTCAGGCCAAGTGCTCCCCAGCACCATGCCCTTTATGAGGATCTCTTGATCTCTTGAGATTCACCTTTAGTTTTGTGCTGTCTACCATGAAAATTTAGCCTAATGAGTGCATATGCAATGCAATGAGCTGCCGGTATAGAATCCTCCCAGGGAAATGACATCTTCACTGTAAAGCTGAGCTGCCTCATAATCCTCATGAGCAGTCTGGTCTACCTTGATGATGCTTTCCAGTAACTCCTGTACAACAGAAGTGTGCTACTGGCACAGATGGCTATTGTAATAGTAATACACCTGTAATTTTCCTTCCTGTGGATTGCAGCAGGTTTCAATGGGATGTTCACTGGCTCTGAAAACTAGGCCGAGTGCACAAGTATATATTGCCTTCTCTCGCAGCATCAAACAGCAAGGTTGTGTCTATGTGTTTATTTACTTTACAAGCAGACATACAATTTATATATTCTATTTATTGTTAGGTTGCTTGATTTGCTTGTACAGTCCGATTGACCACAGCACAAAAAAAAATAGACGAGGGAACTGTTCCAAACCTTCACCTTTAGAAGAGCCCTGCAAAATTTAAATTAATTCGTCATCTTCATATTAATTTTTTTTTTTATTCTTTTTTTACTTTATTCTTACTTTGTTACAACCACATTGCTTGAAAATAATGTGGTCAAAGAATAAGATGTTCCTTTATGTTTCTAGATAGTTTAACCAAGTTAAAGTACATTGACTATGAGCATAGTTGCTTGCTGTCTTTGGACACTGTCTAGGAAAGAGTACTTAATTCTCAAGCAGCTTGTAAACTGTACTGCTATGCCTTCTGTGTCTTGGAGAATCGGATATGATTTTACATGCCTCAAAACTCAGCAGGTAAGAAATTAGGATACCACACTGATGAATGCTGCTCCTTCACACAGTTATAATACTAAGGCATAGTACTCAAAGCAGTTTATTTTATTTTATTTTCCTTTTTTTTTAAACACAAAATTGCAATTCTGACAAAGTGCCTGTCTTTTAAATCACACACACAAAGTACAGGAAAGTAAGACAGAAATAAAAAATATGCTTAATAACTCTAAACACTTTTGTGTTTAACTGCTTCTGAAACAGGCATGTCTGTTTTAAGAAGTAGTGTATTAAAGCTTCTGTGACATTCTAGAATAATCACTGTATGTTGTGAAGAAAAATGAAGTAAAAAAAAAAAGTTCTATAAAGAGTAAATGTTTTTTGCATCCAGATAAAAGCATGTGTAGATGAAGGCTGCCCTGGAGTTTCAATTTCACTATAAATTGTTCTAGTCCAATATTTCACACTCCTTACACTCATTTCAAACTGAATTAAAATTCAAATTAGGATTAACCACCCACTGAGTCTGGCACGACAATAGAAGTAGTAACTAACTTTTTTCCTACATGTTATTAGCAGAAGGAATTTCAGTTAAAGAGGTTTACTTAGGTTACAAAAATATGATTTTTAGTTCTTGACTACCTGCTTTTTATCGCTTTCTTATCAATGACTGAAGTTTTCACACACTGCTGTGGCCCAGGATGATCTTTATTCAAAAAATATTTTAAATAGTATGTAACTGACATACTGATGAACAAATGGAGAACTGACACAGCAGGACAAATAGATTAGTTTGATTTGTTGAACTGGAATCTAGTACTGAGAGAAAAAAAGAAGCAATTTCTCATCTATTAATCTTTCACCTTTAATCACTTAGTCTAAACTTTTAAAAGTGTACAAAGGCAACAAATATTCACAGGTGTTTACAATGTTTGTCTTCACATTTAAGGGAACCTTTTCTTTCTTTTTTTTTTTTTTAATGATATTTTGAATGGCTGGAGCAAAGGAATAAAGAAAAGATTTAAGTCTGAATTATCAAACACAGAATTTAAGGGACTGAATAGTGGGGTTTTATCCAGCCAAAGTTTCAGATGTTAATGTGTCAATGGATGGCTGAAACTTGCATGTTTCAGTCAACATTAAACACAACTACAATATTAAATACAACTACATAAAATTACTGTTATTATTAAGCTTGAGAAGGAATTTAGCCAGGTTAATCAATCTTCATGCATGGGTATCTGCACATACAATATTAATAATGAGATCATAAAGGTATTTTCTCATATATACAAATATCTTTAGTAGAGTTTGCAGATACAGTAGAGCTGTAGCCCCAAAATATTTTGACATAGCCTGAAAAAGTTATGAAATGGTCTGTCAAACTGTTTTATTTAAGTGATATTCAATTTATATTCAATAAAATCCCAATTGTTTTTAATAAAGATTAATTTTACCTTTGAGACAAGTGCAATATATTATTTCCCCCAAATTGCAAGAAAACCGTGACACTACTCTGTGTTAGTGAATGAACTGTTTATCTTAATCTTGCTATCTTAAGAAGAAAGCACTGATGAGGGCATTGGCCTCTTGAAATGTGATCGAAGACCTCATCAGAGACTGCATGTATGTGTAAGTATTGGCTGAGCAGTAACTCAACATTAGCACAAGATGGAGATAATGGGATGATTAAAACAGAAGTTTGACAAAGACTTACAATTCTTGTTTTTATTTTATTACCCATGACTTTCAACAGAATTGTATTGTCATATTACATAATTTCTTACCTAGGTGTAAAAAGGTGAACTTCTTCTGAGTTTTAAGCACAACTGAAATCCCTAGCTAGGAGCTTGGTCAATTAACAAGGAGTTTCATCCTTTTGGAGTAATACAGTTGCATTTCTAAAAGTGTTCCCTCCTTTCTCATATATAATATAGATAGAGAGGATACCAGTATAACTTGTATAAGCTGTGACTGGCATCACTGAAATTGTGCAGATGCAGGGAGACTGTTTTTGCAGAAGTAGAGCTGTAAGTTACTGGGCATTCTCAAGGGAAGATTTTGTGACTGCATCCTCCTTTCCTTCTTTTTTTTCCTAGGAGGCATCATGGTACAAGAAAAATAAGATCACATCTCATTGGGAAAACCACTTTTAGACAATAATTCCTTCAATAGCTAACATTCTATTAAATTATGAACCACTCATCTTTCAAGTTACCTATTGCGCCAACTTGAAATTTTTTTCTCAATGCTCTATTTGTTAAGACATAATGTTCATAGAACATCCTGGAATCACAAACAGTCCTCTGATGTAAAACTAAACAAAACAAATACCCCACGAAAACTGATTTCCTTAATTTTCTCTTCACAATACTGCTACATTTCTATAGAATTACATCCAGTCCAGAGAACAAACTATGCAGCAGCACTTTTTTCCACGCATTCACAGATTCTATTTTCTTTGAATAAAATTTTCTCTTGTGCAATGAGCCTGTTTGGGACCTTACATTACCTTAATTGTATGTAATATTTCTGGGGTGAGTGGTCAAACAGCACAACAGTCTTCAGCAGCATTCTGCTAATTTTCAAATTGTCCTAAAGAGATCTTGCTCACACATGGAAAAAAAGCTCGACACAAGGGATAAGGCCAATATTTCTCTCCAGTACCCATGGGCATTACACATAAATTTGTTCTCAACTTTACCTTGCTTTCCATTTGCACTCCTTGCTCATTTTTTGTCTCAGATTACTGCTGGAAGCTACACATTTTAAGTGAGTATCTCCAGGTAACCAAAATGACTGAACTTGCAAATGTGAAATCTTTTCTATGATGGTTGAACACAGATGGATTTAACATATTCATCAGTGATCGCGTTGCATAACATGAAGGCTGCAGATGCAAGAATAAACAGTAGATATGACTTTTAAAATATGTAACTCTTCCTCCAACAAAGTGCAAGAATTGGTTTGAGCTGTATCACAATATTATAGAATAGTTAGTGTTGGAAGAGACCTCTGGAGATCATCTAGCTCATCCCCACTGCTACAGGAGATTCACCTAAGGCAGTGATGTTTGATGGCTACTCTCAGGGGTACTGACTGACAGGTGAGATGTTCCTTTCCATTAGCACAATTACCGCATGAATTGCAAGGCAGCTGAAAGTGGGTCATGGCCATTGCACTGTGAATAGGATCTGTGGTCTTGCTAGAAACCATCCAAACACATGGACTCAAGACTGTGATACCTGGCTGGCCTTAGTCTTCCACCATCCAGTAATATGTTTAAATAGAGAATTTGAAGGATGAGCTGAGCTAGCTAATATTCCTCAATGTAATTCCTGTACATCTGACAAAACCTGAACAGGACAATTTGAATTTCACATTGCTAAAGTTATAGAGGTCCAACTACTTTCTGTCAGGTGAAGTGCAAAGAATTACACACAGGAATAATTTGGGAAAGCTTTCCCAGAATTTTCCATATGATTGCAGGACGTTTATGAATGGCTAAAATAAGAAATTTGCCAAATGAATGTTTTTCTACAAAGTATTTGCTTGTTTCTATTTAGTCTTATAAAGCTGGTTAGTCCACTTGCCTTCCAAGCTCACATTTTATTGTGGACCTATAAACAGACTGAAAATGGCTAGCTAGTTAGAGACAGATGGAATACAGGGATTTTTTTGTTCCTTTTTTTTTTTTAATTGAGAAAACGGGTATCCAAATTAAGTGTTCAAATTACCATGACCAACTCATGTATGGTATTTGCATGACTTGCTAAGGCTTTTGCAGGTTTCAGGAAATTCATTTGCCTTTCAAAATGGAGACTTCTGTGTTCAAATAGAGCACTTACCCTTCAACTCAGTAGGTGCCTGATGGAGCTGAACAGCTGCACCAGCTTGAAAAGAGTTACTATTGTGCATTGAACATTATGGTCCTGAAAGCAAGAACTGACTGCTGCCAACCCACATGGCTCTTCACATTCACTGCTGGTAAGTACCCTCCAGTTGAGAAAGTGATGCCGAGCATTTTTCTCTGGCTTGCTTTTCCCCATGGTTATATACCTCTATGGACAAAGCTTTTCTCCTGCAGTTACTATCCTGGAGTTAGGAGGACTGTAAAGGATGCTCTTATGGGTGATAGATGTGGAAGACAAAATGCTGACCTCTGACACATTGTCATTTACTCCTTGCTTTTACTGTGGCTGTAATCCCTTGATGACACCAGGCTTAGGTAGCATTAAATACTCACTATTTAGTCCACACAGTCCATCCAAGGACGTTGCATTGCAACGGCTGACTCGTTTTGAGTGCCAAGCGCAAGAGCGCTCGTCACAAAAAAATAATGCTATATTCAAGGGCACTCCATGTAGTCTTCTACAGGCTCTTTAAAGCATTGTATTCTAACTAGGCAGGAGGCTCCTATCTGATGATGACCAATGCTGGCTCCTTGCTCTGCCGGCTGGCAGGTGCGGGTAGTCCTGTGGAGGCAGCACAATCAACCCCTGTGGAGGAAAGAGTCCTTCACACCACTCAATGGCAATCTCTCCTGCCAATTAAGGGGATTTGTGGATGAACTCCAAGGGGAATTGCAACCCATTTGCCTTGGCTGGGCGAATGGAGGCTCTGGTCTGTGCAGGCAGGGCAATAGACAGGAATAAAAGGAAAGGGTTGTTTGCAAACAGCTCTCTTTTGGGAGACGTAGATGAACTGGAGGCTATTCTAAGCTTAAAAACAAAGCAGAACTTTTGAAAGGACAAGAAGAAATTTTTAACCCTTCATGTCTTCCTACACTAGCAGGCACTTGGAGCACAGTACAGCATAGTATTTTTAAATACTCACGTCTCCATTACGGTATATAAATGAAACTTCACTGAGAATTTGTGCACTGTTCATTTGCTTTTGGTCATAATGACATGGTTTTGACATTCATGTCATGAACACAAGTCTGGAGCAAAACACAGCATCAAGGCAAATGGATAAACAGCAAAATTAATGTCTTCTCTGAGTGTAGGAAGTAGAGGGGAGCCCAAAAAAACTTAAGTTTCCCACCATCAGTCAGAGCAAATTTAAATATCATTTAGTGATTTTAACTGTATGCATGGAATATATCTGGAAAACACACCGATATTTGACACTTACCCCAAAAAAGGTAGGATTTGTATTTTTTGGAGGTTATGTCTTTACACCAGCTCATCTGCTGTTCAGCATCAGAGGAGCTGGGCTGTGCTTCTTCTAAGGTAACATCTGGGTTAAGTGAAAACCAAGTAGAGAGGGAATTTAGGCTATCTCTGCCTAAAATCAGAAATGTTATCCCTCCTTCTCACTTTCAGAGCTTGGCTTAGTCAAACCAGTGAGGCTGTTTTGTAGTGCTGCTCTCTGATAGATAAATAATCATTACTACCATATGTTTTACAGAATGTGAGTTTTGAGATGGCTAACTTGAAAAAAGCCTTACAAAAACAGGAATGGGTACGACAGTTTCTGCATGACCTGATATTTTTCACTTTAAAATACTGCAGGTAAGGCTCATTTGTCATGAATCATTGAACCCATGCTTTCTCTTATGCAGTCCTGCCATCAAACCACCCTCTCTTTCATATCTAGCAAAAAATCAGTGAAAGTAATTTTTCTGAAGTCAAATGGTCCTTAGTCAACCCCAAGGTGTTCTGTTGCTCAGTGGCAACATTTCTGTCTGCATGAATGAAGGAATAGAGGATATAACCTGCTAGTTGTTCTGCATATTTAATTCCTGTTCTCTAAAAAGGCTTGTCTCATTATATTGAATTTTAAAGCGGGAAAAAGTCTACATCTTAGAAGTTAGAATGCATAGAGGATAAATAGAGTATCCATTAAACACTTACAAAAAAATAGTAATGGTTTTACAATTTTGTGTCTTCCAGACAGGAATTCTGCATTTGCCCTCCCTACAAAAGGGATCTCCCCTTATAGTGATCTCCATCATTTTGGCTATTGAGATCTCAGAAATCCTTTTCTATTCATGGTGAGGGGTGGTAGCATTAAAATAATGTTTTAAAGAGTTAATCATAATTTTATATCGCTATCAGACTTGTATATCTCTGTTGGCACCAGGTACTAGTAGAATTAGGTCCAGTGTTACATTCTACAGTAGCATATCTTGGCTTCTAAGAGAAATACAGCTTGTATATCTGCTGTTAAGAAACAGGATGTCCTGACACAGGACCTCTAGAAGGTATCTGGACCGCTCGAGGATGTGCTTGTGCGCAGCAAAACTGTATTGTGAACATGGCATGGAATCAGCTCCTCAGAAATTCCTAACAGTGATCTTCAAATTATCTTTGCTGCCCTCTTCCTATACACATCCATCATCAATAATGAGATGACTAGATTTTCTTTTTTTTCCCTATTGAAGTGCATTGTTAATTACAGGATTATCCTGACCACTCCAGGACATGTAGGCAGCTGGTCTCACTGCTGTGTGTGGGTAATAAACACTATGCACATTTCCTGTTTCCTGATCTCACACTGCGTATATTTATAAGTATGTAGATTTAATGGTTGATTTCAACGTTTATCATTGTTTCCCAGATCATTTCCGTCTTTCCTTCTCCCCAAAGAACATTCCTTCCTGAATTGTGTCAAAGTAAAGTACATTTCTGGGTGGTGAGCATTTGTTTCCGGACAGGTAACACCCAGCAGAAGCAGATAACTCCACAGAGTTGATGTTTTCAGCATGCAGATATTTTTGCAGAGCCACTAAATCCCAACACAGCTCCTGCACATCCTACTAATGTTGGCATAAAACCAACTCTTTGCCAGCTGGTACGGATCAAACTTTTTTACTGTTCGTTTTACTGTGAGGTACATATCATATGGCAGTTAGTGATGTGCTTAAATGTAAAGAAAGAAAGAGATTGATCCAGACAGTGAAGTTTCATCTAATCCTTCATCTTTGCCTATGTACTATATTTCCAGAGATTCATATAGTTTTTCATGTCTGGCATAAATGTAGTGGTTCTCCATTGCACATTGGATAATATGTGCGAATGGCACTAACAGATGCACAGAAGTTTTGTTTTATTGGAAGCTTTATTGTTATAAGCTTTGCATATTATATTTTTTTCTTTTTTGGGATAGGTTTTTCATACTCTTCAAGATTGGGGCTCTTATTTTTTATCTTGTCTTAGGCAAGTTCTTATATTAAAAAGACAATTGTTTTTTTCAAAATAAGACCTTGTTTCTGTAGAAAAAAATCTTAGTGTTGGCAGAAGATGATATTTTGATAGCAGTCTCCACTGTCTTCTTGTTCCTAAGTGAGCTCTTCCTGCGTGGATGGGAGCCAGATCAACACACATCCATGATTCTCTATTGACCTACTCCTGGAGGTACAGCTTTCAAAAAGAATTTTTTATTTGTACAGTCTTGCTTTGGATCCAACTTGGATATTTAAAAGTTTTTTGCTTATCTTGGAGATCTGAGAAAAGTCCATTTCATAAAGGGCACTGATGCAAATTTGTTCAATACTGCATTCTGATTTCATTGATTTAAATGTTTACCTCCACACGAAGGACTGTTTAGGTGATTGGTTTTCTCAAAAGTTTTAACATTCAGCCAAACTGTGTCTTCCTACTCCTACCAAAAAAATAGTTTTCTTACTTTTTCTGTCCAAAAATTGCAAAAGCAGTATTATTAAGTTTTAGTGTCCTTTTTTTCAAGTAGTGATGTAGGGGTGTTGTGTCTTGGGGATTGTCGCTCGCGTGCCAGGGGTCAGGGCAGGAACAGACAAGAGGCAGGATTGCAGCAAAGGCAAAGAAGCGCTTCATTCAAAAGAACTGCGCGGTTTTTATAGAGAGGTACAGATTCTATTATATTGGCTAACTAACAGAAACATCTTTATCACACACTGTACTTGAGAGGAATGGAAAAACAAGGTAGAAAAACAAGGTAGAAAAACAGCACCTGAAAGTTGTTTATAGTCAACAGGTTATCAAATCTTTCTAACTCCGTAAAATCTCTCACAAGCTGTTGTGAGAAATGCTTGGTGTTTCTCTCTCCCTGTCCCATGGCATCCACAGGGGAGTATTAAAATTCCTGAGTCATTTGACCAAATCACTTCTGAAAAATATTTTAAAGTTTAAGCAACAGTCAGTTTAAACCAACAAACATGAATCTAGAGCAAAGAAAAGTTACTCTTGCTGGAGGGGGATCTGGCTAGGTTATATTTAAGTGAATTGGGCATACACATGTTCTAGGACCTCACAAAATGTATCTGAGAGAGCTGGCCCAGGTCACTGTGAAATGACTCCTGGTTGTCTCTGCAAGATCATGGTGATCAGGAAAGATCCCTGATGACAGGAAGAAATTAAATATCACTCCTGTCTTCAAGAAGGACAAGAAGAAGTACCTGATCCCCGAGAAGATTGTGTACTAAAATTCTGAAAATTATTTCAAGGCATATTGAGGACAAGCAGGGTATCTGAAGAAATCCATTTGGATATACAAAGTGAGATCACCATTCTCGGAGTCATCTATAATGATAAAAAGTGCTTTATGGATGAGGGCCAGTGGGGGCGGTAGGGGGGGCAAGAAGTAGATGTTATTAAGCTTGATTTAACAAGGGTTTTGACACTATCACAGAAAATGCTGACAAAGCTGAGGAGATATGGGCTAGATAAATGCACAGTGAGGTGGATTGAAAGCTGTCAAAATCTCTTTACTAGACAAAGAGATGTAAAAGCAGCAGGAACTCCAGGTGGAGGATAATCACTACAGGTTTCCTACAGGAGTCACTAGTTGATCCAACAGTGTTTAATACCTGTTTTAATGACCTTAATGATGAGACATAGTGCACACTCAGCATATTTGCTGAAGACACAAAACCAGGAGGAGTTGCTAGTTACATCAGCTGTCCTTGCTGCCATTCAGAAGGACCTGGAAACTTCACTGCAGAAGTGGGATTCAAGGAACTCCATGAATTAAAAGGAGTGGAAAGAAAAGTCTGTATCTGGTAAGAAATAATTTGATTCAGCAGTAAAGACTGGGAGCCAACCAGCTGGAAAGCAGCTTTACAGAAGCTACTTTACAGGAGGTCCTGGTAGACAATATTCTGACCATGAGTCAACAGTGTGCCCTTCCCGTGTGGAAATCTGACAGTGTCTGGAACTTCATTAGAAAAAGTGCTACAAACAGACCAAGTGATGTGATCCTTTTTCTCCACTCAGCAATGTGAGACCCTCCCTGGAATGCTGGGTCCAGTGCTGGGCTTTCCTGTACAAGAAAAAAATAGGAAATCACAGTCACTAAAGGTCACTAAAAATTTGCAAGTACTGATGCATCTGTCATATGAAAACAGGTTGAGACTTCTGAAACTGTTCACCCTAAGGAAGACTCAGGAGACACTAATCTACGTGCATAGCATGTGTGATGGGGCACTCAAGAAGATGGAGACAGACTCTTCTCAGTTTTGCTCAGTGACAGGATAAGAAGTGATGGTTACAAATTGAACTGAAATGCAGTAAATACTGCTTAAATGTGAGTTAATTTTTTTTTTTTTTTTTTTTTTTGTTATGGCAATCAGAGTTGAACACTGTTGAAGATCCCACAAAGGTTGTGGAGTCTCTGTCTTTGGAGATAATCAAACCCTACTGAACATACCCCTGGGCAATGTGCTGCACCTGTCTTTTGGAAGTCATTTCTGACCATGATAATTCCAGTGAGAGAGGCAGCAGTGAGTGAATTGTAAATTCAACTCCAAATACTGTTGTCTCTGTATTATAATTGTGAAAAAATACTTCCTTGGTTGAAAAGTCTAAGAAAGACTTTGACATTTTGCATTTGAGATCAAAGATAACAAACTACATGCAAAACAGAAGAGATACTGTGTGTCTTTTTAGTGACTCTTCCCAAAATACTCATTGAATGTGTTTAAGAACAAGATCATGTAATTCTGGTAGATTACTTCTGGGTTAATGCCAGCAAATTGCACTGTCCAAGAAGGTGAAACTCTCCCCAAACTACAGTGAAATTATTGCTGCCAAAACTGGGTTGAATGCTTTCCAAGTGTATTTCCAAATAAAACTCCTCCATTACTCACTTGGATGTCAATTAGCAGGTCAAATTTAAACTTTGGAGCCTTAAACGAAGTGAGCTGATTTGCTACACATTCATGACTAGAAAGATTTTTTTTTCCTATTGTGTTTTAGCTATTAGAGGACGTTTTCTATATTAAGAAAAAAGTTGCTTCTTCTGGCTTTCCTGAAGTTATCAAACTTTAGGTGATCTTGCATCAAAAAAAAAAAAAAAGGAAAAACATTTCTAAGATGAATTCCCTTCTCAATTAAATTGGTGGAAGAAAAAGGTCATAATTTTGATCTATACTATTATAACTGAGGAGATGATGCATTTTTCATTTGGAAATTTATTGTGAGTGCCTAGAAATCTAGTTAGCCTTTCATCCTTTTCTTTTTTTTTTTAAATAGTGAAAAGTGGTCTAATAATTAAATGTTTAAGTAAATTGACTCTTGACACTCCCTGTATCAAATACAACTCGTCCGGCATTGTGTGTAAAACTTTGTGAGTAGAAGATTCTACTGAGTAAATGTAACAATAAAAAATAATTATATAAATTCAAATTATATAATTAGGAAAAAAATAGTAACCGGTTATGCAAGCATTTTTTTTTCTTTAACTCTCATTGTACTTCACAAATTTAGACCTCTTATGGGTCTTTGATGAATACTCTCTGCCTGATTTTTTTTTTTTTGTGCTACTTCAGTGACTCTTACGAAACTACTTAGGGATATATTTGGTCCCCTAGGAGACACCTTTCAAAGTGGAGAAGGCAGTTGACTTTATACAGTCATGCACATTTAGCTGTGAAATTTTTAAATATGGAACACTAAATCACATTATACATGTCATGTGTTTATTTAGATAGTATGTATGGGTGTTTATGGATCTGCTGAAGACCAAATGGCTTCTTAATGACAGTTCCATACCCAGTGAATGACTGTAATTTTCAGTCTGTGTAGACGCATTGTTTTCAATAATGGCAATCTATATAAAGGCTTTTTAATTTCAAATATAGTGAGACTTTGAGGACAAAAAAGAGAAAGGTAGAAGAAGAGAGATTAAAATAATCCCCTCTCAAAAATGGAATTGAAATGGGGAAAAGGTCTTCACAGAAAAGAAGAATTCTGAAAAATCTCAAAACACTTTGAAGAAAAGACTAACGAAAGGCTGAGAAAAATGATTCACCACTATTTAAGAAGGGAAAAAGCAAAATAGAATAAAAAAACCTGCCAGATGTTTGGAACAGAAAAGTAGGATGAAACAGAATGTCCTTAATAAAATTAACTCTAAACACAAATTGAAAAAAAAACATATATCAAAGAAATAAATAAAGGAAAGACAAGGAGGGGAGGGAGGGAGCAGGGGGCAGAATTCAGGTATTAAGTTTTTATGACATACATACAGTCTGCCCTTGATTTACAGAATGACCACACAGAAAAACCTCTTTTCTTTGGATTCCCACAGTGCAGTGAACCTGCTAGACATCTGAGATCCACATCTGTTCTGTGATCTTAAACATAGTAAGATTTTATAAAATTTTCCATCTATCCATCATATTCTTATATGGTGTGGATGAACTGGGATTTTAGCTACAGCTGGACAAAGGCAAAAAAATTCCTGATCTATCCTTGCTCTTTCTTGACCCTTGTCCTTAGAAAATGCTAGCACAGCTTTTTGAAGGGCTGAAGTGAATTCTTATAAGGAAGTTTTCTGACTCTAACTTTGTTACGAAAGAAAACAGTTTGGTAAAATGAGGGGTAAAAAGGATAAGGAGACAAAACTGTGAAGATACATATTTCATGTGTGTGTGAAGAATGTGGGAGAAGATTTTGGGGTCTGAAGCAGAGTCAGCAGAGAGCATTCCCCAACAGTATCACACCCACTGTAGGGAGTTAGCTGCCACATCTCTGCACCCATGCCTACTTCAGCACGTGTCTGCTCTCTTTTCTGCTCACCAGGCTCTGATCCATAAATCCTCATCCTGATAATAGAGAAGGATCAATACTCTCTGTTCCTGGCCTAGCTCCCACCACTTGCTTTCTCCAAAACTCATATGGAAGCCTTCCCTTGCTGCCCAGCTGGCATTTTCAAAAGGATATCAAGTTCCCAGTCATTTGTAAGAATCCTGTTGCCAGCAACACTATAAAGTATTCATGAAAGCATCTGGAGGGCAAAGGAGCATGGCTGTGGGAGGAAGAAATGGAAGAGGGGTCAGGAGGAAAATGCATGCAGGGCAGGCAGGGTATGGGAGTTATGGTTAGCTATGGGAAGAAGACCAGGGAGAGGAGTTTTGTACACTCACAGTGCCTTGCTTTACTAAGTTCAGTGCTGTCATTTGTCACAAGTATTTTCTTATCTGTTTGTTGTGACAATTTTCTGCTGCATTATATAAGTGTTTTGATTTTAGCTGATGGGACACACACTAGTGTGCTAGGATCCCTGTGGGCTAACTCGTTTATTGTTTACAGCTGGCTACAGATTCACAGGTAAATACAGAGTAGAAATGAAAGTTTTTTTCTTTTCAGTATCTTCTCCACATAACTGAACCTGACTGCACAAACTCTTCTCCACATAACTGAAACCTGATATTTAAAAATATAACAGTGGACTGAATTACTTTTCACATAAAGATTTTTCTGAGTTTCCTATCAGTGATATTGTCCCTGTTGGCTGTGTCTAAATGTTCACCCCTGTCAATGTTAATGGCATTATATATAATTTGTGCCTATGGAGGTCTGTGGAATATGGAAGTAGCATCTCAGACTTTTCTTCATCATCTATTCTGCTTTGTGAATTTCTTTTCACAGGCCAAGAGAGTTAAAAACAAACTCCAAAAAGTGTGTCTGTTCCTGCAATGCTCCAAAAAGTGTGTCTGTTCCTTCAGTGTAAAAACTGAAGTGATTAATCTGAAATAAAATTATTTTTTATTATTATTGCTGTCACAGAGAAATTCTAACTATATTACAGCTTTATGGAAAGATCATTCAGCTTTGCCATAAATGTCCACATACAGACAAGCACTGAAAGCAGAAAGCCAAGATATAAAAAGATCTACCCTTGCAAGCCTTTTGTTTAGCTCTAGCATCTGTTCTAGGCATGCCTGCCATTGGGGACCTCTAGAGGCTACTCATGGCTTCATCCTCCTGTGCGTTGGCATCCATCATACAGGAGATGCATCTAAATACTGCACCATCTGTGGGACAGCCATTTGCTCCCATGGCGCATACATGAAAGTCCCACAGCTTTCCCATTCTGGGCCATATGCTGCTCTCATTTATATCCCATGGATTTGGAGCTGAGGCATAATGTAAATGGGAAAGCTTAGTTATCAGGATCTGCTGTTTAATTTATGCAAAACCGGGACATTGTTATTCTGCAAATCATATGGTACGAATTTTAGGAATTCATCATTTACATAAAGATGGGGGTGCCCTCAAAAGTAGTATGTGTGTGAAGACACATATCAGAATCCCAGAATTCACACCCAGATTTCTATTACTACCTTACCTCCAGGCTCTGTGATGTTCTTTTCTCACTTATGAGTTAGATCGTTATAGACACAAAGACAAAATTTGCATCTGGGCTAGGTTTCCAAATGCCTTCAATATTTGGTTTTATCTGTACTTATCAGTCAGTAACTCTCTACTTAAAAAACCCCTTTCCATCAAAATTATATGAAGATTCTACTTTCTGTCTTTTAAAACTATGTTTTATTCATGTTTTTGTGAATTAAAATACTGAACTGGCTTTACCATCGACATGAACTACATAATCTATGTTTCAAGTCAGATGATGTGCATTTTTTTTCTTTTTATGTATTTGCCTAATGGTCTGGCCGACATGAGCAGCCGAACTCATCTCATTGCTTCCATCAATGCACACTCATATGCAATTCTATTACTTTCATGGCGCATATTTTCAGAATGTATAATTGTAAGTATTTTAAAGTGTTTATATGTAGCCCTGATTTTTTAAGATTTTCTAAGCCTTCTGATGTTTACATTTTTGTAACAAACTTCCTCACACACTTTCTGTAAATACCTTATTGTTTTTCATTCTTTATGGAGGAGGAGAAATTTGATGGACTGCTGGTTTGTCCAGTGTCATTGGAGAGGTGGCACTTTCACCCTCCAATCCACTGTCACTTTTGGAAATCTATAAATGTTGAAGGGAGAAAATAAACTTCCATTTTTTCACTTTGAGAACAGTGGTATGTGTGCATTGTGTTGCTTCACGTCCTATAGTGACATTTATACCTTTGGTTGATGCCATGCTGTTGGGACCATTGCACTGCAGCCCCGAGGGCACCACCATGGAGAATGAGAGGAAACTGAATTTTGACCAGGCTAAACTTGCTCACTCTTGTATGTGCCCATCTTTATTAGTTCGGCATCTGGTACTGGCTAGAAAATAAACAAAAACAGGAGGCTGCAACAGAACACGTTCCTCACTGTATTTACTACCAATTTGTTTTGTCCTTATGCTTTTGTCAGAGGATGTGGTTTTTCTTCTGTTGCCCTGAATGAAGACTAGTGCTTAATTCACCAAACTGTTAGAAAAACAGAATCATAAATTATTCTGAGCTGGAAGGGACTTACAAAGGTTGTCAAAGTCCAACTACTGACCCTGCACAGGACAACCATAAGAATCTCACTGTGAGTCTGAAATTGATGTCCAAACTCTTCTTGAACTCTATTCCCCATGACAACCTCCCTGGGGAGCCCATTCCAGTATTCAGCCAGCCTCTGGATGAAGAGTCTTTTCCTGATATTCAACATAAACCTCTTCTGACACAACTTCAGGCCATTCCCTCTGGTTCTGTCACTGGTCACCACAGAGAAGAGATCATTGCCTATCCCTCCTCTTCAGCTCATGAGGAATTTTTAGACTGCAGTGAGATTTCCTCCAGGCTGAACAGGTCAAGTGACCTCCACCACTTCCCCTCAAGACTCTTCACCATCCTCACTGTTCTCCTTTGGACACTCTCTAGTAGTTTAATGACTTTCTTATATTGTCATGCCCAAACCAGCCCCCAGCACTCCAGGTGAGGCTGTCCCAGCTCAGAGCAGAGCAGGACAATCCCCTCCCTTGCCTGGCTGGCCATGCTGTGCCTGATGCCCCCCAGGACAGGGCTGGCCCTCCTGGCTGCCAGGGCACTACTGGCTCATGTTCTATTTGCCATCAGCCAGACCCCCAGGTCTCTTTCCATGGCACTGTTTTTCAGTATCTCATTTCCCAGTCTGTCCATACATCCGGGGTTGCCCCATCAGTGGTGCAGAATCTGGCACTCTCCTTTCTAAACAATATGTCATTGGTGTTTGCTCAGCCCTTGAATTTATCAAGGTGTCTCTGCAGGGCCTCTCTGCTTTTAAGACTCCTCCCAATTCAGTCACTGGCAAACTCACTCAGTATCCTCTCAAGTCCTGCATCCAAATAATTTTTGAAGATGTTAAAGAGCACAGAGCCAAGGGTGGAGCCCTTTGGAACCCCAACAGTGACAGGTCACCAGTCTGCTGTCACCCCATTCACTGACGTCCCCTGTGCCCAACCCATGAGCCAGCTGCTCACCCATTTCATGAGGCTTTTATTGTGTTGTGCACAGGGCACGTTTTTCCAGGAAGATACTGTGAAAGGCAGTACTGAAAGCTTTATTGAAATGCTAAAAGTTTACATGTTCTGGCTCCCCTTGATTAACTAGATATGTTACTCTGTCATAAAAGGAAACTAGATTTGACAAGCAGGACTTTCCTTTTATGAAGCCATGCTGGCTCTGATCAATACTTGCCTGTCCTCAAGGTGTTTTTTAATAATTCCCAGAAGAATAATCTTCTTCATAACTTTACCAAGCACTGAAGTGAGACTGATAGGCCTGTAGTTTCCAGAATCGTCCTTCTTGGCCTTCTTGAAAACTGGGACAACATTAGCCAGCTTTCAGTCAACTGGAATCGCTCCAGAGTCCAAGTCTCTGTTCAAAAATTATTGAGAGAGACCTTGCAATGACACTAGTCAGAAGTTTCAGTATTCACAGATGAGTCCCATGAGGCCCCATGGACTTAGAGGGATCCATCTGGAATGGCAGATCCTTCACAGGCCCTACAGTATCTTTATCATTTTCACAGTAATGGTCTTCCACCTCAGGGCACTGGGACCCCCTTAGTTGGTCTAAAGTGTTGAAGACCTAAGCAAAGAAAGCTTTTGGGCCAGGAATTTGGTGCCTAGATGCTTTATGGAATTGAACTCCAGTACTCTCCTCCTAGTACCTGTAACAGTTGAAGCTAGCTTTGAGCTGCCAAATAAACTTGGTTACATTAAACCTTCAACCTCAGCCAGCCTAGAGGTAAAAAAGGTCCTCAGATGAGGTGGGGATTAAAGTCTAGGCTGGATTCAAATCTACACAGGGACTTTACCCACTCACCTTCTATTCTAAGCTGCAGACATCTCGCTGGCCAGGAACCTGAGCTGTGTGGAGATCAGACCAGTCAGTGGTTTAGACCGGGGTGTTTAAAAGCCCCTATATAAATTAGGTTGAAACAATAAAGATTGCTGCTGTTGCATGAGAATCCTAGGGTATATGTCATCTCTATCTCCAACCCACTCCCCCTGTCATAACAGTACCAAGCAAGTACTGCCTCTACCACTGTATTACTGAGGAAAAACCACTGTTGACACAAGAGGGCACATTTATGTCTGTTGCTACGAAGAGCTTTATTAGGGCAGGCTGCTTTTCACATTCCATTTGTGTGTTTCTCTGATAAATCTCACTTAAAGATCCTCCTCAGTAAATGAATTGATCTAGCAGTCTTCAGAAGGAAAAAAAAATTGAAGAGTTGTTACCTTCCTTATGCTACTTCTCAGTTCCTTTATTTTTTGCAACACTGACAAGTAATATAGAGAGCAAGACACAGAGCCATCCACTCCAGCTTAGCTTAGCCTTTGACTAAGCTAGCAATGGTGCATATCTCATCAAATATTCAAGTATGCAAAGCTGTAGAAATTGAAGAATCTTGCTATCTTATGCAGTGAAGAATTACTATGATGGGTACTTGCTGAGTTCCTAGAAAGAAACTAGGGAGATGAAGGAACCAGGTTTCACAGGTTGTTAAAGTGATGCCACCATCTGGTGAGTATCATTTTTCACAGCAGAGTGTCTTGATACCCATCAGCAGCTGAGCAGGTACTTCAAAGGATGTGGTTTGAGCTCAGCTCCCCTGTGCCTGGAAAGGTGTCCCTCTAAGGACCATGGTCAGGACAGCTATCTTTATAGTTAGTGTGCATCAAGGAAAGCAGCCATTTCAGCAGTGAGCAAAGGAGACAGTGACATCCTAGATGGGTATGATTTTATCATGGAAATTTATGATTTCCCTACTGGAGTGAATTTTCACACCTGGTGTTGAGGTCAAGCCACCAAAGAGGTATTAAAGCCACCAAAGGTTATGAAAGGTCTTGTACATGTAATAGCATGAAGATCTTACTCTTATGGTGCATGCAATGCAAAATGAACATTAATCCAGAAAATATTAGCCATGTCTGAATGCCTATGCCACCTGGCAACTGAAAACAAAAAGCCTCCTATAAATTTTTAAAGATTTTTAAGTAAAAAGTAATAAAGTTTAATTAAATATAGCCTTCCTTCCTTAAAACTCTGTACTTGTTATGTTATATTGTGTAAAATTTATCTTCTGCCTACGATTCTAAACCTGCATCTTTCTCTTCAACTTTAGTAGTGAGGGGACCAGATTTTTCCTTGATTTTTGTCAAAATATCACTGGCTAATTTGAGTTTAGCTCTTCATTAGAGAGCAACAAGTGGAAAGTTGCTCTTTCACAAGGACGAGCCCTTCTCACGTGGCATTGCTGTGTGATTGATAGAAGTACTGGAGAAATGGGTGAAGGGCTTTGCAGCGTTATGTGTCATGCTTTCACGGGGCTGTTGATTTTAAGAGGCTAGTTCCTTCATACAGAGTATTCTTTATTTTGATGCTAACTTCATTTTCCAGGCTGTGTATCAACTAGAGTATCCTGGGTGCCTGATTTCATTTCTCTTCTTTTTTGTTCACATATCCAATCAGAGAACTTAGTGTCACTGAGGCATATTCATCCCAAGCTCAGTAACCATTCTCCTGTTCTGCATATTATATACTTTATACATGTGTCAGCTGTCTGGTAGAGATCAGAAATGTGGGACTGATTACTGGCCGTCAGGAGAGCTGTGGAGATTGTAAATAATACAGTCTGTTGAGTTCGATGAAGAGATGTTAAACTATCTATGATTCATGAAGCCAAGAAAGATGTTAGTAAATAACAGACCTGTTCCGGATTATCCTGGCATCTTTATAAAACATTGTGCATTTCTCAAATGATTCACAAAATATTCCACCTCTTTACAAGAAACTGATATTTGTGTACAGACAAGACACAGATTACAGAAGTCAAGGAGGAGATGGGAGCATGTAGCTTGATGAAACATCTACATTTCAACTTACTCTGTTTAGTATTCCATTGTGGGAGTTCTAACACAAGTTTCCAAAAACCCAAAGTAGAACAATTTGCCCATAATGACTTATTTAACTTGATAGTAGCTTGTACTAGTTACCCTAAGAGTCTAACTGTTTAACTGTTACTACTTTTTCTTTTCTCCACTTCTCTTTCTTTGGTTTCAGGTAAACATCTCAACAGACTTTATTCTGCCATGGAGTTTGGGTTTTAGAGTGAGTTTTGTGTTTCTCTGTCAGTGGTTAATGACATAATTAACATCTCAATGATCATGAAGAATCAAATTTTCTGCCAGAAGTGTCATGACTAGCATAAGCTATTGCAGGAAAAAATAAAGAATCATAGTTTAGGCATTTGAAAATTTCAAATAAGGAAGAACAGCATGATAAGCTATTTTACCTACCTATATAAGCCACCATGCAGTTCACTCATCTCTGGACACTACCTGGAAAGACCAGCGAAAGCTACAGTTATCTTTGATGAATAGTAGCTGTGCCTTTGGATGGATAATCCTAGGTTGTGTTTGGAAAAAATCAAGCCCCAATACCTATTTCTGTTAATGCTACATATTAATGTACATTCAATAGGTTTGGCGGGGGGGAGGAAAATTAGAGAATTAGAGTTGCTGTTCAGAAAGTAAAGAAGATGCCTAGAAAATACCTCTGATATTTTTTGAACAGAAGATCCCTTGGAGCTCCTGAAGCTATAAATGAAACAGTGTAAGAAAAACAGACTCAGTATTTTCCCAAACCATCACACTCTTTCATGATTTAACTATTTCATGATGTAACTTTCATTAGTATACTTTCATTTCTCTGCAGTAGTGAATATGAAGAATATACTCTCTTATAGTTGAGTTCAATGGTTACACTGACATCTACTGGTAAAATAATATATTTAACTACTATGTGTAATATTTAAGGTAAAAAAAATTACAAGCTGCATAAAAAATTACATGCCACTCGTGGTGTAAGAAAACATCATTTTGTGCAAGTACTTATTTTCCTTTGCCCTTTTTTTTCTCTTAAAACAACTAACTATGCTACTGTCCTCACATCTTGCTAATAATAATGGACTATATTTTAAGAATCTATATTTTGATTGTAATTAAATATAAAGTTTATATATATCTGTTTAGGATGTATATATTTATAATTGAATACACCCCACAATTTGGCTACTTGGACCACTATTTTTAGTAGGTTAGTATACTGACCAATTTAGCTGTTTTTTAACACTCTGCAGTGATGCCCTGAAAGGGAATGGGGATGACACAGGATAATTGGGTACTAAACAAATTGCAAATGTCATTGCAATGACATAACGGCTATACAATGCAAATTCAACAGCAGGTATGGTTTTTCCAAGTCAGGTTTAAATAGCCCTAGCATGGTATCAGAACTGCTGTATTATGACTCTGACAGTAGAAACATCCTGCACCACAGTGTCTGCATGAGCACGGAAAACCAACAAACTCTGTCCTGCCATCACATCTGACTGAAGTTGTTTTGACACTTCTTGGATGAGTTTTTAATTTACAGCTGCCCAAGCACACCATGAAATAGAACAGAATCGCATTAAAAATGAATGTGCTAAAAAGCTGATAGGCAGGGAACAGCATACATGACTGTTCACAAATAATGTCCTTAAAGCACAGAAAGACAAACAAGACAGAACTTCAGCCTCCTTCTCTCCATGTTAAACAACCCCACTGCCTCAGCCATGCCTCATAGCACTTGTGTTATATACTCTTCATCAGCCTTTCTGCCCTTCTTCAGATGCATTTGACTATCTCAACATCCTTCGTAAACTGGGAAGTTGACTATAAGTAGCTTTAAATGAGAGAATATTTTGAATGTGTGAAGATTTCATATTCTTTTAATTTAAATATCATAACCAAATTCAATAAATTCTTTATGTTTCAGTAATTACAATAATACAAAATTCACTTTTGCCCAGAGAAACTGCTGATCAATAGCCCTGTTAAATGTTTTCCCTCTATTATGTGCAGCTTTCTAAACCTACAAAACATTACAAGCAAGCTGGCTGAATCTAAACATCCTGATATCACATGCTCTCATTGTAGCAAAAGAATAATGCATTAGGAATGTAAACTAATTTATATTAAATGGCTATTATTTTTAAAGTATTTAAAAGAATATTTGGAAAGGTATGTAAAACACTAATTTGTTCTTCCTATAGATAGTAACAGTATGAAAGCCAGCTTTTAGTTGGAGCCATCCAGCTAAATATTTCACAAATATTAGTTAGAAACATAGATCTTTTGCAGTGTTAATTTATGAGAATTGCATTATTTTTAAAATTTTCAATACAAAATAATCCTTACATATAATTTCATAATTCCAAAGGATGTGGAAATGGCAAAACAAAACTGATATTCAGAGCTACAAAAAGTGAATTTATTTAAGGTATTATGGAAATGCTGCTGCAACTAGAATGCCTAAATATTTGAAAATGAGACTTTATTCACTTAGACTTAGATTTAGAGTTTAGTCTAGTCTAAACAGACCTAGAGAGTTACCTTTTATTTTCCAGCTGTAATCATACAGAGACAGAGCACGCTCTTTTCACAAGAAGACAAAAGTGAGAATAGTGGTAAGTTGATACAAATGCTTTTAGAAATTTCATATCATTAGATATAGCATTCAAACATTTCAATTAATAAATTTTCTACCACATGACTTATGTATTGGAAAATTTTGCCCCCTGGGGCCAAACCTACCATGACTTAATGACAGTTGACTTGATAACCACTTTTGAAGGACTTTCAGTAATCAAAACAAGGGTTCCAGCATGAACCCTTGTCAAATCACTGATGTTGTGAAGGTAATCTTTGAGAAGATAGCCCAACATTTTCTGTAATCTGGGGTGTCAGATTTTAGATCTGTTAGAATGGGTCCAGAGAAGGGCCACAAAATTTATCAAAGGGCTGGAACATCTTTTCTCTGAAGAAAGCTTGAGGGAATCGTGATTGTTCTTCCTGTAGAAGAAAGGGCTCTTAGTGCAGCATTCTAGTACTAAAAGTAGAGTTGCTTGGCAAGATAGAAAGAGACTTTTTACAGGGTGAAAAGTGAAAAGACAAGGTTCAACAGTTTAAAATTGAAAGAGGTTACGTTCTGTTTGGGCATGAGGAATAAATTATTTATGAGGATGATAGACACTAGAACAAGCTGTCTAGGGAAGTCATGACTTTTAGTCTCTTTTCAGGTCCCCTAGTACTTGCAGTGGAAGTCATGACTTTTAGTCTCATTTCACGTCTCCTAGTACTTGCAGTGGAAAATTTCATGGCCTCTTTCTTCCATGAAAGAGGCCATGAAATTTTCCACCTTCCTTTTTTATCCTCTTCTGCTCTAAAGTGTTCCTCAATCAGTGGTGACTCCCTGTATGCAAGAACTGAAGCATAAATTCAGTCAAATATTGCAACAAAAAAAAAAAAAAGGTTGCACCAGTCAACTAATTTGTACATTTATAATATCAACAATTTTCACTACAAATGTGACAATGTAATTTACAGTATTGTAAAACAGTGACGTGAATTTTTCATTCCTTGCAGCACACATTTCATAGTTATGTGTGTTTACATTATGCAACCACATGGGTATCAGGAGCAGGATAATTACATTAGCACAATGTCTACCTGGGCTAAAATACTCCATTGCCCAGAGCTGATTAGCTGAGTCATAGAATTATAGAATCATAGAATATCTTGAGTTGGGAAGGACCCACAAGGATCATCAAGTTTTAGCTCTACAGAGGATGTCCCCAAGAACCATAACACATCTCTGAGACCATTGTCCAAATGATTCTTGAACTCTGGCATGCATGATGCTGCACTAATGTTTCTGGTGTCTCAGCCATCTCTGAGTACCTGAAGATGGGTTCTCTGTCTCTGCAGAGCAGTGCATCACGGCATGCGGGCATATCTGAAGTGCTAGCCAGCAACAAGGAGTCAGGACTGATCGCAGAGGCAGCTTGAACCGCTATGGAGACGAACTCTGCAGAAAAACTACTAGGGACCTGAATTCCTTCCGGCTCTACAGGCTGCTACTTGTTTCACCAAGCTGCTGTGATGGATACTTAATAACATCTAATGCCACTCTTCACCTGGCACCTGTTAAAGATTGACTCTTAGTTTCTCTTGGATGTCCCTCTGATTTTTTTTTTAGAGGTTTGACTAGAAATAAGGAAACCCTTATCTGAGACATCTGCCAAATTAATTCGTAGTCTAAATCTATTTTTCAAAATTTTTTCGAGTTTGTATGCCAAAAGTCTATCAGATTTATTATTTCACTCCTTGGGGAAGCACTTACTGAGTTTTAAGAGGTGTTCAAATTCCTAAGAGTTTGCATTTCCCCTCCATGCCCCAGTTTTAGCAAGTGTCTTCCATACCTCTGGATTATAAGGCACTTTTGTTCCCACAGGAAATTGGATTTCTCAAATCTCTCATCAAGGTTGAAAAACCACTTATGCTTTGCCACTCACGTAAGAAAAGTACACTTACAAGCAAGGCATGCCTGTCACTGCTGCACTTGGTACACAAGCTACAATCAGACTGCTGATGCTTATGGCTTAATGAAAGCCTGAGGCAGCTGACAGTCAGAAGACAAAACTGGTGTTTTTTCTCAAAGCTGATTATAACTGAATATAAAAATACAGTTTTTGAATGAAATTGTAGAGGCAAGATAAGTCTTATTACATTATTCAGAAGATTACTTTTCCTGTTAAATAATTTCAAGGATTTTCTTTACAATTCACACAAAAAAAAAATCAAACAAACTTCTTAAAGATGCTATTTTCTGTTATTTAACTAATAACAGAATATTCTAAGTTGGATGGGACCGACCAGGATCATCAGGTCCAACTCAGAAGTGAATGGCCCATACAGGGATCAAATCCAGGATCTTGGTGTTATTAGCATCATACCTATTAACATCATACCAACTGAGCTAATCTCATTTTCCCATAATTGAGAGCATAATATGAAGTAAGAGTCCATTTGGATTTTCCTGAGGAAAAAAAACAAGGTAATGAGAGTAAAGTTGCATTCAGAGCAAATACAACTGATCCAGTTTCTTATAAGTTTGCAAGTATGCTAGATGCCTATGACCTTGCTTTGGCTTTCAAGGTCTCCATGGAAGTACTGAGGTATAGACTGAGGTATATACTAAGGTATATAGGTCATTTGTTTTCTTAGAAAGTGGTGTGGGCCCTAAAGCTGCCTTAGCAAGGAAGAACATAGACAAGGTTACTCAGATCTTTCTCACTTGCTGGACTGTCACATTTCCTATTACTTCAGGTTTATATACTACAAAATTTTCTGGTTATTTAATCCCTGAAATAAAGGCTTGTTCCTTTTTGTGTGGAGAAGGCATCCACATATAGACAGAATAGCTTCATGGGCAGACTCTTCAGCTGTAGCGTAGCAGACTTGGTAAATTTTATTTCCTCCTCTTGCTACGGCTGAAAGCTCTCATGATCGATGTTCCTTGAAGGAGTTTGGGTTTAGATGTCAATAATGCCACGTATGAGGAGTTTGATATCAAAAAAGTCTTGGTGTCAAATGCACGGACTGTGCAAAACTCAGCATACCAATAGGATAATGTAGGTTATTTTTTCAAGAAATTTAAGTCTTAACCCCTTCAAAGAGGGATCTCAATTAGTTTTCCTGTGCTAAATTCTTTCTCAAAAATTAACACATACAACTGTCTTTGGTCTTTGTGGTACCTGTACAGGAACGTATCTTCTACCCAGAGAACTCTGGGTACAGTCTCCAAAATCAGGTAATGAATTCTATCAGGATTTACCTGAGGGTAGACAAAAAATATATTAGGAAACAAAAATGGACTCATCTAGGGAAATTCAATATCCCAAATATAACACTGTTGGCTCTTAAGGTGTGAAAACTCAGGCACCAGACTTGGATGGGACTGGGTAATGGCTGTAGCAATACTGCTAGCCTTCTCTAGCAATCCTGATTGCCTTCTCTAGGTACTCACACAGATCTGAAGAAAGACTTTTGAATCTCTCCAGCTTGAATTAATTCTGTAAGAATTCTTTCTTTCTAACTTTTGTGAGGATAGTTTCAATATGCAGGTCCATCATTTATTTCATTACAGTGGAAAGGAGACTGACCTTATAAGAAAAAGCACCTGCAGAAGACATCTGCAGTAAGCGTGACCTTGCAGGCATGGATGTCTGAGAGCCCCAGAAATGTTTTTGCAGTGAAGTCCATGTGAGTTGTCCTCATTAAGATTCTAGAAAAGAACACATACAGTAACCTGGAAGGGGGAAAAAGAAAGGCTGAAGGTAGCCTCATGAGTGTAACGATGCACTCTGTGTTGCAGAGCAGGGGGTTTATATACAAACTAGTGGGTCTAAGTTTGTGTACAGCTAGTTTACGCAGAGAACAGTCCTAAAAACTATGAGCATTTTTCTCCTGATGTTTCCTCCTTACATCCAGATTACAAGAAGGATAGGGAGGTGTAGAAACATTTCTCTTGTCTGAAACAGCTTCTTTTCAGCTGTTTGATTACCATTTACAAACCATGATTTATCATGCATTGCACATTCTTCAAGATGGTGTATGTATGTTAAGTCGGTACTGGATTATGAGACAAAATAGGTTAAATATCTCTGTTTCCTTTACCTTCATATGTTTCTGTTGTTGCCTGGGCATTTATAGTTTGTTTTTCAAAGCTCAATACACAAATAATAGGGATATGAAAGAGAAAAGCATGAGAGGGAAAGAGCGATTTTTTGCTTAGCTGTTTAGATTTATTTTTGGAAATGACATTATGATTCCTCCTACATAAAAAATTAGATTCAGAGTTCAAATATTATTAAGAGGAGACTTAAAATTCATCACTTTACAGTTGTTTAATCCATTTCCTCTTAGCTTGTCCACTTGGCAACAAAAATTAAAGGACAACCATATAATGAAAAAAAAAATTGCAGCTCATCTGAGCCAGTCTTTGCGTAACACATTTTGAGATTCTGACTGGATGTGGGCGAAATGCTGTCTCAAGCCATAAAACTGAAGGAAGTCTATTATAGCCTTGAGACCTCATCCTGTGCTCTGCACAATGCATGAATACTTCAAAGGCTAGTGAAAACAACAAAAAAAGTGATACTTAGCCAATGAGAATGGATACACCATCTAGCTAGAAAACAAAATATTTTTTGCATACAAGGTTTTGAGTACTGATGGTTAACCTATTAACTCCCGAAACTGAGGGATTCGCCTTACTAATGTTGCGTGGCTTAGATGGAGTATTGATTCTTATTTTTACTTGTATTGCCTGTTTCTGGCACTTAATGACCAGATAAGGGCAAATTTGCTCATTTAATTTCAACTTCCCTATGACAATGTCAGTATAAGAAGGAACCTTTATCTGTAAGAGAAGCAGTGACCTAGACCAAAGTGTATTTAAACAGAAAAAAGGCATTTACTGAAATAGTTTCTTTCTCTAACAGACCTTTTAAATGTTGCAGTTGGACTAAATCTAAATTTGTTTCATTTGCTAAAATGATTTTCTCTTAGTGTTAAATTCCTCTTTAAGAACAAACTAAAATGAAACTTCAATTTGTCAGATATTTGTATAAATGAGCTTATTTGAGAAACACCAACCTTTTTTACATCTTATGTTCTGCTGAAAGCTCTTTTCTCTTTGTGTTTTTTCATAGTTTTCTCAGTACTTTCTGTGCAGCTTGTAGGAATGGTGAACTCCTTTACAGCACTTGAGTATGCACAGAGGAAGGAAAGACCTGCTTTGGCCTGTTACAGACAGGCTTACTCATATCTGGGCCCATACTCTGTAGCACAATGCATCAGAAGTTTCCTCCTTACAACCATATGGCTGAATAGAAGATGTTCTCAATAACAGAAAGGTTCTCCTCACTCTTCTTTTTACAGGTGTTAATCTTGCTAGACAAAATAGCTTTGGCATAGAAGGACGGGTATAATAGCTAATAAAGCCTTTTTCCTGGGTAGCTTCTTCAAAAGAGCAAAGTGGCCTTCTTTGGACATGTCACCTGCCATCCATAAATGTATTGGCTGATGTAATTGAGCAATATTTAGTTTTCAAGTTCACAGGCAGATGGATATATTCCTTGCATGTTTGGATTTTGGACTCTCCGTACTTAGAGTCCAAAACACCAAAACACCAGTGTTTAATGCTGGTAATTTCTAGATTGTAATAATTTTCAATGCAACTATGTAATGGTATGTATGATGGTTAATAATAGTGGTAAATACTAATAGCTTTAGTTCTGACCCCATAAACAAGATGAAAGGACACAGATGTACCTTTTTTGCCTCTTCTCTACTAGTAAATTAAAAGAACATGCAGAGCCATGTGGAATCAGCTCCTTCAGAAAAGCAATGGAACAGGGTTGTTTGCTTGGTCGCTCTGTACACACAATGACTTGGCAAAGCTAACTGTATAACTTTATTGCCTTCACAAATAGACTGCAGCTCTAATACTAGTCCATGACTGGGACAGTACAATAATACCACTTTGATGGTCCGTCTTGGTTTGAAAAGACATGTGCCTGCTAAAGAAGGCAGGATCCTTCCTTGAAATGGAAAATGTAAAACCCTTCCCTCTGAATTATTATCATTTTTAAATTAAGGAGCTCTTAGGCAAAGATATGGGTGGAGTAACAGTTCCTTACTAGGAAAATTAAAAATACAAATGTAATAAAAAAACTCCAAAAAACAAAACAAAACAAAAAAAAAAAAAAAAAGAAAGAAAACAAACTACTGACAGAGTACGCATACGATCAGGCACCCTGTTGGTCAGGGTGTGGCTAGTAGTTTTGTTTAAATAGTGGTTGTAGTCTTTTTTGGGGGGATAGATGTGGTTTTTTTGAAGCAGTGATTTTGTAGAGGGGTGTAGTTCTCTTTTGAAGGGCTTGTGGTGGTGTAGAAGGGTCTGGTTTTCTTCTGTGAATCTAGTGGAGAAGACAGCTGCTCTTCTGGGAATCTAGTGGGAAAAAACTGTTCTAAATCTTACATTATGTCCAGGTAGGAATGCTAGGCTCCTCCCCTGGGTGGAGTATCTCACAGAGGGAGGACGCAATTTTATCAGTCATGTAGTGAGACTCAATGGCCTATTAACAGAAGATATTTCTTGGATATATCTCTTCCACAAACAAATGATTGTTTGTGGAAGACATAAAGAAAACTGCCTAATGAACAGAAGATAATTGCCCCACTTCTAACAGATGTCAGATACACACCCCAGCTAAATCTTTCAACCAAAGACATGGTCCAATATATAGAGAACTATTTATCCAAAATGGGTAATATCACGAATGTTCCTGGGAACAAAAGATGTAAGACTGAAAATTCAGAGATATACTTTGTTCTAAGATTTCAACTCTGATCATCACTGAAACCAAAACATTTCTCCAGTTTCACATTTGGATCAGAAGGAGATAATGTGCACTCTTAAATGTAATCTGCATCATACACTGCACAGGGCAAGATATCAGATACTTTGATTGCCTAAGGAGTGCATACAGAGGTAAATACTATTTGGACAATGATAAATTGCAGTCATACAACAAATCGTTCTCTAGTAGATATAATCGTTCAGCTAGTAGATATAGCTGTGCTTTAGTTTCACCAACTGTACATAAACTCCTGAACTACTAGTCAGGTCAGGTCCCTTCCATTCTGAATTTTTTAACTCTAGAGGTCATGCAAGACCTCCCAATATTTCTAACATAAGAATTGCTAATAAGATATTGGCCTATCTTTTCAATATTGGAACAACTGTTGCATTGACAAGTATACCAGACCACATGTTGCCCTCGACAATGTCCCTTTTAGGACTTCTGAAGAAAGCTTTTAAAATTACATTGTCTGAGAGTGGAGTCTGTCAAATATGTGGCAATCTCTGGCAAAATACAACATTTTGGGAAAAAAAGCACCATAATCTGACAAAAACAGACACTCCTTGTAGGTATTAAGTGTCTGAAGAATTTATGATAAGGCTAACATGCTTTGTCACTTATTTGGCTTCACTTCTCTGGGCCTGTGGCTTTAAACAATCCTGTTTGTGTCTAAATAAATGCTCTTTTAATTTGTCATAATTGGAAGTATTTTGTTTTTCAGTTATAAATAATTAACATACCTTTTATGATTTTTTTACTCTGTTTTACCTTACAGGGCATAGTTCCCCTTCTCCGCCGTATGTGCAACCTCCAATAGCGATAATAACAGTTACGAAGTGTGTCCGCAGGGAAGAAAATTTCCCAAAGAATTTAAAATGTAAATCTATGCACCATTCTTGCCAACATGCATGCTTCTGTAAGTGAAACTAATATTCACTACTTGCCAACATAATAATCCAAAACCTGTAAATTTCAAACATGAAAGTTAAGAGAGTTCCCAATTTTAGCTCTGTATAACAACATACGTGGTGTTACCTCCAGTAACAGAAGTAACCATCTGACTTTTGAAGTGTAACTTTTATGTTGAAATGAAGAAGAGTGTTATATTTAATACTGAATCCTTCTGCTAGTATAACTTATTCTACTCTTAAGAGCTCCATGAAAAGGATGGTGATCCATCCTTGTTTGGATAAGGACAAAATGAATAACCACATACTTAATATATTTAGATTAGCAGCTATAACAGTTAGGATCATAGTTACCTTTGATCTCAGATTGGCTTTCTACAGCTTAATTCCACTTAATGCAATGGATTACTCTTGCTTTACAGAGCCAGGAATAAAATTTGATCTATAATAAATGATTACCATTCTCTAAAAAGGAAGATGGTAATTAGTGGTTTTTAACTTGAAATTTGAGCAAATGCTGTAATGAAAAGTACAATATTGTGTCTATGTTTGTATATATACATATGAATATACTTTAAGAAAATTATGCTGTAATATTGAAGAGTAAGGTGATAAAAGAGAAGTACATCAAATTTTTAATCTAGGTAGTGCTTGTGAAAAGTGTTTATTGATCCCTTTTCAGATTCTTTTCTAAGTTCAGGGATGGAATACTTCAAGCATAAATAAAAAATTTATAAATATTCCTGAGTCCTTCCTCACAGGGTAGGAACCTTCCTTCTAGGTCCCTAAAATATATACCTGACCCATTCTGTAGTGGAGCATGCAATAACAATGCCCTTACCAAATATGATACACACAGTGATGAAACTAAACAATTATTGTTATGAACTTTTTTTTTTTTTGTTAGGGAATAAATAGATCTGCATCCTAAAATGTCATCAAATGTGTTTCATAGGCAACATCTTCTCAAAGTGAAGTCAGTACTTGTGACTCAGAGCAGAATCAGACCCTTATTTCATTGGCTAGATCCTGTTCCCATTACTATTTTAAAAGGCTGAATCCCCAACACCTAATGAATGATTTAATGGATACATAGCCCAGTTTCTGGTGCCCTTGTTATATCTGTAAAGACTTTTTTTCTCAGTTTACTTCTCCTTCATGATTTCCAAAAAATCTAAGCAGTAAATCATTAATATTAATATTTTATTTATTTAAGTAAATCAGCAAGGCTGGCATCTCATCCAAAATTGATACTTTGACCACGACTATAATATAAATTGACCTGAGAAATTAAATATATCAGGATGTTAATACTAGAGAACATAGAATGAGGGTTTCTTTAGATCTCCTTCATCTTCTCCTTAGGAGTCCTTTCTGACAGAATATTTTTTATGGATTTTGTAGTCATAGTAGTCTTTTGAGGAAGGCTTATGATTTAAAAAACTACTTGCAATTTTTATTTACAATCACTTGAATAAACATGTGTAGACACATCAACTATTTGTAGCTTGTTAAAACATTTAGCCTCGAAACACAAAGTAGTGTTTATCTCACATTTGAAGGATCCCAAAAGATTATACAACACTAATGGCCACACTCCTTACACTAACAAAACTGTGACATAACTTAAAACATTGTGTGCCACTGTACATGATGTAACCCATGTTAACAAAATCATTGATAAATTGTGACCCTCTTTTTCTAGGGGGGGGTTGGAGAGGTCCTATTTTATAACAAAAGGAATAAATAAGTAAATATGAATGGCTGATGTCTTTCAAATTAACTTCTTGAAGCTAGTACGAAATATATCCACGAGACCAGTTGTGTACTCTGAACCCTAACAATTTGCTTTGCCATTTGCTAGAACTGTGCCTGCATGGCTCCTCATCAGTGTCATCAGTTACTGTGCACAAGAGCACATTAGATTACTGTGATGCCAATTCCCATTACAGTTTCATGCTTATTGTATGTACAGTTGTGCGTTTACTGAGAGGGCTCAGTTTCTGCGTACAGCTACGTTGGCATAAATATACTCATGCAAATAATTGTAACACAGGCAAGGCCTATATGTTCTGAACTTCACCAGTGTTCTGAACTTCACTATCATCTACTTAATACATACTCCACGGATTTGACAAAATCTGAATAGAATTTAAAATGTATTTTGACTTTAGAATAGCAGTCTGTATGTTAAAAAAACATTCCAAAAGGTATATCCCATACAAAGACAAATTGCACTGGGAAGAATTATTACACAAGGGATGCTGTTGTACATCATGAGTACTGTTGCACCTAATTTTGGCCAGTTTTTTATCCAAATAGACTTAATAAAATCACTGCATTTTGTTTCAGTCATATCCCATAGTTAAAGCTTGAGCAACAGGAAAAAATAACAATATCAGCCTCATTTTGTACTTATCTAATCAACTGTGGCTTATTCACTAAACAATGACACATGGAAACAAACTGCAACTTATTTTTTAAATTTTATTCTGGATTTAATAAAGGCTCGTGTAACACACAAAGTTGGTGGGATAGTTATAGAGCATTCAATGTCCTAACTATAGCAGAGCCTCTGTGCTTGATTAAAAAAGCAATATGCTTATGAGCATATGCCAGACTGAACAGTGGAACCTGTGAAAAAAATCTTGAAAATTACTTTTCTTAGTTAAAAAGTGGAAAAACTATTGTTAAAAAGGTGTATATTTTAGTATTCAGCAAAGGAAAAGGCAGCTAATAATTTGGAGCCTTTCAATCCACCAGCTGTAATAAGAGCAAGCAAGAGAAATACTGTTTAGTGATTCAACATTTTTTCAGAATTTAATTTTCCAAATAAAATTTAAAAAAACCCAAAAACAACTGAAGAATGCAATGTACAAAGACTTGTGTTTCTTAAAGCTAACATGTAAAGTGTTCTGCTAAAGAAAGTGCTGGTACTGGGATTGCATTTATTGATACTATTGAAAATAGATGGGGCAGTATTCCATTTTAGCTTCATAACATTAAGTTTCTTTAAAACTTTTGTGTGAGCAAAAAAAAAAAAAAAAGACCACCAAACATCCAAAGAAGCCCATCAACCAAACAACACCACCACCCCCCAGTCACAAACTACTAGAACTTATGGTGACACTTAAGGTTAACTTCTGTTTAGAAAAAGAACCAAACCAGGCCAGAAGACAAGCAGATAAAAAGCTCAGGGAGGCTCGGCAGAGCCAGAGGAGCAGCCAACATGCCTAGTCAAGCTGCTTGAGAGCATTGACAAAATCATCTTATGTAAAGGAATAGGGGAAACCGTGACCCTGATAATATTAGTAGAGGCAATGTTTACACATAGCAAAATAATTCCACATTTAGCTGAACTTATGTTTTTGGGTATTTTGTGATCACTGCAAAATGTCTCTGCATTATGTCCTTCATTCTTAGACATATACATGTGAAACATACAGCATCTTCCTTACTTTTAGTTAACACAATAACCAGTTGCTGCATCAGGGAAAAGTCATCCCTTCATTAACTCTAAGACTTTATAAATCATTTTGTCTAACTTCATCATGTGTTGTTTGTTGGTCTTGGCATTTTATTGTTTTTTAATATTTCCAAACATTTCCCATTTTCCTCCGTTCCAGGCCAGGCTCATCTTGCTACATCAGAAGGGGTACGGTCAGCGGCTGGGCTGGCAGCAAGCGAGGCCAGGCCAGGCCCGGCCACAAGCGGCACGGCACCACCGGAGAGAGGCAGGGGCCAGCTTGCCGCCGCCTTCACTTCGCAGGCGAACCGGAGAGCAAAACCGGACCAGTTCGGCTCCTCGGGGTCATCCCGGCAAGGCGTGCGCTCCGGCAGCCGAAGGGAGACAAACTTCGCGGGAAGGGCCGCGACGCTACAGACCAGCAGGGACGGGACCAGGCACCCCCGAGCGTGCCCCGCTATCCCCTGGATACCCCCGCCCACCGTCGCAGCGGGCGGCCGCCCAGCCCGCCCCGGTGAGACCCGCGGGCGGGGGTGCAGGATTAGGTTTCAGGCCGCCGGGGCGTGCCCGAGCGCTCTGCCCCCGCGGCGCGGCTCGCTCCGCGCCGCTACTCGGGGGCGGGAAGGGCGGAAAGCCGGGCCGGGCGGCGGGGCTCGCCGAGCCGCTGGGGTAAGCAGGGTGCTGGGCCGGGCTGCGGGCAGCGGGGCGAGTCCTCCCGAGTCGTCCTGCCGGGATGCGGGCCGGGAAGGGCGGGGAGTGTCCGCCGCGTCGCTGGAGTTTGAGCGACCTTTTAAAACGCGTTTGTCTCTCGAAGTTTTATTTATTATTGTTAATTTGATCCGAAGGGTTTTGCTGGGGGGGGGGGGGGGTGGCTGGAGGAGGAGAGAGGCCGTGGAGCCGCGGGCCGGGGGGCTGAGCCTGTTGCTGTGTCCCGGCACATCCCCTCTTCCTCCCCCTCGGCCGACCGCGGGCGGCGGGAGCGGCTGTGGGGGCCGGGCCGGGGCTCCGGCCTGCGGCGGGCAGGCGCTTCGGAGGCTTGGGCGGCCTGGCGGGGCGTCGTCCTCACGTAAACAAAAGCCGAACCTCCCCTGACATCTGCAGGAAGCCCTGCTGCCCGTTCACGCATTCCTTTTTTATCCCCCGCGGGCATTTCATGACGGGAGGAGGTCTCATCTGCCCCCGCTAGCCCCGACCTTGCTAGCGGCCGCCGCCCTCGGCCGGCACTCGTGGGCGGCGGCGTTGACTCTCGCTCGGGGCCAGAGCCGGACCGGAGGCCCCGGCGACACTGGCGGTGTCCTCGGGCTCCAGGCAGGGCGGTGGCCGCGGCTCATCGGGACCGGTACCTGTTGCCGTGCTGATGTCGGCGCTGCCCGCAGGTCCGACCCCGCTGGCAGCTCCCCGGTAACGGCTTTGGCTGGGTGGAAACGGAGGGCGAGGGGCCGCCCGCAGATGTCTCCTTGATGAGTCTGGGTGCGCAAAGGAGAGGGATGGTTCGCTTCTCGTCTCTCCCCTTGCTGCCAGCACCTCCCTGTGTTACTGGAAAGAGTATTAGGAGGAAAGAAAAAAAAAGAGAAAAGCCGACCTTTTGAACTCCGTGTACAGCATTTAAGAGATTTGATTTGCCGTTTAGCTGAAAAACGTTGCTTATAGTTTTTTTACTTGTCTTTTGCTTTTATAAATACTGCATCGTCCAGCTATATTTTTGTGTTCTAACACGTATAGAAGATTTTTATTTTTTTTTTACTATAAACTGTTGGATAGGAAACGTCCTTACTGGCTTTGGTCCCTGAAAGGGCGTCGGGAGTCTGTCGCAGCAGGAGAGCAGAGATTTACTGAGATAAAGAGGACGGGTCTGAATCCTGCAGTTGCGGAAGTTCTGTTGTGTGATGGCCTGTGGTTTCCATATCACTTCTGCGTTTCCCAAGGAAACAGCATCTCCTTGGTAGGGAAGAATCTAAACTGGAAAAGGGGAAAGTGGTAAAATACTTTTTTGGGAGTGTTACTTGATGCTCCTGTGGAAATTGAAAGTAATTGTAACACTAAAAGAAAATAATGTTGGTAGAAAATAAGGACGTGCCCACCTTAACAAGCAGCATTTTTATACAGAGAACATAATTTTAAAAAAATCAAATTTTAGTTGCATATTTTTATGTCTCCTATCTTGTTAACAGTAACATGAATGTAACATTTACTGATTATCTGTGGTTTTCTTAGTGCTTTGAAGAAGCTTGTCGCTAGAAACTGGATACATTCTCCCCTCTTCGTGTGGAAGTGCAGTAGGAAAGTTAGATCACTATCAGCACTAGGGAAAGAGAACTGCACTATCTAGATACTAATAGATCTTTTTATTCCTCCTGGCCCTGGTGGGGCCCTGGTCTGTGAACCTGTGAATTCTTCTGGCAAGAATGCTGTATATCTTCTCAGTCATGCAGATAGCTGTAGATGGTTTTGTTTTAACCAGCACTTTATTCAGTATATTGAGAACCATTTTAAAGACCTTTTTAATCTCTGCTCCATGTTTCACGCACACAAAAAAAAAATTGAAATTTTACGAAGTGCATCCAGTACATTTTATAATTTGCTTTATATTTGAGCATCCTGGTGAAGCAGGTTTGGCTAATATAATGCCATGCTGGCAGGATACTATATTATCATTGATAAGGACAGTCTTGTTTCACTGCTGGTGTTCCTGACAAGTCTATACAAAAATGTGCTATTTTTGCCTTGGCAATAATAACATTTATTTTGGAGGCTTTTCAGACCCTATCCTTACATCTGAGACCCCTTGCACAGTGGTCTTGTTACACAGTGTTATGATTTTCTGTATAAGTCACTTGTTATTGTCACAAAACACAAAGAGAAATGTTTATTTTCAGTTTGTAGGGAAAATGATGACTCTTTGTTGATGCTTACTGGCAGCTGTTTGGAGAGGCTTTGCATTTATTCATTTGTGTATGCTGTTGTTACCTCTATGAAGAATCCAATATACATTGAGGTGCAACTGCTGTAAAATCTGTGCTTCATCAGGTTTAATTTAATATAATGAATATGATTATCATTTGCCTATGCTTGAAAACATAAAGAGCCAAAATTAACCATACTTGTGTTTCATCAGTTCTGTATATGCAGTGTCCCGTATATTCTGTATATGCTAAAAAGTTGCTTTTCAGTTCCTTAAGCTAATGTGGAAGGGTGCCAATTGATTCTAATTTAAGAATTTACTGAAAAAATACTTTTTTTGTAAAAGATGATATTTTTGTTTCATTAACAAAAACCCCCAAACAAACCCCACCAGAAATGCTTACCTTACCTCTTATGTTGTTGTTGTTTTTGGAATGCTCTTTGCAAATCAATTTTGAATACACTATATCACACACATTTATTGGTAGGTTCAAACTGTTATGGATAGTTTAGTCCCATTTCCCAGTTGCAATTAGTAGCATGTCAGTTACCGTGGATATTATATCTTATGCTGATGTAGGGATTCTTACAGTGTTACAGAAAATTGTTAATTATACACAGTGAACAGATTGCCAGTTCATGGAAAAGCATTTTAAGTTTCCTTAATACATTAGAGTGATGCATACAAAAGGTTAAAAGTAATTGAATGGTCAAAATTCTGTTTTCTGATTCAAAGTACATGATGCTGTTCAGCACTATCACAGAACTTTTCTTCAACATACAGAGCCATACATAAGTCTATATGTATTTTTGATGCATTCATCATTTTGCTAAATTTAAAGAGGCTAATAGTGTCTTTTCAATGTGCTTAGAATCTTAATATAGGCTGTGCAATACTGCCTTTTTATTTCTGCTTTGAATGTTTCAGAACAATTTTCATTAGCATAGCTATCAAGTGTGGATGTCAGGCATCTCTTGTTTGCTTGTTACATTCCAGGTAGTTGATGGAAATCTGCTTTGTTCCTTGTGGAACAGTGCATGTTAATTTTGCTTTTTCTTTTTGTTATCTTTTTCCCTGTTGGTCATTGCTGTCTTGAATTTATTTGCACACACTCTGTGTGCTTAAAAAAGTGCTGTATGCATCAGCAAAATTGCATTTGTGACAGTGGAAAAGTAGCTAGAAAAAAATACATTAAAAAAGCATGAGAAGTTTCAATTTACTGTGAATAGTTTCCACTGCCTTAATCTTCACAAGACTACTTGGTTTCCGGGGATCCGTCTTAGTTCTCCTCTTGGGGTTAGTAGCCAGCTTTGAGGAGGTATGTGGGAAAAATGGAAGAGCTCTTAGAATCTTCAGCAAAGCAGAAAGTTTAGCAGTAATGAGTATCTTCCATTTCCTGTGTGGTTTGGTTTCTGTTCCTGCACCACACGGTGCTAACAAGATATGCGTCTTTGAATGATAGCCAGAAAACTGGGGAGGAAGATGACATGGGGTAAAAATCAAAAAGGATATCTCTAGCCCAGACAAATGCAGGCCAAAGTGTTAGATGAGAAGTTCTGAAATACTCTCTTTAGCATGAGAGTATTAAAATAAAATGCATGTTGTGGTTACCTTGCTGCTTAATTGAAATAGATTTAAGTTTAATCTCATGCAACTCCAAGTCAGAGTGTGGGCCTAGAGATCACTCTTAAGATAGGTATTTCCTCTGTATACTCAAAGCACTTCAAGTAATGCAGGAGCTATGGGGCAAAGCCTCTTACTGTGTTTTCTATCTTTGGCATTGCATGTTTCTTAATCTATGAGCATTAGTTTCCAAGGTATTATCTAAAATGGCTTTGTGAAACAGTAGATGGAGTATCTATCAATGAAACAGAGTAGGTTTCCTCATAGAAACTAAGTGATCAGGTGTGAAAGAATGATCAATGGAAATGGGTCACCTTACTATTTTCATGAATCTTTTGTCTACTTAGCTAAATACCTTCTGCAATTGTAGTGGAAAGAAGGTGATCAAATAAATTTCAGATGTTGAAAAGAATTCTGCGACCTGTGCATTGTAGTGTTTCAGAAGTGAACAGGTAGAAACCAGAATTGCAATGTGCCAGCTGTTTTCTGGCAACCAGTGTTATCAAAGAAAGGTAGCATGAAGAGCGGCAAAACCCCCCAGTTTTGTTTGTTAGCGTTGGAAGAATCAAATTTCGGAAGTGCAAGCATGAAAGGGATCATCTTTAACTTTGGTTTATTCTTAGAGTGAATAGGATGTGTTTGTTACCTTACACCTATCTAAAATTCCTTGTGTTTTCTATTCTAATGTTCTAAAGCAGAAGGAAAACGAGAAGATTGAGGCTTGGATTTTTTTCCTTTTTTTTTTTTCTTTTTGGTTTGTTTGGCTGTTTGTTTTTTGTTTACATCACTGCTTTCAGCTACCCGTGTCTTTAGAACTTGAACATAGATTTAACTTACTATTTGCTTAACTGTCTTTCTTCAATTTGCCTCTGAAGTCTTGACTCAGACAGCCTGTGTTCTTATTACTGTGAAAAGATTAATGAACTTCAGCACTGAAATACAAAAATAGTTAAATCTACTTTGAGCTAAGCTGGTAAGCTCTTTGAGGTGTGAAGATTGTTGTATCCTGTATAGAAGGGCTGGTTTTGGCTTCAGGTTCCTGTGAAACAGACTGCCAGGAGATTGCAAAATTAGGAAATAAGAACGAAACTTCCCACTCTGCATCTAGAAATCTACAATGCCATTATAAAAATATTCACTATAGCAGAATTAGGCCTTTCAACAAGTGATCATGCATTCCACTCTACTTCTCACTAGCACCATGTTGCTAAAATACTTAGAAGCAAGCTGGTTTAAAGGCCAGTGTGTCCTGTAGTGGGTGGTGGTGTTTATGGATATGTCTCTGTAGTGTGTTTTGGAGAGATGTGTGGTTGCTTCTCCAGTACTTCACTATATTAATGTGCCACTAAGCTGGTGCTGACAGATCCCACTTGTTAGCATGGATGTGGCACAGCAGCAGAAGTCATGTGTCTATTTGCCATTTCAGAGTGCAGGCAGAGTGAACAGGGGTCATCTTAGCTTGCAACATGTAGAGGCAAATGCTGGTGTCCCTCAATGCATTGTGTCTGCCTCAGAGGAGGTGTCTGAGGGAAAACATTCTGATGACAGTTTTGGTCTACCTTGTGCTTATTGCTGATGTCAACAAAAGCATTAAGCTGATCAGCTGGGGAGGGATTCCACTACTAATATAAGCCCAAATAAAGAGAATAAACTGAGAGTTCACATTGGATTTGCTGATACTAGCAATGGCGCTAGAGAAGTATTCACTCCTCTCTAAAGCATGAGATAAATAGAAAGTAGGTAATGAGTGTCATAGCAGAGCTAAGGACTTCTTTTCATTGCAAATTGCGTGGCATAATCTCAGCCTATAGATATGTTTAGGATTTGTGTCTGCTTGTAGAATCCTCTGCTATAAGTTGTTAGAGTTCATATCTTCAGAATTGCATGAACATAGTGATGACCTTGGGTACTGTCACTTGTAAAATTTACATTTCTCAGCACAAGAAGCAAATTGAGTCATAAAATAAAGCAATATCCAGCTACTCCAAAAGATAGAGACATTTTACAGCTGCATCTCTTCTTGAGGTTTTTGCAGAGCTAAAGCAGAACAGTAACCCTATATTTTTCCTGAGTAGTTTCATCTGTTGAACATAAGATGTTATGTGCTTGTGCATATAGTGGAAATTACTGAAAAATACTCAATTTCTAATTTTTTGCTCAGTTCTCTGGTTCCATCCACTACACAGCCCCAAGGGTAGGTATTGAGAAAGAACTGGAACAGTGACACAGGAAAGAACTTCTCTGATTTGCATTGGTACTGAGGAAAACACCTACAAACATGACATAAATACTTCTGATTTTAAATAGTGGCTCTGAATAGAAGTGATAGTAGTTTTTAATCTAGAAAGAAAAGCTGTGGGTGATAAGGCTTTGGGGGTGTCAGCTTCCTTCATAACATTAAAATAATCTCATCTAGCCTTTCCCATGTAAAATAGACTTAGATTTGTCCTGTTTTTTAGATTGATAGGGTGAAAATACAAGATATTTGGGTTGTTTTTCAGATCTGGTAATCAAATGCTGTGATTTTCCTTGCCAAGTAAGAAAAAACATTTTAAAGGCTTATTTTTATTTAAAGGCATAATTTGGATCACGGAGTAACATTACTTTGACAAAGTCAGGTTTAAGGGGTTTGAATATTGTACATGGTCCTAAAAAGGATGATAATTGGTTCTGTATCAATGTATTGTCAAATTCAAATGCAATCTTCAGAAGGGTTATGGACTCCCCATTCTTTTAGTGTGCTGGACTGGGCTCTGAGTAACCAGGTCTAGTGGAAAGTGGAACTAGGAAGCTTCAGGCATATTGAAACTAGAGAAGTCATATTGATGGAACTTGAGAGCATTTAAAACCCATTTGGTTTGCTTTTTCTGCACAAACTGCAAGTAGTATAGGCTTAACAAAATGATCAGATTCTATAACTAATACCTTGTTAGGCTGTCTTATCTAGTGATCTGTCAACATCATTCCTTTTCCTCTTTTTATCTAATGTCTCAAGAAAGAATTACTTTTCTTGAGTGCCTAGAGATCACAGCTCTGCATGTTTTTAGGCTCTCCAGATTCAAATGGGGATGCTGTACTGAAGTTTTTTCCTACTATAAAGGAAACTATCTATGAAAGATAGTTCATACACCTGCAATGATATTTGAGCTCCTCACTTCTCAGCTATCCATCTCTATCAAAAATGTTCTGTCATTGCAAATTTCTGAGCAATTGCAGACTTACATTTTTAAAAAGCCCCAAACAACCCCAAAAAGCAACACAAAAGAATAAGCAAAGCAATTTCAGAATTTCTTCCTCCCAGTGTAGAATTTCCTTTCACACTGATAAAAACTCAGCTATCATCCACATCTGAGTCTCAGTTCCAATAGATATTAATAGTAGAGTATCCTGCAAACCTGTAGCCTTGTGGTTCATACGACTTTTCTTTCAAAGGTGACTGTAAAAAGTGTGCTGTGGCCCATGCACCTGATATTGTCAACATAGAGCGTGAAAACTGATCCTGCAGGAAATGTCTTTTGTGAATCACTGAAAAGGAAAGCAATGAAACTGTAAAATTTCAGTGGCAGCTATGATTTATAGTGTCTGATTAAAGCAGTGCAGGACATGTTGTGCAACAGTATGCAGACAGCTACTTTGATATGGAAATGCAACTAAAATACAAAGTATATTCCTAAAGCAATTTTCAGGAAGGTTTTGAACACAAAAGTGAGTCAGAATTTGACTTTGAGGTTATTTTAATTATCTGTGGAGATAGCAAAATAACAATCCACAAAAAAAATGTTTATTGCTTTCAAAAGTCAAGCTTTTTTCTTTCCCTTCAGAGCTTAGTATTTCTATAAATGTAACCTTTTTTCCTTTCTGTTATTTTTCAGGGAAATATTTACAGTCACTTTCCAGTGTTGAAATAGAAGCTGAGAAGCAGAAAACATGTTGGAGACAATTGGTAATTTTTTTTTCATTTGTATCACAGTATTTTTGTGGCCACATCGAGTGTGTGTGATAGATCTGGGATATGGGTGTATAATGCTGAGAGAGGTTTTGAAAAAAAAATAATTTACTGTGCTTAGAAATGCTGTTGTATTTGGGTTTTTGTATTGAAAACAAAAGTTGTACAATCATATGTTTAGTGTATTTGAATTTGACCCTGTTGTCTTGATTTCATTGTTTTAATCTTTTCTCAAATTAAAAATTTACTTGGGAAAGAAAGATGTTTTCTATTATGACTGTTTATGCCCCTATTTATTTACAGTGGACTGTAGCCACAGTTCCTGTAACTGAATTTCAATGAATGCTCTTTGATTTTTGTAACCCACTTCTTGATGGACAAAAGTACAATTTTCATTGGCTTCTGATTTATGCTTTGCCTCTGACTTCCAGCTTCATTGGACAGGCCGGGATTTTTGTTCAAAACAGAGCCATTCAAGTTCTCCGTAGTTTGAACAGTAGAGATGGTTATATTTAAAGCTGTACCTTGTGTAGCTGTTTCTAGACTGCTACTGACTAGGAATGATTGTTGCTATAGATACTCATCGGGCCCTCCAGGCCATGGAGCGCTTACAGACAAAACTTCGGGATCGAGGTGACATTGCAAATGAGGAGAAACTGAGCCTATTAAAATCAGTGCTGCAGAGTCCTCTTTTTAATCAAATTCTGAGCCTTCAGACTTCTGTTCAACAACTGAGAGATCAGGTAGGAAAAGCAGTCTTGCAAGTGCAAGGGGAAACTTGCTAAGGTAATGCAAAGATTTGTGTGTTTCTGCTTGTTGAACAGTGAAATGACTTAAACTAAACATCTGATCCAAAGGTTTGGGAACATATCACATTGACTTTTTGGGGCTTTGTTGAGGCTCTGTTTTGTGTATGTGATTTTTATGTATTTTTATTTTCATTACTTAAAATGTTCAGGGTAGGGAAGTGGTGATATGGGTGGGGGGTTAACATAAAGCTTTATTTCTTTGCCCTTCAAAAGGAGCATGTTTTCTATGAGGTCTAGAACTTTTTTCCTAGGAGACTTTTATTGCTCTTTTATGTCTTACTCTGCTAAAATAGGGATGTAGAGGGAAGCTGTAGAGTGGTTGACTTCAGAAGGAAACAAAGATCTATTTTATACTTTGCTTAGGAATAAAAGATCAAAGAGAAGCAAGAGCTCTTGCCTCCTTTTTGCTTGCTCAGGGTATTAAGTATTAATTTTCTGCATGTTTTCAATGAGCTTGAGAAAAGGGTCAGCAGCTTGACTATATTGACTTTATTTGTTGCTATAATTTTCTCATCAGCAGAATAAGAATTTGAAGAATATAGAAAGTAGTTCAGTTACTGAATTTGGAGTAAACTATGTATCTGGCTTTGCAAATTGTCATTCCTAGTGACTCCTCCAAGATGGCCAGCTCTGTCTGGTATGAAGAATTGCTGGTGGGAGGGAGCAGACTCAGCACATGGACCTTATTGTCAGTGTGAAGCCTCATCTGGCCTCTGACCAGACTATGACCAGAAGGATTTCTCACAATCCTCACAGTACTTCAGCTATGCAGCAGAAGAATGCACCATAGCCCTTTATTGCTTCTTGAGGATCATCTTGATGCTATTTTGCACAGACAAGAAATAAATTAGAATGGTGTCTATGCTGCATTCATCACAATGGTTTTCAGATTTTGTCTGTTTAGTATGTAGAGACTTGATGACATTGGAATAATTTAAAAAAATCTCAGGAAAAAAAACTGTCCTGAGGGATTGTTTGCGCTGCCATTTGGAAATGAGAATTTAACAGTGACCTCCAGAAATTGTGTGAAATACATGGTGAGACCCTGGAAACATGTAGTGAGAAATAAAAGTATGCCTGAAACATTAATAAAAATTTGTTAAAATGGCAAAATAAATTTTCACTTTTGGACACTAGCTATGAAGTTAAAGGATGGCTATATTTTTAAATACACTTTCCTAAATTAGAAAATTAAGCAAGAGATTCTAGGAGGGGTAATTTAAGGCATGTATTTTTTAAAAAGCAAAGAATAACTTCGCTTTCTGTCCTGAATCTGCAGGTTTGTCTGTGAAGTAACTTTAGTGATCTGTGCATGTTGCATGGTATGTACCCTGTCTAGTTGACAGGGGAGCTATTTGGATGTAAATTTCCTTTTTTTAACATGGGCTTATTTGAGCACGTACATGTGTAAATATATGTTTCCAGCATTCTTAGATTTGTGTCAGTTTTTTATTCTATATTTTTTCTGTAGAATTTCTTCCCTACAATGTGATATGAGATTTTTTGTTTTTATTTTGTGGTAAATATTTACAAGGCATACTGAAATGGGACAAAGAATAAAAGCATAAAATAGGCAGTTATGTTAAAAAAACACTATCTTTTCATAGGTGCACTTTTGAAGACGCCCTTCAAGGACACCCTATTTACAACTGTCAGGGTACTGTGCTCTTGAAGCTCTTAAGCAACAGGTTGATGAAAACTGCAAGGCATGAGTAGTGACCAGGTTTTTTGGCCAAGCTGTGCCAGACTAAGGAGAGAAGTTGTGTCCCTACAGTTGCAGTCAGAGCTGTTTTTGAGATGGGATGACAAATGGTGCTGGCTTGTGAATGACAAGATGTTGCATCTTCTACCCACTGGAGACTAAGATGGCTAATTTTTTTATGTTTAATGGTGAGCTGCAGTGACAGTTTATTTGGCATATGATTCTTTTCAAGATGAAGTGTGATAGTCTGTTTAACTGCCGCTCTCTTTTTAATGAGTTTTTAAAGAGCTACAAGATTACTTCAGAATTCTTGGGGAGGTCATCTTTTAGGACAGTGTAGTTTGTAAGAGGGAATGGTAGCAAAGAAGCCAGAATGGCAGTTTACTTTACAAGTCAAACAGATTCCTTGCAAGTATCCCAGCAGAAGTAGGTCAACCAGTGAGACTTCATTGTGGGCCTCTAGGGTCATCAATACATTTCAAGGAAAAGATCTATTCCTGGCTTGAGGCACTGTGTCTGGAAAGCATAGAGATGATAGTGAAAGTCCTGCCCTCTATTTGTGCAGTGTGTGGACTGAGTGGTATGTTGCTTTATCTTGAGGCATGGTGCTAAAGTCAGCAAATCTGATGCCTTGATTCTTATTAGTAGGCTTTAAAGTTGAGGCTATTCTTTTTTCTTAAATGAGTGAGCAGGATTTGTTTGTACTGCAAAACTGTCATTGTGAAGTTAACTGAAGTGGAAAAGTCTAGGCACAACAAAGGGATGTTTTTTTGTGAATTGCTCTTCCGACTTCAGAAGTCTTTTGAGCTGGGAAGTACTGAAGGAACCATTTTTTGTATTGTCTCTTTCTTGTCCTTGTTCTTCAGTTAATGCTTGTTTTCTGATGTTGAAGAGCAGTCTTGTTTGAAGATGAGACAGAGACAGAGAAGAAGAATAGAGAGTGTGGTGTTTTAAATATTTTAATAGTATTTTATTTTTTTATGAAATATTTTGAAGAAAATTATTAGACCATGTTAGCATTCCTGTCCTGCTTCTCTTCCATTCCTTTTTGTCTCTCAGTTGTTCACCTCCTCCTCCACACCTTCTCCTGTCTCCTTTCCACTCAGAGCTCTGCCAGAACAAAATATCTGGTGGTTGGCTCAGATGGCAGGGCTGCATTTCTCAGTTTTGGGGTTTTTTTTGTTTGATAGTTTGTTTTGTGTTGGTTTTTGTTTGAATGTTTTTGTTTGTTTGTGTTTCTGTTGTGGTTTTTGGTTTTGTTTTTTTTTTTTTTGTTTTTACTTGTGAGTTTGACCATAGTTTTTCCTTCACAGTGTAGTGGTGGATAGCAGCTGGGTATCAGTGCAAGAGAAGATTTAGGAAAGACGTGAGAATCTCTCTTCCTATTGCTCGTGAACACTTAACAGTGTTAACTCAGCTCTGTATTTTGGACTACTAGAGATTTTTAGTTCATATTTTGTACCCGTTTTGGCAACAATACTGTTTGTGCTTTTAAATGAAGTGATAACAAGAAATGCTAATTTGGGATCTAGTTCATCTGCTTTGAGGATGGAGTCATAAAGGTGCAGCCAGCAGAGTGCTGCTGGTGCCAGTTCCTGTTCCCGGGAGCTCAGGGCCTTTCCCTTGCATGTTTTCTGGCTTGTGCTTCCTCACTTCCAGTGTGATTACAGTTGCCGCTGGCCTTCTTGCTACTCAGGAATCTTGCAATCAGTCTTGTGCTTCTTGGGGTGTCCAGGGCTGCTGCTCAGTGGCTGCAGTGCAGAAATACTGAAAATTTCTTTTTTGTCAAATAAGTTGAGACCTAGCAATATTGAGGACATTGCTTTAAGTTTTTATACAGTACAGACACGGCTTGTGTTGCTTTTTTGTTAAAGTATTTTGAGCTACTGCATGTAAGTGCTGCTTGATTGTATTCAGTGTCTGTCTGTGTGACTAAAACATAAATTTTGTCATACTAAGAGGTATTTATGAATTTTTCTTCTTACCTTATGCAAATTATGTCCATGCTGGAGATGTTTATACCGTAAGGAGAAAGCTAGTCAAGGAAAAACAGCATAAGCAAGCTTATAAAACAAAGCAGTTATGTTTCATTCTGTAATTATACAATCACAGTGCTATAAAGCTACTTTTCAATGGAATTATGGTGATTGTATTACTGCAAAATAGAGCAATTTATAACTTATGAAAAATGTTTCATTTTAAGATTTGCACTTGTGTTTATTGCTCCCCCTGGAATGACCTATACTTCTGTGCTTAGCAAGAATATATAGCAGTTACTCTCTACTTTTTCATGCTATAACCATGGATTTTGGGGGGCACAGGGAAGAGAGTGGTCATCACATTTCTGCTTATAAATTTGTCCTGGAATTCTGAACTTCTATATTAAGTACTATTGTAAATGTCAGTATAAATGTTTTTATAGTTACAAAGTGTAACCATGTTTGTTTTAGAAGAGGAGATGTGAAATGTGAGGTTTTTGCACAGACGCATAAAGAAAACTTTATTCTGTTAACAGTTTAACTCTTTTTTTAGTTTAATTTTTTCTTGGTATTTCAGAGGTCAGATGAAATTTTATGCGAGGTTGGCTTCATGCACTAAGCACATTCTCCATTAAGAGCTTTGTTTCTTTAAAAAGGATGTGATGAAAATGAGATATTGCTGTCAGTTGTTCTTGATGTGGCTGTGTTCCATACTGTGTTGTAGCTGTGCTGTTGTACTGAAATTTTGAGTAGAAGGTTTTAAAGTTCTAGTTAACCTAGTGTGAATTGGAAGGTTATTTTTTCCTTTGCCTGCAATATATATAGTATGCAAGACCTCCTTTCAGTGGTATTTTAACCATTGTGCAAATAAATATAATTGTGTGTTTTCAGAATAGTGGTCTTGTTACTATGTTATGTGTATTAGAAAAACATTAAAAACTTCCATCTTTTGCTTTGAAAGCCAATGGAAAAAGTCAGTCTATTCCTATGCGTCTGCAGTGATGCCCCAGCTCACAATAGTATGGAGAAAGGATGAAATTTCAAATGGAGAAAATAGCCACTATATTTGCCAGTTTGAACAGGACTTGGGCAGTGAAAACATACGATGTAAAAACTAAAAAAATTAGCCTGTAACTAATTGGCCTGTAACTATTTCTATTTCAGCATGAGAATGTGCAAATTCTCTACCAGGGAGAAAACCAGAATTCCCTAAGGACATTGCCTTACCTTTTTTGAAAAAGTCCTTCAGACTTAAGTAGAGAAAGGCATGGTAATACTGGACAGATGTTCAGGTGTAAGTTGAAGTGTCTATCATGGCTACTCTGCTCTTAGAACATTGCAAATAGTGCAATGAGCTGCCTAAAGCAATCCATCCACTCAGTCTCCTAGTCCAATGGTACTAGGAGAACATACTTAAATCATAGTACAAGTTTGACTGGTACAAGTAGTATTTTAGATTCAGATTAGGCACGTAATACTAGTCATAAGGGCAATATGTCATACTCTAAAACATTTTATTTTTGATGTGTAGTTCCATTTGTTTTTTGGTGATTATGGATACAGAGAGTCTTTTATTGTATACTAGAGAAAAACAGTATCATAATGCAAGCAACCATTTATAACATCCATACTATTGTAAAACTGACATAATTTTGTTTACTGTGGTTTGATGTAGATTTTTGTGCATGATTTTTCTAGTGCAACTTGCTCCCTACACATTTGTGTGTAAAGAAGTACTTTGGATACATGAAAAAAATAGGCTTTTTATGCAGAGAGAGGTTTCACGAACTGCGATTGTCTCTGCATTAGCAGTCTGGGAACTTTGTGGTGTCATGGAATAAATTCAAAGCATTGGGCTCTCAGCTACAGTCAGTTTCTGTGACATAAAATTGTGTTTCTCTCCTTTTTGGCCAGCATGGCTCGTTCCTTGTAAAATAGAAGGTGTTCTAGCTTTCTGTACATTTCAGATTTCACTTTTAGCATTATTACAGAATTTTCCTTCTTTTGTCTTCAAAGTTGACCACACACTCTACTCAAAGTGGGGAATTCACTCACAGTTAGGTTTTATAAGCCTATCGGTAATATCAATGACTTTCCACTTCTGCCACCCTGAAATGGGAAACATCCAGAAGCTCCTAATGCAGTAAAAGGGCCCCAGGACAGAATAAAGCAGTAAGAATGGTGCTAAATGAAATTGCAGACATTTAATGTATTTTTCTCTAAGTGTAATCATACTGATTGAAGTCGTTACGATGCTCAGCTGCTGAGCCTGGCTCACTTAGTTTGAAGTTACCACTCCAAAAGCTGCACCAAAGTAGTTTAGTGAGCTCTCACCGATTGACATTGGATAAAATTGGTAGTTTTTACTTGTACTATTCTGTTCTTTGTTTAGGCTAACTTTGCTGACTTGGCCAGAGCAGGTGATTAGTTCTCTAGGGACTGCTTTGATCAGGAGTGCTCTGAGGATGGTAACTTTCAGCAGAAAGGGTAATTCAGTGCTATTTTCTTCAATGACCACTGCAATTTAGAAAGAGAGTGAATCTGTGACTTACTAACATTTGTGAAATCAGACCTGAACTGTGGCCTTTAGGTGCACATGAAAGGTATTTCAGATGTGTATCTCATATACTCTTAGGCTGCTTCATATTGCTGTAGAAATGTAAGAATATTTTTAGTAGAACAAGTTAAGAATGGTTAATTGCCATAATTTTAGGTACTCCTAGGATTAATGATTTCACCAGTGACCATTTTTTGTGGGAAGAAGCATAGCAACAGGCTCTATAAGAAGATTTGAAGGTGGAGGAGAATAAGAAATAAAGCAAATAATTGACCAAGTTCAGCTATACAGTTTTATACATTGAAATGGACAATATTGTCAAGGTGGAAGTGAATTAACCTATTATATGGCCTTATGCAGATAAGAAACACGAGTACATTGTAGACTTTACTAGTTTCAAATCCATTCATGTAATGTAATGGGAAGTCTTATATTCTCAAAAGGGTGGAATTTGATTATGCCTCTGTGTTTTGTTACATGTAATGAACCGTGAAACAAGGCTTGTCTATCTGTGCCTTACAAGCTTGCCAACCCAAACGTATGTGGTTAAAGAAAGTGCATATGTGCACATTTTAGGTGTTACAATTTGTTTGAAAGATAACCCAAATGATTCCTCACAAGTATGGATAAAGAACATAATCGCTGGGATATAAAAATCACAAAGTTCCAAACAAGTTCCAAACATCCAAATTTTCTTCTATACAGTTTTTTAGGTCAGAGCAGGCTTAGAAATGCTGTTGAGGGCTTTTCTTTCTAATGCTGACTTGTGGTATTTTTTCTTTAACTTGAGGGCCTTCCCAGCCACATAAGTTGTTCAACAAATTATATTTGTTTTATTGCATTTTCCTAAAACACTCAGATGAGATGGAATTGTATGATGGAGAATAATATGGAATTGTATGATGGATACCTTTTAATGACTGGGCTGTTGGAGGACTGATATGATAAACCCAATAGATGTAACATGCTTGAACAATTGAGACTGGTGGAGTAGACAGTTTAGAATATATCTACTGTTTTAAAGTTTTTGTTAATACTTGAAGTATAAAATACTTTTTTAAGGAAGAGGAACCTTCGATTTCTGTATTGTGATGCAGAATGCTGGAAAGTGTGTATTGTAAAACTATGAAAAGTGTTTGAAGTTGCAATATAATAGTGTGCCAGACAAGTAGGAAGCAAATTTATCTGCAGTAAAGCAGTACCAATTGATGGTCAACAGGCAAGTGGGACAAAAGACAAATGAGGGTTTCTGCTTTACCTGAGCTTTATATCACCAGCAGCTATTAGATTGATTGGCACAGATCTGCTTGAGAAGAGGTAATTTACTATAGCTTTTCTCTGCGAAACAGAGAGGTTTTTTTTCTTTTCTATTCTGAGAAAAGTGGAATGTAAAGTCTTTGTAAAGTCACAATATGATTGTGACTTTCAGATCAGACTGGTGGCTTCAGACTTGTTCACTAAAGTTGTATTTAATCCTAGCTCGTGCAGATAGTAACATGGGTAGCTGTAGCACATAGTGATGCAGAAACCCTGACCAGTGAAATTTTTTCTCTGTGTAGCTGTGAGATTTACTTATTTTTTTCATCAATATGTGCATACTTTTTTAAAAACTGTAAAACAACTGATAACATTTTTTTGGTTTTTGTTTGCTTTTTGAATTTTTTTTTCTTAAATACTGGGGTTGTATAAAAAATTTGTTCCTGTTTATCTCTAGCATAGTGATGGAGTACTTCAAGATGCTATGGTGATGGGAACAAACGAATTTTAGACAGAGTAAGGAAAATAATTTTAGGTTGTTCTAATCAATTTCTTTTGTGCTTGGAGTGGGCAATTTTACATAAAAAAATTACAATATTTATACCCAATTTACATTGGGTATAAATATTGAAGGTAATTTTTCTCCTTAAAATGTCTGTTTAAAATTGCAAATTGGAATTTCAGGTACTTCTGATGATCAGTTGGCTTATCATAATGTTCTCAACTAAGGAGAAGGTTTCTGCTGTGTCTATAAATCTGTGTTGCCTTCAATCTTTTACAGGTAAATATTACACCTTCCATACATTCCAGTGGTGAATTCCCTCAGCTTCTCCATCATGGTGTGAACATGGGGTCCTTGCCACTTAATGAGTCATATTTGTTGGCTCAGCAGAATGGTAACCCAGCTAATGTGTTAGAAACATCAATGAGATCCGTTACTCCTCAGATTAATGGGAAATTCTCTAGTGATGACTTCGAGCAGCTGATCAGAAACATGTCCCAGGTAACCCTATCATATAATAACCACAAAATTTGGATTACTGATTATATGAAGATTAAGATACATTTATATTTTTTAAAGGCAGTTGAGTTACTGCATGAACTCACAATACCACTTATGAATAAAATAAAGTAGCTTTTTAGTTTGAGAAACAATTAGTAAGTGAGAAGGCAGTTGAAAAACTAGCTCTGACATAGTCACTCATGAGCTACTGTCCTTAGCTGACCAGTGTGTGTATTACAGATTAGCATGCCATTGATTTTCATGCTCATTGTAGAACTGCTGCTCTATGCATGAGGGAGATACTTTGTCAGAGCATGCTCTTGCATGCATAATTAATGAAATCTAGTTCTGTGGCTTTCTTGGAAATAAAATGGAAAATTTTGACCTTGCTGTGCATTGTTCTCTAATCTTACTACTTTCCTGTAGTAGGCATAAACAGTGCAGAAGTCTAGTGGTGTTCAGGAGAGCCTTTTGGCATAGTCCAAGTTTTTTTCATCTTTCTGAAATTCATCTTTTTCTGGTTTTACTTGAAATTTGTCCTGTACCCTCTAAAAAAAAAAAAAAAGTGTATATATATATATATATATATATATATATATATATATATATATATATATATGCTATTCAGTCAGCACTAAACCAAAACTCTGTATATTTATGGTTTTTTCCCTGATTTTCTCTTCTGTGCTGTAATAATATTTATTTCTCAAACATTTTCTGTATGATAAGAAGAAACTGGAAAGGAACAAATATGTTTCAGTTATTAGCCTGTATAGTCTTGTATAGTCTTGCCAAGATATAGTTGTCATTAATTAATGGCAACTTATTTGTTTCAAAAATTAATTTCCAAGTTGTTTGCCACGTTTATTATTGCTGCTTTTCAACATTTTTAACATTTGTACCCTTTTTTTCAACTTCTGCTGAACAGGGTCGTCTTGTTGAGACAATTGACCTTATTAAACCTCTGAGTGGTGGTCTGGGCTTCAGTGTTGTGGGACTGAAGAGTGAAAACAGGGGAGAACTAGGAATATTTGTGCAAGAAATCCAGGAGGGAAGTGTGGCACATAGGTAATATTACTACTGAATATTTTACTAAACCAAGTGTGTATGTGACACTGCAGTTCAGTTGTATTACTGCTGTTATTTTTGTGGTACAAGGACATGTTTACTTACATGTTTCTCTCTTCATGTTTTCTGAGCATCATTGCAGATGTAAAATTATTTGCCACAATTGATGTGATGTTGGAACAGGCATCGTACGAACTGTTCTTAATTTATAGAAATTACAAAGGACATTTCCCTGGGGTTTTTAAATGGGGAAAAAGAGGAAGCTACTGTTCTGTGTCATGCCTTTTAAAGTTGAAATACATATTTTGCCATCGTTGAATTCACTGAAGAACAGTTTGATGTAAAAAAGTCAGCTCTATCTGGCAGTGTTATTTGTTAGCTAGAGTCCCATTGAGCGGGTGTGAAACCCAGATTTGACGTCAAGCAAGTCTTGACCTTTTAAAGTCAGGGATATTTTCAGAGATACTCAGCTGATATTACAGAAGCTCAGCAATAATACTGGCTTGCTGAAATTATGCTTTAGACTTAAACTCAGATTCTACAGCTAACATTGAGGAAAGTGCCAAAGGAGCGCACAAACTCAAAGGTAAATGGCAGCAGCACTGGTTCACTGCAGACTAAGGTGTGTCACTGGGCCAAGCTGCTTTGTAGTGTACTCAGTGTGTTGTGTGGAGAGGCTGAGTCATGTTGGTGCTTTTTCTCACTGTGCTTTAGGGAGGTACTTTTGGATTATTTGTGATCTGAATACTCACTTTAAGTCTAGTAAGAACACGGGCAAGAGAGTCAAGAACATGGTATACAGACTTAATTGTAGTTAATCAGGTACAAAATGTGGCTTGCTTTATATCCCTACAATATTTTTTAGTCTCCCCAATTTCCTTTTTCTCTTTTTGTTTTCTTTTGTTTTGGTTTAGGTGAGGTTGTTTTTTGTGGTTTTTTTCTTTCTTTTGTTTTGTTTTGTTGGTTTTGTGTTTGTTTTGTTTTGGTGGTTTTTTTGTTTTTTTGTTTTCTGTTTGTTTGTTTCTTATGAGTTGAAGCTAAATTTTTTTTTTTCTACCTTGGTGCTCTACCTGGGTTTCTTGAGTGTGGATGCTCACAAAGGGTGTTGTAATAGAGAGTCTTGCATTGCCACTTTGGGATGCAAAGAAGTGGTGGAAGAAAGAGAGAGTAATTCAACTGTGTAAGCTTCATACACTTCTTTTGGAGCAGATCTGAGGAAAAACTCAGTATGTAATTTTACAGTGATGCTTTCTTTGTCAAAAAGTGAAGAGTTTTTTTTTAATTTGTTCAGGGTTTTGTTTGGTTTCTTTTTTTGTCCTTTTTTTTCATTTATTCTTTTCCTTTTTTCCCCCTTGTTTTTCAGCAAAACAAAATTTGTTTCTGTAATTTGTTTCATCGGTAACATACTGATGAAAGTCTGTTCTATTCCATGGTTTGATGAATATTCAAAATGGGTGCTCTGAACAAAATGGGGCCCTTGGTCTGTAAAGCAAGAGGCTCAAAGTCAAGGATAAACATAAGTTTCCAGGCTGTGGTTGGGAGCGACTGAGATTAATATACTTAGTCTCGCATGGGGGTTCAGGGAGAAGAAAGCTGGCTGGGGGGTAGTCACCAGGGGAAAGTAGCAGTGGGATCAGCTTCAAAGGGAGCCATCACCAGGGTGCCAAATCAGCTCCTTTCAGCAAAACTGCAGGGGGGGATTAAAAAAGTGGGGGGTATAGAGACCAGGTTATTAAAAATCGTGTAAAGTTGTCAAAATATTACAAGTTATGTGGCAATGCTTCCTTGATTTTTGTTACTTCTTTATTTTGTCATCTGTTTACACCTTTGTGACAGAGATGGGAAGCTGAAAGAAGCAGATCAAATCCTTGCTATTAATGGACAAGCCCTTGATCAGACAATTACGCATCAACAGGCTATCAGCATTTTGCAGAAAGCAAAAGATAATGTCCAGCTAGTTGTGGCTAGAGGCACTTTTCCTCAGCTCATCAGTCCTGTAGTTTCCCGGTCTCCATCTGCTGCTAGCACAGTTTCAGCCCATTCCAACCCGGTGAGTAAAACCCAGACATCTGTGTATTTAATTCTGGATGTGCATGTACTTACTATATATAGTGTATTGAGTAATTTTTTGTAACATGTATGTTCATTCCTTCACAGTTCTTGAGGCTTTTCTTCTATTTATCTGTATTATACTGTTTCCCTTCAAAGACTAGAAAATATTCTGGCTTGCTGGGGGAAAAAATCTTCATCTTGGATGTATTCCTTGCTCCCATCTGCCAAATTATCTGTATCCACCAGTGCAAATGCAGCATGTTTACCTTACTTGATGAAGCTTTATTTTGAGGTTGCACTAAACAGGATATTGGATATTTTTTTTCTTTGCATTCTGCTTGAGCAAACAATTTTTTGAGGCATTGGAATCTGATCTGCACCACCGTCTGGATGGGTGCTTTTGTGTTTGTTTCCCTGTTGTCTGTTAGCATGGGAGTTCCAGTGAAGTTACAAGATGCGCTTAAGGGCTCCCCAAAAAGCAGCACTACTACAATTCCTTTCGTACGAGAGCTTTTGCATGTCTAGGTGTAGACAACACACTTCAGAAACATGGTGATATCAGGGTGATATTAACTGTACTTTCTCTTCCTCTTAGCTCATTCACGTAATAGATTTTCCTGGGATGAAACAGGCTACATTCAGTTTCTGTAGGTTTTACTGTTCAGTCTTCTGTGGCCCTTCTTCAAGGGAGTCAAGTATAGAGAGCAATTACTCTGGAAAAAGGAACTGTTTTTTTAATCATTAGTGTAAAACATTTAGTGAAGGAATGTCAGAAATATTCTTTGTATCTGTGCGCAGGAGGGCAGCTGACTCACCTAACTTTTCCTGCCAACACATAGGGGAAGCCTGCTCTTTTCCAGGATTGCTTCTGGAATGTTCTCTATGTGATTGCCTCGGTATTCGCTGATCAGCATTTTTTGCATGAAAATATGTTCCTTACAGACATTCCATAGCTGCTTCTGGTTTGTTTAGCATGCCTTCCACAATTTTCACGTTCTCTTTACTTTTAAATGCAACATACTATGAGCTATTCTTTTTCCTTCAGGCTTTGCTTTATTACACTGGCTTTATGTTAAGACTGGATTTCCAAACAGGTACCGCAGGGCTTTGAGTTTGCAATACCTTGATTATTCAAGAGGAAACCTTATTATAAGATTATACCTGGTATAGCACCAGCTGTGGTTTTAAATTTTAGACGAGTTTACTGTAGGAGTTCTTGTTCAGGAGAAAGAATACCATGAGCTTCCAGGTGTCCCTTCAAGGAGTGCCCCATGTGAGTGAGCTAGGATTTGTTTTTCTTTCAGAGCAGTTTTGTTCCTTTCAGAACACAGTCTGCAGTCAGAATTACTTCATTCTTACGGTGTTGCCTTCAGACAACGCAGAAGAATATTACATGCGGCATTTCTGTTACTATCTGCATCACAATATTTGGTTCTGCTTTCACACTTAGAAATACTGAATTGGGATTTTGCTTTCTCTCGTGCTTTGTTGTAATGGCTGATGTGAACATGCCTGAAGACAAACCTGAAGATTTACGTTTCCAGTCCTGTGTGGTTTTCTAGAAGCAGTATTTATTGACTGCAAAGGGGCATGAAGGTGGGCAGCCCTAGGCTGCTGCCTGTGTTCATTCTCAAAAGGTCTGACCCATTATTCAGCTCTGGTTTGTATCAGAGAAGTTCCACCTGTTATAGAATTAGTAATTTACTGATTAAATATTATGTAATATCACACCTAATAGTAAATATTAAAAAGGTATTATATGTAAATCTTCCTCCAACTTTCCATTGTTAAATACTCAAGAAATAAGAGAAAATAACCTGCAAATTCCCATACAGGTATTAATCGTTTGACTTGATAATATTAAAGGCGTTTTTACATCTGAACAATTCTACGATGCTATGTTTTTAATCATTTGCAAACTTGTGTTTATTCCTTTTAGGTTCACTGGCAGCATGTGGAGACCATAGAGTTGGTCAATGATGGCTCAGGTCTGGGATTTGGGATAGTGGGAGGAAAGTCAACTGGAGTGATTGTTAAAACCATCCTCCCAGGAGGGGTGGCTGATCAGGTAAATTCAACCATCCTCTCTGTTCAGTAAGCTGTGTAGTTACTCTTTACTTTTATGAACAGACCAAATAGTGGTAGCTTTTATCCAAATAAGTGTAAAAAAGGAAAAGTAATTATGGAAATTCTTCCTCTGTAAAGGTGTCTTTAGTGCAGGAGTCTCTGCATTTGAATGTGAAAGATGAATTAGGTTCTAAATTACTTTTTCAAATCTAGTAACATTATATGTGTTGTGTGCATTTATAGTCTTAATTCTTTCACAAGTGTACTGGTTGTAATTTGGGGTGGTGGGGATTCCAAAGATTGACTTGCTGTGCCCTAACAGCTAAGAGCATCTGCTTTTCTCTGCTGAGCTTACTGAAGCTTGGAGCAGGTATGTGCCTTCATGTGTCTGCTTCAAGACATGGTCTCTGCTCTTTCCTGAAGGGGTCACGTGAATTGAATTTGGTTATCACAGGTCAATTCAAGCTTGTTCATTGGACAGGTACCTAGGGCTGCATTAATGATGGTCAAGGACTGAGTAGGCACAGAGTCTGGTGAGTCTTCCAACAAGAGCATTAGTGACCTGATAACAGGGCCTGGAAATGCATGGACAGCATTTACTGTTGCCTTCTTTCCCCGGAACAGGTAGATAGGTTCCTTTTACAAACCTGTCTCTGTAATACTCGTCATATGGCCTAAGTTCATATGAAGCTTTTTTATTAATTAAAGGTTAATCAGTAAGACACTAAACCAGTGTTAAGCAATTTAGGTAACTGGATCACAGGAAGAGAGAAAATAATTTTATTTTGAAGTCATGTTTGTACTACTAGTAGTTTTTTAGTGTTAGTGCAAACCTGACTATGTGTTTGTATGCTGTTTTTTGGATGTGAGCTTGAAAATGAAACCCAAAGTTCTGCAATCTACATGCAATTATTAAATACCAGTAGGAGTAACTGTAGCAAAGCACATTTTTTTCTCTGTGCTTGGGTCAGGTCTTGAAAAAGGATCTCATGGGTATCTCTGGGGAAATTCCTAATAAATTTTGTTTGCCATTAGACAACCTTCTTTTCTTCTCCATGTTATCAGGATATTGACTTGGCATCCAAAAAAAGTCATCTGATTCATATGTCTTAGAAGTGACTGAAGCTATATGCTATTTTTCTAATTGTATAGTAGATGGGAGAAATGGCATTTTTTCGTCATTATTTTTATTTCAGCATGGAAGATTGTGTAGTGGAGATCACATCTTGAAAATTGGTGATACAGACCTAGCTGGAATGAGCAGTGAGCAGGTGGCACAAGTTCTAAGGCAGTGTGGAAATAGAGTGAAACTGGTAATTGCAAGAGGTCCTGTTGAGGACCCACTTCTACCAGCAGTTCCTCCAGGAACACCAGTACCCACCTCTACACCAGAGAAACAGGTAGGCAACAGTGAGCATGTGTAACCCATTGCAGACTTCCTTTCTTTTTAGCTGCTGTTTGAATGTCTTTTGTGTTTATGTTCTCAAAAGCTAGGATTTTCTTTCCCAGTAGTGCAATTCTGAGAGAATTTAAATCTGATGAGTTTTAATGTACAGTGCAAGGAACTGTATTCTTGAAGACTTTTGGGATTAAGGTTTGGGACTTCAATAAATATAATCTGATTAACAACTTGTTCTGAGTTGCTTGTAAGGGTATATTATTACATTGGGACAACTGAAGCAACGCAGTCTTTTCTTCAGAACTGAACTAGTTGAGTCTTCAGCATTTCTCTGTCTACCTGCTCTTTTTCTGTATAATTTCATCTGTTCATCAGAACTTTTTTCCCTGTGCCAAGCAGCACACAGATGCTAGTCCTTTCCTATATCACCTGTCATTACTCATTTGCTGGATGTTTTCTAAAAAAAGTGAGCCCGCTGCTACCCTTACTCTCCTGCTGATGATTGTACTTTGTATCTTTACTCCTCTACAACTGTCAGCCACCTAAAAAATGATGTAAATATTATCATGACTTGTCAGCTCAAAACCTCTACAAAATAGGTAATTTACACGTTTGTAACAAAGTCTGGTTTCATGGGATTCAGAAACAGTACTGTTTAGCCACAATGGCTATGACCAGATACATTTAAATGTGAATACATAAAGTAAATTAATGAGAGAAGAAAAGGTTTGTTGGTTTTGAGCCTACCCTTAGATAGAATTTTTTGTTTTACTTTTTCCTATTGTTTTTCTAGACATTTTCTTCAGTTCTAATGTAGATTTGAGTCAAGTCACATCAGAAGATAAGTCCTTCTATGAATTGATCCAGCAATTTATGCCTGGATGTTATATAACAATTTATATGGTGTTACCATCATTTTGTCTCTGTCCATTGTAGTGGTATCTGTGAAAAATTAACATTTATTCATCCCCTGTTTTGTGGCTATAAGGCAAAGAAAGTTAATTTTAATATGGAGATTTCTGAGCATTGAAGATAAGAGACAAACTAGCACTTTTGTGTTTTTACAGTACTCAGAGATGTAAAACCTTTCTGCATTTTAGATAAAGAGATTAATCATTTTAGATAAAGAGATTAATATTTAGCACTAGTATTACTTGTCTGAAATGCATCTCTCGAAATAAAAGCTGAATTTGATAATTTAATCTGTGCATTATTTCTGCAGTATTTGCCTTTTTGATGTTATATGATGCAATGCAAGAAGAGCTACCTGCAGCTGCAGAATATATGCGATTTCTAGTACTGACAAAATAGCTTAAAGAAGCAAAGGGGCACAATTTGAGGTTTTTCCCACCATCCCAATTTGCATACTTTTCAAAACTTCTTTCCTGGTACTTTGTTCCCAGCAGGAGGCAGGCTATTTGTAAACTCCTGGCCTGCACAACATCACATAATTGGAAGGAGCACCCCTTTTAGCAGTCATGCAAAATGCATTGATTTGGGTCTGGAGTGAAGATGATGATTCAAACAGCTTGATTTTTAGTTTCTTCCTATAAGATATGGTGTAGGTGAAGTCTTCATGATGCTCTTCAAACTATTATTGGGACCAGAATGGCTTTGCAAAATGGGCACTTCTTGTCATGTTACCTGCAGATATCTATGTTGTATAAATTCAGGAGGCTATAGGAATTGGATCTTTTTTTAGTGGCATTACCTGGGGCGAAAATAATCCTGTATTTTCAATGAGGGGGATCATTAATACATTGGAAATTTATTTTCTTGTGTTCAATTTGGTTTCTGGTGGAGTTGCTTGGATAAAGAGCTCAAGTCAGACTCTCTTGGGAAGTAGCATCATAGCTCTTCTGAAATCTTTATTTGTGTGTACTTTCCTAATCAAACTGGCTTTAGTTAATATCTGGCTGGTTGCAATATTGGCACTTAAAAAAAATTTAGCTGCTATTTGCATGCAGAAGGGGCAGAATAAAAACTTATAATACAAACCCCCATTGTTAAAATAGGATTTTAATACGTATCCCACTTTCATTAACAACAAGTAATTAAATAGCCCCAAAATCCATTTTTATTGAAATTCAGAGAGTTGTAGCAGGTATTAATGAAGATTTTAATTATTTAGCTAGCTGGAAATACAATTCTATGTGCTAAAATGAAATTTTTAAGCCTTTCAGAAGCAAGAAATATAATTGCCTGACTAGTGATAGCTTTTAGCATATTTTAAATTTGCAAGTTTTAAAAAGACACCTATAGTTAATGAAAGAAATTTAGACAAATAGAATAGAAATACAATTGGGTGTTTTTTTCTTCTTTTTAATAACACAGCAGTCTAAAGCTAGTTCTGAGGAGGTCCCAGAAAGTCAGCAAGCTACATATTCATATATATATATATATATATGTGTGTGTGTGTATGTGTGTATATATATATGTATATATATATCTATGTATATATGTATATGTACTTACTGTACAAAAATAAATTTGTACAAATTTTACCAATTATTTTATTCATTAAATATTGATTGATAGGTTAAAGGTAATATCCCAGAGCAGTGCGGTGAAGGAGGACGTGACCTCCCCTGCATTGCTTTAGCATGAGGAATGTTACCTACCTCTTGCTTGTCTGGTGAACAGCAAATAAGAACATAAGTAAATTTCATACTTCTTTTTTGTGTTATGTAATTTTATGTGTTACTGACATTAAAGAATGTGGTGAATCTTTAAAGAAAAAGAGCTTCCTTTCTAATCCCCCTTTTCTTTTTAGGATGATGCTTCTGTTGATAGCTGTGAAGATGGGGAGAAATTCAATGTTGAACTCACTAAAAACAACCAGGGCTTAGGAATAACTATTGCTGGTTACATTGGAGACAAGGCATCAGGTAATTTTTGATTCCTGCACTTTATTATGCAGTCTGTTGCATACTATGGTATATGTGCATCAAAGACTTAATTTTGATACAACTTCTCTTAAAAGAACCCTTAACCATCTAAAATCTATTTGAAATTTGAAAAGGAAAAAGAATGGCTTGCATTTTGTAAAAAAGATGTTTAGAATATAAATAATTGATATTATTAAAAAATCCCACCTCAGTATGTTTAAATCAGTTATTATCTTCACTTTTGGCTAGGTGTTTTTGAAAAACAATGGTAAAATAGTTTGAGCCTGTTCTATTAGAAGTAGCTTTCTTACAAGGCAACACAGTAGCATTCTGAGTAGTTTTAAGAGATTGTAATTAATTTTTAAACAATGTGCGTAATGCAGGTAGCACATCACAAATTCTTTATTGACGTCTGGATGTAATAAATGTTTCTTCATCTGTGGGCTGTAGCAGACAATAAATAAGTTTATTTAAATAAATAAATGCAGAAATGTTCATAGACAGTTACTTATTTTTACTTTGTAATTTCCACTACATTTTTCACAAAAATAACCAGAACTCTCTTAGGCTTCCTTAGGGGAAATTTGGCAAATTTAGTAATGCTAGAAAGGGATGTCTTTTGAACATGTCATAAAGCTTCTCAAAGTGCTGTTGCTTTGACTTGTATCCACTTGTATGTTGTTTGAAAAATGTATGGATAGGTACATTCCATATTTTTGGGATTTTCTAGCTATAATTTTTTGGATCGGAGAAAACTGGACTTCCACAGGAACAGACAGTCAGAATTCAAGCAAGTCCACTCTTTAGTAGTGTCCAGTTGAATTTCAAAAGACAAATTAAGATGTTGACCACGTATAGATCTGAGAGCATATTTTGACTGATTTAGTGTTTGGGTATCATTGGTCTTCAGTTTGAAATTACTGTGCTGCATGTAGCTATGTTAGAGAGTATTCGTGTCTCAGGAGCTAGTTAGGTAACTCAGTTTTGTGGCATAACCATTACGGAACAGCTTTGCTGTCAGAGAAGCAGCAATAAAACTATTGGACAGCAAATAACATTTCTGAATTTTTTGTAAATGACAAATAACTTGTCATGTTATCTTACAGCTGTTACAGGATATAAGAATGCTTGGAAGTTAGGAGGACCAGCCATATAATTATGCACAAAGCCCGGGCAAACAACTTCTTAAAACCCACCCCAACCCCCTGCCCCCCCCCCAAAAACCCACCAAAACCTGACAGAGAGACTCGTCAGTGAGGGGACTTGAATATATATGTAATCTTATTTTTCCTAAGCTGAGTTGAGTCATTAATCCTCCTTCCTGATAGGAACTTTTGTCCTATTGAGGGCCAGTAAAAAGATAGCTTGAGGTCTGCAATGGGTGTGACAGCTTTTAAAATACATTTTGTAGTGTATTATGTTCTGATCAAGCATATTCTTTTAACAGAGTGCGAACATTTGTTGAGAGAAAGTAAATGCTGTTAAGATTTTGATACCAGTGTTATAGGCCTGAGACTGTCAGTGTGATTTCATGCCAGTTTATGCTGTTATTTTTCCTGGTTTAATGTAAGCTGTGCAAAATATGCATGTAGGAACTCCATACAGTTGTATTTTATTGAGCTGTTGAAGTTCTTTCAAAGCAAGTGTGTTTTTCTTGAAATGTTTTCTCTTAGTAAAATGTCCCTTCTGTAGGTGTTTTCTGTGTATTTCCCTTCTGATTCAAAAGTAGTAACTAGTTAGTAACTAAAATGTTTCTATTTTGATAGAAAATAGGGCATTTTTTGTTTAATTTTGTTCTGTTGGCGTTTTTAAAACTTTGTGACCTTTTTATCAAATAGTGATAATGGCAGTTAAAAACTGGTTCAAATGTAAAGTTGTATTCCTGTTCATTTATAATGTTCTCAATATGGCAATCCAAAAATGCATTTCTTAAGCTGTTATTAGGTACATAGAAAATTCTGAAATTACTGGATTAGTTTACTCAAGCTGAATTTTCTGTCCAAATCTGGCAAAAGTCAGAAATAAGTTTTTTGTCTATGTTGGTTTCAACATTTAGATTAAAGGAAGTTAGAATATTTCTTGTTTCACATCAGGAATTGTGTATTTGGCATTGTAAGGTTTTGAATGAAGTCTGATCCAATGCAAATCTGGCTCATTGTTTAAGATGATAGTAATATATATGTTTTTTCTTAAATAATTGCCTTTTTATGTTTCTTTTATTATCTTACTTAAGGATTATTTTTTCTTTTTTTTCCCTTTTTTTGATTGGTGCCTTTAGTTGTATTATTTAATTGTTTCTTAATAAATTAGTTAACTTAATTTTCCTTGTTTTTTTTTATCCCAGAACCTTCTGGTATCTTTGTAAAGAGCATTACAAAAGGCAGTGCTGTTGAACATGATGGCAGAATCCATGTGGGAGATCAAATTATAGTTGTAAGTAAACGCAGGATGAGCAGAGATCACTTGTCTACAAGACTCTGCTTCTTTATGTTGCAAGAAAAACTCATTAAGTACTTGTTTAAAATACTTAGGATCAGTGTTGCGGTTCTGAGTCCTTTCCTGACAGAATATCTCATCACATGTTTTCTGATTATGCTACCTGCAGGTATATTGTAATTCTTAAAAAAAATCTTGTACGTGAGACTAAATTGTTATATATCCTCCATAATAGCAGGAGGTTAGTAAGTGTGAAATTTCAAAGTTTGATTCAAACTGGGCAATTATTTTCAAATTGATTTTAAGAAGTTGTGTCCAAAAGTTTTAGGTGTTCAGAGAAAGAAGAACATATTTTCATCCATAAACTGTTGCTTTTGTGGTGGAAATCAGGTTCTGAGTGGAGGGACTGCATTTTTGTGTCTCTCAAAAATCTGTCCTTACATTTGTGTGAAAACAGCTCTAAGAACAGGTTATGGTCTCTCTCCAGAAATGCTAGCATGTTTGTTTGTGAAAGTACATACCTTTTTTGTAATGATTTACATGCTGAGTACAGATGGCTGAAATGGATTATTCCAAAGATTGTTTGCTTCTTCTACTGCAGATGCAGAAGGAGAAAATTATTTGAGTGATCTCAGACACTGAAGAATAAGAAACATTTTTTAAATATGGTTTGTTTAAGTGTGGAGGAGAGTCAAATAGTCATACCCGATTTTTAGTTACTTTAGATTTAGAATTTCAGAGAAGAATGACTGTGGCTAACAGACACGAAAGAACCAGATGCACACCGCTGCTCCAAGGTGAAGAACATAAGAGGAAGTTCATTTTCTGACCCCAACATTTATAGTTTTCCAAAAGTGACAGTGGATTGGAGGGTGACAGTGCCACCTCTCCAATGCCACTGGACAAACTACCAGTCCATCAAGTCTCTCCTCCTCTGTATAGGAATGCAAAACAATGTGTTATCTCCAGACAGTGTGCGATAAAGTTCTCCACAAGGAGGTAAACATCAGAAGGCTTAGAAAATCCTAGAAAATCAGGGTGACAAATGACAAATGACTAAAGGTCCAGGGGATTAATTCTTCATTTAGGAGGACTTAAAGGAATGAAGCATGTGTTTTGTGTAGATAGGCAGAAACAAATACAGGAGTCAAAGAGCATAATATTGTAAGAAGTATTTCAGAAATTTAAGGCACTGTGGGGTAGATGTAGAAATAATAGAATATAATGGAGTTTGCGGGGAGAAGAACAAAACGTGGTGGGTGCTAGGTACGGATGATAGGATAGAGTTGAGAAATGTCTAAATTTTGAATTTCAGAAAAAACCCGAGTTAATGAGACAATAAAATAATTTTAAACAAAGGACGCCAAAATTATACTCTTTAAACTCCTAAAATGATGAACCAGCAATTATGTCGACTTGTTTGCAATCATGTTCTGTTTATAAATTGGAATTCACAGTGTTCATTCTGTATCTAAGTTTACTTGACCTCAGAATGACTGCACACTGTCGGTCTTTCTACCCCAGTGGATCGATGTGTCTCTCCTTACTCTTGATTCTCCAGAACTTGTAGCCATGGCTGTGTTGGTTTAATCACCCAGTATGACCCCTCAGAGGTAGGGATGGCTGAAGTGGTTGAGTGCCAGGCTGTGCAATATGCCCTGCACAGAACATGCTATATCCTCTCCCACCTTGCAGGGCAGATCTGCCTGGCCACACCATGGTGGGTGCTCCTCCCCTCTTTGCTGTGGTGCTGGTTGTCACCTAGCTCTGGGGTACTCCAGTAGGTGTGCTTAGCATATCCAATTACATAAAATTGTACAGGTTTCGTTCTTGCCTCTCCACTTGCTTTTTGCTTAGGCTAAAAAATGCTGAGAGCTCACTGCATTCTTTTGCCCTGAACTGAAAAGCTGCTTGATCCTGCAGGTGGATGGAACAAATCTTCAGGGTTTTACTAACCAGCAAGCAGTTGATGTTTTGCGGCACACAGGACAAACGGTTCGTCTCACTTTGATCAGAAGAGGTCTTAAGCAGGAAAATCGTATTCCACCCCAGGAGGACTTCAGTGCTCCTGTTGAGCAGGACTTACTATTCCAAACAAGGGAGAGTAACACAGCCAAAGGTAATTAAAACTGGCTTTGCTGTAAAGTTGGCTTGAAACATTTTTCTTTTCAATTGCAAACTGTAAATAAAATGGGCCAGATTCATTCTGTGTAGCTATTACAGATGGTAATAGGTAGCAGCTGTCTTTGAGGGTGGAGTTTTGTCTACAATGGTTTGATTAATCTTTTAGACACAGTGGTATTATTTGCTACATTTTCAAAGTGAGTGCTTCACATTCTTTCCTGCGTTGCACTTCTGGCTGAATTGCTTCAAGTCTTTGATCCTGCAAATCTTTGAATGGTAAGAAGGCAGCAAATGTTTTATTCATACTCAAGAGTGAGAGCTGCATTCAAAAGCAATCAGAGAAAGACCCTCCTTGATGAGCACAATCAGTTACTCTTGCTTGTTACAAGGTACAGGAATGAGAGGAGTAGCCTGTATTTAGGGGTTGATAGGGTATTGATGATGCATGTGTAAAATACTCAGATGCCAAAGACCAGTAGTAATTTTGCTGCTGATGACATGAGATTAGTGCAGCTTTATCTTAAATACTCTGCACGTATTTAAGTATATGTGCCACATCTTGAAAATCAGTGTGTTTGAATGAAAGGTATCTATCTGCACAGGGGCTGGAAGCACAAAACAGCTGCTTGTGTTATAGTTTGATGTCAGTGAAAGTATGTCACAAGTAGTCAACAGAGGCCTAATTCCTATCTTGTGCAAGATTTTCAGAGAGCAAGTAGCCTGTTACCTGTATGTCATCCTTCCACTCCCACCTTTAACAAGAGGTATAGGCCAAGTGTTCAGAATGCTGTTTCTCCAGCCACCAGGTGTTCACGACATCTGACAGGTCGCAACAAACATAACAGAACTTGGTAGTAGGAGAGGTTTTCTACATATGAAAAATGTGCCAGGAGTGCAGGTCTCCAAGACTGAAGCATTTTAGTTTTCACTGTCAGCTTTCTGAATTGCACAAAGGAAAAAAAAGAAGAAATTAATTCAAGAATGTTATATTTAGATGTATTTTTATTCTGTCGTAAAAATGCTGGTTCTGATAGTTGTGCTGTTTTTTTGTTGGATTTTTTATTCAACTCATTGGAGAAGGCAATGAACTAACAAAAGAAAATGTCTTTGAAATATGGCGTTTCTTCTGGGACACACATGCCAGATTCTCTTTGCCAAGTAGGGGTATGCTGAAGTCCAGTGAAGGAGAGAGTTGTTGCCCCGAGCATACCTGTGAACTTGATAAGTATTATGACATATAAAATAGCTAAGTAGCTGAAAAGATTTCTTCTTTTTTTCAGATGACAGTGAAACAGATCAGGGATCCCCATCACTGCCATGCAGTTCCAGTGTGGTAAATATTGGAGATGACATGAAACAACAGGAAACAGGTTCTCAAGCTTTAATATTTTATTCTGTGAAAATGCCTTTCTGTGTGCTTACACAAAGATCTGGTGTTTCATGTGTCTTCCCATCTTATGCAAGCTCTGCAGCTGAGGTAGAACTGGAAAGTCAAAGTAGTCATACATTTAATCATGCACTCTTAGTAGTAAATTTTGTAGGAACAGGACTACTGTATGTGTCCAAAAATAATTATATGCTGAAGATATCACATGAAGCAGTCTGCTTTGGCTACTTGCTCAACCCTCTCCTAGTTTAGTTTTGCATATCTACTCTTCTTAGTTTAGTCTAGGAAAAAAAAAGTTTTCTACCCGTTCCCTGTTATCTTTCCAGTTGTCTGCAGCTGCCCAGCTACAGTTCCAGGACTTCTACATCTTCTGATGAATTTCCTTTTCCCAAATTCCTGAGCTTACATTTAATTTAGTATTCTCTGGTTGTGTCTGAAATTCAGTCAGTTTTGGCTTACCAATATTCTCCAAATTTTCCCCAACTCTTTGTCAAAATTCCTGTTTTCTACTGTGTTTTTTTTTCCTGCTTGATCTCCTAGGGCACTGTTCAGCATTTTCAGAAGTCCTGTGTGATGAGATGCTTTTCAGATTTAAACAAAACTTGATGTGTCAACTTGATGTGTAACATTTTTGTGCTTGTGGTGTAAAAGGAAGAACTGAAAAGTTCTATAATATGTATCTTTTCATAACTCATGCTTTCTGATTTTCTTGGATAGCTGAAGGAATTTCTTTTTAACTTCTTCCCTTCGGATACTACTGTGTCTTGGCTTTGGGGAAAGTATTGTCCTCTTTGAATGCCATGCAATATCTGACTTTACTCTTAGTAGTGTCTCTGGACAATGACTAGACATAAAACACTGTCTGAGGCTCTTAGTCATTTTCTGTTCTTACTAAAATGAGTGGTGTTTGAGAACTTGGTAATGAAGATTCTTGTCCTTGCCTGTGATGAGCATTCAAATCTGAAGAGTTTATTTTGATGCTAACTGTAGACACAGCCCAGACCGTGGACCTTGAGTATGTAGGATCCTGTTAAACTTGCTGTGTTTTGCTGGCCGTTGTATCTAAATACTGCTTTTTATTGGTTTCTGCCATAGAGCCTAGACAATGTGAATGAGAGGGAAATGAGCAGAAAGAAAACATTTCTCTGTTTTTCAAACCTGCAAATTAACTTTCAGTCAAATTAATATTTGCCACAGTTTACTACCTAGCCTGTTGCTGTATCACTGTACTTCTGCTTCCTTCCTTTCCAAGTTCATTACTGTTCTTTAGCTATTAAAATAATTTTTTAAAAAAGCAAAGAACTTGAACTTCTTGCATTCTGTTACTGACCTTTAGGGCTTACAGTTTCAGAAAAGTCTTTCACAGCTGTGCTCATGGTTTTAAAAATAAAAAAGAAATCTCCAGATTGTGTTTTTTTGACATTCTCTGTAAAATTCAGGGTCTGTCCAAAAGGATCAGTGTGCGTTTCTAAGTATTTTAGCCACCCCCCTGAATCAATCTGATCAGCCTACATTTAGTCTGATTTAACATAGGGCTTTAATGCAACCTTTTCATTTCCTTTGTGCCTATTATCTTGAAAAATTGCAAAAAATTGACTCAACTATGAGGCTAGTATGTATCTTTTTTTCCCAGCCACCAAACTATTTGACCAAACTTCATGTCTTTCAAAATACACAGTTAGTTTTTCATGGTTGGAATCTTTTATACTGCTTTGCATGTTTTTGCTGTGGTAAGCCTAAGCTTGGTGAGACTAAACATGCCAAGTTTTTAGTCATATTTAGGAGAGTTCTGACATCGTGGGAATGATTGTGTCATTGTGTTTATCAGTTTTAGGAGTTGACTACGTTTTTTAATTTTTTGTTGCAATTATCTTAAATATAAATTTTAGATTTCCAGCTAACTAGTACAGAAGAAGCGGCTGCAAAGATAAAATGGCAGAGGATTATGGGTTCGAATTATGAAATAGTGGTAGGTAAATTTTGTTTACTCTTGTTAAATATGCATCTCTTTCATCTCTGCATCTATTATGTTGATAGCATATGGATAGAAATATGTTTGTATTGTATTTATTCCTTCATGTATGAAAATTACACATATGTTCCTTAGTATCTTGAGATTATTTTAGTTATAGACTTTGAATGTAGATATGTATTTTTGTGTATTTTATCAAAACCATAGCAGACTTGTTAGATTACTGCACCCTTGACTATTGTTTCACTGATTTTTTAGCTTCAGGAGAATAAATGTGTTTAGAGAAAAAAATATTTAATATGAACTTCAAAGCTCACTTCATTAGCTAGGACTTGAAGCTTCATTCTCATTCTGCATACTGAATAAATGATTTCACGTAATGATAATGCATAGAACATATGCTATAGATACAGAAGTAAATAATGCATAGAACATATACCGTAGATTCAGAAGAAAAGTAGCATCTCAGTTTAGGAGACTGCATGTCACAGATGTAGTGTCTGCAGAAGTATGTATTATTAGATACATTATTGTCATAAGCAATTCCCACTTGCATATTCCAAAGTGGTGATCAAGGAGTCAGTTTTTTTTACTTGACTCCCCATTTTACATGATAGTACTTCTGGTTTCTCACTTCTGGAATTTTGGCCTAATTGCACATAATCTGAAGTGGAAAGTAACATATAACCATTTCTTCATCTTATTTTAGGTGGCTGTGGTTAACAAATATAGTGAAAGCAGTGGGTTAGGGATAAGCCTTGAAGCTGCAGTGGGTCATCATTTCATCAGATCTATCTTACCTGAAGGGCCAGTTGGACGAAGCGGCAAGCTTTTCAGTGGAGATGAACTGCTGGAAGTAAGATAAAGTACTGCTTTATCTCAGTCTGCATTCAGTAAGGTTTTTGAGCAGTAAGTTTCTTCTCATAGGCTGTGACCATGAGAGTGATGTATGCCTAACAGCATGCCAGTTACTGGTTGAGTAGTCACTTCGTATGTACTTACATATATGTATGTGAATACACATGCTTACATACATTTCTTACCTGGCAGCTGATTTTTCAATAGTCCAAGGTGTCTCGCATGGTCTAAGCTCAATTGTCCAGTAAGCACCATGCAGTCACTTGCTTACCCATTCCTCTTGCCCCCAGTCTGCTGGGATGAGGAGGAGAATCAAAATTAAAACATTTTAAGTTGAGATAATGGCAGTTTAATAATTGAAACAAAGTAAAGTGTAATAATAATAGTCGAAGTAAAAAGGAGAAAAACCTTCAAGTGATGCACAGTGCAAGTGTTCACCACCTGCTGACCAATGGCAGACCCTGTCCCTGAGCTCTGATCAGTGCACTTTCCAGTTATGTAGGGGGGACATGATGCTCTAGGGTGTGGACTATCCCTTTGGCCAGTTTGGGTCACTTATCCCAGCTGTGTTCTTTCATAGCTTTTTTTTCCTTTTTTGTACCTCCTCACTGGCAGAGCATGAGACATCAAGAAGTCCTTGATACAATTTAGTAGCAACCAAAACATTGGTCTGTTAATCCAAAACACAGCACTGCACAACTAGTGAGAATAAATTAACTCTCTCCCAGCTGAAACCAAGACAGTCACAAAAAAAGAATATGGAGCAAAAGTGCTACAATTTAATAGGATTATCCCAACTCAGTGAAGGGACTAAACATCTAATTACTTTTCTGAATTATTCTTTTAGAATTAAGATGTGAATTTGGTTTACATTAATGCAAGAAACATGAAGCTACAGTATATATGGTGTTTGTAGGGTGGTGTCATGCATTTTAAAAGATCATACATACATTTAGTTCAATACATACTTTGATGCTGAGCACCGAACTGAATAGAAATTACGGGTTCAAAGTGTCTATTAGCATGGGGATTTTTGTTGCTTTTATTTTACTTTTTTTTAATGAGGTGATTAGTGAGTTTGGGTTTGCTTGGTTTTTTTTTTTTTTTACTCATATTTGTTATTGTGCTTAGAAATACACTGTAGTTCTAACCAGTGTGTATTCTTTATTTATTGAGGTGAATGACATCTCTCTGCTTGGAGAAAACCACAAGGATGTGGTCAGTATCTTGAAAGAGCTGCCTATTAAGGTGACAATGGTGTGCTGTCGTCCAGTAGCTCCACCTGTTACTCAGCCAGAAATACTAGAGAATCTAAGCCTATCTGAGGTTCATCTCACAGAAAAGGTATTTCTTCTTTAAACAATCACTGAAAATGACAGTTTCCTTGAGGGAAAAAAAAAGATTAAGTTCTTCTACATTATTAGAAATATATTTTAATATTTTTGGAATTGGAGGCAGTCTAATAGGAAACAGCAAATAATGTTTATCTGCTATTTTTTGGCCCCCAGAAGATAGGAATACTGGCTGGTCATAGGCAAAAATATTCCAGGATTTGGGGCTGTCTGTCTGTGTACTGTGCTTCTTGTTCTGTAGGCAAGATACAGGATATAGCAAGTTGAACTGTGGGTTCTTTAGAATCTGAATGTATTTAATCTAGTTTTGAACTTTGCTACCTGGGTTTGTGTTGTGCATAACTGTGTTTAAATTCCTTGACTTACACTTCTGTCGCTTGTGAGCGCACAGCTCTGGGCAGCCTGGTGAACTAAACATGTAGGAATGGCCTAGGGTGTAGAATACAAAGCAATAGCATTTGTATGAAGAGAGAAACAGTTAACTCTGAGTTCTGAGTGAGGCACCAAATTCAGCTTATAGTTTCTAAACTTCTCTATGAAACCAACTGAAGAACAGTCTGTTTATGTACATATTTGTTTGTTTTTACTTTTATTAAATATTCTGGCTACTGTCAGTATAATTACATTTAATGAAGGCCTATTTTAGACATATCATTTAATAACATATATTTCCCATTTATTTAAATGCGTATACTCATAAAGTTTTTTGAAGATTTTAATTTGACAGATATTGCATTTTGTAAATATTTTTGTAGTGAGTAATTTAATATACTTGCAGCTTGGATATGAAGGATATTTGAATTTTGTGCTAGGTTTATCAGTGTTCGTTTAATCTCCCAAGTGCTTACATTTCTTCTGTGTTTAGAGATATCCCATAGGTTTTATCTGATTTTTGTAAGGAGGATTTTGTCTCTGAAAATTCCAAGTGTTTACATTTTATTGGTGAACATTTACTGTTTTTCTCAGGGTCACATAGAACTTGGATTCATTGGCTCTTCAGACACAGAGGGAACAACTTTGGAAACAGCTGATGAGGGTCAGAGTATGGAGGAGGTGCAAAGCTCTTCTCTGGCAATGTGGGAAACAGACGTACAGCACATAGAGTTGGAGAAAGGGAGTATGGGACTTGGATTTAGCATATTGGACTATCAGGTAATTTCTGCACTCTTTTGGATGAAGGACAAAATACTTCATATTGTTTGGATCTTGCAGAATGTTCTATGCATTTTAAGAGTAAACATTAATTGAAACTAAGCAATAGAGTAGAGCTAATCACAGCTGTAGGCATTCCAGTAATTATATTACATATTCCTCTCATTGTATTAAGACTGCAGGTCCTAATGATAATGGTAATACTGGTTCAGAAAAACAGATAATCCATTATATGCTAGGATTTTCAGATAGCTGTCTCCTAGTGACCCAAGGACAACGAATTATGTAGCCAGCATATTTAGGCTTTTAGCCATGTATTTTGCACCTGCAGTGAGGTGTTTAGGGCAAGATCCAATAAAGGACTTAAATGCTTAAAGCAGGATTTACTAAAATCTAGAACTCTAATTCTGAAATCCCTTGCTTAGCTGCTGTCTGTCAGGGACATGCTTAAACATCCCCATTCATTTTGTGTTTGACCTCAGAATTCTTGGATATCTAAAATGTGTTTCTTGGTGTGTCCCAGTCCACAGGTCACTGCCTGTCTCTTGCCTTCACTTGGTAAAGATGCCAGAAAAAATATTCCTCCTAGTCCCAGTTTTTCAGTGGATGATTTTTAATTGAATGTCAAGTAATTTCTCACTGAGGTCAATGTAGGCTTTTGCTGAGCTGTTTTGTGGTGCTGTGGGGGTCAGATCTCTTTCCAGGTTTCTGCTGGATCTTGTCCATAGAAATGCATTTACATCTGGAGATAACTTCCAGGGGGAAATTATGGCCCCAGGGCACTCCTTACAATTAAGCTATGGCTTAGATTTTGCATTTGCACACTGATAAGGTAAAGAGCAGTGTAGTGTAAAATATTTGATGCTAGCTTTTTTTGTAAAAATCAGTATATTAGAGGATGGTCCCTTAAAAGCAGTTTTCTTTCTTAAAAGCAAACATCATTTTGTTTTGTCTTGTTGATTAGTCCTATATTATGTTCCTCTCACATGTATTTAATTAGGCATGCACAAGACCTTGCCCCTTGAAAACTTCTTTCTCAGTTGAGCAAGATCATGAAGTATAAGACAATTATTGTAAATAAGTTCCACTAGAGTGCATGTGTTACATTTACCCCAGTCTACATTGCCCGCCTGTCTCCTCAAACCTCTTAGTGTAAGGGAGGATGGAGTTTTTAACACTGTTGCTACAGTAGGAAGTCATTGCATTTCTGGTGTGCATGAGCAGCACTGTGCACACATGTATAGTAGTATTTTAAATTGGAGATACATGATGGAACATCACCTAGAAAGGAGAAATAATTTTCACATTTAAGAATTAAAAATTAATGGAGTTCTAAATGTATGGACAATACAGACAGGATAGTTTGCTCCTACTGAAGGTTCATCTAGAGGAGAGCAACACTTCTTAATAACACAACTCTAGTTATTAAAAGCTTATGAATAAACATTCTCCTCCTCAATATACAAAAGAGTAAAAAAAAATTAATATTTTTCTTCCCTTTATGTAATTAGGATCCTGTTGATCCAGCAAACACTGTAATTGTGATTCGCTCATTAGTTCCTGGGGGTGTGGCTGAGCAAGATGGTAGACTTCTTCCTGGAGATCGGCTTATGTTTGTCAACGATATCAACTTGGAAAATGGCAGCCTGGAGGAAGCAGTGCAAGCACTGAAAGGAGCCCCAACAGGAACAGTTAAAATAGGAGTTGCCAAACCATTGCCTGTAAGGATTTGCTTATCCTGATTTTGTGTGTTTTGGAGTACAGCTGGTTGCCCAACAATTGCCTTAAATGTAGGAGTGGCCTAGGTAGCATATTGCTGGTGTAGTGATTGCAGGACCTAGCACACCTGTCTTGCAGATGAGAAAACAGCAAAGCACCTTGCAAACAGCAGAGTCTTTCAGGGCTGAAAGTTGCCATAATATTATACACTGTACACTTTACATGGTTCTCTGAATGTGAGAGATGGTGACCTAAAGTTGGTTTTGATTTGTGTGGAATTTACTGATTCCTTTGCTTTGCAAGTGTAGTATTGTTACGGCTGTTATTCTGCTCAGGGAGGTTGTTTGATTTATTCTAGGTGGTGTGTGGAAGAAACAAGAAAACTTTCAAGAGGTTCAATAGCAAATTTTTACTTGCAAGCTTAAGAACATTAAGATAGAATAATACTTGGCAAATTTTAAAATGTAGGCATTTGGTTAGAAATGCAACCATATAAAAGCAAAAAAATAACACTTCAGAAAATGTATATGGGAAAAGAAAGAAAAAGAAAGGATAAGGGTAGAAAGGTATGTAGTCACTACCCATGGATCCAGTGACAAGACTTGATTGTTGCAATTTCACTGCCCCTTCAAAGTGCTGGTCACAGTCTTGGTTCACTGGGGATGGGGGAAACCCATGAAACACGAAGTTCAATGAGTTAATAAACACTCAGGCTAGATGAGAATTCCCAAGTACCTTCACTGTAGTGTAGAGTTTAACACTGTCTCATTTAACGCCATAGATCACCACAGAAGGGCATTTCTCTCTTTGATAGTTTATGACACCTAAGATGTTACAGCTTCCTCTCAGGTTAGCACAGTTTAGCCAGTTATAGTCCATGAGAAGGCATGAATACCTTCAGGCTTTGTGTGAGTGTCCTGGTGAGTCTCTAGAGGGCAGTTTTCACACCTGAGCCACTTGTGTAAGGACATGGACATGATAAAAAAGCACTATTGCACCTTGCAGGATTTGCTTTTTACCAGCCTCTTTACTTATCTGGCTCACAATACAGCTTGTAGCCTTGGGTGATGGGTGATGGGTGTGCACCCCCTCTGCAGGTGGGTGGTTACTTTATGCCTGGTCAGCAAAGCACCTGCTGCTTTGGTAAATGTTTGATGCATTGACCATTACCATTCTAGACCCTTGCAGGTATATATGCAATCTTTGTATTTAAACAGCTCACTTTGTTTATGTTATATTGTGTAGTCTTCAAATTGTATGCATCTAACTGGTTATTTCAGGTTTGGTTTTGTAAGGTAGTCTGGAACAATTTGAAAAAGGAGGTTAAAGGTTACCTATGGTCACTGAGATAGTGTAGGAATGTTAGTGAGTGACCATTAAGTTCAAATCAGTAGAATGGCATTAGTTCATACATACAAGAAAGATAGCTTTCTCTATATTAATAAGCCCAAGCACAGTTTAAGGGTTTCATTTTTGCTTTTAATTAATTGATAATCTTGTAACCCTTATGGATGTAGACACCAAGTTTTCATTTTTAGTAGATCTTTGTGGAGAGAGTGGGAGGGAATGTCTGTTGTTTAAGTTCCCAGAAACTTTGCTTTTCATAGTAAGAGAGTACATTTTAACTTGCTCTGTTAAATTAATTTTTTTTTAATTGGAGACTCCATATTAATTGCAATCAAAATTTCATATACTAGAAGATGTCACTCTAAAACAGAAAATGCATGGGGGTATTGTTTCCCTAAAATTGTAACCATATGGCATTTGCTCTTCAATATTTCATGTATTATGTTTTTCAAGTAATTAAATGTTGCAAATAATTCCTGCTTCTCTTGCAGTACTGGACAAATGCACCTACTATCAAATTATGTTGAAAAAAGCCATTGATTTATAGTCAGAATTACATTTTTTCCTCTAGAAGCTGACAGGTACAATTGTAAAATACAGAGAGTAGATGAAGTCTTCCTGCTTGCAAGCAAGATTGCTCTGTGGCTAGCAAGATTATAAAGACCACTGCTGTTAGGCTCTTTCTCTGTTGGCAGCTGTGATGGCAGTTTTAATGTATCTTAGATAAGACCAGAAACTGAAAATGAGCCTAGACTAAGCTGTGGGCTCTGTGGTATACATGAAAGACCTTTTTCATTATTTGGGATTTTAGAATGAGGTGTGAAGCTAAATCAATTCAGATAATTTAAAAAAAAAAATAACTCTCTTTACCCACTGAATACTGTGACTGTGATTGAAATTACCTCTTTGCTGCATTTGGAATCCATTTGCCTTTCTAAACAGCCCCCTGCCCCTCTCGCAGAATGCACTCTGCACCTGCTGTGTCCAGGCCACTCATCCGACTCAGAGCTTCGTTCTTTCTGCAGCTTTCACCTGAGGAGGGCTATGTCTCTGCTAAGGAAGATTGCTTTTTCTACCCTGCCCAGTCACTTGAGGAGGAGGGGCCAGCTGATGCAGCCCTCTTCCATGCTGAGCTGGCTCTGGTTAGTGGCCCAACTTAACACAGATTTCTTCAGTCTTTGCATTTTGTAGTGAAAGGAGTTGTGTTGTCACTGTCCATGCTTATTTTTTAGTGTTCACTGTCTCCACATTACTCATCCACTGTAGGTGGGATGGATTCTGACTTTGTAGAAACTGATGTCTAGAGACTTTAGCTTTTTGCATGAGCTGTGAATCTGGCCTATGATATGTTCATTGCTGAGGAAAAAGAATATTTTGCTGATGTTTTCAAAAGTGCATGGCTATCCACTTGTCCTTGCATGCACTGAGCAGCCCTTTGGAAATCTCACCTTTTTAGATAAATGTTCATGTGCTTATGATACATCACTTTTCCGCTGTTGAAAGTTTTTGATATTCCCTTTTTGCATGTAATCCAGCCTTACAAGGAATACTCCGCCTTCAAAAGCTGCAAATACTTCCTCCTAATAATATTCCTCAGCCTTCAACATCAGTCAGTGATTATGAGATTTACAAGGTCAAAAGGTCTTCACTTATACAAACAATGCGGCTTACCTGAGCATTCAGTGCCTTACATAGCCCAGAGGTTGCCAATAAGAACTAAGATTAGAAAGGCACAGGAAATAGGGCACCACAAAACCGCAAAAAATCCCCCAACCTCTCCTCCCACAAAAAAACCCAAAAAACATCAACCAACCAAACAACAAACCAAAAAAAACAACACAACAAAGCAACAACCCAGAATACACATGTATATGTATGTATTCCAAGTGTGTATTCTCATTATTGTTTGTTCTGTTCTGGGTCTGATGTTGAAATTATTAGGCCCTCATTTTCTGAGGACTTGAGCAGGGAAGAAGCTTCTGTACAGGAGAACTTAGTTCCTTAGAGAAAGAGTCAAAATTGAACAAAAACCTGAAATGCATCCTGTCAAGGTGAAAAATCTCTGCATTATTGCTTCCAGCAGATGTGCTGTTTTTTCACATTTGTAGATGACAAGCTGACTTAATAGCTTGTTTTTAAACAAGACTGCATGTTTTTAATTCTTCAGTTACCTTTAGCAGTTAGGTAACAGTATTTTTCTTTCTCTATTCATTTAGAAGAAGCACGAGTTTTGTATTCTAAATAACCTTTAATTGAAGATGTGTTGAAATGATCAGATTAAAACTATCTAAAAAATTTGACTTCCATCTGTAATTCCAATCAAAAAAAACCTGTGGAAAATAGCAATGAAAATACATGACATAATAAAATTGTCAGTCAGGTTTGTCAGTTGTCTAATTAAATGTGCAAAAAGGGAAACTAAATGTGCAGTCACCCAGCTGAAGATATGTTTTGAGAGTGCACATATGAGATACTGTTTTTCATAGACAGATCGGTGCTCAGATTTTACAGATATGTCCTGAATTTTCACAATACTTTTTTAGGGCATAGCTTTGGTAAAACGAATATGCATTTTCAAGAAGATGAGCTGAGAGTACATTACAGCAAAGAAGCAGTTTGAATTAACAGTTAAGTCTGTAGGCTTGAAATAATTAAAAATATTATCATTTTTACCCTGAAAAGGAATCAATGTGTTGAATTACTACAGTGAATTACTGCTATAATGGATTCATAATATGATTAACCACAGGGGCTGAAAAATAAGTTAGATCTCATCTTTGTAGATGGGTGCACTCTTCTGCTTCATGCAAGTTTATGATACAAGCATGGCTTTTAATCCAGTAATCATTTTGTTAGCCTAAAATAGGTTCTTGAGCTCTGATAAATAAATAATAATCAAATTATATTAGATAAATAATAATCAAAATTAGGGTTTTTAGGGCTTAATTTTATTCGCGTACTTAAAAGAATATGAGTCTTTGAAAAAAATATGTTTCATTAAAAAAAAAAGGCAAAAATACTACCCATGTCAATGTCTGAAACTTTTCAAAATTTTATTTCTCATGTAAGCATAATAGAAATATACAAATCCTTATAGTAATTTTGTTGTCAAAAAACAAAATAATTTTAAATCTGATTATAAAATCACATAATGAATTTTTTGTATAAATGCCTGTAAAGCACTGTAGTTTCCAGTTTTTTTTAAAAGAGTTTAAAAATAACTGATCATAAGAAGTTGAGTCAAGAGAACATTCATGACATGTGGCACCAAGTGAAGTTCAATATTTTTCCATGCTAATTATTGTAAAAAAAATTAAAAGAAAAAAGGAGGCCCTAATGAAATCAAATATTTAATATAGAAATATAGACTCCAAGAAGTACAGCAGAATTCTCCCAACACTTTATACTTCTTTTAATAGGCATGAGCGTGCCTCAGCCTTGCAACTTACTCTGATTCAGACTCTTGCATTACTTTAGATATTCTTTTTGCAACCTTTGAAGAAGTAGTAACATGGATTTACTGGAAGCAGAAATTTTTCCTACTGCGCTGTGCAAATCTAATTTCAATCTAAAACATGGAATGAAAAAGAAAAAGAAGAGAAGTATCAGTTTGTAGTGGCTGGTTGGTGTGCATGTGTTTGGGGCTTATGTGGTGTGATGGCAACAGCCTGGCTGATTGAATTGCTTTTGTTGTTAGGTGGACTCTGGTGAGGCAGATCTAGCGGATGAGTCCACCTTTGAATCACAGTATTCTCTAGAGAGAGACGTCTTCCAGGACTCAGTGACAGCTCTGCAGGACAGTGCCTGTAGCGGTGAGGTGAACCACAGCTTCTCTCTTCCATTATCAACTCCCAAGGTAAAATCAAGGATGATTTTATTGATGGCAAACTTTGATTTTAAATGTGAGCAGGCAGAAATGTTTTGTGTCATCCTGGTTCAAAATGCTCTATTTACTAGCAGGGTAATAGAGTAGTGCTGATGTCTTGCAGATGTGTTAGTTGAAGAGAGAGAGGCAGATAGAAGGCACAAAGCTTTGATTTTTGCTAGATAAAGCATGGCTTTGCCAGAGTATGGTGAGTTGTTTGTAATATTAAAGGTGTGGTGAGCAGTCTGCTAGAAAAATATAATTGTCATTCAAAGCATAGTAAAGAGTGGTAACACGAAATTGCTCTGTTGCTCTATATTTTAGCATGAAAAGCAAGAATAAATTTTCATCCTTATTTTTACTTTTATCCTTCATAATTAGTATGTTTCTGTGGTTTTGAATGAAATTTTCATAATGACGCTGTAATGAAAAGTAAATCCGTGTATGTCAAAACTCTGCTAATAGTTTTTATGTAAAGCAATAAATGAAGATTTATTTAAGAGTATTAGGAAGATCAATAGCTTTTTTAATTCTTAGTCACATACCCATAAGGATCTGATTATGTTATCTTTCTTTCCATGGGTTTTCATGTTCTTTTTAATCTTTAGATTTTAATATCACTAACCTAGAGCTTTCTAATTCCATTGGAAAGCTAACAGTCTTCATTGAAAACCACTCGGTTTGCAGTTTGTGGTCTTGAGTATAGTAGCTGCTTCTTTTTCTGCCACACCTGAGCTGCAGTAACTCCCGTTAAGCTTTCTGGAATATGTTTAGCTCTTATGAGGTGCTGTTTAGAAAGCAAGATTCATCTTATAATGGTTTCTTCTAATCCACAGAAGAGCACATTTCTGCTGTGGCTGTGGGACAGCTGCCATTGTTTAACTCCGTAATTGTTACTTAAATGGATTATGCATTTTGCATGCTTAGGATCATTTTGTGAGATAGAACTGGATTTACATTATATATCACATTGAGGCTCTAGAAAGTCTTTAGTTATTTTCACCGTTGACTTAAAGATAGCTTTAGTTTACATACTCTATTAAAATACCATGGTCCTGACTTCCCAGTGTCCATCTCTGTACACTAGTATGAAGTGAGTACTAAGTTCTCATCAAGCAGCCTATTCGATTCAAAAAACAAACATAGTGGGAAAACCTGTTCATTAATGACAAATTTTAAAGCAAGGGAAAAGCTGTAAAAATTAAAACAGCACTGTTTGATGCTGTGAAGAATGCAAAGATGTTTCAGTGATTTCTGGCTGCAGGGCAGTTGAGAGGTTCTGAGTGTCACTTTGGTGTTGCATTTAGAATAGGTGTTGAAAAACATACTTAAAATAATGCAGATGCTCTAGTGAGGCCACATGTTACTATAGTTATGAATTCCTGAAATTGTGTTTGTCCTAAAAAATTGTATTATTGGCTTTTCTTTAAGTGAAACAAAAATAAAAATGAGCATATGATTCAACTCTGAATATATGGCATACGAAATAAATGTTGAGTATGATTTGATGCTTGTTTTCACTGATTTGGAAATGGATACGAAACAAACTTTAAAGTAGCTGTCCCAGCTGTATTTGAAACATTGTAAAATAATTTAAATGCATTACAGTATTGTGTTCTCTTCTCAAAAGGGTGGGAAATTATGTCATTGATTATATCATGGAGATTAGTTGTATTTAGGCTCTGCTCAATTATCTTCTCAGCTATTGCTTAAACCACTTATTTACTGGTAAGCCTTTTTTGTTCCTTGTCTGGGGACAGAACAAGCATGTGTGCACTTCATGAAAGTTGACAAAAATGAATTCTAGGGCTCTTGAGACAAAATGTTGCAAAATATCCCCAAATCCTGAGAAGCACGTCTCTCCAGCTTTTTGGAGAAGCAGTAGAACAGTTAATAGGGCCAGTGGATAACAAGACAGAGATAGATAGTTGATTTTGAGCACTTTCATTGCATTTCAGAAAAAATTGTCTAATATTGATACAGAGCCTCTAAGTCGAACTTCTGAGTCCTTGATATATCTTTTTAAAATCTAATGTCCTACCTATTTTTTTAAATTAACTTTCTTTAAAAGGTCAGCTGGAGAATATTTGAAGTTTTTTTCAGAATGTTGTGATTATTGAAATCCCTTGAAACATTTTGAAGAGAAAGCCTCAGAATTTTGGAAGTCTAAACAAATGAGTAGGGAACTTAGTCCTAGTACTGCAGCTGTAACTGGTAGATTTGCAATAATTATTAACTAGCAAGCTTCTGCAATTGCATTATTGTATTTCATTGTTGTCACATTTCAATTCCCCCCCTATTCACCTTTTGCTGAGGTTTGATCAAGTTTTTACTTGTCCCTCTTTCTGAAGAAGTCTTAATATGTTTCTGCTCAGTTAAATGGAAGGTAACATTAATTTCTTAACATAAATTCAGATATTACATTGTCTGAGCTGTTTGAAATTCCTCTTTGCTTGCTAAGTGTGCTGAAAATAAAGACATTGGTTTTGCAGAGTTCTTTCACCTGAGAAAAACAACTGTATGCTTGAATTTTAAAAACTTTCTGGAGTTATTAGGGTTAGTAACTTATTTTACTGATTTCTGGTGTTACAAAGCAGAAGAAATGGTCTAAGAAATCAAGTTAATTTTGTAGTAGAAAGAATGCCTGTAGGTAACTACAGATGAGGTTGATCTTGCTGATCTCACAGCTGTATTTTTAAATTCTATGAGATTAGTTTTTGTTTAAGGTTTCAGCATGAAATGTGGTTTTGAATTATACTACAAATGAATGGTGATTGTTTGTTGTCTCCTGTGTTGAACAGTCTGTTGGAGAGGAATGCCCAAATGCTGCAGGTGATTTCCATGTATCTGAGAAGAATCTGTACAACATGAATCTGAATCAGAGACTCAGAGATGAAAAGTCTGTAGTGGACAGTAGCTTGGAAACTGCAAGTGATTTTACTAAAATAGATCTTCTGACTCTGGAGGTTTCAGATATCAACCGAAATGAAAGTGAAAATACAGCAACATGGACTGGATCTCAGACAGCATCAGAAATAGTACTAAATACAAGCCTTGCTACTACCACACAGCTTGATCCCAATGAAAAAGTAAAGTTGTTTGACTTTTTTTTTTTACAGTAATGTAAAAAGCATATCAAAAACCTGTAATAAGACCAAAGAATTCCCTGCAGAAATTGTCACAATCCAATAGCTGTGTATATTTCTTTGATTAATAATGTCCTTTGAATATGTTAGCTCACATCAAAACTTTGGGATATGGGCCTTTCCAAAACAAGACATAATTTATTTTACTGTCATCAAGACAGTATTTTCTCAGAGGTTGGAGGTACAGAGGTATATACAAGTCTCTCAGGCCTGCCATCCTTAGACACTGCTGGGCATCTTCTGGGCAGGACAGGGGAGTTTTCTTAGCCCTTGTTAACCTTCACAGGGACATGAGTGCGCATAGGAAGTGCACAGCTGGAACTGGGCCTAGGAAGCCAAGGGGGCTGGTTTGAATGTCTTGCATCATGCAGTTCTTGTAAGGCTGTGCAGTTCAGCTCACAAACTGATCTGTGATAGTGCAGTGTGCAAAAATAATTTTCCACTGTGACATTTGTTTGTTATTTATTCCATTCAGTGATTTGTTAAGAAATGCTTAAAAGAGCTGCAATTTCTTACAAGATCTGTTACTTTGGTACTGGCAAATTGTCAGACATCTGTGGTCCTTGAATTCATTCTACTAATTTTGATATCCCTAAATTGAAAGTGTGCTTTGTCATAGATGTGGTACATTGCCTGAATGAAAACAGAAATTATGATCTTTGATGAAAATACTGATCTTTGATGAACTGACTTTTCTGTCTTTATAAGGACTTTTCTCTATAAGGAATCTGACTTAATTACGTGCATGGCTTTTGTGTAAGGCAAAAGTAGTTGAGATCAGTATGACCAATCATTTTTATCTCGGTAGACTAAGCTGGTGTTATTTTCCCTTATGTTAGGATCAATTGCTTTTAATGGAAAAGAGATGCCCACTATCTTTGGAGGGAAATTCCACACCCCAAAATTCAGTCAAAAACTTGTATGAGAAGACTATCACTATTGCAAAAGGCAATTCAAGCCTAGGTAAGTTAGCGAACTTTTTTTGTAAACTCTTCAGGAATATGCCTGTTGGTTTCCCTTGTACATTCCCTGTTTAATTAGTAAAAAATAAGTATTTTCCATTTAGTGGGAACAGGGCATTCATTCCTTGCTGCTCTTTCCCTGTTTGACAGTGATGGATCTGGATCCATTTGCTGTCATTGTGAACACTAAAGTGAAATGTGCAGTCTCACTGAGAATTTGTTCTCCCATAAAGGAGTTTAATCTTTCATAAGTGTTAACAATTTTAATGCATTGTTTTTCCACTACTAATGTAGTGGAAAACCAAGATATAGCCAAGGAATGCTGTAGAAGAACACTGTGGTCAAAGAGCTGCAAATGAGACTTTCAGATATTTGTAAACACAAAATGATCTTGCTTCCTGAGGATGTTCAGATGGGACTAAACGAGCTGTTTGCTTCCTTCCCTCAAGTTTGAAACCAAAGAGCCTCAATGTTTCTTAAAATTATGTCATTCATAAATTTAATAGGCAGTACTTTTGGCTTAATAATATTATCATTTTGTAGTGATGTTCAAAGTTTTTCGATATCTACAATCTGCAACTTCCTGAGCATACTGACTAAAAATATATTTTGGAATCAACACACGCAAGAGATGATAATGTTTTTCATTGTCTTGTCCTGCTCTCAGGTGTGGCCCTGAGCAGTGTGAGGTGAAGAACAAAACAAGAATAGAACCCTCCCAGAGCCCATGCCAGGAAGGCTTTGTGTTGAAAGGCAGTGATGTATGCCTCCTGTTCAGTGCCTTGTTTGTTTATTTGGTTTGATTTAGGTTCCTGATACTGTTTCTTCCAGCTAACTGCATAATCTTGAAGACTCTTTGGGATTGGTAGGGCAGGACTTTGTGTGGGTGCTGGTTATTAGCAGTAACTCTGCAAATGCTTTAAAATGGGCTGTCCGCAGAATAGAATGTTTATGAACAGCCCCTCAGGACTTCCTTGCTGTGCAGAGGTGGGTGTCAAGTTTTTTTTATCGTTGTGATGCTATATTTCAGTGGACGTCTTGACCTGGAATAAACTGCTTTCTTATGGCTGGATGCTCAGTCTGCCATGTACCACCTTCATGAAACAGCCATCCTTCAAAATGGACCTGGTTTAAAAGCAGGATCTGAAAAATAAAATGATGTAGAAAAGGCTGATATGGGTATAAGGTTTATCTTTCATTGGTATGTGGGGCTTGGTTAACTATTACCTTTACTGGCCTCATTGCCAGGCTGTATAAAGTGTAGGTCACAGTGCATTCCAAAGCATCTGGATTTTGTAAAAAAAAGTTTTCTTTACAATGAACTCTTCATTCAGTGGAGTAGGTTTTCATTTATGGATGAATACTTTAAGTTCACTGAATATTAAAGCAAATTTCATCTCTACAGCGTGAAAATGCAGACTTTGGCAGGGCCCATATTGGTCCATATTTTATGCATAAAAAATAGGACTGGTCAAAATACGAATGTGAGTGTTGCTTTCTTCTGGCTTTTGACTGTAGCATTTTTCTTCCAGTCTGAGTGTGCTCTGGCCTGGGAAGCAGCCTCGGCACAGTGACCAGTTTATGTACATGGCTGCACTGCTTTTACCCTTAATTTTTAAAAAAGCAGCTAAGTCAGAACGATGAATGATGTTGAAAGCTGCAGCTGCATTGATTAAATAATTGACGGTTAAGAACTGGCACTTCTTTTTTCCTTTCAAATGGTGTCACCCATAGTTTGCAGCAGTGCTTTAATGCCAGCTGTTGCTGGAGCTCTAACATTTTGACTGTGATTTTTTAAAAGATGAGAAGCACCCAAATGCAGAAGGGCTAAAATGCCATTGTCCTGCAAAAACTTTGGCAACTTTACAGTGGAATTTGCATTTTTAATCTGAACCTGTAGGTTTCCAAAGTGTGACATAAGACTTTCAGGTCTGTAATGATGATGTCAGCATAGAAAAAGGGAAAGGGTGTCTGTTGTATGTGTGATGTTTTCCTAAAATGCTGTTACACTACCCTCAGTAATATCTGCTGCTGTCTTAACCAAACAGCAAGGTTAGGTTCAGAATTTCAAACCATATTTTGAAAAAATAAAAGTTTTTTATTAAGTAGTATTAAGATAGTGGAAGTCCTCTGAGTGGACTTCAAGGGTTCCGGCCCTGCCTTTCCCACTGCCTTAGTGAAGAGCTAAGTTTTTCCTGTTACTTGGGTCTGTTTCATGAACACCAACTGCCCTGAAGATAACAGTGTCAACTCATGTGTGTAAGAACAGTCACAATGACACATGAAGGCCACCCTAAGTCAGTCCCTATAGGTTCCCCATGGGAGAGGAGAAGCCAAGAGGATATCTGTCTTATTTGCCTTTACTGGAAAGAAAGTGGAGTTAAAGGGTATAAATATTGAGAAGCAGTATCCTTCTGTGCCACAGGTAGGATACTGTTTTAAGTAAAATATTGGGCTGTATCCATTAGCAATGTACAAACTTTCACAGAAGTCAGAATGCTCTTCTGGGTCTAAGCTATGGTCCACCTACAAGAGCGGGAAGGCAATCAGCATCACAGTGGGATCTGATTCATGCTTTCTGTTGAAAATAGGTGTGTATTTGTTTTTGGCTATTAATTACCTGTTTAATTATTTCACCTTACAAAGAGAGTTGTCATAAATGAAAGTAAATGTGTATAAACTCAGTGAACCATTAGAAGAGTGTTTTTAAATGTTTTTTTAAGCAATTTCATTATCTTTCTTATTTTTTGCTTAAATATTCCACTGTCTTAATTTTGCTTGTATTAAACTGAGTATGTGAACTGATAACAAGGTCAAGTTGCTGTGATTGTGGTTTGTAATTGCTGTCTCAAAGGAGAAAAGTAAGAGCAACATTTATAGGCTTGGTGATATTGGCAGATTGGCTGACTGACTTTTCCTTTCCCTGTGCCTGATTTCTTTCTCTTGTCACCCAGAGCTGTGGCTCAAAGACATTAACTGTTTCATGTGTTTTTACTGTAGGGATGACAGTAAGTTCCAATAAGGATGGTTTGGGAATGATAGTTCGCAGTGTCATCCATGGAGGCTCGATAAGTCGCGATGGACGGATTGGTGTGGGAGACTGCATCCTGTCCATTAATGAAGAGTCAACCACAAACTTAACCAATGCACAAGCCCGGGCTATGCTCAGACGGCATTCACTCATTGGACCAGACATAAAGTAGGTAAAACTAGATGATGAATTATGGTAGCAAAAAGCTGATAATCAATTTTTTTTAATTTATGCAAGTATTTTAAATGAGAATTTTGTTACTACACATCAATTTACCTTTAAGTTGCAGCATCAGATGGATAATTCACCTTCAGATTACATTTCCATGGATTTCAAAGATGAGATCCCTGAAGTGAGAGGCTTCATATATTCTTAGAAATCACTTTCATGAGTATCATCATTATTAATGTCGTGCCTAGTTTTATTGAAAGAATAGGATTAGACAGAATTTTGCATTCATAGTATGACTCTTCTAGGGAAAGTTACAATTTTCTCAAGATGTTTGTGGTTCTTGAAGGTGGACTGTCCTGGCCATTGCACAAGTAATTACATTTAGTTTTTTTCATGGGTTTTGGTTTTGGATGCCAGACAGAAAGTATGAAATATGATGTTAGTGCACAAAATTAATGCTTGAATCATATCAGTATATCTGTGAAAAAAAAGTAGAAACACTGTTTTTTTGTAGGCACTTCCAATTATTTATTAGTACATATGAATGAGCTGTTGCTCTTGTGCATAACTGTCTGCTCTTGGTAGTAGTAGTTTCAAATTTCCAATAATTTATACAAGTTTTGAGAAGCCCACTTGAACTTTTTCTCAAGTTCACAAAATTTACAAAATTTTAACTGCCTTAAAGTACAATTCTTTCCAGTTGCTGTGGTTGTGGAATTAACTTTGCCCACAAGAACTGTCTGGAAATGAGGCTGTTCCTGAAGATGTCGGTAGAACTGTAGGCACAGCAATGCTGGGTTTACAGTTTCAAAACCTAGTCATTGTTTTGTCTGTTTAGCCTGTGGTAGTATTGATTGGGTCAGATATGGAAAAGGATTAATGGAGTTGTTGGTAATAGAAGCATCTACTTAATGGTGAGGGTGGCCTTGAAAGAATCAGTCCAGTTCCAGTGTGGTTACAGGTGTAACTGAGGTTAGAACTGGATTCAGAATGTACAGCAGGGCATTCCATGCTCGCCCAGAAGTAGTTGAGCTTGAAGAGACCTAGTGTTTTGCAAGCAGGTCAGCAAAGTACCTTCACTATGACTACTAGGTTTACTTGCCTTCCCCATACTGTCATGCATTTAGATTATGAGTTATTGTAAGCCTGTTTAAATAACGGGATGTGCTCATATAATGAATTACGTTATTGTTAATGCTCTCAGAAATATCAGCGAGTCAGTGTTTATAAAGTCTGATGTTAATTATTACTGTACGGTTCCAAACTATGACTCCCAACTGTCATGATTGAAGTCAGTTGTATGTGCACATGCATGGGTGTGTGTGTATCTGCTTAGAGACACAAATGCTGCAGCACTACTCTTCTTTGAGGATTCTTTTTTAGTGCTATAGTTCATAATCAAATACAAGTATGTTCACTATTTGTGCTTATGCTTTTATAGCTGATCTGTTTTATGCTGTGTGACTACAAGTTTTGTTTTGTAGCCTTACTCTTTTGCAGTTATGTTGGAAATACTAAAATCTTGCCTTAGGTGTGGATATTCAGGTTTTCCAGAGAAAAATGCATTCCATTTCTGAAAGATATTGCAGAAAAGGGGCAATTGCTATTCATATTATTACTCAAGATTTTTGTCTTTTGTTTTGTATTTATGTTGTTTTTTGCATTCCTATAACAAGTTTTAGAGTGAAGCCAGCTTCTTCACTTTAGAAACAGAAAGACTAAATCCAGTAGCTTCTAAAGGAGTCTTGCAAGAAAAATGACAGTATTTTTGTGACTATATAGTTTGCTTTAGCACTATTCAGCATAATCAAACTTTTGTTTAATTTTTAACTTGAAAGAACAGTATAGGATCCCAGAAAAATATTGTGGTACAAACATGTGGCTAACACCCCACTTCAGAAATTTGGAGATGAGGAGCTACATGTTAAGATAGTTCTTTATGTTTCCTGGGAAGGATACACACCCCTCCCCCATTCCCCTCCCATATCTGTCGATTCAAGCTAATGTGGTGCATCACCTTGCAGCATTTTTAATTCAAGGGCCATTTCAAAGATTTAAGTTTAATCTCTTACCCTTGGAAAACAAGGGTATGCTAGCACTCAGACATGACCATCTAGATATCATTCCTCTTAGTCCTTACTGCAAAATTTGCCCTTTAACTTTTAGATGGAGCATTTTTTGGGTAGCAGGGTGCCCCAAAAAAGTGAGTAAGCAGAAGTATTTTGCTTCCGAAGCTGTATTTCAAATAGTAGCAAATAGTATTTGCAGAAAAAACCCAAAGCCATTCTTACCAGCCATGTAAAGGCTTTCTTAAATTCTGTTAAAAGATAGCTGATTTTAAATAGTTCAGGAACAAGAAGCCTGAGTTTGAGTTGTGTATTTAATTTTTTCCCCTCTGTGTGTAGAAAACCAGATGTGTGGCCTTACTGAATGTATTCTATTTCACTTCTCACTCTACCTTGCCAGAAGCTCTTATATTTCTGTAATAAAGCCAGTGTTTTGTGCTCAGCAGCAGCTGTTTGTAGCATCAGTCAGATAATTATAAAGCTGAATTAGAATTCACCTGACTGAATGGGGGGATGAATTCCTGACCAAGAAATGAGAGAGACTGCAATTCCATTTTCCATGCCTCTTAATAATCACTACTATAGACAATAATAAAAAGCAGATGTTTTCGGGGTTAGATGTAGATGAGGTGGAACAGGACAAAAAAAAGGAGAGGAAGAAAAAAAAATACCAGCTCACGCTTCTACATACACAAGTATGCCTCTCACATTCAGCATGAGACATTGATATTAATTAACACCATTGTAAAAAGATGCTGCATCGTATGCTTCACATTCTAGATCTTCTCCAGCACCTGCTGATGATCAGACCCTGTGTTATGTGTGAGTATTGGCAATTCAGAAACTCATTATGGCTCTGTGTTTCAACTTGTCTGTAAAATCATTCCATGCTTTTATGACATCAATAGTAATGTCAGGGATATATCCAGATATAGGTACATATTCTGTTTCTTCTCATGTATATTTGTGTGTGCATGCACTTGTGGCTGCACATGTGGATGTGTATATATATATATATATGTATATATTTTAATTAAGAAAGATACAACTGTGTGTGTATAATTGTATTATATATTTATATGTGGCTTTAAACTTGAAGATTGGAGCCTGCTTTCTAAGTCTGGAATGAAAATGTGTATTCGAAAAAAAAAAGTTGCTAATATATTTAAATTTCATCTATGACAGCCACCCAAGATGTGCTCAGAGCACGTGTGCATGTTGTGTGTATGTGTACATGGTTCACTTCTAGAATTGGCATGAGCACAATGTACTGATATCTGGATTAATCTCAGTGTCATATTTTCTGTGGCACTTACATTTTACTTCCTTCATATATGCAAAGGTTAAAATTGAACCCTAAATGTTAATTAAAATAATTTGTCCTAGGCATTTTCCATACTTTATAATTTATTTGTTGGTGTTTCAAGGTTTTGTGTGACTGTTCAGTCAAGCATGTGATAAACGTTCCTTTGTTCTGCATGCAGTGTTGTGTTTATAAGATACTTTCATAAGTAAAACCATTGTTGTTTCCATTGTCACTGCTTTAGTTGCTAGTACATATTTCTGGGGATAGAAGTGGTGATAGCTCTTAAGAAAGAAAACCAGAACACTTTTCTTTCAAGCTGTGCAGCTACAAAAGAGAGGAAGATTGTTAAACCATGTATATACTTTGAAATTGTTGAACTTTAATTTCTCTTGCAGCAAAGAAACATGACACAGAAATGGAGCACACATTTTTTTTTCTCTGTCTTCATGTCTGTTTTCTGACCCTTGTTTTTCTTACTGTCTTCCCTGTACCTGTATTAAGACAATTACCAGTATATTTTGCAGATTAACTGTTGCCTTGGTGGGGTTTTATTTCTGCTTTACAGCACAAAGTTCAACAGAGTTGGCCAGAGGAGCCAAAAACACTTCTTGTTCTGTGCCTGTCATCATTTCAGCCACAGGCTGAGTGTTCAGAATGATGCTGAATGTCTTCAGACCTCATTTTGACCTCCAAGTGAGCTCCAGCAGCAATCCAGCAAGTCATGGATTTGATAACTGTGAGGTGTCTGCCCATGAGCACTAAGCAGGGAAAATACTCTTTCATTTCAATAATTACATGCAGAACAGAGAGAGTAGGAGGACAGTCACATCAGTAATACAGGTAATAAGAGCAGTTAGGGAAATCTTTGCAGTTAACTGGACTTTACAAATCATGAGCAAGATACAATGATGAACTCCATGCAGAAGATAACTTTTAATGTATTTGATCCATGTGATTTGTTTTTCTTTTGTGTCTTTTGGTTTTTTTTGGGTTTTTTTGCAAAATGCAAGTGTTCTGGTTTCTGTAAAACAACTGAAGCATTACAGAAACCTAAGTAAGAATGAACATGGAGATAAGAATGAACAGTTAAAAACATACTCAATGTTAGTTTGAGTGCTTTATACTAGGCTATTAGAACTGTAGTTAAGCACTAGAATACAATCAATGTCTTTTTTCCAAAGAATTAAAATGTGCTAGGTGCCAGTTAGATTATCTAATTTTTATTCCATCTGTGGACATCAACTAGGTAATTCAGTTGTTCAGTTTTTGATGCATTTTTTAAAAAATGATAAAACAAACCTCTTTTCTTTATAATTCTAGTGCTGTACACAGAAAGAAAAGCTAAGACAGTTTTTTGGAGACGTTCCTAAATAGCATTTAAAACTCTTTGAGAGAATCCTTTGAGTCATTTAATAATTCAGCACAGTGTCAATTGTTCGACCATATAACAAAGTGCAATAGGGTATCCCAGAGGGAGGCAAACCATATCAGCTGATCTCAAGTGCTCATGCATAATGTAAGGACTACTGCTGTCATTGGACCTTGGCACTCTGCATAAATATTTGCCTTGTTCTCCTTGCAGAAAAGGACTAGACAAGAGTTGATAAATATTGGACACTGTACTATCAGAGATCACACTCTGCTGTATATAATCAGGCTGAATCTGGGATTACCTATTTCCTTTGTAGGACTGTGCCATTCTCCTTTCCATACTACAGCTTCCACCTTCAGTTTAGCAGAAAGAAGATTGTCCAGGCTTTCTGGCCAGAAGTTCTGGTTTCTTTACTGTATCTTTCTGTCAAGGGAAAACTACATTATTTCCTACTTACTTTTATAACTGATAAATATAACTGAATGAATGTTACTTTTTCTTACATTGAAATATAACCTACAGGTCTTACAGTTTTTGTAAAGGCAAGGTATTCTTTTGGGCCTGTTGGGTGAAGCTGCTTCATCAACATTTGACCCATGAGAGTTTTGTAAGCATAATGCTTGTACTTCTCTGTAACTCAACAGCTTGGAGTTGAAGATGGCTGAGAGATAGTAGTCATTATTCTCCAAAATTCTTTTGTCTTTTACTTCTTCCTGTTTTACTGCTGGGTCTTCACAGAATAGCTGCTGCATGTCTTTGGCATTTCACAGTGCTAGAATGCCCTCAGGAAAGGCAGATAAGGGTTAGTGACATAGTGCTGGGAGTTTTTTTCCAAGTGTATGTTAACTTCTCAGCACTCCAAAATGAAAATATTTTGTGTCAAGTGAACTAAGACATTTGAAAAAAGGCGAAGGCACACCAGGGAGATTTATATGAATTTAGATAATATGGTTTTAGGAATTTCCATTAAAAGAACTAGGAAGTTCCTTCTGTTCAGCACCCTAGACACTTTTTTTCTCTTTTCTAGATATGGTGTGAGAGGAAGTAGGGAACATGCTTGGACACATACACAGATGGACAAATTAAGGTGGCCCTTACAATAATTTTTGGTAGTGTGTTTTGGACTGATAGCAGTAGTCATATAAAACTTTATTTTTGTTTGTTCTGATGCTTGATATATTCAGAAAAAAACTACTGAGAAGGGGGAATCAATGGCTATCAGGATGTGACAAAGAGGGCATCAGTCAGGAATGATGGACAGGAGATGGCTCCATGTGAAAGCCTCAGACTTGAAAGAGTCTCTTCCCAGCAGTTTACATATCCTTGCGAAGTGGCCAAGGCCTTTTATTTTTGATTGAGCCCTGTCTCTTCTATGGGGAAATGTGTTATTTTTTTCTTTGAACAATGTGGTGTATGGCAAGACAGACTTTTTTCCTGCCCTTTTTCTGTCAACCTTACTTCTTGGTATACTTGAGTCTCATAACTAAGCTGTAGATTTTTAAGAACACAAAGCATCATTAAAGGAGGGCTATCTAAGTAGTCCTGCTTATATCATGGAGGATACTGTGGTATCCTTTTCCTCCCAGATGGAAGCTTTTCAAGAAATATTATTTAGGGCTTAATCTTTTTTCCCTCTCTGTGTTTCACCCTCCCCAGTCTATTGAACTCTTTCTGGCATTCAAACATCAAGTGGAGTCTGCATATCATTCTTCTGATTAAACACAACTGTCTGGCTGTCCTAAACTGGTTGGAAGTGCATGAAGACCTGAGGGAAGAAGTTGAGCAGGGGATTGGTCCCTGTGGCATAGGTCGTGTGCTGTAACACATTTTTATGCCCAAACCTATGAAATATTCTTCACTTAAAGCATAGAGATCTAAAATAGATACAAAACCACCCATAAAAGCACAAAACCTCCCCCAGGCCAACTTTCAGAAACATTTTCAGCAGTCATTAAGAGTGATAATAGAGCCTTCAACCTCACAGATCCTTCAATGTTTGTCTTTGCATGAGGAATCTCTGTTTAAAATGAATCTGGATTGTCTCTTGTTACATTCCTGTCACTGTTCAAGCACCATTTACTTTAATTACAAAAAATTCTGTGCTGTTCAGCTACCTAATTTGACTATAGATGTGTAGTTGTTGCAAAGTCGCAAAGGATTTATGTGAGTGCTTATTCCCAGCACACCAGCACTGTTGTTTTGAAGTCAACAAAGTAGTCTTGAGTGGCTGCCTCACACCCATACCTCACACTCACTAAAGGGAGGACTGAATTCCCCATGCTAGTTTAATCATGTCCCATTTTATTGCAGTATTACATATGTGCCAGCAGAAAATGTAGACGAGTACAGGGCCAGTCTGAGACAACAGACAGAGGGAACAGTGCCACTTGAACTTTTTCCTTCACATATTGTCAGGTGAGTCAAAAGGCTTACAGCCTTCTCCCAAATAGCTCTCAAAGGTAACTCTTTCCATACACCTTGCATTTTGGGAAGGTAAATTTTATTTTAGAAGAGATGAAAGGTGGATGATTTTCTTCAGACTGGCATCAACAACAGTAAAAAACTGTTAAAAACACTGTTTTTGCTCTGACTAGCAAATTTTTAAGCTTTTTTACAAGTCTGTTTGATCTGTCTAAAAAGGAGATTGAATTCTTTCTCATCCTAAATTTCTCTTAAATAGCATGCAATTGGATTTATGGATTGCCACAAATACTTAAGTGCTTCCAGCATAAGACTGTGGTATTGATGGTCTTTCCAGAACATAACTGGAAAAAATAAATTGTGTCGTTCTTTTCCTTCAGTTTCAAAAATTCATTGCCATTACTGTCCAAAAATTCAAAGTGATTAATAATTGGATTTTTGCATTTCATCTCCAAAAGCAGTAAGTTTAGTTGAGTGTTGCTGTTGTAATTTCTTCTATTTGGAAAACAATAAATTACCTTTAGCTTTAATTTGGTTGTATTTCCAAATTACACTTTGTTGTTCTGTGTTGTGGATAGAAACTTCATTGCAGATAAAAAGTGGACAGGGAATCCATGAACACTATATGGATTCTAAAAGACATCAGAAAAAGAAGTTCCTTACCTGAATCTGGTGTACAAATTATGAAACTGTCAGGGTTACTCAATATATGAAATTTTTCAGAAAATCTAGTGATTATGTGGATTCTTTAGAAATTATTTGCATGTTTGTGTTTATCATCAGGGAACTTCCAGAGCTTCCAGAACGTGAAGAGGGGGAGGGAGAAGAAAGTGAACTTCAAAATGCAGCTTTCAGTAACTGGAACCAGCCCAGAAAGTAAGTGCAGATCTAGTTCCACATCATAAAGTGGCATCTGAAATTCAAAAATTCTCAAACATATTTTGTGAAGAGTGAAAAACAACAGAATTGCTGCACTTATGTATGTTGTGCATTGCTGAGTAATTAACGATTGACTTTGACTGCCATTGGGCTGAATCTCTACAGTCTAGCATTGTCTTGATTGTTATAGCAATTTATCTCTTCTTATTCCAAGGTGACTCGCAGGGATCAAGTCAAAAAAGAGAAAGATTCAAATTTTCTATTAGAACTCAAAACAAGTTGACCAATACTGGACTCAATTACAAAATTTCTGATCAATGCAGTAGATAACTTCTACTGAAAGACAAAACTTTGCAAAGAGAAGTTATTTTCAAATAATTTTTCAAAATAATTTTTCAAAAGAATTGTGTAAATTCAGGTGTCTTCAGTGTGCATCTTTGCCATAATCACAACAGATTTTAATTTAGTTTGGTCCTTTTTTTATCACAAAAGGGTCGAACTCTGGAGAGAGCCTAGCAAGTCATTGGGCATCAGCATTGTTGGAGGACGAGGGATGGGAAGCCGCCTGAGCAATGGAGAAGTGATGAGAGGGATTTTTATCAAACACATCCTGGAAGACAGCCCAGCTGGCAAAAATGGAACACTGAAAACTGGAGATCGGATTGTAGAGGTACCATCTGAAAGCCTTGTGCTGCAATTTCCCCAGTATCTCAGCAGTCACTGAGATGCATGTGTGGTGGGCTGACATCTGTGCAATTACCACAGCTGATACCGCTTCAGCCACACAGACTGTAGTACCATCTGCTGATGTTTGTGTGCAGACAGCAGCTGCCTGTTAAGTTGAATATTCAACCTGAAACATATGACTGACTGTGTGAGCAGGAGCCTACAAAGCCAGCAGTTTGCCTTGCGTATTTGAAAACCAGAATGTGTAGGAAAAAGCTTAAGTTTGGTAAAACGAAAAGATTTTTCGCCTTTTGCACCTTTTCACTGGGTAGCAATTGTAACAGCTAGGGCAAACTGTGCAAATGGATGTCAAGATTATTTCCATCTGAAATCTTAATTGATTCAAATAGTTCTTATGCATCTTGCGCAGGAGTTAAGGGAGGCACTTTTTTTTTTTTCTCCTGACATGAAGAAATCTGTGTTTGATAATTGAGACATGAAGAACATTTTGCCCATGCCTCAGTATAATGTAGCCAGTGGTATTGCAGGGTGGGATTTATCTTCATTTCTCTTCTACTTAGCTAGTCCTGTGCTCATGCAGTCACTTCTGCTTTATCACTTAAAGATATGAATGAACATACTGAAAGGAATAGATCTTTTCTGACATGACTATCAGTGTCAGATACTGCCCTTTCTACAGTGTCAGGCTAATAGAAACTTCCTCCTTTTAACCCTTCTGGATGTCCTTACCTGACTATCCATCAGTAAGGAGCCCAAAAAGCAGAGTGATGGAGTTGGTGATCCTGCCTCAGACTGGGCTTGACTTACATGGTGGTAATGAAACTGCAGTTTGCTGTTTGCTACAGTATCAATATTGAGTAGCTTGAAATAATACCTAAGTATAGATAGCACTTTTTATAACAGGATGGAACGATTTGCAGTGTATAAGAAGTTGGGAGGTGGAATTTTGCTTGAAGGCCACAAAGGTAAAAACAGTCATTTCACCTGAATAACTGGATTTTTGTGAGTGCAATTGTCTCTGACAGTGATGCTTTCAGAAACTAGAATGGGCGAGTGAAAACAAAATGTTGTGTTAATGTGACTGTTTCTGAACGAATAGTTTCAGTTTCTCAAATTGTGGCATATGTAAACTTCGATCTCTGCAGTGCATACAGTTTTTCAGACATGGGAAGTTGGAGAGTATTATTGTTCTTGTCAGATCCTCATAGGTTTAGAATTTCTCTCAGATTGTTTTTGTGCTCTCTTATTTGCATTGAATGATTAAGTTTAAGGTAGAGTTAGACAATTAAAAAGTTGTAGGGGTAATCCTCATCATATAAGTTTGTGTGCTAGAATTGCGACTAACAAATAACCCTTCTGTGTTAGCTTCTAGCTTTTATTGTGGTCATTGTGACAGTACTTTGCTGATGCTAACCTCACCTTAACATTGTTCTTACCTGGATAACAGGACAAATTGTCTTACACACCCATACATATACAGACATTAAAAAAAAAAAGGCACAAATTTATCCTTAGCCATCCTGTGTACGTACATTCTTCCAGAAGATAGAAAGCTTTTCAGCTCTGACCTAAAAATTTAACTTCTGAAGAAAGTGTCTAGTAGCTAAAACTAATCTTACCTTGCTTCAGGGGAAAAAAAAAAAGGAAGAAGATAAAACAAAAGAAAACCTAACAAGTTTCAGTTTTAAAATCTCGTAAAGTCCTGAGTAATAGTTTTTTCTTAAGGTGGGGTTGCAGGAAGCAGTATTTGGTAAACAGTCCTACTCTCTTCAGATTATCATATCTCTTCTGTTACATTGCATGTGGGAGAACTTATGGAGTCTGAACTAAAAATGTTGGGAAACATTTTTAAAATGGAGGAATAAGAGAATATTTTTTTGATGTTCTGTTAGCGCTCTTGGAAATACCAAACCTGTGTTTGAGGGACCTCAGGCCAATTCTGTATAAAGGTCCACTAAAAACAGAGGGTTGGGCTTAGGTTTTAGCCAAAGTTTCGTAACCAAAACTCAGAACTGACTCATGACTCTTGTAGCTTCTTGCAATGTTAAGATGAGGCCTTCCAATTACAGGTGGATGGAATTGACCTCAGAGATGCCAGCCATGAACAAGCTGTGGAAGCCATACGGAAGGCAGGCAATCCTGTAGTCTTTATGGTACAGAGCATTATAAGCAGACCAAGGGTAAGCATAAAGAATATGAAAAGAGATGTAACACATAGTAATAGATGAAGCAAATATTCAAGACGGTGGTATTTGGGAATGGGATATTTAATCCTGAAAGTGCCATCTCAACTATTTTAGGAACAAAGATTTGATTTAAGTATTATTTCCATTTAGAATGAAATCGATTTGGATTTGGAAATACCCTCCAGCACGCCGTCCTCAAACTATTTTGAAAAGCCTCAAGAAAGATAATTTGTTGGGGGGCAGAGTAGGAGTCTAACTAAAACCATCTGTTAGAGATTGACAGCATGTCTGAGGAGCGCATGCAGAAATACAGCACCTGTTAAAAAATTCTGTGGACTTTAATGAAAGAACCTAGAAGTACACGGAAGTTTTCCGTCACTAAGCTGCATGGACATTGCAGACAAAAGCTACAGTGCTTTAATATAAGTTGCTTGCATCACTAGAAACTAAACTTCCTCTTTGTAGAGTCTGTGTAAGCTGCATGTTTATTTACTAGTTGTCTCATAACTCTTGTTCCCCAGCCAGAGTCTCTTTATAGCCCTTCTTCAGCTTCTGCTCCCTGTGGGCAGAAAACTACTAACCCATTTTATCGTCAGTCATCTAAGGTAAAGTTGCATGAAAAAACTGTTGAATGTTGAGTATTGACACTCAAACTACTAAAGTAACGCTTTTGTATTTGCTGTGATGTGAAGAGAATTGCTGGTGCTGAAAGTTTAGGCACATCTGGGATGGAAATTACACCATTACTATATCACTACTTTTATTTAGAGAATTCTCCTTTGCTATTTTTGATTGTAGTTCTTTTTTCTCCATTTTCAACTTAAGCTTGTTGGTTATTTCTTGACTGTATTAACAAACTCTTGTTTCTCTGTAAGCAGAAACATTGCAAATGCTCTTCGTGTACCCAAACATTGTGTTGTGATCATCATAAATGGCATTATATTTATTATTTTCATTCTTTTGAAGCTTGCATTTGTACTTAATAATAAGATCTTACTATATAATAAGAACTTCCTGCTTTTATTCATGTCTAGCCACCCACGTAGCTAGTTGCCTACACACATGAGCTATAATTATTATGGTATCACTATGTATTTAACCAGGCAGTTGGTTTTAAGTGACATGTAGCTAATGAGTCCATTTCTTCTGTTTTGTTTCATGCAAGGTTTAGTAGTTAAGAGAGAGCCTGTGTGTGCTTTAGAACAGCCGGAATAATGCAGATGGCCTGTGAAAAGACAGTGATAGTTTTGATAATAAGGAGCTACCCATTGAGTCTGTTTCATACCTATACCCCCTGTGTATTTCTGAGTAAGAAACAATTTATCACTGTGGTTATGATCCCATAGTAGTGTTACAGGATTATGCTGTATGAAATGCCAGCTAGTTTCTGATAACTTAGCATCTTGGACCCATGGATAAAATTCTGAATGGAAGTTAGTTGAAAAAATGAAATTACAGAAAGAAAAAACCCTGTTACTTTAGGCTTTGTTTTGAATTTTAAAAAATAGTTAAAGAGAGAACTCCCTTTATTTAGCATTTACTCCTCTTGTCCTAGACTGCGCAAAAACTATGCTAAACTGAACTGTTCAGGCAAATTCAAATGCTCCTTATTTTATCAAAATAGTCAGTCCATATTAATACAATGCTGTTGCATGCATTAATATTAGGGCTAGTATTTTAGGAGCTGTGCCATCATGACAAAATAAAAAAGGCAAGATTTTGATTGAATGTAGCTGAACATTTGTTTCCTATTTTACTAGGATTGTACTGTTGATATATGAAGTGTTAGTGATGCTTATTTTAATTGCCTAAAGTTTCAACCAGATATATTTTAAAATTCTATGCAGATAACATGTAATTTTTGAAGTGTAATAGGTTGATTACAGTAACAATTTACTTTTCACAAACCTTTCTTTATGATATTCAAAATTAAATGGGAATCATATATACAGAAAATCTTGTACCTCAGAGAAACGGCTGTTGACTTTGAATGACTTGACAGTGAAGAAACCTTGGTCATTCACGGCATTAGTCACTGCTGAAGATAGAGTAGAGCAAAGACATTTGTTGTCTTACCAAATGGAATTACTCTTTTGCAACATGGTATTTGAAAATAAATGTTCAGGGATGTGTTTACTATTTTCAGGAGCATTTAACAAAAATACTTTAAGAAAGTTCTTAAGCAGTGTTGTAAGTTTTGATAAATTACTCGTGATATAAATGATCCTGGAAGGTTTTCACATTCCTGTCCATACTGCTTTCCAGTCGTGTTAAATTTACAGCCCTAAGACTTACAGGTAATTGCTGGATGGATACAACCAAGTGTAGAAATTACTTCTAAGTATACACAGTATATTTCCAACATACTATTTGAAATCAGAGCTGTTTCCTCCTTATTAAGCAGATTCTGATCTCGAAATAGAACACAGTACAAAAAATGCATAAGAAATATAAATGGAAAAATTATATCCTTTTATCAGGTCTAAATGTGTAAACTCTTTTTCTGTTAAATAATAATGAGAAAGTACCTTGCTTTGGGGGAAGACCAGAGTATTTCGTTTCAAGAAACTATAAATTCAGGTAGTTACACGTACATATGTGCATATACAAAGTGTTCTGTGAAATTTATTATTAGATATGAAATCTGCTTAGAGATGCCTAATATTTCTAAGCCCTCACTTTTACAAAATAAACAGTGAGTGTATTACCACAGAAGTTAAATCAAATTATGAGGATCTGTGGTTTTCAAAATAAGACTAAACCTGCTGCATTATTATAGATATTTGTGTACATCCTAACCTAGAAATCCACAATTAATTAATGTGTTAAGAGTGTCCCATATGTTTGGAAAAATTTTTCAAATATCACAGCACATAAATGCAGAGTAATTCTACACTTGAATGTACTTCATGGTCTAGAACAGGTGCTTTTCCTCTCTGCCGACAGAGCACCAGAAACACAGGGCAAATACAGTTTTGCCAAATTTCACGAATCTGTTTCAAGTGCAGAACTTGCACCTTGTTCTGTTAGCTCAGACAACTAAATGAGTATGTTTTGGTTCATGATTAAAAGGGGTTCATTTAAAACCCTTTAACGTTTTTTTTGCTTAGTTTCTATTATGCTTTCCTTTTAGAACTCTTCCCTGCCTTTTCTGCAGAACAGTGTTTTCAGTAGGCCAGCTGTCTTCAGCAGCACTAACCCATTTGCTGATTCTTCTCAGTTCAGCACTGCTAAGGTTGGATCATGTCACCCTATCTTTTCACTCACCAAACATCCCTATGTGTGCTTCTTTCCCATTGCTGTCTCTCTGCATTTAAATTCTTTTATACTAGTTTGAGTTATGTGCTGTGCTAATGAGCTTGAGAACTCTATGTAGTGAATTTAAAGACACAGACATGCATATACATAGAAAGGTTATGGAGAAGTTAAAAAATGCCAGCTCCATTAATCATAACACTAAAGCTGATCTATTCAGAGCTACCGAAGGAATAGGTTTTCAACTATAAGGTCAGTCCCTGACATATATTTTAAAATACCTAAGTGTAAATCTCCCATCAGTGTACAGTCTTTTGCTGCTATGTACTTCTTTTTGGATTTTTGTGGTTATGACATTCCAGCTTTGATATTTCCCTTTTATTTTTGCATTTTAAAAAACCAGACTTGCAGCTTTTTTTAATGATGACTCATGAAAATATTTTCCCTCTGCTTCTTGAAAATTCTTTTCATGCACCATGGTTAGGATGCTGAAGTCTTTGGAAATAAAAAAAAAAGTTAGATTTTTTTTTTTTTGTGGCTAGTGCATACTTACTGCATGTTATTCACAATGGGAACAGCGTTAACCTCTAATAAAAATACTTTAATCCTAATATGCATGCATTTTTGATTTAATAAAATCATTTCTAGCTGGTTTTACATCTTGCAAGTGATTGTGCCCTTTGTCTATTTTCCCATGTTGTCAAAAATATTGAATGTGCAACACTTATGGTATGTGGTGTGTAATTGCATGTGTGTTTTGAAATCTCTTTTTGTGTTTGTTACATTTCTCAATGGAAAGGGAGTAGACGTGTAACATAAATGATGACTTATGTTTTCTGTACTTTTAAAAGTATTTCTGAGAAGCATTGCCTGCATTTTTAGAGAAAACCTGATGATCCTGTAGTTTATGCATAATTTCTTTCTTAGCATTGGTATAAGAATGGCCTTTTGTCATCTCTCTCCTTTTCTGATCTCAGATTCATGTGTAGAGAGAAACTTTGATAAATCAGGAGTCTTAGTAACCCCTTAAATACCTTTTCCATTTATAAATCAAGTTAATAAAGTTGTTCCAGTTAGCAAAATGAATCTGTATTTGAAAATGAGTTATTGGTTAATATTACTGTGTTTTGCCAAAGATGCTATAACATGTGGAATGCTGTTTTCTGTTACTGTAGGAGGTATCGAATCCCATTAGGGTTACCTTCCGTTGTTCCCCAACTAACCCTTTTGCTCCCACACCATTCAAGGTTTGTCTTAATTCCTGTCAGTTGGTCCTACTGTATGTGTGCTGTACATTTGTACATGGACTGTGATAACTTCTGGAGTACTGCTTCTTTTTCCGCCTATGTCTTCATTTTTTCAAGTTCCGGACTTGCTGTGATTTTCCGTGTTTGCTTGGCTGTGATCAGAGTGACCCTAGTAGCTAAATGGGTTCAGCACTTGTTGGATGCTTTGCATTTTAAATGAAATACTGTGGTGTGGCACACTGAAAGTATTTCATGAGTTAAAGCCTTTTAGGTTTATGTATGTTGCCCGATTCAGGGAGCAAAAGTCTTATGTGTGTGTAAACTGTGGGGACTGGCTTCTGCTTCTGGCTGTTCAAATATATCAGGCTGAGTTCTGCAGGCAGGACATGTTCCACTCCCCCAAAATGGCATTGTAGCACAATTTTTACCCTCCTACAAAGAACTCTTGCTTTTACTTCCATTTCAGCATTTCCTCATACCTCAAAAATGTTCAGATTATGTTATGTTGTTACACATTCACAATGGTACAAAAAGATGATTTTTTTTTGACAGTCATATTATGGTAGCAGCAGTTAAAAAGTGCTAATCTGTCAGGATGTAGCCCTGCATCCACACCTTGCAAATCTTCCAGAGATCCTTTGCACCAATATGTTGTTCCTTTTTTTGGTCATGTTTTCTTCAAGTTTTGCTGTTCTTGGACACTGTCACTTACAAACAGTACCTCTAAAGTAAATGTTAATTTTTGTTTTAAAACATAAAAACTAAAGTTTGCTGATCTGGTTTGATCTCACATTTGTACTGGATTTGTGTTGCAAGAAAGTGATACTTGGAGAGGCTATGCGGGGTGACTTCTGTCATATTTTTACTCCTTTGTCCAGCTGAAGAAGAAAGTGATAGAGCAGCTTTGGTGGGCATCTGGCCTCCAGACAGGGTCAACCCACCACAGCGCCATATTTCCTCATTTTCCTGGGATATTATTTAGCTTTAGTAAAACTCTAAGAAGAACTCTGAAAAAAGAGTTTTTTCTAGAACTTCTCTCTCTTTTCCCCCTCCTCAATGTGGAGGTATTACCAACTTTTCTTTTTGTGTACACATGAATTTTTGATTGTGGAAAATAGCTTTTAATGTTACTAGGTAGTGTTTCTGCTCTTCTCTGATTCTGGTAGGTGACAATGTCTGCTCTAGAATTTTGTTGCTTCAGTTCAGATCATCTTAGGAGGATGACATTGTCTTAGATAAATTTTTTGCTTTGCTATCACTTCCCACACTTTTGAGATTTACTGACTTCTCAGTTAAGTTCCTCGAAGAAGTTCCTAAATGAAAGAAAAATCTTCAAGCAGAAGCAGAATGAGAGAACTGAAATAGGGCATTTGCATTATCTTTATCTTTGGAGTCACAGAGTGAAGGGAAGTAATTTTTGTTTAGACATAGGACCTTTCTTAAATTTAAAAATTACTAAACTGGTAACTTCCCAGGTTTCTCAACACCTTCAATTTGAAAGCTGATAAAGTTTTCCAAGGTGTATGTTGTTATTCATTTCACTGTTGCCTCTGATGAAAAGATTATTACCTAAGTCATTTTGGCACCTAAAGGCAGATACTGTGTTCAAACTTGCTAATGAAGCTAGTGAGAACTGAAATGATGAGAATAGGGTTAAGAAGCGAGGGCAACGCACCTGAAAACTTGAGTGGTGTAAAAACTTGGTTTTCATTCAAAATTCTTGTTTACTTCAGTAGCCAATCTGCCAAGTATCAAGGTCTCTTGGGCATACATCAGCTAGAGAATGATGATATTCAGAGAGAGGTTTCTTGCTTACGTGTTTACTTTAAGAAAGGCAAATTATACAAATTTCACATAGTGAAATTTCTTATCAGAGTCCATATTCCTCAAGGAAACAGTCTTGAATGGAAGCTTTCAAGGCTGTGGATTTGGGCATTTAACCATTATATTGCAGTAGTTGTGTGTTTATACCTCTTAACTTCGTGTGAATATGAATAGAACACATCATGTATCTGTCTCTTGTGATTTAACCTGTATCCTCGTTTACTTGATCTTCTCTGTGCAGCTTGTAGGAAGCTAGTAAATGAGACCGAAAAGGTCTAGTCACAATGGATTTCTTCAGTTATCATCTGTTTAATTTGGGTGTTTAACTGTGATTTCAGTTAATATGCCAGTTGTTTTTTTTTTTCTGTAGGTATTTTTGAAAGATCCCTTTTTTTTTTTTCTAGTTTCTCTTTCCTCGTGTTTGGCTTCCTAAGCATATGATGGGAGGAAATTATATGTGATGACTCTTAAAATTGGTTATAAATCTTTTACAAATCTGGCATTAAAACAAAAGAACAAAAGCACTGGAGTCTTTGTTAGAGGCTTTTTCTGAAAAATAAAATGGCACATAAAACTTTACTGAATTGGGCTTTTACTGTGAGTTGTTTGCTTCCAGATACATTTTGGAGTGATGTTTTTTCTTACCTTGCCTGGTGTTTGTTTCTGTCTTTGATCTCTCTGCCTTTCTGTGCGCTGGTATTAATTTAGAATTTCAGCTGCTTGATATTGAAACTGAAGCTGTAGTCATTGCCATTTTGACATTTTTGTTTACTTACAGAGAGCCTGCATCTTCTTAGCTGCTTCATTTTTCTTATTCTCCACAGGCATTTGGTCAGTCTGATACAGAGCCAGAAAAGACTTCGCTTTGTAACTTGCCTCTGCCCCCTCCCTCAGCATTTTCAGGAATGAGCTCTGATGTTGCACAGTTATCTTCTATCAGAGTCCCAGAAGATGTGGAGAAGGAGGATGAGTTCGGTTACAGCTGGAGTAAGTTTTTCCTGTGATAATATTTGAAATGCTTAATATTAAAATTGCACTGTAAAAGACACAGGTGTGGGGGCATCCAGTTTGACCTGCTTCTTTTTCATATGCATCATAGTTTGGGTGCTAAGGTTGCTATTTTAGTTGTGCTTGGTCATGTGCACATAGTAAAATACAAAACTCATTTCTTTGTCTTTATTGCACTGCAATCTTTTTTTTTCTCCATGGTTCCAGTTCAATGTAGGACTGCTTGAAGAATTTCAGTATACTCCATGTAACTGTTGGCAGTGATCAGTATGATAGTATCTGTTACCTGAAGGTGTCACTGGAGAGATTACTTCTTTTGTGTATGAATTTTTTTAAAGAAAATTTTTAATATTTTTTTAAGATATAAAGAAAACAATAAACTAGAGATATTATTATAAATCATCTAAGGCTTAGTTTAGAAGAAGTTGTAGTTTACACTGAAAATTTAATCATCCATTTTGGGCTGCTTCTGTCAGGTACTGTACACTGAGCACTGATCTTGACTCTCTAGGTGACTTGTGAAACTTTCTAATGTAAATCCAACTTCTGCTACCCACACTTTTACATTTAGAAAAGATCATGAAGCGCTATGGAAATCTACCAGGGGAGCTACACATGATTGAGCTGGAAAAAGGAAAGACAGGTCTGGGACTTAGTCTTGCTGGTAACAAAGACCGATCCAGGATGAGTGTCTTCATAGTGGGAATTGATCCAAATGGAGCAGCTGGAAAAGATGGCAGGTTACAGGTTGCAGATGAGTTGCTAGAGGTGAGTTTTTGCAATTTATACTGAAGCCCAAATGTACTGACTTCAAATACCAGATTCTTGCTGAATACGTGTGTTTTCCAGTAGACTTTGAAATTCCAAGTTTATCCAAGTTCATATCACTATGCTATAAGATTTTCCTTCTGATCTATGCCAAGTAGGTGTAGTGGATTTTTTCCTAGTTATAATTACACCAAGTTATGGGTTAGATCCCTGTATGCACCATTTACTTAAGAGTTGGACTCAATGATCCTTGAGGCTCCCTTCCAACTCAGAAGATTATGCAATTATGAGTGAAGGTGTGCTCAATAGAAATGTGGGACAACAGCTGTTTCTGAGTTACTGAGATGTATGGAAGGGCAGTGAATTGCAGGCCATGAAAAATATTGAAGTCCTCCAATCCATCCATCTGTGGAGTACTCTAGACTTTCTAATTACTTGCCTGTTTACAAGAAGTGTGATAAAAAGCAGAATATTTTTATACTGTGTAGCACAGAATGTGGAAGTTAAACTGGGGAAACAGGAACAGATCTATCTTTACTATGGACTTCTAACTCATGATATGTTTGAGTGCTGTTTTCTAGCAGAATGGAGTGACCGAACCACTAAACATGCAACTAACATTTCAAGTACATGTGTGAGCATAATTTATGTTTCTAAATTCCACAGCCCAGTTGATGATACTTGGAGATGTATTCTCTACTGTAGCCTTTCCTATTTTTCTGATAGCAGTAGGTAACATTACCCTCACAGAATTGCTTTGTGTAACTTCAAAGCTGTATGTGGAAGTGTTTGAGGATTTACTGGGGAAGTGGTACAGAGCAGGAATGGTGAATCCAAACAAAGCTTGAGGGAGACACTGAGAAAGTAAATGATAAAGGCTGAAATTTGCAGACTAGGAAAAAATTTAAGGGATTTTTGTCACTGTGGACCAAGTCTTATGGAGTGAACTTTGCAGACTCCAGTATTGTGAGACAGTTCACTTGAACCATCTGTTTTTAAAATCCTGATGTGGAAGAGGTGGAATATTATGAAAACATGTTGACACATGTCTGTCTGAAGCTATTGTCTCGTGATTTCTTGGTTACTGTCCACACTATAAACTTGCAGACTAATGCTAAGAAATTCCCTCAACCTCTTCTGAGAGGAGACATCTGAGCTTGCTCTCCATATTCCCAAGTAGCTGTCCACCAGCTATTGAGGGTCACATCCCATGCCCCGCACTTGGCAGCCTGACCATGTATTTTTCATAAGGCTGTGGCATGCACTGGAGGGAATGCTGCATTTGGGTTGTGAACTCCATTGTAAATGATAGGGCTCGGGATCCCTGTGACCATGCCTGGTGCACACACCCTGCATAGGCGGTGATTGGTGTTATGCTCAGCCCTCAGTACAGTATTTTGCATTTGTTGCTTTGCTGTGTCTCTGCTTCAGTTAGTGCTACCTATGTGCATTTTATTGCTTTCCCTTTGTGTATGTCCAGACTGTCCTTTTGCAGTCATTTCTCTTTTCTTCAGTTAACTTCAGCACTGAAATTTTTTTTTCATTTTTTCAAGGAAAAAAAATGGAAAAAAGATTGCCAGGTCACATCTTCAGATAGTAAGTGTGGAGCCTAGAATGGCTTGTGTTGGAAGCGGCCTTAAAGGTCGTCTACTTGCAAGTCTTCCTCAATGGCATGTGTTGCCAACCAGGGATCAAGTTACTCTGGTCCCATTCAGTCTGTCCTTGAACACTTCCCTGGGCAACCTGTTCCAGTACCTTACTATTCTCTAATCTAGAACTTACTTCTTTCAGTTTAAAACCATTGCCCTTTGTCATAACCCTATCATCCCGCATAAAATGTTACTCTTCCTCTTTTTTGTAAGCCCCTTTTTAGTTCTGAAAGGCTGCAGTAATGTATCCCCAGAGTTTGCTCCAGGCTATACAACCGCAACTCTCTCAGCCTGCCTTCACAGGGGAGGTGCTCCAGCCCTGTGATCAAATTCCTGGCCCTCCTGTGGAGCTGCTGAGACAGATCCACATCTTTCTTGTGCTAAGAACTCCATAACTTGAGGTAGGGTCTCACATGGGCAGAGTAGAGCTTCCTTGACCTTCTAGTCACAACTCTTTGGATGCAGCCCAGGATGTCATTGGCCTTCTGGGCTGTAAGCCTGGAGTATTAGCTCATGTCCAGATTTTCATTCACAAGAATTCCAAAGTCCTTCTTGACAGGGTTGCTCTCAATGTTCCCAGTCCGTACTCTTATCTTGGAAAGTCCCAACCCAGGTGCAGGACCTTGTAATTGGACTTGTTGCACCTCATGAGATTCCCTCAGGTCCATTTGACAAGTGTGTCTAGATTTTTCCAGATGGCACCCCATCTTTATGTTGAATCAGCTGCACCACTCATCTTCATGTCATCTGCAAATCTGCTGAGGATGTACTTGTTGTCTTCTGTTTCATTGATAAAGATATTAAAGAGACCCAGTCCCAGGACAGAGCCCTGACTTGTCACAAGCCTCCACCTGGACACACAGCCATTGATCCCAACTCTATGGCTGCCTCCATCCAGCCGCTTTCTCATCCACCAAATAGTCCACCCTTCAAATCTCTCTCTCTAATTTGAAGATAGGGATGTTGTGTGGAACTTTGTCAAAAGCCTTACAGCCTCATCTCCTTGCCTTCTATGTGCCTTAACATTGCTTCCATGAGGATCTGCTTCATGGTGTTCCTAAGTACAGAGATGGGGCTCAGTTGTCTGTGGTTTCCTGGAGGTTCATTTCTCCACTTTCAAGAAATGAGTGATGTTTTCTTTTTTCTAGTCACTGGGGACTTTACCTAAACCTCTGTGACTTCTTAAGTAGGATGGAGAGTGCCTTGGCAACTACATCAGCCACTTCCCTCAGTAACCTAGATTGCAGATCATCAAACCCCATTGACTTGTGCCTATTCAGTTTCATCAGGTTGTCTCAAACTTGCTTTTTGCTTACAGTGGGAGAGACTTTGCTTCTCCCAGCCTGCACGTAGAGGTTCAGTAACTTGAGAGATGCGAGAAGCCAGACTGTCACTGAAGACTGAGTGAGTTAAGGAGTTCCTCACCTTTTTCCATATCCATTGTCTCCAGCTGTCCATTCTTGATTCTCAGGGAGGTACACTCTCCTTGGTCTTCTTTTTCTGACCCCTTATACTTATAGAACCCCTTCTGATATCTCTTTGCATCCCTTGCCAAAGCCTCTTTCTTCTGTGCCTTAGTATTCCTAAACCCATCTCTACACCCATCCAAACCATATCTGTGTAGTCTTCCCAGATCATCTGTCCCTAGTTCCACTGGCTGTGCATTTCTTTCTTATTCCTCAGTTTGAGGAGCAGATCCTTGTTTAGCCATGTTGGTTTACAGCTTGCCTAACTTGCTTTCTTACCCGTGGGGATGGACCATCCTCAAAAAGCTACCAGTCCTGGTAAGGTCCTCTGTTCCTAAGGACAGTTTCTGAGGGAATCTCATCCACTAATTCTTTCAACAGCTGGAAGTCCATTATTCTAAAGGTCAGTTCAGACTTTGCCTTTTTTCCAAGTCCGTGATCCTTGAGATCAGTGATTTAACCAGGGCATGGTCACTACAGCGAGGCTGCCTCCAATCTCAGTCTTTCTAACAAGCTTATCTGCACTGGTGAGCACCAGGTCCAGTAACACTTCCTCTCTGTTTGGTTTGTCCAATACTGGGACCAGGAACTTGTCCTCATGGCACTCCAGAAGTCTTCTGGATTGCTTGCAGTCAGCTGTACCACTTTCCTAACAGACATGCAGGTGGTTGAAATCCCCCATCAGGATGAAAGCATGCTAGCATGGTGATTTCTGTGTCTCAAGGAAGAAGTCAACAGGTTCGCAGATATCAGGCAACCTGTGGTAGACCCCAGCCGCCAGGTGTCCCTCATGGATGCTGTCCTTAATTGTTACCCACTGGCTCTTGAGCTCCTCCTTCTTTCTTTTGAGAAGGTTGTAGCCCTTGATTGAAATGTTCCAGTTGTGTGATTCATCCCACCAGGTTTCTATGAGTCTAGCTAGATTATAGACTTTCAATTTCATGATTCTGGTGTAATCGAGGAACTGGTTTCAGTTCCTGTTGCTTGTTAGTCATGCTGCCTGTATTGGTGTAGAGGCACTTAAGCTGGATTATGAACCTCTTCACCTTTTAAGAAGAAGCCTCCTTACTATATTCCCTTCCCTCTCCCTCACCAAATCTAGTTTAAACCTCTGCTAAATGTACCAGTGTTAAGACTTCTGTGTATAAAGTGCCCGGCTCAGGGATTCAAAGTGCATGAGCTTTAATAAAGAATAGCAATCTCCTTGCAGGACATAAGCAATTAATTTATTTTCTATGGTTAGAATTTCCCATTGCCCTGCTTAATCACCCTATAAGTCATGAAGTGTTCAGTGGCAAGTGAAAATAGATTATGTGCCGAATCAACCCAATGTAACTCAGAGAATGACATTTTTAGCACTGTGACAGTGTTAGTCTGAAGTCAAACTATGGTGAGTATTTTTACTGAAAGAAGGAAGTGAAAGCAGGACATAACATAACTCTTATTTTTATACAGTTGCTGTTTAGTCAGGGATATGGAATTTTTTAAGGCTTAAAAATTAGTTTGTGTAAGGAATTAAAATATTTTTATTAATGATTTCTACCTTTTCTTATCTAGATAAATGGCCAAATCCTTTTTGGAAGGACTCATCAGAACGCTTCTTCAATAATCAAATGCGCACCATCTAAAGTTAAAGTAATATTTATCAGGTAAGTTATGATTAAAGGTTTGGCGGAAAAGGTTTAGGTTTTAATGTGCTCAAGTTTCACACTGTGCTTTTTATTTTTAATTTTGGTAACACAGATTTGCTTTTGAAGACAATCTTACTACTTATTAAATATGTCTTGTAATTTTCTGTTTTGATATTTCTATTGTGAGTGCCAGAAATTAAGAACCAGACTTTAACTTGTCCTAAGAAATATTGGGTGGTACTATTGCCTTCTTACTACTTGTTTAATTAAATATATTGCAGAAATAAGGATGCAGTAAATCAGATGGCTGTTTGCCCTGCAAAGTCAGTAGAGGCTTCTCAATGTACTTCAGGGACACTTCAACATCAAGAGGTAAAGTAAATATTTATTTTTATTATTTGACCAAATACTATCATTTTTCTGGATAGAGGAGGATCATGTCTGCTTAGTAAATACAGTAAAAGAAAAGGAAACTCAGAGAAAAGCAAGTGATATTTTAGTAAAGTTGCTAAATTTAGTACAGCTGTCATCAATTTTGTTTCATTTTATATTCTTCTGTACGATGAAGTAAGTCTAATTTTCCCTTCAATTAGAGTTTTAGAAGTTTAAGTTAAACTAGAAAATGAGCAGACTCACTTTAAATATTTGTACAACCCTTGTTTTGGTGCAAAATGTTGGATATAGTCACTTACAGTCACTTTTTTTTTTTTTCTTAGATTGACATCAGTGTTGCAAACCTGAGTGCATTTTCTGACTTGAGTTCATGTAAAAACATTCAGTATGTGGAACTTCCTAAGGTGTGTACTGAATTTACATCAGTCATATTTTTATCCAATAGCTATTCACTTTTGTAGTGCTGTCCCTCTTACAGCAAATAGTCTCTTATTTACTAGAAGCTGGAAAAGAGGTTTCTAGAGATCTCCTCTTCCTGTTTAGGAATGGACCACAAAGTATTCCTCACAGAAAATCTGTTTTTGATTTGCTAATTGCTTTGTGTTTCTGGAAGAAGTATTCTCTTGTTCTATTTGCCCAACTTCTTTTAACCCTCTCTACTGATGGTTCCTCAGGTTAAATCAATGCCCTAGCTGTTCAAAGTAAAAAGAATCACAGTTTACCTTATAATTTTCAAAGGAATGGGTTTGAATTTAAAAGTATTTCAGATTTATCTTGGTAGACAGTATACTGTCTGTTTGGCTGAATCTGTTCCAGAAATAGTTTAAAACAAAATTATTGCTGCATTGTGAAACCTCAGACTTGGTATGTCAGCAGGCTTCACCAGTCTTTAGTGATTGTATTCTAACATTTTGATGTCACAGTACTTAACCATTTGCATTTTTCTCCAGGATCAAGGAGGCTTTGGAATTGCCATTAGTGAAGAAGACACAACTAATGGAGTAGTTATTAAAAGCTTAACAGATCATGGTGCGGCTGCAAAGGTGTGAGAACGTTTGAAATCTGATTAGCGAATGAAGAATGTTTTTTGGAGTAGCATCCATAGTTCATATTTTTGTTGTATGTTTTTCCAGGATGGTCGTATCAAAGTTGGAGATGTGATTCTGGCAGTGGATGATGAAATTGTTGTGGGATATCCTGTAGAAAAGGTATTTCTGAAGTGTCAGGAATGTGGCAGAAAGCACACTGCTTAATGTAAAAGGTGATTGTGTCTTAAACTAGTGAGGTTCTCATGACTATACTTAATTGTCAAACCTGACTAATAAAACCAAAGATCTGCAGGCACTGTCTGGATAAGGAAACTACTGCAAAATAAGCTAAAGCCTAATAAATTTATAGCTCAACTGTTGTTTTACATTAATGCACTACGTGAATCCTCCTGTCTCTGCTTTGAATGTGATTTTATTTTCCCTGTGGTTCAGATCTGATGACTGAGAGACACTTAGTAGTGCGATAAAAGCCGTGAACTATTGCTCAATAATGACTCTGCATAGCTAGTCTACTTTAAGGGTGTTAGAACCAGTAAAACTAAATAGGTGTAAATTTGCATGAGTGAGTTGTATCAGTGGTAAATCAAGTAATAAACTGTGCTTGTCCATGGAAACCGTCTGTAGTAACAGTCTCATTATATTCCAGGCATAGTATTTCAAACCTTTGGAGAAAAATATCTCCATTTTATAAATAACAAGATTTATTTCTAGCTTGTAGCTCTGCAAGCTCAGTTTGGGTTCTGTACTAAATCAAGAAGGCTGTTTTTCTAGCACCTATCTTGCTACCAAGAAAAGTGATTCTTTAGGCATGAGTAGATTACTTTCTGTTTGTTAAAGGGCAATTAGGAGAGCATCAGTCATACTTTTTGATGTGCTGCTATCTCTGAGGCAGTTAATAAGTAAGAGATAGTGAAATTGCCTGTAAGGAGGTAGGGGTAGATAAGCTTTATAAGAACAGATATTGAGTAAATAATTTCTGAAAATATCTCTACTGAAATGTAAAGTCTCAAGAGGATTGGGTGTCTTTCTGTAAGACGGCAATTGATTTTGGAGGTTTTTCAGTATCACTTTGAACTAGATTTTGCATTACACCTTGGCGTCTGTCTCTCCCTTCCATAGTTCAGGCAGTATTTTCAGGTTTTTTTTCCAGAATGACAGTTGCACATTTCTTTAGTTCACTAGATATTTTGGCATTGACTTCTGTTAGATCAGAATTGGGCTCCACCCAGCATTGAAAGGCAATACTTCTGTTTCTCTAATAATTGCTATACAGTATAGTATTTTGTCTAGAGAAGCCATTGAAAGACTGCCATATTCTCATCTACTATAGTTTGGCAAAGTTTCATGGAAAAAGGTTTCTTAGAAAAAACATCAATATCTGTGTTGGTTCCTTATGAGACAACCTGCAAGATTGTGACACGTAGCTCCAGTTTGCAGAGCTGTTATTCTGCTTTATTTTTAATTTGCAACTGAACAGTCCAGTTACAGTTTCCATAGGCTTTTCTCTTTATCATTCAGTTTATTAGTCTCCTGAAGACAGCAAAATCTGTTGTGAGGCTTACAATCAACCCAGCAGAGACAGATAACCTAACTACAGTGCCAGCCCTTTCCAGCGCTGTCCCAGCAGAGAAGAGGAATATGCAACCACCAGCAGCTCTCCCCACTTCCAGCTCACCAGAACCAGAAGCAGTCAAAAGTAATGTTTTCCTTGTGTGTCTGTATTCACTGGGGTTGTAACATGAAAGCAAAGACCCAGCCTGTAAGTTTTCCCTTTTTGTGTGCACTGAGCTGTCTTCTGCGTTTTCTAGTATTTCCAGATGACATATTCATATATGTATAAATAAAGTATTGTGCCCCCATACTGAAGACTTACCTCTTAGCTTCCTGTTGTAGAGGCAGGAAGATAAAAGGATTTTCTCCTCCATCTCAGACATGCAGCAGGTGCCTCTGTCATGGTTGTCTAGAACTAAGTAAAAGGCATTCCTTTAGGTCAGGGAGAAAAGTCATGTCCATTTTTGTGGAAAAAGAGCATGGTTGAGAATGTCTTGCCATTTATGGCTAGCCACATTTGGCTCTTCTCCTTCAGAATGGAGAGTCACGATGTTTCTGTTGGATGATAGTCATTGGTTAAGCAAGATACTTTTAAGTTAATAATAACTCAAGTAATGCACACATCATATAGATGTTTAAATTAAGTTCTATCTTAAATAGAGTATATTGTTTAGAGTATCTGCTTTGGCTGTCCAGACTATAATCCAGGTACCTGATGGCATAAAAACCACAGGAGGCATGGCAAATAAAACTATAGGATAGTACTTCTCTGTGGAGGAGGGAGAATTGGGAGTATCATTCTCTGTGGATCAGCTTTTCAGTACTCTGTACAGCTGTCAGTAAACTCTAAAAAAATGCTGTTTTAAAGTCACTTTCCTGATACTGAACTCTATTACTGTAACCAGGAGGTTTCATTGTTGTTTTAGACACAAGCAGGTCTTCAACTCCAGCCATGTTAACCTCCGACCCAGCTACATGTCCCATCATTCCTGGATGTGAAACAACCATTGATATCTCCAAAGGGCGCACTGGTCTTGGTCTGAGCATTGTTGGAGGAGCAGACACTTTGCTGGTTAGTTGGAAAAATATATGTGTCACTCATGTGAAATAACAGTAATGAAAATAAAGTCTGATAGATTTTTTGTCATTTGTTTCTAAAGCATTTATAGAAACACACAAAAGAAACAAAAATAAGAAAAAAGCCCTTTCTAAAATTAAAAGGAAAAATGAGCTTCCTAAATATTTTGGTTATTTTTTCATTATGCATCTGACTTTCATTCTATCTGACTTTTCACTGATGAATTATAGTAGCAATTTTCAGTTACTTTTGCTTCAAAATGGTGCCTATTCTTTCAACATACAATTTTGATGTTGTTTTTGTTGTTAGGGAGCAATCATTATCCATGAGGTATATGAAGAAGGAGCAGCATCTAAAGATGGACGACTGTGGGCTGGTGATCAGATACTAGAGGCATGGTGATTTCTTTGGCTGTTTTTGTTTTTGTTGTTGGCTAAACCTTCTGTATTTGTCTGCTGGAAGGTCTGCACAATTTGCCATTGTACACTTTTATTGCAGGTGAATGGAATTGACCTCAGGAATGCCACACATGATGAGGCCATTAATGTTCTCCGTCAGACACCCCAAAAAGTTCGTCTGACTGTGTACAGAGATGAAGCGCAGTACAAGGAGGAAGACATGTATGATGTGCTGAATATAGAGCTCCAGAAGAAGCCTGGTAAAGGCCTTGGGCTGAGTATTGTTGGGAAAAGGTATGTAATGTACCTGGAGATTCAGTGACTGGAACTTGCTTATCGTGTTTCTTTGTGGTCTGGTGCTCAGATCCTGTGGGCTTGAAGGCCATACATCTTATTTTTGTGCTTAAGCTAACCAGTCTTCCCTGGAGGAACTAAGCCAGTGTTACTCAACAGAAAAATGAGACAATGTTTATTTGTGTTTCAAATACCATGCTATAAACATGACCGTCAAACAATACTTCAATGTGAAATTCATGTGTGTATTTGCAGAAATGACACAGGTGTGTTTGTGTCAGACATCGTCAAAGGAGGAATAGCAGATACAGACGGGAGATTGATGCAAGGAGACCAGATATTGACAGTGAATGGAGAAGATGTCCGAAATGCTAATCAGGAGGCTGTTGCAGCTTTGCTAAAGGTATTGGGAAAAGAGAAGATGGATAAGAATGAAAAACTGAGATCCAGGTTTTTTGAAAGCTTTAACTTTATTCAAACTGAGATCAGACTGTTACTGAGATGTCAGTGAGATGATCTGGGGATCCAGATTTTAGCTTCCTGAACTCTAGAGCATTCAGATTTTGGTACTTTGCCTGATAAAACTGGGAGTAGTGGTGGTGCAGAAAGTTGTATATTTATGAATATAGGGCTTATAGACGACCTTTATAGAATACCATTACCTAGAATAACTGAAAACTTAAAACTGTATTCTGTCAAACACACTGATAGCTGTTCAACTGTTTTGCAGTTTCAGAAAGATACGCAGAACTGACTTCAAATGATGGAGAATTCAGCAGAGTAGTTGTGCTAAAAATGACTAATTTCATAGTTTGTTTACAGGGGCCTGTCATGACAGGACAAGAAGATATGGCTTTAAACCCAAAGAGTAATTTTAATTAGTTGTTAGACAGAAATTCATTAATGAAAGAAGTGAGGATGAGGATGAAATGAGGATGGTGGGGCACTGGAGTAGGATGCCCAGAGGTGTGGATGCCCCATTCCTGGAAGTGTACAAGGCCAGGTTGGATGGGGCTCTGAGTAACCTGATCTACTTGGAGACATTAATTTTTTTGTTGTTGTTATGTATGTCTTGTGCCACCTTACATCCATTAAATTCTACAATGCGTTTTTCAAGCATTTGGTTTAAGAAACTGCTTTCTCAGAGTTTGCTGAAGTAACTACCTGCAGCTCTTGGAGGCAACCTAATCTTGATAATTTTTTTTCTGATGTCCTTCCCCTATTTGCAAATCAGAATGAAGTCAGATATACAGTATTTCCTGTAGTCGGCCAGGAAATCCAGCTGGTTAACCACCTTGTCTGTTTTTCAGTCCAGAATTTTGAGACATGCTGCATGGTAAGGATTCCACTGAGTCAGCATTTTCAGTGGAGAACTGTTTCACTGGAAAAAAATTAACAGATGCTAATTATAGCTGTCTCTTGGATACATAGGCACATGGTCATTCTTCTTAACACTCACATTCAAAGGTATATTTTTCCAGATCTTGAACAGGTCCTTTTAGATTTACTGGGGAGCAGGGGAGAGCAGGTCCTAGGGGAGAGCAGTGGTCAGAAAGGGAGATAGGAGGCCTTCTGTATTTTCAATCTGTGCCCATTAGTTAGAATGCCAGAACAGGATCTATGTTGTGACACTGAACTTGCTAGTATACTCTTATTTGGTTATAGTACTTTTCCTTTCTTACATGATAGTTTTTTATTTAAAACCACTGCATTTTTTCTCTGTATGCTGTACCTCTCCGCTGAATAAAAATGCCTTTTCATGTAGGAAATATCTTTCATTTTGACATTTTGGAGTATTTCATTGATTCAACTTACCATTCATATATTCAAATTTTAGGTACTTCATCATTGCTCAGTAGTACTTGTAGTTAATTGTCATAGCCCTGAGGAATGGGCTTTTAAAATACCTTAGGCATATTATTGTTAATAATTGTTTTGTTCTCGTAGTATAAGTGGAATAAACCATGGTCACACACATGTAGGCAGTCACTATTTCCTATTCAGATATTCATTCAGTTTTCATTTGTGAGAGTAGGAACTAGAGTGAATTGTCTTGAACTGCCTAAAATGTATTTTGCTGGAAAAATATTTTATAATCTTTGGAAAATTCCTGTGTGTTTTAAGTAGAATGAGACAAACAGAATGTGTCATCAGTGAGAATTCTGTCTGTTCTTGCAGTGTTTCTTTTGAAGTATCCTCTAAAGTATGCAAAAAAACTACCAGCTTTTCCCCTTACTAAACTTACTGGATCTATCAAATGGGAGAATTTAGCAAGAGGGAGAAAGGTGTAGTAAACCAAAATAGGAATTGATTTATTCAGGAGTCCTACTGGAAAGTATTACCTCCTACTTTAGCGCATAATTTTAAAATCTCATTTGTAGGTTTGTGTATTTGTGAGGATGTGGTAATTTTAGGTACATATTTCCTCAATTTTCCACTTTGAATAAGAATTATCCATATGTTTTAACATGACTAAATTCATACAAGCAGAGAAGAATGGTTTTGCCTGAGCTTTGATCAAGTCTTTTCCAGGACATCGAGAAATCAACATTATTTATAAAATAAAAAGCAATTTAGTAATAAATCTTCTTTAGTGGCATTCCTAAGAGAATAGTAACAGGATATGAGGTACTGAAACTTTGTTTGAATGGATATGTCTGGTTGGTTTTCATATATTGGCCTATTACTATAGATTTTTTCTGGCAAATGCATGAATCTCTTTTAGGATAATAAAGTTAAAACATGACAAATAAAGGCAACCTGATGTATTATTAAATTATTTGAATGCAGCAGTTTCCTCTTACAATTTTCCAGTGGAAGAAAAAAAATCAAAATAAGAACAAAACTGAAATTTCTGTATTAATACATTGCAAATCAATGTCTTCTCTTGACACTATTTGTATTATGTTGAAAGTCTAATTTTCTTAGCCCTGTGGTAATAACTTTTCTAGTTTTTTCAAAATAATGTCTTGATTTTGAAATATTTAATTGCAGGCTGAATTATCTCCTGAGACCTGCATTTTATGTAGACATGTGAATACTCAATAGAGAAGTTAAAATCTTCAAGGCTAGTGAAAGAACTTTCCAGTGTGCAGTCAGTCCATATCACCCAGCTTATTGCTGGGAGTCAGATGCCTACAGATGTTTAGGAAATTTTCTGCCCAAAATTTCTTAGTTATAATGGTGTCTATACTCAGTAACAGATAATTTCAAAAGTTTAAGAGAGATGAGTAGCTTCCAGTTTAATTACCATGTTCTCAATCATATTAAGATAAATAATGATTAAGACTTTGATGTGTTACACTGATTTTAGTTTTTATTGAAAAAATTATATGTTGACATTGCAGTTCAGAAGCTATTCCTTATTAAGCGCAATGTAATAGAATTATTCCTCTTGTGTGATTTTCATGTCTGCATTGTAATACTGATTTATCTAGTATTAAAAAAGTATCCTGCTTAGTATTGAGTAGCTTTGTGTGTGTCAGTGGTCCTGCCATGAGCTCTATCTGCAGAATGCTCATTTCAGGATTGCTAGTCCATGGGGTTTTGTTCCGTCTGTCCATGAGGTTTTTTTTCTTCCTCCACTTTCTAGAAAGTCACTTAAATATTGTAGCTTTTAATCTTGCAGACTGAAGAGATATGTTACAAGTAACTGTTTCTTTAGTGTTCCTTAGGTACAGTAAGACTAGAGGTTGGAAGAATAAAAGCTGGGCCATTTCACTCTGAAAGGAGAACATCCCAGAGCAGCCAGGTATGTAACTATAAAACTGGTTTGTTTAGGAGAAGTAATGTTAAATAATGAAAACAAATAGAAAGATCGCTTTTATGATGACAATTATTTTTCCATGCCTGATACAAGATGGAAACATTTTGCAGCTCTTCAGTAGCCATTTTTTATGTTCAGTTTAGCAAGTTGTATCTGTTATAGACGGCATCCGGACAAAAATATAATCCAGAAATTACTTGGCTCCAGACTCCAGCTTGGAAGGAGAGAGAACTCAAATTCTTATCAATACCAGAAGAAATTAGAGTCAACTTTAAACCTCATAATTACTGTCAGAGTAGTTGGCATGCAGTGGAGTATTCCTTCAGTAAGCTTAGAGAATTTTTCTATTCCTTGCATGTCCTTACTGTAGTCTTGCCTGCCAAAAGCAGGAAACCTGTGCTCTTTCCATCAGACTTCTCTTATTTATTTTATTGTTGGTCTGATGGTGAATTGCTACAACCCCAAATCTATTTCTGTATTTGAAAGCATCTTCCATGGCATAGCAGCTTGCACTGTGATTCTGTCCAGTAGGAACTATAGTTCTGAAAGCTCACATATAATCTGAATAACTTCCTTTGGTTGTGAACTGGGGTATTAAATATAAAGTATTAAATATAAATAGTTTTAAGACATAATTAAAATTCAAGTGAGCATTTAAGACTAAATAAAACTGACAATTTAGGCTCTCTTCAGAATTAGTATTGCTAAATAGCATGAAAACGTGCAGACTCTGGCTGGTGTTATTCTAAGATGAAGTTCACAGTGTTGAATGTTTTGAAGAGTGTGTCACAGGGGACTGTTCTCACTAGGAACCATGTTGTTATTTTACTTGCCCTTCAAGTATAGTGAAGATCATCCTGGAAATTGTGCAGGTCTAGTTGAGTGGAGAGCCTAATCTTAGTAGCAGCTGCTGCAGCAGCTGAACATTTGAGAGTCCACACGATGACCTACTGCTACCTGTATTCTGTCTTTGCTGTGGTACTTGTAGCTAACTTGCATTAGAAAATCTCTATAAGGTGATAGCAGGGGCGAATACCAGGACCTTGTTGGCCCTCAGAAGAAGCACTTCAAAGCTTTGCACGGGATTGTAGAAGTACAATCTCTGTTGGCCTAATGATGCTTCAAAAAAGAGTTATCTACAGTGACCAAAAAATTCATGGAGTTCTCTGACTCAGTTTTGACTGGGCACAGAAAAAGTAAAATACTGCAGAAAATAAAATCAATACAGTGAGTTACAGTTTTACTTTCAGTAGCTGGGTCGGTGAAGCTCCTCTCTAATCCCACTCTAACATTGTGTGTAGGTCAGTGAAGGAAGTGGCAGTCTCTCATCGTTCAGTTTCCCAGTGTCTGGGTCTGGTGCACCTGAGGTCTTTGAAAGTGGCCTAAAGAGGCATATCAGTAAGTTGGAGAGTTTTTTGGTGCTTTCAGTATTTTATACATGTGAACTGGTAGCTGAGATCTTTCTGTTAAAGTGTTAGAACTATGTGATGTAGGCCTCAAAGTGATTCCTTAGTCAGCAAAATGCTGTACAAGAGATTACTGCTCAGTAGAAATTGGGAGCTTCTTATATAAGCAGTTTAAATATTGACAATCTAAATTGAGCCATAATTTTTTATTTAATCTAAATACATTATATGACAAGCTGTGTCATTCCTAGAGATCCAGATACAGGTGGAATAGCTGTCTCATGCTAAATTAAAAATAAAGTTATTTCTGATCAAAGTATTGCTAGAAAATAATGAGTTTGAGCTTAGCAGTCTTATTCCAAAAGTTATTTAAATGGAGAAAATTTTTGATTCTTTCACCTGTTTTAGAAGTATTTCAATCCAATTATTGTAATGATGGCCACTATCAAAATCAGATTAAAATGTATATAACAAACAAGCAGAAAGTTAGAATCATCATAGTGATTTGGATGACTTTATTGAAAAAGTTTTCTAGAAATGCTTATTTAACTTTTTTTTAAATTTATCTTAATTCATTTGACAGCAGCTTCTGAAATACAGGGACTAAGAACAGTTGAAATAAAAAAGGTAAGTTGTAGCATGCAGTGGCATAAATCAGGAATAGGTTTTGTAGATGTTTTCAATAGGTGTCTTTACAGAATGAAAGAAGTCTATGCCTATTCATTGTTTTAGGAAAGGATCAGGAAATTAATTTGTCTGTCTTTTCAGTTTGGGACTGCACTGTCTATGTTTTTATGTAAAGTAGTGTGACTTACATTATCATGCTTTGTGAGTTGTGTTGAAACTAAAAGAAGGAAGAGATACTGGGTCTTACTTTTATTATCACCAGATTGAGTTAAATGCAAACTCTGATGTGGTAAAGTCAGGGGAATTGTACCAAAGAACGCTGGTTTTTGTTATTTGATATTTTTCTTCACACGTATTTTTAATGAGCAGGTTCTTGCATGGCAGCTGCCAGGTTTTCAAGTGTGAACTTAAGTCACCTTTATTATGCATGTGAGCTTAGTCACAAACTGCATCTTATTTTCCAAAATATTTATACTTACTTGTTTTCACTTGGCATCTAGTTCGCTTGATTACATGGATTGTATTCAGCCATTCTTTTAACACTAGAATCTGCAAATAGCAGTTTGCAATAGCAGTTTTTTCAGTGAGGTATTATAGTGGTAAGCAGCTGGTTTCGGTCTTCATCGTTTGGGCACTAGGGGGAGCATAAAGATTAATTCTGGTCTCCAGGAGATTCGTAACAGGGTATTCGCATAGACAGTACTAAGGACAGCAATTCCATCTCATTGGTTTTCCTTGCTCAGACCTCTGTGCGTACATTAAGAGTCAGGTGCTGAATTCTGTAATTATTTAGTTGGTTAAAATAAAACACACAACTAAATTAGCAAATTTTCTCTTACGACTGAGAGGAAGAAACATCCATTCTGATTTCTCTGCTTTCTTGAGGTAATGCAAAAGCATATCAGCTTAAAAACTGGCTTGACACAGGAATTCTAATCTTCATCAAATAGGGAGTTTAGCCATCTTTTGAGGTAAGCCTACTGTTGTCTGTGTTTTTCTTTCCAGAAAAATCTAATCTTTTTTTCATTACTATAACAGAACCCTACAGATTCACTAGGAGTGAGCATTGCTGGAGGAGTAGGAAGTCCTCTTGGAGATGTTCCTATATTTATTGCCATGATGCACCCAAATGGAGTTGCAGCTCAGACTCAGAAATTAAGAGTAAGTTAATTATTAAGAAGGCTGTAAAGATTGCATGGGTAATGTGATTACTCGAGATAGGCAGTAAACTCGCAGTTCAGTGGTACAGTCTAAAGTGTGTCTGGCTGTGGAAAGAATTCTTGCTGTTTGGATTGATGAAAAAGGAGCGCAGATTGGTAGCATGGGAAAATGTAATTGCTGACATATGCTAACTTAAGAAAGGAAGTGCTAAAGCAGTCTTGGATCTTAGAGTTAGTCAGCTTGTGAAAATTAAAAGCATAGAAAGTGGTTCAGAAGGATGCTTTCTATAAACAAGGGCCATTGCTGAGTGTAGTGGTCATTCCTGCAAATGTAGGTGTGCAGTCTATTTTATCTGTCATGTTTCCTATGCTTAGGACAAAGAGATTACATTTTAGGCTCTGAGTTAGAGTGGGAGATTTTATCTGAAGCTGTACTTAAATGCATCTGCATCAAAGGCAGTTGAATTTGACTCAGGTTTCTTGGAAGATCCTGTTTCAAGATGAAGTCAAACAGAATCTCGGATGATAATTTGCTACATCAGTCTGCCTTCAGGTGGCATGCAAAGTGCATTTCTGGTTTTTAATGCATATTTCTAGAGTTTTAGGATCAGTTCTGTAAAGCATCCGTACTTTTTACACTGATTACACTAAAATGGTGTTATTTCGCTAATCCTGATGTTGAATTACCTGTCTTCATACCGGGCCATTTCCTAGTTCTGCTGTTGTTGAAAGTGACAAATAAATCTATGTAACTTAGTTAGATTTTCTACATTTTCTTCTGTAGGTTGGGGACAGGATTGTTAGCATCTGTGGAACATCTACGGAGGGCATGACTCATTCCCAAGCTGTTAATATCTTAAAAAATGCTTCAGGCACTATTGAGTTGCAGGTAAAAAATCCTCAGTGACATTTTGAATATTTTCTGAATACTGTTTTGCCAGCTGCTACATTGAGCTATTTTAGTGTCAGCATTCTTTTACCATTGATTTCCAACCTCTATTCCTAGGTTGTAGCTGGAGGAGAAGTGAGTGTCATAACTGGTCAGCAGCAGGATCCACCTACGCCCAGTCTTTCATTTTCAGGACTAACTTCAACTGGCATTTTTCAGGATGATTTAGGGTCAGTAACTATAGAATGTGCAGCCTCTGTAGCCTGTTACTTTAGATGATAGTCAACCTATAAACCTTACAAATTCTAGCAAATAGTGGATGACATTTTTGTGTTGATCATGATTAACATATTTAGTATACATAAAACCTGTGGGCCATAGGTCCTCTTCTGTGGTTTTCATTATGCAATTTGCTGTGCTGCAAATTTTTTTGACTCTCTGTGGACTTGGTATGTGATCTGATTTCTTCTACAGCCTCTATTGCTTCTCTGAGATTGGGTAGCTAGGATTAATTGATACACCCTGAAACTCTCTTTCCACTGTTGTATCCATGTTTCTGTAGTGTGCTCTCTACTGCTAGGCAGTCAGGAGTGTCAGATGTTTCTGGTATACAAGGTATACTGCTTCTGGTATTCTGCAAAGGTGGATTATGTAAACAAGTTTTGTGTCAACCTCTGTCATAAATCTGAGGCATTTTTTATTTTGGGAAAGGAGAAAAAGAAGAAGTATTCTTTAGCCACACATACCTACTTTGAAAAGTAGAATTCCAAAATTTCTTACTATCAAAGTATATGTGGAGAAATACACCTATAAATGGTCTATATAATAAACACATATATACAAATATACAGTCATCTATTAGGAGAGAAGCAATTAAACCTTAATAGCATAAACTATTTGAGCTAATTCTAGGCTTTACAGGATTTTTAAAGTAGATGTTACGGAATCTGGAAATGCGTGCAATACTTCTCTAATTCGCTAGTAAGTGCTATTGGTGGCGCATAGCAGCCATAACTATGCCCTGCGCTGTGTATTTGAAATAGCTACTTCCATATAATAATATGGGCATTAGGGAGTTTACAGAGTTTACATTAACTGAAATATCCAGTTCTTTATAACAAAACTATTTGTAGTTCTAGTGGAAAGAAAAATGTACTCGTTAGCTTAAAAGGAGTAATGTTTTTTGTTGAATATTCTATGCGTTAAATCCGAAGTTGAGACAGAATACTCTTTTCCCTTTTCTTAGACCTCCTCAGTATAAGACCATTACTCTGGACAGAGGACCAGACGGCCTTGGCTTTAGTATTGTGGGTGGCTATGGCAGTCCTCATGGAGACTTACCCATTTATGTGAAGACAGTGTTTGCAAAGGTAGGTGGAAATTTGTCCAATCAATACATTTATTAGTTCACTGCAATTATTGTTCTAAATCTTGGCCTGGGTTTGCAGTCAAAAGAATGTTGCAGTTTCTCACAGCTTCTCCTTTTTAGTGCAAAGGCTGAACAAAATGTGCTTGCATCATTTGAAGGCTGTAGTCTTCAAAAGATTACGAATTTCCAACTATACATGATTCAGCCTATCAGCAGAGTCTTGTCCACCTCTCAAGACTGGAATTGTGTAATACTTAGGGAAAAAAGCTCCTTTGCTTTATATTTAGAGTGTGCTTTTTTCGGGTAGTAGAGGGAAGTGTTTTATTGAGCTCATACTGGACCTTCAGAGAAGTTCAGATGCTGACCTGGATTTGATAATTTGGATGGCTCTAGGAAACAACAGAGAGTCAGAGAAAACTGGAATCACAAATGCTAAATTTTTTAAAGTATATCAGAGTATAAAGCTGTCTTTTGCACCACTTGGTGAAAAGTTCTGCAGGTCTTGAAAATGTTACTTTTATAATACTAGGGTTTAAATTTTACACCAGCTGGAAAAGCAGGGTTGACGGAACCAAACAATCACGTGGTTTCAATTTCTAGATGTGGGACTTAGACTGGGCAGGGTGTACTGCAAAATTAGCAGTCTTCCCAATATTTGGCTCTATCTGTATCCCTGAAAACCAAACAGGTTGCAAGAGGTTTTCTTTTCAGGACTGTGTATCAGGGAGAAAAAGAAATGTGTGAGTCTGCAGTTACTTGTTTTATCATTCCAGGGTGCAGCAGCAGAAGATGGACGCCTCAAGAGAGGGGATCAAATCATTGCTGTGAATGGGCAGAGCTTAGAAGGGGTGACCCATGAGGAAGCAGTTGCTATTCTGAAAAGGACAAAAGGAACAGTCACTTTGACCGTGTTGTCATGAACTGGCTGCCTGTCAGGCTAGGGTCAATAAGACAATATTGTTTACTTTCCACATAGTAAAGAGAATGGAGATGTTTATGTAGTCTTCTTGCTCTTTCAGCTTCACAGGACTGTGTTACAACGCTGAAGAAAAATAACATTTAACCATATTTTTGTATACATTAAAAGTACTTCTGTCAAACCACTGGGATGAAGTTATGTTGACAATGGAAACACAGGGATATTTTTCCTGTTAGTAAGTCACCATGAAAAAAAATGTTGCCATTAATAACCACACAAGGAAATGTTTTGGGAAGAGACTTTGTGTTTGAGTAATGTTGGAAAAATTATAAATTCATCAAGTCAGCACAGAGGTTGCAGGGGTAGCAGTAGTCAGACAACAGGAAAGAGGTTATTGAAGAAAGAAAATATTACTAAATCAGAGATTTGGGAGATAAGGGGGAAATGTATGTAATCTGGAGGCAGAAGGTTCTTTAGAACTAGATGATTTTTAAGGTTCCTTTCGACCCAGACTGTCCAATGACCATATTATTTCACAATGCTCAATAGGAGGAACTAGTTTGGTGACTTGGGTAGATTTTTTTGCTAGGCTTTTTGTGTGTTTAAATTTTTCTAAGTCATGGTGTATCTGAAAAAAGAAAAAAAAAGAACACTGTGTTTCACTTGGCTTAGGTTTGAGGGTTTCATTATTTTGATGGCAGGGGGGTGTGTTGGTGGTGGTGATGGTGGTTTTGGGTTTTGTTTGTTTGTTTTGGTTGTGGGTTTTGTGAGACTTGTGGTCAGGGCTGAAAAGTCCATGACTAGTGGAAACTGTTCCTGGTGACTGAGAATGTCCGGCAACTGCAGTATTAGAAGAGCTATACTTTTAAAATAGGAATATTTTATAGTCCTTTTGGAAGAAAACAACTTTTCTAATATGAAGTGTCTAAAAGCAAATGTCCTCTTCCAGCGTGCAACACCACGTACACGGTCAGTGCAGACATTTCTGCAAGCTGTTTGCTTCAGAGCTGTGAACAGACCTCTCAGAGCAGTTCTGCTTAGCTGCCAGCAGATGTCTAGATATTGCCAGTGTGGAAGGAGTTGACATTAATGGTGTTGCTGCTATTATCACTAGCAGCAGAGGTAGAGTCCTCCTTGAACTGAGGAGGCATACAGCTAGGAGTCATGGATTGAGCATGGGTAAAGACCTGAAAATGCCTCACAATGAAGGTGCATAGTGAGACAGCAGTGAGGGTTTGGATCAGTAATAAGCAGAAGAGGAGCTTTGACAGCTACAACTATTATTTTGGGGATATTAATTTTAGAGGCACAAATAAAAGCTCTAGTAAGTACAATGCAACGGTGGAGCTTTGTTTGATCAGCAGCATGGTCAATAAATGCATCACTTTCTCATTACTTAAACTTTATCTGAAAACTGCACTCAATTGTACACTTAGCTGATTGTAACCTGCCTGCCCTTGCCTGCCATGCTCTTAGGAATCTGGCAGATAAAGCATGCTTTTTCCAGGATTTATTTTCCTGCAGAAAAACTTAGCTGAGTCTTTTGAGAGAGGAAGATACCAGTCAAACTAGTATGCTATTTAGCACGAGGATGCTTTGCGTTAATTAGCAAAAATGGAATTTTATCAAGAAGGCTACTATCTCAACTATCACTTAGGAGAAATATGAACTGAAAATGCAGGCAGTGGTCAGGCCATTATTAGGGGATAATACAAAAGACTAGCATTCATTTTAGTGGGTCACAAAAGCAGTATTAGGAGTGTCTGTCAAATAGTATTAACAAATTGATAGCTATGTGTAAGTGAACTAAAAAAAAAACCCCACTCTTTGTCTTTTTAACTATTCTAGAAGTTACATTGTGGTAGGCTAAGATGCAGTAAACTAGATGGTACCATTGCTGGATGCTGCTGTTATTGAATTGCTTTTGTACTTATTCCGTGCATAGAATGAGAGATGCCTACATTAGAGTATGTAAAGTCACTTTAAATAGTATCTATATTTGTAACAGAAGTAGTGTACAGCTATTTTGTTACTGCTTTTGTGTCACAATGGGGGATTTAAATTAATAAATTTAAAACTGTCATGATGAAGTTCTGGGTGTGTTACTAGTTGCTTTATAATAGCATGCTTGCATTATTCATTCTGTTCATTCTGTTGCAAAAGATTAATGCAAAACAGCTTAATAGTTGAAAAAAGACATTACTCTCGATGTAAACCTTAAAGCATCTGCTAAAAATTGATTTTTTTTTTAAAAGATGTTATCTTCACTTGCAAACCCTTAGGAAATTAATGAAACTGTGAAGCTCTTTTGCTTTTTTGTAACAGAGTGTTAATCATTGTTTCAAAAAACATTCCTTCAGGCATGGTATGTGCCATGAGGGACATGGAACTTGGGGCTCAGAGAACGGGCTCTCCCCCAAGCCCCATGCCCAGAAACTGTTGCATGACCACTGTTTAGTGGCTGCCATGCACTGGACCATGTAGTAATAGACTTTTCAGGCACAGGATATTTGGTTTTCTCTACCATTTTGTATTCAATGCAACTTTCCAGTCACAGGAGTTAGTCCTGTAAGGTGCTGGGTACCATGGCCTAGTTGTACCAAGTTTTATGGTTTTTGTTACATTTTTTCCATGTTACTGCTGTTACAGTTTTGGAAGGGTCTGGCATCTAAAAAGGCTCCATCCCATTGTCTGGTCAGATATCCAGCCCTTTTTTTTAACTCTCAGCTATGTATTGCTGAGGGCTAATCAGAATGGTAGTAATGAAAAGCTCTTTAATTTTAGAGTGATATTATAAAAGGGACTGCCATTTTTAAATTGTGGGTCTGAAATAAAGACTGCTGATTCATAGGAATGCACATATTTCATTTCTTGACAGTTAGCAGGTATTGTTGGCATGGCTGCTTTTCTGTTCATTCTTCTGTTAGATTTTATTTCTGGGTTAGCTTTATGGTAGCAGTAGTATTGTTAATTCTCAGCTGAGAGAAGGGTTGGAATTTAATAGCTATTGCTGATCCCCTTCACTCTATTCAGTTTCTTTTTATAAGAAAAAAAAAAAGAAACTGTATATTCTATAGACCTAGATGAAGAAAAAAGTGTCATCCTTGTTGTTAAGTGTCAGGATGTTTTGTTTTGGTGACACAGACTTGCAAGTTATGTGGAAGTGCTTAGGTCATTTAATAGTGTTTTGCAAAGATAGCCTTACCTCAAAATCGGACTGACATTGGAAAGGGTAATTTGTTAGATTTCTACACGCACTTTTTCTTGCTTTTTAAAACAAATAGTTCAAAGCATCTAAAATATTCTTATGTAGAGGGCACTTCTGTTTTAGGTTGCCACTGAAGATACCAAGAATAAGGTTTTCACATTATTTACAAATTTTATTAAAACTGTAATTTTTTTTAATAGTAAACAGTATTTTCCTTAGCCTATTCAATACTGCAGTGTGGATTTTTATTTTGTAAAGGGTCATCATGCATGCTCCTCAACAGACATGTATATCTTTAATATAATGTCTTTTATAACCAGTGTTGTTACAACCAGTTCATAACCAGTGTTGTAGGGCATGTACTTGTGAAGTTTGGCCACCTGTATTCATGGAAGTGGTAACCGTGACAGGTAAGAAGATCCAATTCAAGCACTTGAGAAGAATACACCTAGTGGAAAATGATGCTCAAGCAGATCGAGGTTCCTGTGTTCTTATTCTCCTGACATAAAATCTTCCTAAGCTTTCTACTCCCTGTGAAAATGATTGTTTGAAATGGATAGAAAAAAATGTAGATATTGCTTGTATTTCAGCAGAAAGGAGATTAAATTCTGGTAAGATATTAATTATAAAAGCTGCATATACCTGAGCTGAAAACCACAGAATTTTCCAAACTAAATTATTAGTTTTGAATTGAAGATTTTTTGTTTAGTTACAGCACCAAATTGGTTTGTGAAAGTAAGCCAAGCAGGTTTTCATTTACTGTTTCACTTCAGACTACTTTCTATTTGGTCCATTGGTTTTGATCGTCATACAGGTAGCTTAAATACATAAATTACATAATAAAAAAATTGTATTACATCAAAGAAGTGTTTGAATCACATACAAAAACAACTTACCTGTTTTTATGACTACCAGTACCACACTGGGTTTTTTAAGTGCTTGCAATTAGATGTCCAGTTTGTTCATAGGCAGACAAGAGAAAGCTTTTTGTCTAAGAGAGGAGGCTTTGAATTTCTTAACACTTGTTAGTATTTTCTGGTATTTCAGCCTTTGGCATTTTATTAGTTAAGATTGCACTTTGTAAAGTGAATTCAGTTTAATTAAAACTATGCTTTGACTGACCAAGGTAGACATTATACCTAAAAGAGAGTGAATGCTCTTCTTGATTATTTATGTGGGATGTCGGTTGAGTTTTTGAGTTCTGTGCAGCACTGCTCAACAACAGGGTGTCAGTTTGGTGTGTTTTCATAGTGTTTTGTTCATGCTCCTCACTGTCCACAGCCACAGAAGAGGTTGTGATACCAGGAGTCAGAGAACTGAGACATTTAAATGATGCATTAACAGATTTCAGCTACTGCACACCATAGAGGTAAAGAAGGTTCTTGTTTGGGCACCTCACACAAGCACTTAGGCTGAGGCACATGAAAGGTCTTTTCAGGCTGTAATTTGAAATACCTCATCATCACAGGGATGCCAAAGGCATGTGTCCAACAGGTCAAGGATTCACATTATTGGGAATTTTACAAAAGCATTGGGAGCAGCACCTTGGGTAATTAATAGGTAATAAGCTGTACTCTCTTTGTAGGGGAATATTTATCAAAAACTGTCAAAAAAATACACAGTTTGTTTTGACTGAAAAAAATATATTCATTACTTGTTCTTAAATGTGTATATGTCTGTTGGAAGTAGAAAGACCAGTATTGCAAATGAGAGAGAGAGAAAGAAAGAGATAGATAGACAGACAGACAGACCTCAATATAGTCCTATTTGTTAAGGCAGCAGATGTTGAATGGAATTCCTGTTTGTGACAGGGACCACTCTGAGGATAGATGATAATAAAAGATTGCCATATGGGAAAAGCATTAACCTTTGTTACTGTCACTAAGACCAGAAGAAGGGTAAAAGTGCTAGTATTCATATTTTCATAATATATTTACTTCATACACTTTTTAAGCATATACATAAGGAAGAGTACTGCACTTGAATTTATTGTTAATGTAGACCTAGAGGTTGTTCTAACTAAATATGTATGTTGATTATTTCACAAAAAATGTTTATGGACGCACTCTCATGATAAGAGTTTTACAGCCTCTTTCCCAGCACTGAATGACAGCAATGATTACCTTTTTGCTAAATAAAAAAAATGTTTGCAATAAGGACAAATCTGGGCAGGAAGGAGAATTCTTAAAACAAGGCAGGAACCTCCTGGTCTGAGCTGATTTTCCTGTTGTGACTGATCATGCTCTCTTCAATCTATGCCTAATCTTCCTAGGAACAATTGGGCTTTTGTTTGTTTCAAATTGAAGCTGACCATCAGAATTTTGTGTATCCAGTCTCCCTCTGAAAAAAAGCTTTTTTTCTATTGTAGTTGCTAGAGCAGGAAGAAAAAGAATACAACTGGACCTTTGCTTTAAGTGCAGATTTATGGAATATCAACATTTAGTAGAAATAGCTCATTAGCAGTTTGTTTGCTGCGAGATGTTCTCTTCTTTCCACTTTAAGTCATAGTCTCTTCAAAGCACGCTATTTTGCCAGCAGCCAAACCATTCTTGTCTGCACTTCTCCTGCTCCAATTTCTTTTGATTGGAGTTTGTGCATTGGGTTGGGGAGCGGGGGAATTATGTGTGAGGGGACAATGTCAAAGGCTCTGTGTGTGCTTGTGCACGTGTGTGCATGTGTAGATCTCAGAATAATACTGTGTAAGTGCTGACTATTGGCCTGCAGATACTTTCTGCCAGGTATGGGATTTTTTTTCTTAGGGAAGAAATTTAAATAGGTACTCTAATCCTATTTAGTATATATAGGTCCTCAAAGGATTTTTAGAAAGAGAATAGATATTCTATCTATTTTAATGTCAGGAAAAAACTGCAGCAGAGGCATTTTTTGTTTCTTCTTTGTGATTTTTTTGATTCCCAGTGAACGTTTTTCTAATGTGAATGTACATCTTTTAGTCTGGTAAGTTTAACAATGGCACAGATTCCAGGTTCTGCTTTCAGGAAAATGAAAAATTATTTGAAGCTGAGAAATGTTTGGGTCTGGAATATTGATACTGTGTTTCTGGGACTAAAATCACCTCATGAAGTATGAATACACTTCAGAGTTCCTCACTTATAGAAGCCCTATGTTTAGGCTCATGTGAAAGACCCCACATTCATAGGATTGTTCCTTTTATATACAGGAATTATACTCAGTTTTAATTTTCAGATAGTTTGAACTCATTTACATATATTATGGACTCTCACTTGAGTATAAACCTTGAATCTTGTTGGCCAAGCTAACAAATCTCTGATCAAGCCAAAAGTGGCAACCTGAATTGGGTTAGTTTCCTTCTAAATGTCAAGGAGGGGGTGAACCAAATAGAAATGCTGGGCAGCCAGCAGCAAGGAGCATTTACTGACATCTGGCAGCCTGTGTGCATTTCTCTATTTTGAAAGATGACTTCAACTGCCATAGTATGAACATCCAATTCAAAAGTGACTTGAGTTAACAGGAGAGGGTAAGTTAAATTAAGGGGTAGCAGGAGAGGGGAAGTGCTCACTTACAGGCACATAAATAGGCATGGAGATGGCTCTGTGAGTGTTTCTCGTATTACAAAACCAGCAAACAAGGTGTTCCTGCAGTCAGCTGCTGGTTTCAGCTTGTGCACTTAGCCTGGGAGCTCCAGGTGCTGCAGCTTTGTGGGGGAGGCTGTTTGGCTCTACTGTGCAGCCCCACATGCACACTTTGAAGTCAGACTAGCCCTGTAAGAAGGACCTAGATCGGTTGATAGAAGCTGACTTGTATTTAGCTACTTTTATACACATTAATAATTTTCAGTAATAGCCACTAGATAGCACTAGAGAATCAAGGTAAATATCAAACAGCATGGGTTGCAGAGATTTAAACAAACACAAGCACTCCAAAACAAGCAACCACTGGAGCCTGTTTTTGGTGTTCAGCTCGTATCAGCAGCCTAATGGAAATTATTCAGTCAGGAGAATGTTATTTTAACTTCTGGTGTATTTAAAATGTATACACTGATGTATTTCCAAGCAGAAAACCACATAGTAATAGTTTGAACAGTTACCCTATTCTGACCCTGGTTTTAATACTTTTGAACTTTATTGAAAACCACAAGCTTCAACAAAATATGCATTAAATCGAAAATGTTTAACACTGGCCATCTCAAAGTGAATGCTTTAAAATAAAAACACACCTCTAAAAATATCCATAGGGATATTATGCTTTCCAAAAATATACCTTTAAAAAATCCTCAATTTATTTGCAGGGAGAATAAGAAGTCTGTCACTGTCTCTAAGTTTATCCCTTGCAAAATTATTCATCATTTTTAGTTTCTCAAGTATAGTTTAGGATTTTGAAGAAATCTTTACTGATGACCTCTATGGTAATGCAGGGACTGATCTTTCTAATCTCTGCTATGAAAGCTATAAGGGTTCTGCTTCTATTTGCTTACTGATAGCCTTTCAAGAAGCCCCATATGAACTTTTCTCTAAAGGGTTAGGAAAGGCATAAAGGTTTTAGGAGAAATGCATGGGTTTCTGTCTGCATAGGTTTTCATAGGTTTAGCAGTTCTCTTGCAAGCCATGTACTTAATGTACATAAGTAATTTTGTTTTGCACATTCATGAAGTTTTTTGTGGCAGTCTTGAGGAATATACACAGGTATGCATGGTGCTGTGGGTGCTGTTCAGGGTAAGAACTTAGTGTCTCCTCTGAAACCTGCATTCCTCAATTCAGTTTCAAAGTAATCACAAATTCTTCTGTTATTTATTAACAGGGGTTTTATACTGAATCCTCCCTTGATAATCTCTTAAGAGTTTTTCACAGGGATCTAAAATCTGAAGTTTGATGGTCTTGAACTTCTAGAGTAATGTGTCCTAAATGCTTGTCTTGAAGGAGAGATTCCTAATCAGCTCAGAGCATCTGGCACTTGTGGCTTGCCTCTGAAGTATGTTAAACAGACTGATAGCAAACTGTACAACTGTACTGGGGCTTATTTGCTACAGGTATGCTTCATCTTGGGTATGGGGACTTCAAAGACCTCAGTCTTGGCTGTCATTGATAGGGGCTTGCAGGAGTTCCCAGTGGACTGGGCTGATGCATGTGAACTCATTCAGCCAGTGAACTGTTCCTTGCAGAAATGACAGGCTGTTATCAGGAGATGCATGGGCTGTCTTTGAGGCTTGCTTGCACTTACAGTACACACAGAATATCATTACCTACCAGTTTCTATAAATTCACCTTTTCCTGACAGTATGTGAGAGGCACATGTTTAAACAAGATAAGAGATTTAACAGAACTGAAGGCTGATCATCTGTTTCTCCACAATTTAAATGAAGATTTTGCAGCTCTTCTGTTTCCTCCCACACCAGTCCCTCAACTTCAGCTTGGAGAGCTGAACTTCCTTAGTGATAAGAGTCCATAATGCGAGGATGGAGCTGAGTAAGGTTTTCAGTCCCACTTTCAGGCTGCTTCAGGCATCCTTTAGTAGTTGACAGCTATTTGCAGTTGCCAGGCCAGTAAATCCATTCCCCACAGGACTAGGAGGTGAACTAGTGTTACAATGCAACTAAAGCAAGACTGGCATCTGACACTGTATTAGAAATCCTTCCAGCCCCTTTTTGGCCTTGTATTTATTGCACATATAAAACCATACTAAGCATGTTACTTCATTCTCAAATGCAGCTTGTTTTGCTCCAAGTGCCAGTGGCAGGGAAGCTGTTTTTTTAAGTGCTATGAAAACAAGTTCCAGCAAAACTGATCTTTATCAGATCCCATTGAAAAGGCTGCACATGCTGAATAGTGAAACAGGCCAGTTAAATTTTAATCTGAGTTACATAAAAGGTTGTTCTTAATGTGGCACATATTGGCATTGATCTCACACCCTTTAACTTACAGCCAGACAGTGAGAAGGCCAAGAGATGTGTAAAACCTCAGTGTGAATCCATCTGTGCATGTGTGTATAAGCAACTTTTAGGTAAAGTACAATCTCATAAACCTATCTGCAGCATCCTGCTTATTGCAATTTGGGATTTTTTCCCAGGTGGGGTGTGGGGACAGTGCCTTGCAGATTATGAGTTATGTAATTCAATAACTCTTTTAGTGGGGGAGAGTCCTTGTTTTGGAAACCTGCTGCCAAAACACTGAGAATCTTTTTCATGTGAGTTTAAAGTGCTGGCAAGGCTATGCTCAGAAGCCTGTGTGTGCCTCGAGAGGGGAAGATTCCCCAAGTAAAGACAAAGGGATTAAACACTTGGGCATAAAGCAGCCTGCATTCAGCATATTAGAGGTGGCAAAATTTAGTTGAATTGCCAGCATACAATTCTAGCCAGTTATTTTTGAGAGTTTGGAGCCTTGTTTGCCATTCCTTTTTAAGGAACTGGAGCTACCACAAGGAAGTAGTAAGTGAAGGCACACGTGCTTTGGTAAACCAGACAATGACGCCTGGGAGCTGTAGGATGGCATCAGTGCAGAGTAGGAAAAATGAGAACAGAAACTGATCTTTTAGTTTTTTGGGTTTTTTTCTGATAGTATTTCTAATCTGTAGTGAAACCTGAAGCAAGATTTTTTTTCCCTCAAGTAATCTCTGATATTTAACACGTAGTTTAAAGTATTTATTTTCTTTATAAAAGGTTTCTTTTCCAATTAACTTAATTTTAAAATTACATGGAGTTTTTGCAGGGAATTAAGAACAGTTTTCTTGTATTATAAAGTTACACTTTAGGGTATTTTAAGATCTAACAGCAAGTAAGTTACAGCGTTCCAAATTGAAATATCATTTACATACCTGTGATGCCTATTAATCTACATCAGAGGCCTTTCATATTTACTCCTGTGTGCCTCAGATGATGAAATGGCCTGAGGCATTTGGTTACCCTTTGGTTTCAAGTGCTCTTTCATCAGCATTGGGTATGACTTCATTTAGATGCAGGAGTGCTTCTCAAATTACCATGGGTAAGTTTTTCCTTGTTTTACTTTTTGCATGGGAATTAAGTCATAATCAAAATCCCAGGAACACTGCTGTAGCTAAAAGTTAATCAAGCGGATTGCAATGGCCAGCTGCTGGGTGAAGTAGCAGGACCGGGTGAGAATGGTACAGAAGCAGAAGCACCTACAGTGACAGAATACAAAACAATCTCAAGAGCTGGGGGGCCAAACTTAATTTCCTTAACCTATTTGCTGCTGTATTTGGGAAGACACAAAACCTCCTTGATACTGTATTTGGTCCTCAATACAGTGTTATCTGTGTCTGCAATGCAATGAAGTCTCAAAATGGTGGGTCATTCAGCCCTCATCTCTGAGAAAAGATCAGAGCAATGGGGAGAGTTAGAGACAGGGACATGGTCCTCCATTTTATCACAAAAGCTTGTTTTATTAAAGCTTGATTTAGGCTCAATCCATAGCCCAGGAAAGCTAACCACACAATAAAATAGCATGGTTTGTTGAACAAAAACAATTGCTGAACCCGCACTTGACACATTTTAATGATTAAACCCGACTTCCTCTGCTCTGTTGCTGTGGTCTTACACTTGCTTGCACCAAATTTATGTGGGTAATTGTTTGCTTGTATACACTGCCAAGCATTATTTAATTTTAAAAAAATGTGTTTGGCAGGGGGATTTGGAAAAAGACAGATTTTGTGTCAACAACACATGTGGTTCCCAAAAAAGCAGAGTGAACTTGTATGCAAAAGAGATGGTGTGTGCAAGACATAGGCAGTGTTGTGTGTGGCTGCTGACAGTCACGAAAGCAAGCAAAGGTATCTGACTGAAAACTGTCGAAGCCACACATCACTATGCTATCCTGTCTCAGGAGAGGTGCAGGCAGGCTTTGCCTTTCTGGTTCTCTGTAGACCCTATTCTAGTGCTTACAGTGCATCTGAGTAAAAGGCACAGCTCAAGAAAGACCGAGAACATTCCTGAAAGTAAGCAGCAGACAGTCCAAAAGATGGGTGATGTTTGAAGCTAAGCACAGCTCTAGAGAGAAGTAGTTATATGTCTTGTGTGCTTTGTTCATAGGCTCCTAAGTTAGGTGATGTGGGCAAGTAAATCTGAGATTCAGCTGGAACGTTTTCCCTCTCTATCCGTGTAATCATTGTTTCCTTCTTTGCTTTTCCAAAGACCTACTGCTTGAGCAGACAAAACATGCAACTGGAATTAAGACAACTATAGTAAGCAGCAGTCTTTGTGATAGTGATCTAGTCAAGCAAGGCAAATCTGAATTAAATTTGCAAAGTATAAATTTTCCTGATAGCCAAATCAACTGAAAGTAACTCATGCCTTATCATCTGCTCAATGAAATTTTCCAGTAGCTGTACTGTAAATATACCCTGAAAATACTGTTACAGAAAAGTTATTGTCGAGCAGTCCAAATGCTTTAAGGCATGATCAGTCCAGTGGTGTCATCAGAGCTACCCTGGCCCTCAAGGGGTCAGAGCAAATGCCCATTTTTCATCCAAATGTATATTTTTTCAGCCAAAATGTAGTTGTGATGAGATTCCAGCTGCACAATTTGACCCATTAAAAGTAAAACTTCCTAGTCATTGCCATAGGTACATGTTGCACGTTAAGAAAGCTATTCTCTATCTTGCCTTAATAAGTAATTATTTTTACTGCTTATAAATGTGACATTTAAATGCTCTATTAAATGTCAAAAATTACACTTGAAACCCTAGAACATGTATTATACATACTTTATGCTTTAGGGAATGCAATGAACAATGTAATAGCCTCTGTGTGCCAGGGAAAATGTTTGAGACACTTGTTTCTGTTCAGAGGGAATTACAGCTGCACTGGAGAAACAGGACAGGCCTGGCCCCAAAAGTTGGTACACTTTTGTCATCAGCAGGGATCCCCCTCTGTGGTGCTCCATATTTCATAGTGCAGCAGAGCAAAGGCAGTCCAGATTCAAGCACATTGCTGGAATCTGTGTGCTGGATCTGGGACACCTGGAGAGATGAGAAGGAGTGTGCACTTGTCTTTGGGTTATCATATGATAGCTCAGGATAGCTCAGTCAAAAAAGGACTTGAGTGCAGGCGCTTTGGACTTGGAAGAGCTCCACACAGACTGCTTGGAATTCTGGAAATGACCAGTTCACTGTAAGTCAAAAAAAAAAAAAAAGCGGAACTTGGTTATGTCCAAGTAACCAAAATGGTCATCCAAGTAACTTGGATGATCTTAGTCCAAGTAACTTGTATGGTCTTAGTCCTCAGACCCTGCTCCTCTTGTTCTCTCAAATACTGGAATAAAATCAAAACACTTGTCATGGACAAGGGAGCACTTGCCACTTCTTGTGGTTATGTGCAGAAAAATGTCAGTAGAAGCAGATACTTTTCATGTAGCAACGACTTTAAGACAATACAAGTGATCAAATCAACTAGTCAAAGAGAACAGAGAAGGTGCAAAAAACTATCACACTATCACTGTTCCCCTGAACCCCTGTGATATATATATAGTCTTCAAAGGCAAGGATTTTTTTCAAATTAGCACTTCCTTAACTTAGAAGAGCTTTGACATGCAGCATCCCAAACATTTTTTTGTCTGAACATTCACTGAGATTACCAAATGCCTCTTTACAGAACAAAGGAGAAGTCAAATATCCACAAGCAGACTGTGCAAACAGCCACCACACTAGTTAACTGAATTGCTTTCTTAGGTTTTACACATCACCTCAGCCTTCATTCAGTTAGGGCTATGAACCTCAGCCTTTCCAGTGTCCAAAATCTTAAACCTTTTCCTCAGGGTAGGAGAGGTCATCCAGGAAGACATTGCTTCCCAGCACAGTGGGGGAAAGGGCTGACAGCCAGCTGTTTACCAGCAGCATCACTGGAGTTACCAGCTCACAACTGCCTTACTGACAAACTGTATGATGTTCTGCTCTATGCAAAGGACTGCAAATTTCTTTGGGCTGGCACCTGTAGAGGGTGAGACTGTTTATATTACTCACTAATTGCATCACTTAATTTATAAGTGATAATTATAAAGCTATAACATTTTTAATGGATTTAAATTATTTAAGCTATTGTAAGATATTCGGTGGAAGCAGCTTTCCCTCCTCAATAGTAAATTAATAGAGAATTAATAATAACTAGGACTGGAGAGGCAATAATGCCAGCACTGGTGTTATTCAATAAAGGTGTTCAAGTGGGAAAATGTAGATTTTTGTAGCAAGATACTGAATCTGATACAGAGTTGACCAGGGAACTTGTATTTGGTCTTAAAACTATTATCACAAGAAAAATGTTAAAATGTTCAAGGAAACCTGAAGGATGGTTTTAAAACTGATTGTTTTTCTGAGATTCTCGAAGTCTTTGGGTCAGCTGTTGACAAACTAAGATTGGATTTGGTTTTGATGGAGATGGCATAGAAAATGTATCACATTTATTAGGCTAAAAATTCCTTTGTAGCTGTTCTCAAGCTTGAATCCCATGGCATTATGCTTCATATAAACACACAAATTGGAGTGGTGAGAACTCCATTTGTCTGGAAATGTATCATATGTCACTCCATTAGTGTGGTCAAACTATCAGCCCAAGACTCACCTCCAGTTTGTCAGAATCAGTGGTTTGGAGGGAGGTAGTAGGAAACAACTGCCAGGATATCATCATAAGTGAAGTTTCATAAGTGAAACTTTTCTTTGTGTTGGCTCACAGCCAACTGGGTTAAACTGGGTTTACCTATATAGCCTGCAGAATTGCTCCCACACCTGGAAAGTGCCTTATGAAAGACTGAAAAATACTTCTTGTTCACAGTCCTTCAGCTCCACAATTTGCAGCACCACCTGTTACACATGCTTGAATGGGAAGTCCCAGGCTCAGCAGAATAGATGCTGACCACAATGAAACTGATCTCAGCACTCTGGGTTTAAGGAAGGCAGTATTTCACTGGAGAGGTCTATTGCTTAGTGTCAGAAATGTCAGAACCTCAGAAAGAGGAAAATAAAACTCCCTTAAATGAGGCACCACCTAGAAATAGGAGGTTGTGCCACAATTTTTCCTATACCAGCTCTGAAGATGTCATACATAGAGCCAGGTGAGCAGCCGTCCTCACGTAAGGTGCATTTACAATTTCTGTGAGATGACTCAATTATGGTTGCTGAGAACATTAATGATCTATTTAATGCAGCAAATGTGATGGGTTAATAATTGAAACTCTTGGCTCCTACTGCAAGGACATGGGGTTCAGCCCTTTATTCATATCAGAATTTTGGCTGCTAACTGTGTCTTAACCAGTGGCGTAGATTAACTGTGCACTGGGATCGCTTATGTTGCAAGGGCAATAGTTACACATTTCAGGAAAAAGAGAAAAGTCAGTGAAACAAGCTGGGAGCGGCCCATAAAATTTTGTTTCTAGTGAAGAACAGAAAATGGCACTTATAAATTTACTTCAGAAATAAAGAAAGATGCAGTTTGGTTGGTCAGTATGGATTCATGTATAGGCCTGGAGCAGAGAAGTAGAATAACCAGTGGGACTCCATAATGAATTTCCCTAATAGGCTCAACATGAAGGAAAATTAATTGGTGCTAAAATAATAATTCATGTGTCCAGCCCTGTGAAGATGGTGAGTTTTTTCTATCCAAGAAGTTACTTCATGAAAGAGGGAAGCTTACAGACCATGGGTAAAAATGTCTTGATCTTTGACTTTGTTTGTTGGAGGTTATATAAGTTTTCCCAGATAATTATTTTTCTGCATTGATGAAAACCTATTGAGCTGCTATTTAATGCTTAGCTACTGCACTATGCTTTTGAAAAGGAGGTCAAAACAGATTTTCTGTCTCTTACTGTCATAAAATGGTGTACAACATTTTGTCCTCAGTCTGTTCTCCTTTTCTCAACTGAAGTTTTTAGTCATTTGAGCTAAAGAAGTTGCTTTCCTCTAAATCATGGAAAAATACACTTGCCTGTGGCAAATCAGTGATAAAAATATACTGGTAAAACTGAGCTAATTAAACACAACTGTTCAGTCTCAGATGCTTTATCTGAGATCTCTCCTCTGTGGTGGAAGAGTAAATTCAACCAAATACAGTTGATTGTCTGGGTTTGCTTTGTCCAAGTTTTTTTTTTTATGCCTTCCACTTAAAAAGCAAAAAATCCTGTGAAAAGGAAAATATTGATGCTTCTTACTCATTTCTAAAGGCAGAAATCATCCTGAATGATGTGAATGCATTTATCTGCCTCTACCTACATCTCAGAGCAGAAGTTCTGGCAGAAAAAGTCTGATCATTTTGGCGTGCAGGATTTGCACCTGTGTTTTTGCAAATCTTCTTAGTTCATAGTAAAGCAGCATACACACTGCTAGCCAAAAAGTAGCAACTCCTGCCTGGGAGTGGTGGGCATGTCATACTGTGTGGTGGGCACATTGTCTATGTGACACTGATTTTAAGATGTTGTTTGTACCTAGGCTGCCTTCCCAGTCAGTATACATTTATTTAAGAAGAGAACATTTATTTAAGAAATTTTACAGTCTGATTTCCCAGTAATTTCAAGGGTGATAAGATGTCTAAATAAAATCCTGTGATTCTGGAAATTTGTCTGCAATTTAGGGTAGCTCTTTTAGCCTCCCTGAACTCTCTTTACGCATCTACATTTAAATGAAAATGCCTTTTGGTGTTAATTCCTCTTAAATCTTAACTGTAGCAAGTGATTGATACTGTAGCAGGTGTGTTTTGTTTGGTTTTTTTTGTTTTGTTTTGTTTTGTTTTGTTTTGTTTTTTTCCTTCCCTTGGCTTATTTAAGTTGGGTTTTTTTTGCGTTTTGTTAGAAAAGAACCCAAAATGCATGAAAAGGAGTAGTGTAGACATTAAAAAACTCAGGAATTGGGAAGCTGAGAGGGTCAAATGAGTCAGTAGGAAGAAATTATAGCCACTCCTATCTCTCATAATTTTGAATGTGTATTATCCCTACAGATTTGAATTCTCTAAAACAGTTCATTTGAATTTTTAATATTGTTAGATGAGAGAAATAATACCATTGTAGGTATCATGCAAAAAATTTTGCACTTTTATCTGCGGTGCCCATTTTGCTCTTCCTAAAACCTGAGTTCAAGCGCTGGAGGATCCTTCTATCTCAGTAAGAATATTTTGCAGTTCGGCCTGGTTTCTGTCAATCTTACTCCCTTAACAAAGGGATTCTTCTGTTTCTCCCAATTCTTTGACTTCCCCTGAGACAGTGAAGAAAATTGTGAATAGGATTTCTGTAAGCAGCATCCAGGTATAATTCCACTGACACTCCTAAGAAAAGTGATCTGCGTTCTGCGGGAAGTGCCTGCTCCAAACAGGAAGCTCTGTCTCAGAGTAACCCAAGCTGTTTAGGTGGGATGCCCTAGCAGATAAGGATTCAGCTTGGATCCCACCCAGCTGCACAATCCTATCCCAGAGAAGTGTGAGCACCAACAGGGAGCAAAAGTGAGCAGAAATAAACTCTGCAGAGAAATAAGAATGAGAATATTACAGACAGATGGAGGGTGGTTGGAACAGCACCATGAGGTGTATAAAGATCAAAGAGGATTTTCTAAGAGAAAAAACACCTACATGACAATTGCAAACTCTAAAGAAAGAAAGCAAGAGCTTAATCTAAGGACTGTTTGATGTCACCAAGTCACCAGTGTAAGGATGTAGCCAGAGCTGGTGGCAGAGGGCAGAGCAGCAGGAAGGAGCTGGCCCGGAGAGCTCCAGGCAGTGGCTCTTCTTCCCCAGTTTGCTGGTGCTTTCCTCATCAGCAAAGAATATGTAAGTGCCTTATCAGGGTGGCAAGAATATCTCAATTCTCTTGTGTATATGTGACCTGACAAACATCGGTTTCATATTTTTTATTTGTGCTTGTCTTGTCACACTGTGCAGGGTCTTTTCATATGACTACGGGAGCCCAGCTGGACCCACTCAGAAGATGATTATTAAGAGGTGAATTTAAAATTGGATAAAGTGGGGGTTTATGAGTTTGTTCACTTTTTTTGGTGATCATTATTTATTTGCAAAATTTTCAGAATGTGAATGCACCGAATGTCTGAACTGAGTGATTGCTGAAAACACATTGCTTGAAGCAAGCTGCTAGTACATGTCTCTGTGATGGAAATGACAGCATGGAATGCCCAGCAGGCCTACTGGGTCAGCAAAATTATATTAGGAATCGTTATCTCTGACTATGTTGATAGGCAGATTTCTGTAATCAGTCAAATTAAAATAACTGCCCTTTTTACTTGAAAACTGCCCTACGAAAATAGGTGCCCATTCTCTCTGCACCCCCCCCCCTTTCTTGTAATGATTTTGCTCTTTGGTTATTTAGATCTTCAGATTTGTCTTCTTCTTGGTAGTACTTCATCAATTATTAACTAAGCCCTCCCTGGTTTCAAGTATTTAAAACAGCTGGTGTGACTTTAGCAGTCCTTCATTATGTTTTTGAAACCTGGTGATTTACAGCTAAAAATAATAACTTCTAGTCTCTTTCCATGCTGCTTCTCTTTTTCCGTCACTTAATTTGTAACAGTTGTCTAAAGGTGCTTTTATGTTATCTGTGACAAAACTGTTACATTCACAGGCCTGGGAGTTTGAACTGCTGTACCAAGAAATTCATGCTTGGATTTAATGAGTAGGAAGTCATAGGTTAATTCTGATATGGCTTCTTGGAATTCAGCGTGGCCTATTCATAATGCTGTGTCTAACCTCTTTGTCATCCTTACAGGCTGAGGAAGAAGAAAACAAGGTATTGGTCTTGGGTTTACATTCTGGAAGTTAAAGAGCAGCTCAGTGAGATAGCTTTTAATTTGGACCCATAATTTGGTCTGTTCATTTACATGCTCAGCTCCAGATATTTTAGTTTTAACTGGGATGGCTGGCTGTTCTGAGAAGCTGCATCCCCTGCTCTGGGCAAGCGCGCTGTTGCCCGACTTGGCCGTCGCTGGGCACAGCTCAGCTGCAGTGCCTTCAGTGCATGCTTGCACTCGCCCAGCACCTCCCCTGCAACCAACCCTCTACTGACAGGTACTGCTCAGAGATTTCCCATTTTCTTACACAGGAAAATGGGAAATCATTTCTTTCTCAGGTAACAGGAAGGTACTGAGTGTTAAAGCATTAATTCTTGAGGGTCCATTTCTACTGAGTGACCATTTCACTGACACTGCTTTTCTTCAAGGCTTATGGCACTGTCCAACAGCCTGCTTTATGTAATGCTTGCTCATGTGGCTGTCATAGGTTAATTGCCACGGTGTTCATTCGTTCTAGTGTAGATTGCATACATTTTTCAAGCAATCAACCTGGTTTGCATTCTATATTTGTATTATTGAGCTCTCTACATAATGTGTTTCAAAATTTTACTGTGTGAAGTTCTTCCTTTCCTGCCATCAATACAAATAATTTTTTGAATCAATAGTAAATTCTCCCCAGTCTGCAATTCAATATCAGACTGAAGCTCAACTTCACCAGATATTTTTGGGTAATAAAAAGCACATAATATGTTGATTTGGGCCTGTGTCATAAAACTTCTATGTATGTCCAAATATACCTTTAACTTTGCCTCACTCTCAATTAAATATTTGTATTGCATTTGATTCTTAAAGAAACAGATGACATCTGGGAGACAGGACATGGATTTTTTTTTTTTTCTTTAGGATTGGGGTTTTTTTCCCAAGAGTAAAAGGTTCTCATTTGCCTTCAAATTTTCTAGTAATTTGTACCTATTAAGAAATTGCATATTCCTTAGTTTTTGGTTCAGTCATCGATCACAGGTGAGAGCAAGAAAACTCCTTCTTCAAGTGAATGGCAACATAAAATTAGTGCTAGGATCTTCCAGTTCATAGATATCAGAACTTGATGAAAGTCCTTTTTCCATATTTTGCTCCCAAATTATTTGACTACACTGTGTAGCATGGTCATACTTGCATGTGAACATGCACATAGTACAAGACAGTATTGTTCTAGGAATGGAATTCATTTCCTGCAGGTACTGGTGCCAAAGACAACAAAGAAGAAAAATAATTTTTCACATAAAACTAGAACTTCTTAAAGAATCAAGCATGTTAGTGGTGACTGTTGTATTTCAGCTTAAGCCACCACATAAATTATATGCAAAAAATTACCCATGGAAGGTTATGCACACCTGTTTGTTTCAGCGCTATGAAATATTAATTTCAGTGTAGCTTCTGTTTAACTGAACATAAAAGTTATTTTATGATCTTCTGAAGGTTATTTTAGGGTATTTCTTGAGTCTAGGCAGACTATTAATTCTTCCCTATCTAAACTTACAACAAACATGTTATCTCTCCCAATAAACCAATGTCAATTACCCCCACTGAGAGAATCAGTTAAACCTCCAGAAAATTCAGGGGACATTGATTTGCTTTTCTACATAAATTACCTTTCATGCTAGGTTACAGACAGAACTCCATTGATTGGCTTATTTAAAAGGAAGTTGTAATGCATAATGTATTCCTGTTCACTTGATTTTTTAATTTCCTTGGAAGATTTTCAGCAGAATCCTGCACATTCAACTGCCTATTTTTAAAAAGTTTGCTAAAATATAGAAGTGTCTGTGACCAAGTTTGAATCAAAACACAAAATTAGTGATAAAAAAGTTGGTAGGTGGTATTACAGTATAGGCATAAACAAATAAATCTTCCTCACTGTAAATTGCAGTAGCTGCATTGACTAGTCCATCTGCTTCAGCATGTCTCAGGAACATTACTATTTTTTAAAATGTATCTGTGCTTTTACAAGGAATGAGAAAATCTGGAGTTGTAAATATACTAGTAAATTTGAAGCAACAAAGATTTATTGTAAATCCATAGTACAAACATGTTACTACAAATTACAGAGAGAATGTATTTGAGCTGTGCCTCTTTCACCCTTCCTCTATGCTGGACATTTCTCTTGTATACCCTGTTGACCAAGAGGTGTAGTGAGATACCGGCATATTGAGGTAAGCCTTCCCCAAGTCCTGCAGCCCCTCCCCTCCACTCATCATCCAGCCCACCCCAAAACCCAAAAGGATATTGCAGTGAAAATATTTGGGTGGACACTCTAGAGTCTGTGATTTACCACATTATCCTAAACCATTGTTTGGTTTGTGTTAATGACACTCAAGACTCTGAATTTAGGGTGATATTTCTTCTGTTAGGTCAAATACAGCAGTGACTCTTTCCAGAACATGTAATTATGAAGATTTGCACTGTGGAAAAATATGCCACAGGTGCTTGGAACATCTCTTAACATGCTGCGTTTGGAGGCACAGTTTGCACTCTGCATGTGTTGCCCACAGCATTTGGGAGCCAGACTCAAAGCTCAAGCCAAAAGTGGAATTTAGTTCAAACTGCTTTTGCTCCTGGCCTTGACTACATCTGGTTGATGTATACTATTAGTGCTTGGCCATTGAGTGATGTGAAAACCAGCTGATGAGAGCTTATTTGTAATTCTCGGTCTAATTTCACACAGATGATTTGAGTAAATGTGATACTGGAATTCAGGATTCAGATGAGAAGTGATCTTCTGAGCAAAGTGTGTTTGGTTTTTTTTCCCAATGCTGATAAGGAGCATGCTGCTTCTTTGCCCTTCTTTGCTGTTTGGCTTGCTGCTAATCTGGTGCTTGAAGAATGTATTTATATTATTCCCTTTGCTAGGCATGAACATAGGGGTAACTTTTTTGACCTTTCTTTTTCCCTGGGAAAATGCCCAACTATGACACATGGCAGTGTTGCCTTCCTGATCTTGCAGCAGGCCTGAAAAACAGGCTGCAGAAAACAGTGCACATGCTTCTGCACTTTGAATTTCTGTGATATCAGTCAAATCCTACAAATGTTTCCCTTTCCAGCGGTGGGAATCTTTCTGGGAACTGGGAAAACTTCATGGAAACTGGAAAAATATTGAACTTCCTTGCCTTGAACTGGAATTGTATTTCACCAGAACTACTTTAAGCCATTTTTCTTCTCAGTTTCTAAGTCATTAGAACTCATCATTTGTCATTCATCAGCTCACCATTATTAAACAGAATTGTGTAAGAATTACCAGACTGCAGCAGGATACAGATCATGGCAGAGCATTTCATGTGCTATTCCAAACAAATATCCTTCTCCTGTGTTGGATGTAGTGATGACATTTTCGTCAGTGGTGATGCTCCATGATTTATCACTAGCTCGTGGTGACAGCAAATGATTGCCTTCTGGAGAATCTGTGCAAGCACCTCCAGGGTGTAGGAGATGTTGGCAGATGCTGTTTTTGGCAAGAAGGAAAATTGACAAGGAGGCACGAGATGGTAAGAAATAACAAGAACCTTGTGTATGCCCTTTATCTGATAATGACACCCTCCAAAAATTTGAAGATTCCTGATAGAATGCTGCATAACTGTGTTCATACTATATTTTCATGGTTAATAATTTAGGTTCTATAAAATAAATTTAAAAATAAAAAAAAAAAATTTTGAACGACTTCATTCTGTGGGGAAAAACGTCCTGGGTTCTCGCTCTTCTCACAAATGGAGTACAAAATAAAGTTTTCTTTGATGCGAGGGGAGAGACAAGATGTGGTGTAAAGTTAACCAGAGGCGACCATGGTGCACATTTTTTATTGGATTTTGTGAAAACTGCACCATAGTGCATTTGGCCTGCAATGAGTGGCTTGCTTTTGTGTTCTAACTGTTCAGTATTAATTCAGCATGTAGTTGGTTTAAGAAAGATATTGAATATTTGCAAGATGGTGAAGGTAGGTTATGAAATAGCTGGTATGGAACATCTTACCTGCACTACCTAATATGGAGTGATGATTTTGGATTTTCTGTTTTGTTTTTTATCTTTGTGCCAGCTGTCTAGCTATTATTTCCTTGGTGTGTTTGTCTGGGCAAATCCGGACTGGAGTTTCCATGATATCATCACATAAGTACCTAATACAGCACATTTTGTATGTGTGAGTAATACTCATCTGGGTTAATGGTCCTGCTGGAAACACTGATGCTACTTACAAGAACAAATCCTGAAAAATCAGAGCTAGACTTACTCTGGTGAAACTGGAAATGTAGGTAAAAACTCTTTGGGATACCAGATTTGACACTTAATATAAACTGTGATGTGGTGGAAAGAGAAAGAATGTGAATGAGTGCCTTTTGCTATCTGGTATTCCTCAAAACTTGTTATGACCATTCCTCTGCTGTCCTGAAGATAAATGGTCATTTTCCTTTGACCATTTTACTGGAAGGGACTCAAGGCATGCCACTAAATGCAAGTGACACCTCCACGATAAGCACAGTAATGTTATACTGAATCCTCTCCTCTCTTTTGGCCACAGCAAAAGGCCTTCTAGTCCATAGCTGGCAGTATTTGATCCTTGTTTTTTATTCTGCTCAGCCAACATCCTTCCACCTGGTATAGATGTGATTTGTTCATCTGAAACAGATGAATAATTTCTCCTTTGTTAAATTTAAGAGGACTGGCAGCCCAGCTTGTTTAGATTGCTAGTAATTTGGAAGATTGGCTCTATTTCCTGGTACTTGGGATTGCTGGCTACAAAAAGGCATGCATGAAAGAAGCCCATGACCAGGAACCCACCTGACTTGTTCTTGGCAGAGAAGTCAGCCAGTCAGTGGCTCCTGGGAAGACACTCCCCACAGTCCCTCAGAAGAGTGGGGGGACAGCTTCCACACTTAGCACCAGGATCTCAGTCTCTGAAGGGATCTGGCTTTCTATAGACCAGACTCCCGAGACAATGACACAGTCCCTTTGGCATCTGCTCTGGAGCACAAGAGCCTTTGTGTGGGAGCTTATGGAAGAATGCTGAAATCTCTGAGCCAAGAGGTGAGATCACAATGTGTATGTAAAATAACAACAGAAAATCGCCATCTCTAGGGGCAGTGGTGTCTTAAATATCCTCTTGAGCAGCATAGTGTTGGAATCATCCTGTGGCTGAAAATGTTCAGTGGCTGCTAAATGTCTCAGTGCTTGGACACTACTTTATTAATACTGATTTTAGGCAGCTGTTAATTGGTAACATCCACACAGAGAAATAAAGTAGTCATGTTGTGATACACCCCACCACTTTGAGAGAGTATTTGCCAGAACTTCTTCTGTGCTCTAGACTAGTGCTCTAGATTGTTAGTAAAAATAAAATTTGTAAACCCCTTTTATTGTTGGAATTTTATGCAATGGCACATTGTTGCAATCCACTCTAATCACAGAAGAGTAAAGAGAACCAACTCTGTGAATAAAGCAGAAAGGACCCTGAAATATTCCCCAAAATATTAAAACCAAATGAGGTTAGATGTTGACACAAATAAAAAAATCAATATATTTTATATAGTAGTAAAAGAGACAAAGAGAAAGACAGAGGAAAGAAACAGAAAAGGAAAGAGAAAAGGAAAGAGAAAAGGAAAGAGAAAAGGAAAGACAAAAGGAAAGAGAAAGAAAAGGAAAGAAAAGAAAAGCAAAGAGACCAAGAAAAGGAAAAGAGAAAGAAAAGGAAACGAGAAAGAAAAGGAAAGAGAAAGAAAGGAAAGAGAAAGAAGGAAAGAGAAGAAAGAGAAAAAGGAAAGAGAAAGGAAAGAGAAAAGGAAAGAGAAAGGAAAGAGGAAAGAAAAGGAAAGAGAAAGAGAGAGAGAGAGAAGAAGAGAGATAGAGAGAAGAAGAAGAAGAAGAAGAGAGAAGAAGAGAAAAGAAAGAAGACGAAAGAAAGAGAGGAAAGAAAGAAGAGATAAGAAAGAAGAGAAAAGAAGAGAAAGAAGAGAAAAGAAAGAAGAGAAAAGAAAGAAAGAAAAGAAAGAAGAGAAAAGAAAGAAGAGAAAAGAAAGAAGAGAAAAAAGAGAGAAAGAAAGAAGAGAAAAGAAAGAAGAGAAAGAAAGAGAGAGGAGCGAAGAGAGAAAGAAGGGGAGAGGAGGGAGGAGGGAGGGAGGGAGGGAGGGAGGGAGGGAGGGAGGGAGGGAGGGAGGGAGGGAGGAGGGAGGGAGGGAGGGAGGGAGGGAGGGCGGGCGGGCGGGGGGAGGGAGGGATGTGTGGCAGGGAAACCGAGAAGTGCCAGAGACAGATTAAGAAGAAACATATCATCCCTCTCTGGGTCCCAACAATTGCTCATTGCTTCTCTCCACCTGGTGGAGAAGGTCCCCTGCCAAAAGACATAGAATCCAATGGATTATGAATGAACATTTGGGCAGGTGGGAACACCCAGGTACCCCCCTGAGGGGGCAGGTTTGATGCTCTCTTGCAAGACTTTTTATCAGTTGCATCATTTTGCATCACACACAGTGCTCTGGGTCTGGGCACCCATGGAGGGAGGGGTCCTTTGATGGGCCATGGCACCCCTCCTGCTGTCCTTCATGTGGATAGCCTGTAAATGTGGCTTTCCCAGGGTGAGGGAGCTGGGCTGCTCTGCACAGTGGAAGATGGGTGCTCACTTACTGACCAGGGGCCTTTCTTGGTCATGCATCCAACACCTTCCTCCATGCCCCGGGGTCAGGGGAGTGTGCAAGCCTGGCAATAATAGGCGTGGGACTATAGCTTCCACCCCAAGCTTCAGATCTGAGCCCTGCCATGGGTGCTCTTCCTGTCTTATCCACCACTTCCCAGATGCATTGAACAATAGTGTCATTTTTCTTATCTCTATCAACTTGCAGTCCAGGGCCTCAGTCAAGAGGCCTTATCAGGGTGCAATGGTCTTCTGTGCTGCTTTCTTTATACAGCTTTTCTCTAATAAACAAAAGTCCTTTGTGAAACTAGCCATAAACAATAACATTTCAGTCTCCAACACCAGCTTCAATTAATTAGTCCCTGCTGGGTCCTGCATGTGCATTGCAACAGCCCTAGGCAGAGCTACAGGCTTGGGTCAGAGTGACTTGAGAACTGCTCAGCAGAAGGAGACTTGAGGTGCTGATTGCCAGCCAGCTGGAGATGAGCCAGCTGTGCCCAGGTGGCCAAGAAGGCCAATGGCATCCTGGCCTGGGTCAGCAGCAGTGTGGCCAGCAGGAGCAGGGCAGTGACCATACCCAAACCCGGTGAGGCTGTGCCTCAAACTTTGCACTCAGTTTTGGGCTCCTCACTGGAAGGGAGACTTGGAGGTGCTGGAGCATGTCCAGAAAAGTGAAGGCTCTGGAGCACAAGTTCTTGAGGAGTAGCTGAGGGAGGTGGGAGTGTTTAGCCTGGAGAAAAGGAAGCTCAGGCAGAACCCTAATGATATCTATAACTGCCTGAAAGAAGGTAGCAAGGAGGGCATTGGGCTCCTCAGTCATGTCTCAAGTGAAATGCTGACAGGGAATATGGGGAAGTTGTGCCAAGGAAAGTTAAGCTTAGCTATCAGATTTTTTTTTTTCCTCTTGAAAGAGTAGTTAGGAATTTAAGTTTGTTACCCAGGATATGGTTGAGTCAAGAGTTAGAGTCCTCTGTACGTGGCACTGGGGGTATGGTTTAGGGGTGATTATGCTGGTGTTGCGTTGATAGTTGGACTTGATGATCTAAAAGTCTCTTTCAAGACTGATGTTTCTGTGCTTATATGTGCCAACAGGTTTTTCTTTAATTTAAACTACCATTGAAGGTTCTGTTAAGTTACTCTGAAGAGCAATAAAAACCTTTGTTCTGTGGGTGCAAAAGAATATTTAAAAAAAGTCATGTCATGATGGATCACAGATCAAGATATAAGCGAAAAGAAGGGAAGTAGGTAAACAAGTATGCTTTTCCTTCAGCTCAGTATTCTCAGGATAGTCTTCTTTAGATGAGGAAGTGATATAAGAAAATAAACTTCCAAGTTAATAGGTTTTTCTTCCTTCTTATGTTTTTCAAAATTACTTCTTAGAGAGGAAGAAATAATTTCAATGGGGAAAAAGATTGATTGTCAACACAGAAGTATCTACACAAGATGTGAAAGTCTGTTTCTCACTACCTGTGACCAAATGGCTGAACACATGATGGACTTATGCTTAAGACAGTGGGACAACACTCAAAGACATCTGCTACATTTGACGTCATGCCTTTCATACTTTTTGGTTTTTTTGGATACACTGCTGTTGAATTTCATGCCACTTTTAGTTTCCATGTTAAACTTAAAGATGTGTAGCACTCCTACACTTCAGCACTATGAAGAGAGTACTATCCATACTTATGAGAATATGTGCTCATCTTGGTGCCTCTTGTGTTCCTCTGCTCCCGAGTTCTGCTATTTTTGACATGACCCCCTTGTCCTTGCAAATGACAAAGGTGCTGTTAGAGTAGGGACACAGAGAAGATTGAGATAAGCCTTGCAAAAAGTCTTTGTGGATCTCAGAGATGATCTGGAATAATCCTGTAAGTGACTTGTCATTGTGGAAGTGGGCATAGTCATGGTCTGTCTTAGTCTTCTTCCAAAATGGGTTGAAGAGGTTATGCTTGCTTTCCTAAATCAGGACATCTCCTAATACCTTCACCTATCAAGGTGTAACTCTCCATGTCCTGTGCTTGGGTAGCTTCATCTCCTCTCTGTATGATTCGTGTATTTATCTCTCAAAAAGTCACTGAATGTGCTGTGTGAGGGAGAAATCTGTCATTTTCATTGCTCCTTTCAGAAGTACAGGATGTATCATGGTAAAGTCTGTGGAGGGGGTTAATATCCACGTGGAGTAGGGAAGAACAGACTCCCCCACTCTCAGTGCTCTACCTGGAATGCAGAGATGGAGCACCTGCTGACTTTTGGGTTTGCCAGGAGATGCTAGTGGCAGCAAGTGACTTCAGTGGAAAAATGCACTGGAAGATGTACACAATATATTTATAACACAGCTTTCCAGACCTTTTTGTTTCAATATGTGCTAGCATAAACATGAGAAAATTCAAGTTCTTAATGTGAGGAAAGAAAAAAGGAAACAGACCATAGATTTTTATCTTAAAAGCAGATGTTGGGAATGTTTATGGGTGAAAAAGTCAAGTAGGACTGTCAAGACTGCCTAAATACTAGGGCAGACGGAAGTTTTGAGGGTTTTTTTTTGTTTTTGCTTTGCTTTTTGTTTTTTTAGTACAGGTATTTCTGAAAACAGTCACAATTTCTTAACAGCGTTTTAATTTTGACTGGATTTTACTGTTCTGAGAAAAGTCTAGATTTTTGCTGAGATTAATCAAATTCAAGAGCTTTTCCTGTATAAAACATTGCAATAGCAGTCCCCAGTAAATTTATTTGATAGCTATGAAACTTTCGACTAATTCTGACTTGATAAATTTATAAGAAAGTTAAAAAAACCCCAATGAAAGTTGGTGGGAGCTCTGCATAAAGATTTACCAGCTCTTGTTAGCATAAATATGGCTTGGTGAAAAGAAGGAAGCTTTTTTTGAATAAGCTGCGCTCAGGAAAAATCACTGTTGATATATAGGAAAGCAGACATATAGATTGGACTGGAAAAATAATAATGATATAAGAACAGTGGTGCATGGGCTGGGTGAATAAATGAGATAAAAATAAATATTTGGTTTGAATTTCTGACATGAGTTTGTTTGTTTTGTTTTTCTTTTCATATTGTGTTTCTGTTTGGAGTCCAACAACTTTTTACAATTTACTATAGCAAGCTGATAAATATTGGAAAAATTATTTACCCAGGTGGAAAACTTCATTTGTAAACATTGACAAGGAAAACTTCAATGGAAAGTATAGTGTTTTATACTGTGCTTTTATGACAGGCTTTACTAATTTTGCTATGGGTGTTTGTATACTCTGACTTAGGTCACAGAATACATGGTTTTCTTAGTGCTACTTGGTGTCCCACCTCTGACTTCCCTGTTCCAAAGAGCACTAAAGCAAACACTTCAAAAGAACAGTAGTCTGTTGCATAGACAGGACTTTGGGACAGCTACTTTTAAGGCTTTTCAATAGATCAGTATTGAGGAAAAAATATAATATAAATATAATGAACAGACTTGGGACTTCAAGGGACAAAAGCCCTGTAAAGTGTTTAATCATGGAGTGTGGGAAGTGATGCTCTGGAGAAGAAGACACATGCACAGGTCAAAAGGATGAAGAGGTTGAAAAGCACTACATCTGCCCATAAGTGAAGGAAAGGGAAAGCAAGTAAGTGGGGCAAGGCCTCCACAAAATGTCAAGCAGAAAAACTGCTGTTTACATGCTTGCTGTTGATATGCATTCTGCTAGCCCCTGACCAGCTGCACACACTGACAGGGTGCAGGTGGATATTTTTTGTCTGTGCTACGTTCTACCACAAGGTCAAGGGCATGCCCCTCTCCATTTTTTCATTTGTTTTTGCTTGGTTTTTGGTTTTTTTTTTCTGCAGCTGTATGAATGCTTTGGACTTCTCCCCTCACTCATTTTGTTCAGTCTGTTTGGCACCATAATCTGCCATGAGCTGAGAGACCAGAATGCTTGAATTTTTCCTATTTGTTTTTATAGCTCATTTCTATCTCTCCATAATTTTTTTAAGATGTTTGATAGATAAAGTGTGCCTTTAAGTTTGCCTGGCCTGAATTCTAAAAATATTTGGAAAGGATTACAGAACACTAAATGTCTCTATAACATAGAACATGCTAAAAAATAGATTTAAATTTATGAGGGTTTAAATTTTCAAAATGCTATCTCTTAGTAGTCCTTTTTCACATTACTGCTTAGAAACAGACAATTCAATGCCTGTATTACTGAGAAGATCTGTTGTATTGGTTTTTTTAAATAGCAATTGACAATGAAACATTAGAACAGCAATATTATAGAGATGAAAGAAAAGAAGAATGAGCAACTTTAAGTTTTTTACAATGTAGTTTTTGAAAAGTTCACATATACACCTATTTCCTCAATGCCTTTACATTTTATGTGCATTCTTTTCACATTAATTGTGCAAAATATACCATATGGTACATTTTTCTTCTCAAGCTCTGATAATAGAAGGAATCTCTTGTACTTTGGGAAAAACTAATAACATATGTGGAAATATGAAGACTTGTAAAGATCTGAAATATCTTAATTAGAGTTTTTTTGCTGAATGGAAGAACCTTGTTAGCATGCATGAATCCTAAACTTTTTATATTTGTTAAATCAGAGGCAAAAGTTAAAGAAACAAATTCTACTTCTCAGACATATTCTTACTATGATAAATTTTCTAGTTCCTTTCAGTTTTGATTTTTGAGCCAAGATGATTTACACGTCCTTTTCTGTTTAAATCAAAGTTTCTCTAAAATAATACAAGATGTAACTGAAGCCTAGTTATTCTAAAAGATTTTTAATCGCATCTGTCCCAGAGTAAGGCAAGCATGCCATGACAATTCTTCTGAAAGTGAAAAACCAAATCTAAAGAAATAAAAATAAACTCAATTTAGAATAGCTTCCCTGCAGTAAAATGACAGCATTTAATTTTAGTGGACAAATTACTGGACAAATGATAGCAGATCACATGAATAGCATTTTTATAAAGTCATGAAGGTCAGCCTGTAAAGTCTCTGGCAATCAGTCATGTAGATAAGCATACAATGAAAGTTTGACTTGCACACTGTCTTTGTCATAAGGTGCCTTTGTTTCAAACTAGACAAAACGTCATCTCTGATAATTAAATTGTTAAAAAAGGATTTTAAAAACAATCAAACAAAAAGAGACAACAGGGAGATCTCATTTCCCAGAGATATTTACACCAGATGAACCATTCTGATTGCAAGGCAATCTGCTGCAGGACTCCATCTTGGCTTCCTTTTTCCTTGTTCTTACATGCCAAAATGCAAACTAATTCTCTGTTGTGCACAGATTTCATTCTCCAGCTACCTGCAGCTGTTGATTGTGGCTGTAAGAATCTGAGGCTGCTGGCTGCAGTAATTTGTTTGTTGTGTGGCCACGGTGAGTAGAGGCTGCTCAGGCTCCCATCCCACTTAGAGCACCCCAGTGATAAGACAGCTGCCAAATAACCTCCTGTGTACTTTGGACAGAAAAAAAAATCTCAGTCTGAAAATGTTTCTCCATACCTCGTTTTTGTTTGTCTTGTCACCACAGCAACAGGGAGTTGTATTTTTATGGTTCTATTATATATAATTCCTTTTCCTGTTGATGACCTTTAACTTGTAAATTTTTGATTACAAGCTGGTTTAATAGATGCAACTCCCTGTTTCATTAAAAATAATTCAGAATTCTCCTGGCATTAAAACCCAATAATTTTATATGGGCTAAGGAAACAAACAAACAAAAAAGCCTGGAGCGGGAGAGAAAAGGAAAAATATGTTTGGATTTGTATCTCAGGTCTGCTGACTTTACCTCGGATGAAACATTCTTAGAGCTATCTCTTGCCAGGAATAAAAAAAAAAAAAAAAATCACTTTTAAAAACATTTTTAGGCAGAGCAAATAACTAGTCTTCAAGCCATCCCTTTTCCAAGGTTAGCAGGCTGTGTTTCCAGAAATTATCTTTTACCCTTAGCAAGTATAGAAGTTCCTCATGAGCCAGTGTAAGATGTGTCATTACATTGGGGGTGGTTGTTGTGGCATTGCCCTCACTGATTTATAAAACATCTGTAACTCCAGGTTTATGGAAATGAGAACCCTGTTTTGCTAGAGGCCCTGCTCTTTGTGAAGGCATCCATGATGGAAACAATTCTGTTCAGTTACTGTAGCCAGAATATTTGTTTACAAACATGCAACTGAAATACACTGACAGAAAAATGAACGTTTAAATGCCAGGCTACAGACTGTCAAATCAAAGAAAAAGGAGAATTGGGTAGATAAACTAAGTTAAATTACCCGCATCAAAGCTTTCTGTGGGCTGCAGTCAAAAGCTTTGTGTGTGAAATAAACACTTGAAATTAATACAAATATGATGCTGCAAGGGTGAAAGCACCATGGGGGCAGCTCATTTCTTCTGGCCTTCCCTGGCAATCCTCTGCTGTGTGGGTGAAGAGCTATGAAGGAAGAGACCATGTGCTCCATCTGGAAGTGAGGGGGCTGCACAAAGGGCAAGGCTGTTCAGTCTGGAGCTTCAGTTGCACTATTGTATGAAGCACAATACTGCTTTGCACGGGCAAACATGGTGACACTGCTGCCACATTAGTCTGAATCAAGTTTCCTTCTAGTATCTGCACACTGATTTTTGTAATTGACAACAGTAGCCCCTTATTTTCTTCCTTTTCAGAGACATGCAAATTGTACGGTATTGAGTGGGATATAATCAGGATATTTAGCATCACTTTTTAGTGTTTCAATGCAGCAGCACTAAAATACATCTGCAATTTCATATGAAAATGATACAAATAAACAAGGCATAGTTAATAGCCCCTGCTTGTGGAAGGCTTGGCTTTTGTATTATAAACAATTTCATTCCTGTTGAACAGAGATTGCATGTCATGGATTCAATAATTTGTTCTATAATTTAATTCCTGTAACCCTGCCAAGTTAATAAAACATATTGCTGGCCTTGCAAATTATAAAGAACCTATTCAAGTGACCAGTATCTGATGCTGATGCAGTGCTGCTGTGGAAAGACTTGATTTGGGTGATTGAGTTAATACATCTGTAATTCAAGTTTTTTTAAACAGGATAACTACAGTTTTACTGCCACTGTTGTAATGGTTAAATATAGAGTTATAGTTAGCTCTGTATTTCACAAATTGACAAAATAGCTGTTTCACAAATAGACAACTAGACTAAAGTTGAATATTTTGTTCAATGTCATAATGTATGGTAAGTGTTACACATTTTATAGAACTTAGACATAATCCCTACAAGAATATTGTGGCTTCATAAGCTATTCTTATAAAACATCAGAGTTTTTGAGGCAGTTAACAAGAGGTCCATGGAGTGCAGTAGAGTACAGTTGCTGTAGAGTACAGTTGTCCTTTCCAGCAAACCTCTTGACACATGTGGAAGAGCAGCACAGCATCTGCTGAGCCTTTTTGTTCAGAGCACTAACACTGTAAGTGCCACATCAGGACAGCCCCATGAGGACATCTGCCCATCCTGCACAGCAGAAGAGTACAAAAGCAGCTCCACAATCTGGAGTGGGTTAATGCTGCCCATACCAGACAATCATGTGCTCTCCAAGGGGGCAATGCAGTAATGCTGTGGTAAAACAGACTGAACCCACAGAGGCTGCTGCTCTCTCAGATTAAAGACATTTCTCCAGGGAAAGTTTGGTTTAGGGCTTAGTTTACACTTGTGAGCACTGGCAATCTATATGAAAATGGGTAAGAATCTTCCTATGAA